>NC_089825.1:60371981-61075981 GCF_035046505.1 Tiliqua scincoides | reverse complement strand
CTCATCATATGAGATTGCTTTCATTATAAAGTTTTAACATTCAGTTTAATAGCCAGAAACTACTTCCATGCATTTAGCATTGGAAAGTCTGACTGATTTAAAAGGAATCTCAAATTCAGATTTAATTGGTACATAGCTCTCTAGATTTCGGTAGGTCCCACATAAGAGTGCATAAAACTGCAGCCTTAATCAGTCAAACATTTAGACTCAATGACCTCAAGCTTCAACAAAAGTCAATATGAAAAACATATAAAATTACACATTAATAATGAGCATCGGATTGATGAGTGAATATTGAATAAACACACAGAATGAATACCTGAAGTTTTTGTGAAATGATCAGTAGTTCAGCCATTCAGCCTGCCAGAATATTATCAGCTGACTCTGCAAGCCCATCGTTATTCACCAACTCCTATAGGTCTGGGCCTCAGAGCTTTGCCCTCAGTCTGAGCACCACATCTAGATTGTGATGCCTGCCGACACACCTGCTCCCTTTTACTATATGCTGCCTAGATTGTGAACCCTGTCTGTCTTTGACCTTGCATCCCCTTTGGACACTTCCTGCCTGGTATCATTGCCACAGTCCTTCCTGACCTGGACTATGGCCTTGCTTCTGGCCCCTCTGACTTTGACCTGTCTTCTTCTGCCTGCTTTTGGATTATGCATCTGATTCTGATCCCTTAGATCTGCTTTCTCTGAAATGGGTCCTTATGACTGGTTCTGAGTACATACCTATGAACGAGAAGGGGGGGGGCTCAATGGGCTCATGGCAATCGCTTCAGTAGGCACAGTAGCCCCCAAAGATATTGGATTATGCCCACAATTTTACCAAAAATATTTTATAAATGTTGGTTTAGCTGGTTGAAAAGCTTCTGACATATTCGCCTACCACAGGGTTTCTCAAACGGTGGTTGAGACCCAATGTCTGGTGGGTCCTGGGTTGGGCTCTCCCACCCTCCCTTGCATCTGTTTGGTTACAAATTGGAGCTCTCCAGATGCAACTGGAGACTGTACCGGGCATCAGAAGGCCTCCGCAGGTCTCCAGAAGCAGCCAGAAAGTCACTTCTGGTTTACTTCTGGTTGCTTCTAGTCAGTGGCGTAGTTAGGTCATAGCCGGGGCCCATAAATTTTTGTCACCCCATATGACATAATTAATATTATTATAAATTATATTAATTAATTATTAATTATTCATTAATGATAGTGAATTTAATTATTAATTCATTCATGCATTCACATTTTTATACCACCCTTCCTCTAAGCAGCTCAAGATTTGAAACGAATAATAATAATGGCCAGAATGGTCAGAAAATAAATTCAGTGAATATTGCCTCACAAGCAATGGATGAAATTCAGCATCAAATGGTATATAACATGATGGTATTACTCCTAAAAGCAATGATTTCCAGAATTTTGGTCACTAGGGTGTCACCCCCCCCCCAAAAAAAAATGTCTAATGGACTTGTTTTGAGTTAAGGCAGTGGTTCTCAAACTTTTAACATTGGGACCCACTTTTTAGAATTACAATCTGTCCAGGACCCACTGAAAGTGATGTCATAGCCGGAAGTAACATCATCAAGCACAATAAATTAAAGAAAAACAAATAATTAAATAAGGGGAAGCCAGCCCTGTTCCACCAAGTGAATTTTCTCTGTAGCCTGCTTGCAAGAACACCCCCCCCCCCAAAAAAAAAATATCAGTGAGATTATCAGCCTTCCCCAGTGCCCAGTAAATTCTTATATTTCAAGCATAGCACTATCAGGACCCACCTGGCTTTGCAAGTCTAAAAACAAATAAAATTGACCTTACCAGCTGAAGCCTCTGTTTTACTCTTTGGGGGGTGCTGTCTTCTGGAGCATTTGTTGAGCTCCACTTTCATCAGATTGGGACCATGTAGCTAGCCTTGCATTCCCCTTTGCCTGACTTGACCAGGAGCCAAGGTATGTTTGCTTACTCACAAGTAAACACGACCATGTGGCTTACTTTCACTTTCCATAGGGCTCAATACATTTGTCTGCTTGGAGGGAGGGACTTCCTTCTTGGGTGCTTTTGGGGGGCTGCTTTCATTGGATAGGAACCATTATGATGTCATTGGATTCCTCTCGGTCTCCCCTTTCCAACGAACTATGGTACTCTCGTAAGTTCGCCTACTGACGAGTAAACGCACAATATGGCTCTGTTTCATTTTCCATAGGGTTCCATGAATTTTTTTTGTTTCTGGTTTTTTGGTCATAACATTTGATGGAAAGGAGATATTTCAATCCGGTTTTTTGCATTGCATTCCGATGGAAATTCAGCATCCAATGGTATATAGCATAATGGGGTTATTCCAAACCTCCGCGATGTTAGCGATATTGAGGCATTTCACCCATGGGTGGTACTTGGGGCGGACTGCCCCCCGCCCCCTGCCAGCTATGCCACTGCTTCTAGTGGCCTGTGGATGCTTTCTGAGGCCTGGAACCAGAGGAGGTGGGTCGCAGTGTCCACCATCACAGAACAGGTGGGCCACAGTGTGGGGAAGTACCCCTGACCTACTGTATTTGAAGTTAGTTAAGTTGCAATGAGGGGCAGAGTTTTCTGGTGGGGGTGCCTCAGTTGTGGAATGTGCTTGCAGAGTGGTTCACTTGTGGCAACTTTGTCTTTATTTTACGGTCAGTTGAAAACCTTTTTGTTTTTCCAGGCCTGTGATTTTAATCCCTGCTGGATTCTGTCATGGAGCTTTCATTTGCTGCTTTGTTTGCTTTAAGTTGGTTATATTTTATAGATTGTATTGTTAACGTTGCATGTGCCAGCCACCGTGGAAAGTGCTTCCTTTGAAGGGCAGCTTATACATTTTTAAAACAACTAAATAAATTGCAGCTACTCACCTGCTTTATGTATAACCCCTTCTATCATGATTGACACTACTTCATCTGTAAATAAAGATTTTCCTTTCTTCCACCCCCTGCCCTATTGTTCTTATTTCAGAGATGAAATGCTAGCTATGCTCTGGAGACTACAGATACTAAAGATATTTATGACTAGCAACATCTACACAGTGCTTTGGTAAAGGCTGACACGATATTTTACTGGAATAAAGTACTGCAACCATTCAATGCGTATATTTCTTAGCTTAACCAGATCCTGGAGGGAACCGATGTTAAGGATTACAGTTCATCATATATTCAGAAGCTACAGCCTTGTAGACTATAGTTTTGTGTACAGCTCAATCAAGTTCATGCCTTTTGCATTTTGTACGGCTGTTTATGGGAAAGCAAGGCATAATGAGGTCCCAAAGGACTATGGAAAGTTAGACCTAGATTTCATGATGACGCACCTAGTTTTCTTCAGAAGACTGAACGCTTCACTGAAAAAAATTATTTTTATTTGAAGCTGATATAGAGAGCCCAGTCCTACACTTCCCCATCACCCCTACACTAGTGCGGCTGTGCCAAATACAGGTGAGCAATATCCAGCGGGGAGGAGGGAATTGATCAGAAAGTTTCAGAGGCTAAAGAGAATTTAAATTCCTTTATACCTCTGTAAGCCTCCTGCTCCACAATGGGTATCACCAGATGTGCTAGTGAAAGACTGAGGCAAGAAAGGGGACAGGGAGGCTGCAGGAAAAGGGGTTAGGATCTGATGTGTGCCATCACCACTGGATCCACCCATCCCGCAGTCTCCCCACTCCCGTTTCACCTCTTTCCCACCCCCCATTCCACCCTCCCCCACCCTCCACCTCTCCTGCTGATGTACCTGCTCTGGTAGGCAATGGGAGAGCCATTCATGCACACGGGAAGGCTCTGGTCTTCCCCCCATTGTCCTCATACTCAGGTGCTGGAAAACAGTTTACAATTGGCACTGTCTGCTGTACGGTAGCCAGTGCCAGCAGAAGATCCACTTTGGCAACAGCCAGCCTGGATAGGTCTGAGCCTTAAATTTATCATTTGAACATGAAGTCTTAGTTAGACTTGTCAGTATATGAAAAGGAGCCACAGTAAATCCACTCTAGTCTACTTAGGTACAAAGAAACCATACTAGCTGATTTGTTCTCAGAATAGCATTGCTGCCAATTGTTTCCTCAAGGAAATAACAAGAAACTCTAGTGTTACAGGGGGGATACGGGGGTATTCATAACCACACATTCTGTATCCATGGTTTCATGTATCCATGGATGGGGTCCGTGGGGCCCTCTGCCCCCCTCCCACATGCTCTCTCTGGAGACAAGGACAGCTTTGCCTTATAAGGCATTAGAAGGCCAGGGGAAGCCACTGAGGGCTTCCCTGGGCCTCCAAGTGCTGTATAACACTCTTAAAACATTAATGGAAGTCACATTTTTTCACTCTCAGAGTCATTCTGAGGCTCAAAAAACCATCCAGAGGCGAGGGGAGCACAGCTCCCCTCGCCTCTGGAGGGTGAGAGGGCATTCACTTGTATCCATGGGTTCAGCTATCCGTGGAGGGTAGACATGGGTCCAGCTATCTGGAACAGAACCCTCATGGATACGGGGGCAAGCCTGTACAATTAGGGTGTGGAAGCTTTTTCTTTTTCTTTTAAAGGGCTATCACGTTCAAGAGATGTGAGACAAATAGAAATTCATCAGATGTGCAGCCCTTTAAATTACTCCCTCTGCATACCAGTTTGAACTCTCCCTGCTGAATTTCTACCTGTCATGCAGCTGAAATAATACCGCTTGCCCAGAAAATGTTGGTAGCCCTAATTTGTGGCTGTGGAATTTCATGCTACAAGGTAAACATGGTAAATCTAAGGTAAATATGGAAGAGAATGGGCACTGGCAGGGGAAAATCAGCAGGCAGTAGGAGGAGATGCTTAAGTCATTTCTGTCCAAAGCTGCATGTATGCAGCAGGGATCAAATGTGCACACCTGTGGGTTGGGCAGAAATGGGTTAACCATTTTTATAACACATTGGGCACAAGCCTAACCATATCTACTCAGAAAGAAGTCCTACTGTGTTCAGTGGGACTTACTCCCAAGGAAACTGAGGTTAGGATTGCAGCCATTGATTCTTTTCTTCATTCCCTTGACCATGTTAAACCATTTTCTTCCCTAACTGGATTCTAGCACTGGAAAATAGCCTAGTGAAGGAAAAATGACCTTGTAGGAGGGAAAATTACCAAGAAGAATTGATGTGCCATCTTTCTCTCTCTCTCTCTCACCTAGACCACTATACCAATGCCTATTCCACCCTCCCACTCCCCAAATTCATGTTACCTTGGCAAGCACAGGTTTGGGAAGCATTGCCAAAAGTATATGTAAATCCTTCTCAATTAAATACTGTTATTTTAGCTTTTTATTAAGCTAAACTATAAGTTTTGGTTTATGTTCAAGCACATTATTCCCAATTTTAAATGTAAAAGATTTTTAAAAGCAGAAGGTTCAATTATCCCATTCATATTTGACATGTCGCATGGTGAAATATCCTCCAACAGCACCCCCACCTGGAGAATCTGAAATAAGCTATATGTTAGCAATCCAAGTTTTCCAGGATGTAGCATACCTCAGATCTTTCCAGGAATGAAAGGACATCCAGAAGAAAATGCTAATTGTAGGAGTCACCTTATGACTACTTTGCTAGGGATACGCTGAAGATTTGCCTACCATTTTGGGGCAAACATTTTGCTCTGAAGGCAGGAGGGGAAGCAATTTCATAATAAGATTCCTGCTTCCGCCATACTGTTCAAGTCATTGTTTGACAGGCTGCCACAAACTAAACATTAGCTAGTTAGCAACTGTATAACAATCCATAGTATGCACTGGCAGAGACCTTCAAAACCTAGGAAGGAGTCAGTTAAATATGGTCTACAGCAGTGATTTTCAACCCTTTTAATCTCGCGGCACACTGGCAAGACACTAAAATGGTCAAGGCACACCATCAGCTTTTTGATAACTGACAAGGCACACTGTGCTGTCAAAGGGGGCTCACATCCCCCAATGATCCTATTGATAAATGACCTTCCAAATTCCCACGGCACACCTGGGGACCATTCTTGGCACACCAGTCTGCCACAGCACAGTGGTTGAAAATGGCTGGTCTACAAAAATGAAAAATGATGATGTCAGTAGAATCCAAAATTAAGCAACATTTGAACAGCAAGTCTTCATCCATTTCAGATCTAGAAACCACCATTATCCCAACTTGCATCTTGGCTCCACTTTTAAATTTTTTTTTTTTACCGTATGTGTCAGTCCCTTACTCTCTTCCTAATAAAGAAGAAGAAGAATATTGTGGTGGTGCCACAAACGTGACCCACTTTAGGATGGAGTGTGATCAATTCATAGATCACAACAGTTGAAGAATAATGATTTGGACGGTATAAAAAAATGCCTGCAACAGCAGGGGTAAGAAGGCAAAGTACAAAAACTTTAGGAGGACTGAACAACAAACATTGCTGAACTAGACAGAACTTCTTCAATTTCAACAACCTTTAATGGCATAATAAAAGTTATTAGACAGGACTTCTTATCCGGAATCAAATATTTTGGACCTTCCTGTGTACACAATGTGTGTACACAATGTGTAACAGAGGGAAGCAGTTGACTCTGTATATATGTTACATGGAAGGCTCATCATAATTGTAAAGTGAGCAGAAGACAGCGTGGAATTCTGGGTTTCTGTAGCCTTTTTCATTTCACATGTGTTTCATTCTAATTTGCTCAACAGATGAACCTGCATTCAGCCTTTGAATCCACCCTTCTGCATCAGAAACACAACAAAATAACTCTTAACAGATTGAGAAATGAAGTCAAGAGCGGTCAAGTGCAGCTATACAAATTATCAGATGGTATATAGAGGAATTGTAATCTAGTGAGTATGTAATGCTCAGCTGCCCTTCAAGGAACCATAAATGGCCAGGCTCAATGTTGTGCATCTCATTTAATAGATAGTGCTTGAAACTATCTTAAACACAATGAAAGCACCAGCCAATTTTTAATGCTCCCATGGAACCTATTCCCTGGGGATATCAACCTCACTGATAAGAAAACAAATTGAATGAATGAGAAGAAGCCAGCTCAGAGAGTAAGAACGGCTATCATATTTTGAAAAAAGTCACTCCAAAACGAAATGCAATTTTTGCCATATAGTTTATTTCTTATTCAGTAATGTTCTTAACAACAACATAAAAACAAAAAAATGTGTATGCAGGGTATATGTCACTGAGTGTGAGCAGGGATTGCTGTGTACAGGTGTGCCCCCATATCCATGGGGAATCAGTTCCAGGGACCCCCCCTCCCACAGATACGAAAACCGCAGATATGAGGAACCCTGTGTCAGCACCCCCCTTGTTCTCCCCGTGTACCTATTAACATTATTTAAATTCTTACCTAGCTTCCTGTTAACCCAAATCTAGTCTTTTCAAGGTTTAGGCTGCCAGGAGGCAGCCTGCACATCGTTATAAGCTTGTACGCTTACAGTGACCCTGAAAAACAAGAACATTTTTGTTTTGTAAGCATTTAAATTAATGGGTGGGGGACATGCCCCCCCTCAGATCCACTGATAATTGAAACTGCAGGTACCAAAACTGCAGATATGGGGGCCCACCTATAATCATAGAATTTGATTATACTGGCACGGAATTGAGTAATTTGATAAACACCCAACTTTCAGTTTTTTAAACCACACAGGCTTCTACTCTGTCGGGGTTCGCCTCCTCCCACAGGTCCCCAACTTACCCAGGGAGACGACTTTTGGGTCAGAGGATCGGGGAGGAAACTGGTGGAGCATGGGGCCACCTCCCCATACGCTGCCTGGGTACTCCTGTGGGTGGCAAAGCGCAGCAGAGGAACACAGCGTGCCGAACCCCCTGCTTTTCCCTCCGCCTTGGAGGATGCAGGACGCAGGCCATTCGGCTGCTGGGCAGCTACCCCTCCCCTGTCTCGGGGAGAAGGGGAGCACTCCCTTGGCCAGCCGGCCAGCCAGGACCTGCCTTGCCAGGCAGGGCACCTGGCTGTGACATCAGGAGCCCACAGCTGGACCTCCCGAAGTTGTCTGCAGAGCTACAGGACCCAGGTGGGCAGGGCCAGCCCACCCCCCTCCAAAGGCAGAGACCAGAGCAGAGGCAGCAGCCTTCCCAGCCATCTCAGGAGCAACCCTGGCAGCTCCAGGTGAGAGGAGGTGAGAGGGAAACAGAGAGAGGAAGGGGAGGAGTGCTGGTAAACCCAGGGAAGGGCAATCTCAGAGACAGGCCCTTTTTGTACCATTCCTGTGAGGGAAAGGAAGGGGCCAAAGGGGAGGGGCCTGCCCTACATAAAACTGGAGGCCAGGGATGACAAGGTAGTTGGGAGTTAGAAGAGCAGGCAGGAGGATCTGCTGCTAGCAGCCCCTGCTCCTGACTCTGGCAAATGCTGCCAACCCAAAGAGGGGGAACTGGGTGACACAACCCCCCCTTCTTCTGGTGAACTAGTCTGAGGCCTCCACAAAGGGGGTCCCCCTCGGAAAGGCCAGGCAGGCCCTCCCCTCCCCCCACAGGGAGGCTTCACATACTCCTTTTGAAGATGAAGAAAATATCAAAAGGCAACAAACTGAACAAATTTTCCCCTGGTAAAAGGTGAAGACTGTACCATTCCTCCCCTCCCCCCCCTGTGGTAGCTGGTAATTCTTAGCTCAGCACACCTCACCAGCTCTCATCTTTCATGGCTCCCCCACTCTTCAGCTTTTTAAAATATTCCAAATCCCAAAAAGCTCAGTTTTGAAAAACTTAGTTGAAAATTTCTGGTAAGATTTGCATGTTAGCCACACAGTCATGCATGCTCCCTCCTCCCATCCCCAGAGCCAGCCAGATTTCCGACTCTTGCCACTGCTGGGCTTGTTGGGCTGTTTTTCTGTTGATGGAGAGGCTAACCTAGCATTACTCCCATTGCCACACCACTGCAGTAAAGACCATACTTTCCTTCTCCAGATTGTCAGACTGGGAATTGCCTTTGCAAATCTGTTTGACCAGACACAATGACATCAGTTTCTTTCTCTCTCTCCCCCTCCCACATCTCATGTGTGTGCATATGAGAGCATGAGAAGTGAAACCTCTTTCAAATCACTTTCTACGCTTAAAAACTATTGACTGTCACTAGCCAAAATGATCTCTGATGAAAGAACTGATATGGAAAGAAATGTGTAACAACAGGTATGGCATTCCATTTTATGACATGTTATGATGTATATTTTATAGTAAATACACATACCTACCTATGCTGCTCTTATTTACTAAGTTATAGTACTGTATTGCTTCTAGACTGAGCAACATACTCTGGGGAAATAAGAGCTTGTCAGTAAACTGGTCTTTCAGTTTAAAGAAATTGGGCCATGCAGTCTTGTAATGCTGACCTGATTTCCTTGTTGCCTAAGGCCACACGATATGCTGTAGAGCTCTGTGGCTCTGAGAATAAGAATTCTCAGCCATGTACAAAATGAGGTTGCTCACTAATACCAAGCCTTTAGTCATTTGCAAATCACCTTTCAACCACCAGACTTCAGCAAACCAAACAGTTAAATGAAATTAAGGTTAAGCCAAAACAAGGACACATTTTGTAAAATATTTCATGCTCCAGGAACACCCTCCCCTCAATGATTGTTTGAAGGAAGCTGCGAAATGGGGTGAGAATGTTCACTTATTCAGACTGAGAATCGAAAACACTGACCTCACCTTGATTTGGCTCTGTGATGACATCATAAAACCAAATCTGATTTGCTACAGAATGGAATGACATAATCTCATGGCCCAGACTGGCTGGGATTACTGGAGAAGGAAGCCCATGTTTTTCAAAAAGGTTTAGAAACTTCAGAGGGAGGAAAGAAATGACTCTGAATGGCATGCAAAAAAAGCAAGCAAGGGGAGATGTTGTGACCTAGCCTGTAAAATCTTCTTGATTAACGTATCATAACATTTAGGCCTACACCAAATGTTCACACACCAAAGAAGGAGTTTTACAGGAACTATGAGGGTCGCCCAGAAAGTAATGCACCACATTTTTTTTCTCAGCCTACAGTAATGGTACGAATGCGAAACTTTAGATATACATTATCTGAATTTTCAGGAATGCGCACACAAATTTTTGGTTTCTTCAGACAGATAGCGTAGCTGCAGCAGTGTTTCGAAATGGCATCTGTAAGTGATGTACGTTACAAGCAGTGTGTCGTCATTGAATTTCTCACTGCGGAGAAAGAAACTGTTGGGAACATTCACAAACGTTTGTGTACAGTTTATGGAGAATCTGCAGTCGACAGAAGTACAGTTAGTCGCTGGGCACAGAGGGTGAGGACATTAGAAGGCGGTTTGGTAGTGCTCCAAGATTTGCAGAGTTCGGGGCGGCCATCCACGGCTGTCACACCTGACAAGATGCAGCTTGCTGATGTGCTCATTTGCGAGGACCGACGCATAACGACTAGGCAGTTGGCGCTGAAGCTGTCAATCAGCAAAGGAAGTGTGGATGCAATCATCCGTGCTCTTGATTACTCAAAAGTGTGTGCATGATGGGTTCCGCGCTGTCTTACGGTGGACCACAAATCTCTCCGAAAAAAACATTTCTTCTGAGTTGCTGAAACGTTTTGAAGATGAGGGGGAAGCATTCTTGTCCAGGATTGTGACAGGTGATGAAACCTGGGTTCACCATTTTGAGCCCGAAACAAAATGACAGTCGATGGAATGGCATCATCCTCAATCTCCACAGAAGAAAAAATTCAAAGCAACTGCTTCCGCCGGTAAGGTCATGATCACTGTGTTTTGGGACTGTGAGGGCGTCATACTCATTGATGTGATGCCAAGAGGCAGCACCATTAATTCTGAAGCTTATGTGAAGACATTAACCAAACTCAAGAAGCGCTTCCAGCGACTTTGGCGCCATAATAACCCAGATGAATGTTTGATTCAACATAATGCTTGGCCTCACACAAGTTTGAGGACTTCAGATCACATCACTAAACAGGATTGGACTGTGTTACCCCATCCACCCTACAGCCCTGACCTAGCTCCCTCAGACTTCCACTTGTTTGGGCCATTAAAGCATGCCATTTTGAGGATGACGAAGAGGTGATTCGCACAGTACAGAAATGGCTTCATGACCAGAACAAGGAGTGGTACCGACAGGGCATACATGCCCTTGTGTCTCGCTGGAGGAAGGCCATAGAACTGGACGGAGATTATGTGGAAAAATAGGGAGTGTAGAAGAAACATCATTCTTTCTTGTGTGTAAGTTTCATTGTGTTCAATAAATAATTGTTGAAGAAAAAAAATGTGGTGCATTACTTTCTGGGCGACCCTCGTATTTGGTGCAAACCAGAGAATCATTTCAATAGTATTTAATTTTTCCTAGGTTCTACCTTTTGCAATGACCTCGGACAGCGGTTTTCAAAAGTTCCAGCTTCACGGAAGCCTTCCAAAATTGACTTATCTATCAAGCACTTCTAGCACATCTGCCATGGAATGCTTGGACATTATAGAAGAGTATGGAGCACGTTCTAGGGTAGATACTCGATTCATGCAAAACACTGTCAAGGTTGATTGGGCCTCATTATTGTCTCCTGTGAAATGAGAATGTGGCCTAAAACTCAGGCAACACTACCCTGTGACTGCACATTGGAGGGAAAGACTGGTAATGAAGAGCAAACTGTCTTTCAGGGAAATTGATCTACCATGACTGATGTGCTAATTAGGAATTTTCCGAGAACCGCGAGTTCCTGAAAACACAAACTGGAAAACGCTGATCAAAAAGAACAAGATATGTATTAACCTTGTTTTCAGGATCTTTGAATTTCAAATTTCAGGACTTTTTTTCAGAATATGTTGTATTACATAAATTTACATTTAGAAGGAAAACAGACTTGCCCAAGACCACCAAGTAAGTTCATGGCTAAGGTAAAATTCAAGCTGAGTCTTTCCCAGCTCCAACTCTTAGGCCCCAATCCTGTCCCCCGCCACATTATGGCATGCAGCCATGCCAATGGATACTGCACTGCATGTTATGAGCGGCGGGGAGATCAGTCTACAGGAGGTAAGTAAGAATATTTTTTCCCTTATTCCCTGTTAGGCTGTCTGATCACCTGTAGGTCTTCTCAGACCTACGCCAGCTATAAAGCTGTCAAAAGTTTGAGTGCTGGGGACAGGGTGGGCAGAAAAATGGGGGATAAGATCCGACATGCATGACTGCTGCTGGGTCCACCCCCTCCCTCCCCCAGGTCCTTATTAAGTTATTAAGGAATTAATTAAGTTATTATTAACTTATTAAGTTATTAAGGAATTGAAGAATGAAGTTACAGATCTCTTGACTAAGATATGCAACTTGTCCCTCAAAACGGACACGGTGCCAGAAGATTGGAGGATAGCAAATGTCACGCCTATCTTTAAAAAGGGAAAGAGGGGGTGTCACGGGGTGGGGCAAGTGCCTTTCCCTTTAAGGTGAATTAAGTTGGGTGTTTGTTACCCAGGTGTAGTGCATTAGTAATTTAAAGAATAAAACCTGGGCATGGGTGCCTGAAAACACAGACAGCAGGAGGAAGGGAGCTGAGCGTTAACAGCTTTTATACTGGAAGCAATGCTGAGAGACCTGTAAGATGGTAATTTTAGCCTCTTTTTAGATATGATCTTTTCTTGTTTTTAAGCTACTGTAATTCATGTAGATATGTTATTGGAGCAATTGAAGCTCCCTTAAAGCTATAATAAAAATCTTTTACATGAAAATTGAGTGCAATAATTAACCAAGGACATGTATGTTAATAGGACCTGGGGCTTGGAGTAAGCTAAATAAATAAACATTGCTCTTGGGGGTTTGTGGAGGATGGTGTAGGTGGAGGAGGGTTAAATCCTGGTTGATTGGGGAATCTCCCCTGGTCCTTCCCTACCCCAAGGGTGATGTTTGTGACATGGTGGCAGCCAGGGTTCTTAAGTACCTGACATGGTAAATAGTAGTTGATTCTGCTAAGTGTCTGGCATGGTAATTAGTGGTGGGTACCTCCAGTGGTGAGTTGTTAGGTGGGTGTGGTGAGTCAGGGTGTTTGGTGATGCACACCTGTACTTAACAGAAGGAATAGTGGTGTTGGTCACTTGGAATAGAACTGGGTGGTGCTAACGAATGATACATGGTCCTTGGTCAATTTGCACTGGTTAACATGCATTTGTAGTAGCTGTTTTTTGTTTCGTGGAGTGAGGAATGCAACAAGAGATTAGGACAGATAAGGGAGCTGCTGAAGTAGTCCCAGAAGCGGTGTAGCTTCCTGTCAGTGATTGGGAGTTGTTGTGGAATTTTCCTACACCCAAAACGGAGTGCTTGGAGTTTTGTCTGTCCCAGAAGCATGAAGGTGGTGTAATGATGTCGGCAGTGGACAGTTTGATGCCTGCTACTAGTTTGCAAGGGTCAGAGGCCAGAGTACAAATTCTGAGGCAGATGTTGAAAAATCAAATTCAAATGCTAGTCCAGTGGCAGAAATTTGCCAAAGCTACTTTCCCACAGTTGCAATGGCAAGAAAGAGAGATGGAACCAATTAATGATATATTGGAGTTACCAAAAGCAGCATCTGGAATGGATGTATCTGATTCTGCAAACTGGAGGCAACCAGTGGAGCAGGGGGAATCAGAACCAGTGAAGAAGCTGCATGCCGTGGAGTTGGCAAAGGAGAGAATGCATAAGTCTGGTTTAGACTATACCAAATGTTGGCAACCAAGTGCAGTTTTTACAGAAAAGATGGCAAGTCTGCCTGAGATGCAATTGGAAATTGACTATAAGAACTCTTACAGAAACAGAATGGTTGCTTCTAAGATCCAAGTTGTGGCCCAAGAGAACATAAGTGAAAGTGGGAAGGAGGCTTCCAGGAAAGAAGAGGTTAAACAGATTGTGTTGGGTGCAGGAGAGAAGGAGTCTGTGGAAGTGGCTGCAGCTGTTGAGCCATTAGCATTCTCTTCTACTTCTGCTAGGCAGGAAGGTACCTCTCAAGGGCTCAGTGAGTTAAAGGAGATAGAGACGTGTATCCCAACTGCTTGTTTGTCTCTTGTAAAGCAAGTTGTGGAAGAAGATCTATTCCAGGACACTGATGATTTGTCTGGACTTTCCTTAACACAATCTGAAGCAAAGGACTACTCAGAAGAATTGTTTCCAGGTGTGGATGGTCCATTGGAGTCTGTTTTGTGGCAAACTGAAGTAAAAGCCTTCTCAAATGAATTATTCCCTTACAGTTATGAAATGACTGAACCTGTATTATTGCCAGAAGGATTGAGATCTACTGAACTAGCCCAAGAGGCATTTGGGGGATGTGAGGGTGTACCTTCTTGTCCAGAGAGTGGGAGTAAAGTTTTTCAAGATCATAAAGTCCAGGACATTGCTTTACCAGCAAAAGCATTGAACAGGCTAAATAAGGGAGAATTAGGGACTCTACAGTTCTCAATGCACATGGGAAAGCAGTCTCTAACCCCTGTAGTTGATCTATGTAAGCCAGTGTTGGAATGCTTAAAAATACTTGTGTTCTCCCCAGTAATTGGTGAAGGGGGATGGGTGTGTCAGATGTTAAATTGTAAGTACCATCATGAAATTACAAAGGGTGAAGCAGTGGCTTTAAAAGATCTTTTACCTGGCAGAAATTTTTTCTGTTCCCAAACTTTTAGATATTTGATTTTTAGCCATTTAGATATTTGATTTTTCTCTGTAAACCGCTTTGTGAACTTTTAGTTGAAAAGCGGTATATAAATACTGTTAATAATAATAATAATAATAATAATAATAATAATAATAATAATAATAATAATAATAATAATAACAACAACTTTATTTACAGGGGGGACCCGGGAAACTATAGGCCGGTCAGCCTAACATCTATAATGGGGAAGACGGTGGAATGCCTCATCAAAGATAGAATCTCAAAACACATAGATGAACAGGACTTGCTGAGGGAGAATCAGCATGGCTTCTGTAAGGGTAAGTCTTGCCTCACAAACCTTTTAGAATTCTTTGAAAAGGTCAACAGGCATGTGGATGCGGGAGAACCCGTGCACATTATATATCTGGACTTTCAGAAGGCGTTCGACACAGTCCCTCACCAAAGGCTACTGAAAAATCTCCACAGTCAGGGAATTAGAGGACAGGTCCTCTCATGGATTGAGAACTGGTTGAAGGCCAGGAAACAGAGTGGGTGTCAATGGGCAATTTTCATAATGGAGAGAGGTGAAAAGCGGTGCGCCCCAAGGATCTGTCCTGGGACCGGTGCTTTTCAACCTCTTCATAAATGACCTGGAGACAGGGTTGAGCAGTGAGGTTGCAAAGTTTGCAGTCAACACCAAACTTTTCCGAGTGGTGAAGACCAGAAGTGATTGTGAGGAGCTCCAGAAGGATCTCTCCAGACTGGCAGAATGGGCAGCAAAATGGCAGATGCGCTTCAATGTCAGTAAGTATAAAGTCATGGACATTGGGGCAAAAAATCAAAACTTTAGATATAGGCTGATGGGTTCTAAGTTGTCTGTGACAGATCAGGAGAGAGATCTTGAGGTGGTGGTGGACAGGTCGATGAAAGTGTCGACCCAATGTGCAGTGGCAGTGAAGAAGGCCAATTCTATGCTTGGGATCATTAGGAAGGGTATTGAGAACAAAACGGCTAATATTATAATGCTGTTGTACAAATCGATGGTAAGGCCACACCTGGAGTATTGTGTCCAGTTCTGGTCACCGCATCTCAAAAAAGACATAGTGGAAATGGAAAAGGTGCAAAAGAGAGCGACTAAGATGATTACGGGGCTGGGGCACCTTCCTTATGAGGAAAGGCTATGGCGTTTGGGCCTCTTCAGCCTAGAAAAGAGACGCCTGAGGGGGGACATGATTAAGACATACAAAATTATGCACGGGATGGACAGAGTGGATAGGGAGATGCTCTTTACCCTCTCACATAACACCAGAACTTGGGGACATCCACTAAAATTGAGTGTTGGGAGAGTTAGAACAGACAAAAGAAAATATTTCTTTACTCAGCATGTGGTTTGTCTGTGGAACTCCTTGCGACAGGATGTGGTGATGGCGTCTAGCCTGGACGCCTTTAAAAGGGGATTGGACAAGTTTCTGGAGGAAAAATCCATTACGGGGTACAAGCCATGATGTGTATGCGCAACCTCCTGATTTTAGAAATGGGCTATGTCAGAAGGCCAGATGCAAGGGAGGGCACCAGCATGAGGTCTCTTGTTATCTGGTGTGCTCCCTGGGGCATTTGGTGGCCCGCTGTGAGATACAGGAAGCTGGACTAGATGGGCCTATGGCCTGATCCAGTGGGGCTGTTCTTACGTTCTTATGTCGTCACCCAACATGCCCTGTTACTACCCTGCTGCCTACGAACCATCCTGCCTTGCTGGCATACCTGCTCCAGTGTAGATTGCCAGGTATGGCAACGCGCCTCCGATGCTGCTGCTTCTGCTTTGCAGTGGAGACTGAAAAACAGCCCCAGAAGACATTTTATGACAGCAAGACTCTGCTCAGCACTGAGCAGTTCATAGGACTGGGCAATTAGTCACTATGCTATATGATATCTGCTGGGCAGGCAATGAGAGGAATTCAGATCTCTCATTTTGTTATTTTAAACTCAGCAATAAAAGGTTCAATTCATCTGAATGAGAGAGCTACTGCACATAGATCTATTTACATAAGCAGTCTATTCCAGCTGAGCTCACTTCAACCTTTGATTTGCATTAATATTCAATCAGTGGATAAACTGCAGGTTGAAATAAGTTGAAAGAAAGCCTATGATCCTTCTCAAGATCAGAGAGTCTTTATTCACTCCTCTTTCATTCTCAAGATACATGGTCATGTAAACAATAGCAAGCTAGCTCTCTCTGGTGGATGAACATCACAGTTCTATAGAGAAACACTGACAAATCAAACAGGCAAGAGCTGACATATGCTGGAATACCTTTGTCAGGGAAAGAGGCCAGAGAAAGTGGGCTGAATGAGAGGAATAGTGTTTAGTGCTCCTGCAGCCCTTCCTGCTCTCCATTTCCCCCTTTGACTGGGTCAGCTGCTTGAATGGGAGAAGGAAGCTGATAGCTCTGTCTGCTGCTGCTGGCATCTTGGACTAAAGAGATGAGGCAGAGGAGGGGGGAAAACCCTCACAGGAAAGTACAGAATAACAGGACTTCTTTTTAAAAATCAATTCACAGTAGCACCCATGAGCAATCAGATGCAGTGGCGTCACTAGGATTCTAGTCACCCGGTGCGGGAGGCCTGCGCCTCACCCCATATAGTGGGCGGGGCAATGCCCCAGGTGGGTGTGGTGATGTACCATTGCCCCGCCCCCACCAGTTTTTTGGCTGTACCTTTTGTTATAACACAGATATTTCAACATGGTTTGTTTCATTGCATTCTGCATGAAATTACGCATTGATTGATATAAAACATGATGGTCTTATTCCTCCAAACTCTGATTTTAGTGATTTGGAAAACTTTTAGAGTCTCACGCATACACCCCCCCCCCGTGTCAACTTACTAACACCTTATTGCAGCAGTTCCCAAACTTTTAGCAGTGGGACACACTTTTTAGAATGACAATCTGTCCAGGACCCATTGGAAGTGATGTCATGGCCAGAAGTGACATCATCAAGCAAATTAAAATAAATAATTATAAATAATTAAATTAAAATAAAATAATTACATAAGGGGGAGCAAGTCCTCTTCCACCAAGTGAATCTACTCTGAAGTAAGTTCCACAGTGGTCAATGGGGCTTACTCTCAGGAAAGTGTGGGTAGGATTGCAGCCTGTGAGCCCAATCCTATGCATGTCTACTCTGAAGTAAGTCCCATAGTGGTCAATGGAGCTTACTCTGTAGTCTGCCTGCAGTAACACCCCCCCCCCAAAGGGATCAGTGAGATTTCCAGCCCTCCCCAGTGCCCTGTTTAAAGTTCTTCTATTTCAGGCACATCAAGTTAAAGACCCTCCTGGCTTTTCAAGTGCAAAATAGAAAGCATGCCCCTTACCAGTTCAAGCCACATTTTTGTCCTTTTTAGTGGGCGGGGGGGAAGGAGAGAGAGGCTGTCTCTGGACATTTGTTGCATTCCAGCTCCATCAGATAGGGACCATTCTGATGTCCTCACATTCGCCTTTGCCTAGCCTGACCATCAGCCAAGGCATGTCTGCCTACTCGCAAGTAAACGCGACATGAGGCTGCTTCACTTTCCATAGGGCTCCACAGACTGGCAGCTGGGAGGGGGGACCTCCTTCTCCATGATTTTGGGAGCTGTATTCATTGGATTAGGACCATTCTGATGTCCTTGGAGATCTCTCTGCCTGCCTTGACTAAGGCAAGTCCACCTACTTACGAGTAAATGCAACCACGTGACTTGGTTTCGGGCTCAGACTCGCAGCTGGGAGGGGGAAGCTTCTCAGGTGTTTTTGGGGGGCTGCATTCATTGGATCGGGACCATTCTGGTGTTGTTGGATTCCTCTCAGCCTGCCCTTTCCGACAGAGTACTAAGTATGCCTACTCACACGCGCTTCGGCTCACTTTCACTTTCCGTAGGGCTCCATGCATTTTTTTCCTTCCAGTTTCTTGGCCATAACTTTTGAACGAAAGGAGCTATAGCAATTGTTTTTTGCATTGCACTCCGCTGGCCATTCCGCATCCAACGGTGTATGGAACAAGTCTCTTTGCTCCAGTGATTTAAAAACAGCCTTGCTGACCTTTCGTAATGCACACAGGGGCAATCTGTCTCTCTCCAGGTGCTTAAGCTTCACTAGGAGGCAGCAATCCCTCCCTTCACTAGGAGCCCCAGCGAAGGGGGAATTGAGGAAGTGATAATCAATGCCATTTAGCCTTTTTCATGTGCTCAGGGGGAAGAGAGGAGTGAAGCCTGCAGAGAAAATGATTGATGGATTGTCAGCCGACTGTCCTCTCTGGCATTGACTGTTTTCCTTTAATTTAAGGGGCTCTTCTCATCAGCTTTGAGATAGAAAAATCTGTGGATAATTAGGTTATACCTGCAATCCCTTGCATAACTCTCTCCACAATACTAAGAAAAGCAGTTTTTTAAACTGTGATTTTAAAAGGATGCATTTTTCCCCTTCTCCAGGGTTCAGCACATCCCTTTTCATTTGCAGTGGCCATTCGTGTTGAGTCAAATCTGTGTATAAAAAATCCGTGTATAACATGGTTGGACCTGTCAATAACTAATAATAAATTGAATACAGTAACTAGTAACACACAGCAGAGCAAGCTAGGTAGCTAATTAAGACCAAATGCACAAAATCCCAATGTGCCACTAACATCCTAACAAAAATTGGGCTTTCAGGGGCAGGGCTTTATGACAGCAGAAGAGTCTTCTGCTGTCATAAAATAACTGCTGATGGAGCGCACAGTGCTCAGTCGGTGGCCATTTTGCAAACGCTGTGGCAACAGGTGGCAGTACTCCAACTCTGCCCCTGGACCCCAATGTGCCTGCTGAACCAGGTAAGGCAGCAGTGGAAGGGCTGGGAGAGGACAAGGAGGAGGAGGAACAGGGGGTGGGGAAATGGCGGATCCAGTGGCAATGGTGTGTGACAGAGCTTTTTCAAGTCTCCCTGCCCCTTTTTTCTGCTCAGACTTGTGCTAGCTACATACATGCATTCACCTCACCCCATGATGTTCTTCCTTCTGTGCAGGAGTCTGGGTGGTCGTGGTGAAGAAAGAGTGTCTGCTAGTGCTTATCACTGCCCAGTAAACGTGCCCATGACTTACTAGGTAATAGTGGGCAGTACCAGTGGACATTCCAGGGCTTTAGGGTTTGGCCAAATAGTCTTTCAATGGGCAATCAACCCATGCCTGACCTGGACACCACCTTGAAGACTCTTCCTGGCTGGGCTGGCTTCATATTAATCTCAACAGACAAAACAGATGGGCCAGACACGCAGGTTCAATTTCTTCTTTGGCACAGAGACTAGCAAGGAATTAGGAAGGGACCTAAGTGATTCTTCCTATAGATGGATACATCATTCCAAAGGTTTTCCTGAACTGGCTGAGTGGTTGTTTCTAGAAACCTGTGCATATTCTGTGTGCTGCTAAGAAGTCACAGTACAAGACTAGGAAGGTTTACTCGGAAGTAAATCCTACTATTGTCAGTGGGGCTTACTCCCAAGTAAGTGGGGTTATTGTCAGCGGGGCTTAATCCCAAGTTAAGTGTGTAGAAGATTGCAGCCTAAGTTTTTCCCATTCCCTCAACTTTATTTCTCCCATCCCACCAATTGTTCGAAGCATTGTATGTGTAGCACCCATCTCCTGACCTTCAACTCTTGCACCTGTTACAGCAAAAGGTGAAGGAGGCATGCATTCTGATTTGCAGAAATATGATAAATATGCATTCCGGTTCGCAGAAAGTAACAAGCAGAATATCTTAACAAACCACACAGAGTGAATGCATGAAAATGCAAAAATATTTTCATTGAAAAGTAAGCTCCAATACTCGAGTTTTTAGCTTTTCTCAAGCTTTGCCACTGTTGCAACTTGTTTATTTAGGCAATATGCAACCTATGGAAGGTAAGCAAATATGCAAGGATAGTGGTTCCCAAAGTCCGCTGTGGGAGGAGGGAACCGTTTGAATCTTTGTGGGGACAGGGCTACAGCAATGACGCAATCCCCTACTGCTAGGACACCAGGTTTTTTTTTCACTCACCAGCAGGTCCAGCTGGTTTCCAGGGGGTGCAAGGAGCCCTACGGAGCCTTCCGCAGTCTCTCCAAGCCTCCAATTTACTAAAAAATAGCAATTGAAAACCACTTTCAGTTTCCAGTCATAAAACCAGAAGTGGTTTCCAATTGTTATTTTTAGTAAATCAGAGGCTTGGGGAACCCTGAAGAGGGTTCTGTGAGGGCAGGGAGGCATCACTCATGTCAACCAGGACCTATGGCAGAGGTTTTCAGACTGGGGCGTCGTGACGCCCCAACCTCTGAGTCCTGGCCTCTTTGCCCTTAAGGGGCGGGGGCAGCCAGGAGGCAGGGAGGAAGCAATGGCACGATCCCCAGGATTGCACTGCTCAGGGGGCTGCAGGGGCTTGGTTGCACTTACCACAGCCTCCTGCAGCCTTCCCAGAGTGCGGGGAGCCCTGCGCAAACCTCTGCAAGGCTCCCCGGGTCAGGGAAAGTGAAAGTGGAGCAATCATGCTCCGTTTCCAGTTTTGCAGCGGCAGAGTGCTATGGCTCCACTTTTGCTTTCCCTGACCAGGGGAGCCCTGCAGGCGCTTGCGCAGGGTTCCCTGCACCCTGGGAAGGCTGCTCCAGGGACTGGTGCGTACACCCCAGTCCCTGCAGCCCCCCTGAGTGGTGTGATCCTGGAGATCATGTCGCTGCCTTCCCCCCGTTCCCGCTGCCTCCCTCCCCTCCCTTGCAAGAACTTACTGTGGGTTTCAAACTCCTAGAGAGTTTGAAAACCAGAGACCTATGGGGATGAATTGAAAAAGCCAGGAGTCAGAAGCCCTTTTTAAAATCTTTTTCAAGAATTAGTTTTTTCCATGGCTTTCTCTGTTTCAAAACCTAATGGGGCAGTGCAAATACAATGCTCCTAATTGTTTAACCATGATTAAGCCACCAGGAGCCAGCCACAGGGTTGCACTCCGACTTCTTTCTGGAGCATGAATCCCCCCCCCCCGCAGTGTCTCATTGTGTTTAATTAGTATGTCAGCAGCAGCATTTAACCGCTCACAGGCTAAACACAGAATCTGAAACCAACTTTAAAGGGAGAATTTATGCTCCAGAGGGATGGACACAGAAAGAGAATGTGGTAAACAATGAAAGCATACCACGAAAACATAAAAGCAACCAGGAAAACAGAAATTGTCAAAATATTCCTGCAGGTTGTCCATTCCTAGCCACATAAAACTCACCAGGCTTTTGGGCTCCATGCAGTCAATCTACACAACTCTCTACAGTTCCCACCCACAGCTTGAGGTCCCGCATCTCTGACTGGCTTCCAAATCCACTGGTTCATACATCCCAGACCCTACTCACCTAATATCTTTGTGCTTTCTCTTGTTTCCCCCTGTCTTTCTGCTGCCTGCCCTTAGCTGCTCTTCTTAAATGTTCTGTGATTCCCAGCAACTTTCAAGACCACATTTTCATCACATCAGCTGCACTTACAAGCATACTTAAGGCATGGCACAGAAACAACTATAAACAGCAAAGGATATCTGATGTGTATACATGATGCAACGTGAAGTCACAAAGTGAAGTGAATATCTGCATGGACTATTATATTCTACTACTGATTTAATGTAAAAAGAAATTATATAAGTTAATGCTTTTTTAGAAACAGAAAACTGAAATTCAGCCTCAGAGTGCACATTGCAGGTATTATCAGATGCAGTTTACAATTATTTCATTGGGGTTGTTTTGGGTATAATAAAAAAAATCTGGTTTGTAGTTATCGCAGGTACATATGAATATATGAAGCTTCCTTATACTGAGCCAGACTACTAGTTCATCTAGCCTGGTGTTGTCTATTTATGAGAGTTGGTGTCCTGTAATAGCTAAGAGACCAAGCTGGGCTTCCCTTGTTCAAACCTCATTTCTGTCATAAATTCTTACTACATGGTAATAGGAAAGTCACTTCCTAACAGCCCCAGATCCCCAGCTGCAACATGGGGATAAAAATACAGGAGACCCTTGAAAATGAAGCGGGTTATGTTCTCCCGAAGTACAGCAAAAGTAAAAACTGAATATTCAGAACATAACCCTTAACAGAATAATAGGATTTGGTTTCTGAGTTCAGAGAAAATGTAAAGAAGGTAAATGGCAGAAGAACATAAGAAGAGTCCCACTGGATCAGGCCAAAGCCTCATCTAGTCCAGCTTCCTGTATCTCATAGTGGCCCACCAAATGCTTCAGGGAGCACACAAAACAAGACACAACCTGCAACCTGGTGCCCTCCCTTGCATCTGGCATTCTGAGGTAGCCTACTTCTAAAATCAGGAGTTTGCACATACCTATCAAGACTTGTAACCCATGATGGACTTTTCCTCCAACCTTAGTATGGCAACCCATACTAAACACATCACAATTGAAATAAATTAGCAAAACAAATAAAACAAGATAATTGAAATGAACACTTAAGAACTGTATACAAAAATCATTCCAATAAATTTGCAGTCCCTAATGAACTCAAGGACATGCTTTTTTTAACTGCCTTTTATCATAACTATCACCTTTGTCCACTGGTTTATGCTTGTGCAGCATAGTGAAACTAAGGCTGCAATCCTAACCGCACTTTCCTGAGAGTAAGCCCCATTAAACAAAATAGGACTTACTTCTAAGTAGACCTGGTTAGGCTTGTGCCCTAAAATGCTGTAAATGCTATATCACAAACAATGACAAAGTTCGGAAAGAGGCTGTCTCAGTGTCCTAGCTTCAAGTTTCTCAGAAGGGATGAAAATTCAAGGTGCTTCTAGAGCAGGGGTGCTCAATAGGTGGATCGCGATCTACCAGTAGATCGCGAGGCAAAATGAGTAGATCGCGGAGTGCCGGCCCCCCCCCTTCAGGTGCCTCTGGGAGGAAATGCCAGGAGTAAGGCCCATTGTACTCAATGGAGCTTACTCCCAGGTAAGTGTGGCTAGGATTGCAGCCTCACAGCCTAATCCTAGGCATGTCTACTCAGGAGTAAGTCCTGTTATACTCAGTGGGGCTCAAGGTACACCAACATACATTGTACACATAAATGTTATGATGGCGCGAACATTGTAAAAAAAAAACTCTGGTAGATCACCGGGCCTTGCTGGGTTTCAAAGTAGCTCTCGAGCCAAAAAAGTGTGAGCACCCCTGTTCTAGAGCAATATATCATACATATTCCCTGCAAAAGCTCAATACTGTGCCTACAGTGATCAGTTGCTTGCAAAAGATCAGAACCAAGACCTATGATTTCCTTAAGTCTGCTATACCTACCTTACAGGGTACTATTTGTGACATGCTTTGCAAACTCAAGAAGTGTAATAGAAATGCTAAATACTACTACTACTACTACTGCTACTGCTACTACTACTACTACTACTACTACGATTGCCAGTGGCCTTTCAAAGGCCACATGCAGAGAACTTTCCCAGCCCTTCTGAGATACATTTTAACTGGACAGGCCAGGAACTGAACTTGGAACCTTTTGAATGCAAAGCACACTACAAGAGCAATAACTTCATAGATTATGAAAGTTCAACAGATTCAACAAAAGGACAAGATGCTTCAGTAATACAGTCTGTATTTTCATAACCTGAATTTTAGTGACAACCTCAAGCACCAGTGCTTTGCAGATAGTAAAATGAAAGGGGTGGGGCATCACGGAGACTGGAGGATGTCAGGAGAAAGTTATGCTTGGATCACAGAGCTTTGGGTATCCCTTTGCTGTTTTGTAATTATTAATACCACCCACATAGAGCTGTTTCTCATTTTTGAGGACTTTTGTGGTTAATGAAAGAAATACATTTTAGTTTCTTTGCTAAATTTATTACGTTCTGCAACATTTGTTCTCTGCTTTTCCAAATAAGACTTTTTGGCATCTAACAACGGCATCTTCAAATCCTCTAATTTGTTCTTGTAATACTAAGCTGTGTCTTCATTTAATAATTACCAACACTGCAAATTACTGTTCTGAAATACAATGTGTACCAAAAGTACTAATCTAGTCTCAGTCTTGGTAGCAAATTAAACTATTGTGGCTAAAATGTAAAGAATTCAGTGTATTAAGTGTGACTAATTAAATAATTATTTGGCCAAGGAAGAAACATCAAACTAAACATATGAATAGGCATAATAAAGGTAAGGAGACAAAACTCCAGGTGCCCAGTCACCCTGACCAGTCAAAAACTGGGCTTGTTGACTAGCAAGTGGATTATTAGAAAGGTCAGGCAGCAACTTCCTACCTCTTACTGGCTGCCACTTGCTCTTATATATCTCATCCTTCTTATCCATTCTTTATTTTCACCACATTTGCTTAGGTCTTCCTTTTATGTACCCTTCTTGGACCCAAACCTCTCTCCCCCTCCCATGTCTTTTCTTCTGCTTCTACCACTTCCAGTCTCTGCCCAACCACCCTTCACTTTTGAGGGGCAAGGAGTGAGACTGTACTCCTCTCTGCATGTCAGTGCTGCAGAGCTCCCTCCTAGCTCCCTCTCAAACTCTGTTTCAGACTCTGCTGCCTGGCTCGCTCTTTTCCTTTCTGACCCTTGCCTTTGTGATTTCAAGATTCATGTGGACAATTCCTTCAACTCAGGTACTTCTCGTTTCCTCTTTCTAGCCTCCTTCTTCACTCTCTAATTTTGGACAAACTTCCCACACCCTGGCTTGATCCTGATGTTGTCTTCATCAAAATGTGCTCTTTCTCCGACCTTTGTGCTACAGAATTCCCCCATCTATTCATTACCTTATCTCCTTCAACACTGCTCATAATTCACTGTCCCCACATTCTACTTCCTTCTTTTTCCAGGACCTGTAGTCCACTGATGCAATGAGTTTCTCTGAAGCACTGTCCTCTCCAATCTCTTCAGCTGCCCAGCACCCTTTTTAGACTCAGCAGTTTCCCACTTTCAATGCTTCCCTGTCTTTGATGCTCGACTTGTTTGCTCTGCTCTGCATACATCCTGTTTGCTCCATTCATTCTCAACCCTGGCTCACTCCCTTTGTTTTACATCTTCATTTCTACATGTGCAGTGGAATGCCTTTGGAAAAGAATAAAGAGTTTGCTGACTACATGCACTACAAGTTCATCCTCTCTTCTCATCTGCCATCAACCTGGTCAAACAACATGTTTTTTTTAATCCACATCAGCTCTAGAAATTGTTGGTGCCTTTTTACTACCTTTCATTCCCTTCTAAGACCTGCCCACCTGCTCCTCCCTTCCTTGCTCTCTGACCAAGACTCCATTTTGATTTTTCCTGCTTCCCCCCACCTTCTCCTGAACTTTCCTCAGCTCTTTCCTCTTTCCCATCTCACTAGATTAGACGATGAATCTGCTGTCCTCATTGAATCTCTCCACTTGCCCCTTTGATTTCATTCCCTATTGACCCATGATTGCCACTTCCTCTGCAGACACCCCTTGTTTCCAACACATCAGGATGTCCCTCTCCTTAGGCTTCCTCCTAATTGCATTTAAGCATGCCACTGGCTCCCCTATTCTTAAAAAGCCATCTGTCAATCCATCCTTCCTCTCTAACTACTGTCCATTCTCTTTTTATCCTTTGCCCTCAAGCTCTTGAAATGGGCTGCTTATTCCCCATTCCTTGACTTACAGCCCAATCCTGAGCTGCCTGGGGCACGCAGTTTTGCCTGCCGCCAGATCCTGCGCACCTCGGGGTAACAGGGGCGGCACCCCGGGAGAAAGGAAGCAGCCCCACAATGGGGCTACTTAAGTTACAGCCGACCAAAAGGTCAGCGGTAAGGTAAAGGCGTTTGTGTAGGGTGCTGAGCCCCTCATGAATGCGCAGGATCCCTCTGCTCCACCGGACCCACCTCCCTCCCTCCCCCCTGCATGCCTCCCGGCCGCCCTCTCCCCACCTCCCACCTCCCCATCATGCCTCCTCCCTGCCCTCCGCCTGCCTCCCTGTCCTTAAAATGTCTCCTCCCCAAGCCCCTGCCTACCCCTACTTACCATGCCATGATTATGCAACTGCCAAGCGGAGGAGGATGGGCGCCTGCCTGGCACTAGCCCAGTGCGCGCTGGCAGGAAGCCAGCGCACTGAGCTCAGGATTGGACTCTTACACTGCATTAATTCTACACTTTATCCCTTCCACTCTACCAGCAAGATCTCTCCTCTCCACCTTTCCCTTCCTCCAAGCCAGAAAATCTGGCTGGCTGCTAAACTTTGCAAAAATGTTTGCACCACATTATTAATAACTTTATACATTTGCTGTAAGAAACTCACAGAAGGTGCGGATAGAGCAGTGTTACCTGTTTTGTCAGAAGCCAAAGGTGACTTACCTCTCCTTGCCATATAGGATTGACAGTATTACACATGATCTTGGATCTCTTCTCCTGTCCATGGTGAGGAAGAGCTGGGAAGATACTATGCTTTCCAGGCTGGATCGAAATCTTTAGATAAGGGTCTGGATTGAAGAACATACCTTTCTTCAGACCAAATGCTTGAAAATCTGCAGAAGATTGAGTATCATCATTAGCGATCACAGTTGTCTTACCTACCATTTTACAGCACTTTCCTTTGTATTTTTAGTACTTGGTTTAAAACTGTGTGTGCATGCAGGTGCCAATGTACACTACTTATGGAAGTCATGTTTTTTACCTGTATAGCCCACTAAATACAGGTTGAGTCTCAGTATCCATGAGGGTTCCATTCCCAGAACCCATGTGGATGCCAAAAATTTCGTTAAAGGGAATCCATTTAAAAAACAATGTCCTTTTGCTCAGTGATTTAAAAACAACCTTGCTGACCTTTGTAATGCAGGACAGAGGCATCAGGCAGACAGTCAATCAATCATTCTCTCAACAGACACTAAGAAAGGCTTCACTGTGAGGCAGCGACTTCCTCCCTTCACTGGGAGTGCAGTGCAAGGAAAGGACGCAAAGAGGAAGTGATAATCACTTGCATTCTTCCACGTGCTCAGGGGGAAGGGAGGGGTCACTTGGCTCAGAGTAAAGCTATTCTAAGCGCCTGGAGAGATTAATTGTCAGTGGGTTGCTCTCTCCTGCATTAACGAGGCTATTGTTAAACAACTTGTTTCTTTTTTAATTTAAAGTGCTTTTCTCATCGCATTGAGATAAAACCTGAAGGTTTTAATTATCCATGGATAATTAGGTTATACCTGTATGCTACACCACAGGGTACAGGGCCAATAAAAATGGCCACTGCAAGGAGACAGCTGTGAGGTGGAGCTCTAACTGGAAATAACTTCTTACTAATATACATAAAGCACATTTTGACAACATAGGAGATTGTGGCGGGAAGGCCTCTGCTGGCCAGTTGGCGCAGGACGGCCAGTGCGTGCCAGAGCAGATAAGCTCTGTGCAGGCTAGTGGAGGGGCAGGGGAGAGGGAAAAGGGGTGTAATGGGGCAGGGCAGGTGGATTGGGCCCAAGAGGGGGCGGGATTGGTGACAGTGACTATCACCATATCCTATCCCCCCTCCTGGGCCTGATCCCCCAACGTGAAGCTGCTCAGACTTTCACCAGTGATTTTGTTGGCACAGGCCCGAGTAGCTCTATTGCGGCTACTGAGGCTTACCCTGGGGCAGGGGACAAATGTCCCCTTACCCTGGGGACACCTCCAGCAGTCTCTATTTTCGTGCTGGATACAGTGGACACCATTCCAGTGCCACTGCATCACAGTACAGGAAGTTAGTTAGGGCTGTTTTAACACCGAAAACAAAAATGCATGGCAATAAATGGGAATTCCATTTTGTTGCCCTTTATTCTGTAACATATTAGCATGGGAACTAATGGAAATGGGTACAAATGGAACAGAAAATGAATGCACACGTGAAAAGTGCAAGCTCCTTCCTCCTTACCCAAGACTGTGGGCAGGATAAACTAGGGGAGCAGTTGCCCTCAGTTGCTTCTGTGGGCCCTGCAAACAGGGTCAACACCAGGCTGTCAGATCAGAGGCTGGGAAAAACCCTATGCTAGACCCACTGATGACATGCATTGCCTCTGGCCCCCATCTATCCTGACCACCATCACACAGTTATGGCAAGAGGCCTGCCAATAGGCTTACTGGCAATAGCAGCACATACTCCTCCTAAGGTCTAGGGCTGGGGGGGGTGTGGCCATGCGAGTCAAAAGGGTCACACCCCTCTGACCAACACAAGATGCTGCTCCAATCTGCTAATTTCCATCCTGTTCTCACAGAACACAAACACAGTGAAAAATACAACATATTTTGGGTTACTCTCCTGAAACTCAGAAAAGAAACAAAGAAATCTTCAGCTATACTCGTTCAGTTCCATTTGTATCCCACAACCAGTTCACAGTATTTCCACAGAAATACAGAAGCCTGAAGCACTCTGAACTCACAAATGAAAATATTTTCACCTGATCAAAACAGCTCTGAAAATGTATTCATCGAGGCTAATGAATTCCAAAAGACCTAAAATTTTCTTTACCAATAAAAATACAAATGAGTTCAGTGCATTTTAGTTTTCCCGATACATTCTCTTGGGCACATGTGAATCGAAGTGTATCAAGAGAACAGTTAACATTCTGTGTGTATATTTTTAAAACTCAAACCTATTGATGAACGATGTTAATATGCCATACATCATTTCTGATTGCTCATAAATCACAGCGCTCCCCACAACAAGTGGAGCATATCAATCAGCTTAAAAATGTCAGGTGATTTCTCAGAAACAGATCACTGAAACAAGGAAGAAACAGAAGGCAAAACAAGCATATTTCTGACAAAATTTTCTATCCATTTTTTTCAATGACTCAGATGTAGTACAAAGTTCATAATGAAACACAGAGTAAGTTATTTCCTGGAAGTAAATTCATTAATGGCTGTGAAGTCTGAGAAATAATTTGGAAGCAGTTCTATTTATTTAGGAGATATAAATAATGAAACAGTGCTACAAAGGCTCAGTTGTGTACAGGAGAATTGGGACAGTGACAGCCACAGAATGGTTCAAATAAAACTAATCTTCTGTTTAGAATAAAGCACTGTGGTACAGGGGACAGAGAGTTGGATCTGAGTGCAAAAAGGACCCAGAAGAGCCTTAAAGCTTACAGGGCAAATGAGGATTTCTCTCCCCAGTTCACTGCACTGGAGATAAAAGAAGCTAAGAATATACAGGTTCTGTAACCTGCTCTGAAACCACAGGATAAGGCAAGGTCCCAAACTGAATTGAGCCTGCAAGAAAAAAAATGTAGGAGAAAGATGAAAAGAAGGGGAACTCAAGAGACAAGAATGCAATGTAAAATGAAGGGAAGAAAAACCTGCAAATGACCTTTATGGGATATACTGATTGCTGGTATGTCTTCTTCTGACAGCTGGAGAAAACGGAGCATATTACATCACATTAATAGCAGGTAAGGATACACTACATCATTTATTTATTTTAAAATATTTATATCCTGCCTTTGAGCTCATGAGGTTCTCAAGATAGTTACGAACAAATTAGGCAACAAGATTAAAAAGTAACTATAAAATGTCTACATAAATACTGTCAATCAAGTAAGAACAGAACAATTGCCTCCTTTTTTAAATGCCTGGGATGATACAATTGTCTGACAAGTTGCCTACATATTAATAAGGTCAGCACCATAGGAGTGTCTGCAATTAAGAGTATTCTACAACCAGCGGAGGGCACCAGAGAAAAAGCCCTGTCTCCAGCTGCTGCCAGCCTGCATTGATAATTGTGCAGCATTTACTCATACTGCCATGTCTCAAATTGCCTTTCTGCAGCCCTGGCTGTGCTTTCATTAGAACCATATGCAGTTGAGCTATGGAGTGTTAAAGTGTATCTATACTATAAACTGTTTTAATGGTCTTTTCCCTCTCCCAAGGGAATCCTAGGAACTGCAGTTCTCTAAAAGAATTCTCTGCACCTTCACCAAACTGATACACATTTGGGGTGGGGTGGGCTGTGGCTTTGGCTCAGTCAAAGAGCATCTGCTTTGTATGCAAAAGGTCCTAGGTTCAATACTCTTCAGAGACAGCAGAGAAAAAAATCCTGCATGAGACTTTGGAGAGTCACTGCCAGTCAGTGTAGACAATACTGAGTTAGATGGACCAATGGTCTGACTCAGTATGGCAATTTCCTATGTTCCCATTAGCGCCGAGATTCTTTGGCAGTCATCCTTAAAGTTAAATAGTTAGTAGCAAGATATAGTGACAAGAGATGAAAAATATGGCAGGGAAGAAGGGTAACATCTGGCACAAGGACAAGTATAGTCCTGAAGGTGTATAGCTGAGGTTCTCAAACCGCCATGTCATCACGCCCCAGCCTGAAGACCTTAGCCTCTGACCCTTAAGGGGCATGGGTCAGGGGAAAGCCACTGCAGGGGCAGAGGGGGCTTTTTCTAATATCCCTTACCTACTACTGGTTTCCAGGGGGTGTGGGGAGCCCCGCAGAGCACTCTGAAGGCCTTCCCACGGCTTGTAGAAAGTAAAAATAGCTACCATGACCCACTTCTGGATTGCAATCGCAAAACCAGAAGTGGGTCGTAACCACTATTTTCACTTTCTACAAGCCACAGGGAGCCCTGCAGAGCACTTCATGGGGCTCCCCACACCCCCTGGAGCCCAGAAGCAGGTAAGGGACGTTAGAAAAAGCTTCCTCTACCTCAGCAGCGGTGCAATCTTGCAGATCGTTGATGCAGTTTTCCCCTTCTCCGCAAAGACTTAACTTGGGGTTCAGACTCCGAGGGAGTTTTGAGAACCCCTTGTGTCAAATGTAGTGAATTGTGTAGTGTAGCAAATCATGTAGCAAATGAAGTGTAGAATCTTTTAGACAAGGGGAAAAATAGCAGCAAAAGAAACTATTGAAAGTACTAAGGGTTCATCTTTTGCTACAAGGGGAGGAATATGTTCACAAGAAAAGACAATCTAAGGGGAAAACGTTTAGAGCCATGGGGGATTGAGTACAATAAATTAACACATGTATGTGAGAAAAATAAAAGTCTAGGTCACAAATAGAAGCAGAGACATACTTAATTATTCACATAGTGCTTAAAGGGAGAACAATTCCTTAATTGTCTTAGTGAAGAAAACAGAAGGGAAAATTAGATAATTAAGATTCTAGTGGCCTTTCCATGCAGCCACCAACAAGAGTCAAGGGAATAGTAGAGAAAATGTTCACCAAGGGGATAAGAGTTCAAATACTCATTCAGTCATTATGTCCTAAGTGACTTTGGCCATTTGCTGTCTCTTAACCCAGTTCATTTCACACTGTGTTGCAGGGAACACAGACGTTCTTGACTATGGCTAAGAAGTGCAACTTATTACCCTGATAGGCGGCTTATCTACCACTAAGGATTTTCAGCAAAGCACAGCTGCATGGCAGCACTAGGTGTGGCCTTGCAAGAAGACAGTGATGCCCTACAGGCTTGGTCAGTGCCTCCTGTGATCTTGTCTAGAGTGTGAACCCTACAATATGCTCCAGATTCCTCAGCAAACAAGTGGATAGAGAACTACTTCCTTAGTCTAACTGCCTTACAGCGCAATTGTAATCAGCCTTAGGCAGGCCGGCGGGCCTGCGCTGCATCCAAGGCAGGACTGGGGATGAAAGTGGTTCAACCCCAGGCAAGGGGAATCGCTTCCCCTTCCCCTGGGTAAAGCCCCAGCGGCCCCAGCGGTGCTAGTGAAATCTGTGCCACCTCAAGAGGTGGCAGAAATCCGAGCAGTCTGGGACTGCCCTGCCTGGCCCTACCTCCCACTCCCCGCCCACCCCTGGGAACGCCCACCACCTGCCCTCTGCCACCCCAAAAAGGCTCCCACCACATCCTTCCCAGACCCCTGCATCAGCTAAGCTTGGCTGATGCAACTCACCCTGTTGATGGGGCCCGCGTGGGTGTGGGGAGGCCAGGGCAAGTCCGTGCACCGGTCTAACCCCACATATATTGGCGCGAAAGTGCATTAAGGAACCAGAACCAGGGGACATCCACTAAAATTGAGTGTTGGGCGGGTTAGGACAGACAAAAGAAAATATTTCTTTACTCAGCGCGTGGTCGGTCTGTGGAACTCCTTGCCACAGGATGTGGTGCTGGCGTCTAGCCTAGACGCCTTTAAAAGGGGATTGGACGAGTTTCTGGAGGAAAAATCCATTATGGGGTACAAGCCATGATGTGTATGCGCAACCTCCTGATTTTAGGAATGGGTTAAGTCAGAATGCCAGATGTAGGGGAGAGCACCAGGATGAGGTCTCTTGTTATCTGGTGTGCTCCCTGGGGCATTTGGTGGGCCGCTGTGAGATACAGGAAGCTGGACTAGATGGGCCTATGGCCTGATCCAGTGGGGCTGTTCTTATGTTCTTATGTTCTTATGTTCTTAAGGAACCTGCGCCAGCCTATCTGTGGAGCAGGATTACGCCCTTAGTCTTTAAGGTTGAAGGGGTGTGGGAATCAAGTACTGCACAATAAGCTTCCTGGAAGATGGGTGGTGTACAGTTGGGATGAATAGGCCTGTGTTAGATGAGTCAGGAATGCACTTCACTGAACAAGAGCTCTCTATGCCTCACAAAACCTTCAGCAGATTAATTCATTATTAATTAATCTCCTATTAATTTAACTGCTCTAATATTTCCCCTCTACTATTAAAAACACATTTAAACAGCTACTACATGTTTCTGTTTACCAGAATCCACCCTTAAAAGTCTCCACTGAAGAAAATTCTTCATCTTTCTAAACAACTGATATAGATTTCTTTTTTTCAAGATTGCAAGCCTCTTTGGGACAGAAATCCATCTTCTGATTACTCCTGCTATTTATGTGAACTTTTTTGTTAGAAAGAGGTATATAATTATTCATAAATACATAAATAACACTTCCTGAGGTCATTGAAGGAAGGACAGGATACAAACATGTTGAATAAATCCAGATCAAATAATTTTGTGTTAGTCAAGTGTCTCAAATATTTCTGTTCACAACTTATATGTATCAGCAATTTTAATGTTTGATCAAGGCATACCTGACAATGAGAAACTGATCAGTCTTCTGCTTCCTTGGCCCTGGACTGAATCTTCATTGGTGATGCTTTTAAAAATCTGCTAGAAGGAGAAAAAGGGCAATAGAGCTGCTGCCATCAACACTTCCTCCTTTTTGAGAATAACTATTTTCAATCATTATGATTCTTATAGCCACAATCAAGAACAAATCAATGACAAGTGTTCATTAGGCAGCCATTGATCAAAACACTCCTTGGACAAGTTAATGCTTTTACCAGTAAAGGGGAAATAGAGGCCACAGGAGAGCTTCTGCTCAGAGAAATGGAAGGGAAAGCTAGAATTTACAATAATCTGATAGTGCATTTTACAAGTGCTGATAAAAACAGCATTCCCTTATCTTACTGTTTGTAAGCAACATTTATTACAGAAAAATAAATGCATGCACCAGAATAAACTATTGCCCATTATTCTGTTTGGGAGTAACTGTTTCTGCTAACAAACTGAAATACAGGTTCCTATATTACAATCAAAAAATCCTTGGATTTCTAAACTACAGCCCCACAGAGCCGGAGCTATGCCTGTAGGGCCCTTTTTGAAAAACTGACACCAGTAGTTTGAGAGGGAAAGGGGATGAAGCTAACTGAATCCAGCACCTCTCATCTCCTGTGCATAGAAGACTGGTAGAATGTTAGCTTTTTTAAAAGGGCAATGTGTGGAGAATCCTCAATGCAAGACTGGCCTTAGGGCAATTTGACCAATTTGGCCAAATTGGGCCCTGCGCCTAGAGGGGGCCCGCACTGGGACAGTGAGAGGAACCCCCGCAGCCACAGCCGGTACCTCACTCCGTAGCAGACGCTCCAGCATGGAATCTTCCATGGCGAGGCATGCCCAAGTCTACCTGTCTAGCAAACCTTGACCATAGAGGCCAAAGTTCAACCATGAGCCCAGGTCTACCCGACTGGTTGACCTGGGTTCTGGAGTTAAGGTAGGGCTCATGCCCCCCACAACTCAAACAATGGCTCCACCCCTGTCCTGGAAGCAGTTCGTGGTGATTTTGCTTCCGGGTGCCTCACCACTGCTGCTCATCCTAGTGAGTAAGGGACCTCCACAGGGGCAGAGAGGCTCCACAGAAATGTTTTGCGTTGGACCCTGCAGTTCCTAAGGCCAGCCCTAGCTCTATGTTAGATTGGGAAGGGGAAAGCAGGTTTAGGTTTTTGCTGATGGCCCATCAGCAGTTACTGATCCAGTCTCCCTCTGCCTCTGCTAGTGCCTCCAAAGGACACAGGGACCTTCTGTGTCTTGCTTGCCATGTAAGAGAGGTGCCAAATACAACCTCCAGCTCTGTGCCTCATCAATCACATCAGCAGTTTAGGCTACAATCCTACACACACCTTCCTGGATATATCTCATTTAATATAGTAGGACCTACTTATCAGAAAACATGCATAGGACTGTACTGTGATAGGCAAAAGCGTCTCCAAGTTGCTGAACTGTGCCAGGTTCCATTGGGAATTGCTTGCTTGATTTGCTTTAATTCAGCTCTTTTGCTGTTATTTGAACAAGAGCTGCTTGTATGGGCAAAATTTTTTTAAAACACCCAACAAAGCACAGTCAAGGTCAAAAGATCAGCATTTTTGAAAACTTGGCCAGATGTTTCCCTAAAAGAGTTTTTCGGTGCTGAGCATCTTATAAAACCTGGTTCTTGCCTTTGCCCATTTTGCTCTCCAAATGCAGCATTTTGCATTCTTTCTGTAACTACTAATATGTTTTACCAATACTGCAACAGAGCTGCAGAATGTCCTACAGAGTTTTTCAAGCCATTACAAGTGACACAAGCTTGGATGAAACTAAAACAGGCTGCATCCAAAAGGTACCATTCCCTCTGAAGAAAGAAGTTTTCCTCCATTTGATATCTCTCTCTGTTGGTACTTTTGCTTTTTGCTTTATGACAAATAAAAGATTCTAGGTTTGTTTTTTTAAGACAAAATTACAGAATTCATTCTACCAGAACTAATTCATATTCATTCTGAATATGCTGCAAAATATTTAACAAGTAATTATCAAATTCTGTTCTGTGAAACTACTGGTCTGTGAGAAGGGCTGAAGTGTGTCTAAAAATTAAGTCCTTAAATGGGACCTTAAAGATGAATACATTTATTATACCACATAAGCTTTTGTGGACTACATTCTATTTCACTAACAACATCTGCAAAAACTGTATTCTTGAAAGTTTATGCTACAATAGTTCATTTTCAAGGTGCCACAAGCCTCTTTGCTGCTTTTGCTGCAACGGACTAAGGGCCCAATCCTATCTAACTTTCCAGCACAGGTGTAGCCACAATGTAACCAAAGGTAAGGGAAAAAAATGCTCCTTTATTTTAAGGACACGTCTGTGACTGCCTCCCCATCATAGGATGCAGCGCACAGCCCACAGGCACAGTTGCACTGGCACTGGAAAATAGTATAGGATAGGGCCCTAAGGGCCCAACCCTAAACTGTAGCAGCACTAGTGCTAAGCTCCAGCACCGGTGCTGGGTGTTGCAAGTGTTCATAAGGCATATCTGCAGCACCTGGAGAGAAGGAGCTGCTGGTGCTGGGCCAGTATCAGTCGGCGCTGAGTCTCACCATCGCTTGGAAGGCTAGCCAGTGCTCCAGCAGAGCTGGTCGGCAATAAGTAGTATTGGGGCAGAGGAGAGGCGGAGAGTGGGCATAACAGGGCAAGGGGAGGGCAGTGCGGGGTGAGGAACTGGGACGGGAGGAGGTGGGACCAGTGGACCTCTGCACTGCCGGATCCTGAACACTGTGTTGGGCTGCAGGGCCTGAATGGATTCCTTCATGCCTGCACCAGCAAAATAGCTAGTGCAGACTTGATAAGCCTCATTGTGGGGGGCTGAGGTTTTCCCCAGGGGTAGGGGACAAAAATTGACTTCCCCTGAGGAGACCTCCAGCGGCTTCAGTGGTGCCACTGGATGCAGTGTTAGCCATTTTGGTGCCACTACATCCAGAGACGGTGCCGGCTTTCGAACTGGGCTGTAACATGGCTAACCCTCTGGAAGTTGAAAACTTTAAGCACCATGCTGAATTCATCCACTGCTCTATGCAACAATAAGCTCCACACTAACATACATACTCCTTCAAAATATGAGCAGCAACATCTGATGTAATCTCCAAAGCAATCTGCACTACAGTTGACAGATACGGAGGAATCGCGGAAGCATTATCATTGCCCTGAAAATACATTGACTGAGCCCAGGAAAGGGCAGAACCCCAATAAGCAGAATTATTAGAAACTGTGGGCTGCCCACAGTTGCAAGGAATATGCCTGTTCCATTACTTGGGGATCTGATTGAGAAAGGATTAAGTATCTCTTTGGCAAGAAGGAAGTGTGCCTATAATTTTAATCAGGAGAAAATTGTGCAGCAAGTTATCCAAGATCTGGAAAACATTGATTTAAACTTTTATATTTAACCAGTTTCTAAGGACTGGAAAAGGAGCTCTTTTCTGCACACCCAAGCACTTCGTAAGTGTCCATTAGCTGCACTAAATGAAGTACCATCAATTTCATGAAAAAGAATTTGACCTGCTTTATCACCGGAAGCAACACAGTGAACATCAACAAAAATATTCATGTGTGATTGGAGATGGAGAAGATGGACCAAGGAATTCCACACACATGCATGCACATGCAAACGCACACAGAGGTTACTGCTTTAGAAGAAATCATTAGTTGTAAAGCGTATGATAATGTAATTCTTGTATATATTATTAAATAAAGCACGCTCCATCCTCTGCATAAGAGGTTTTCATTATGTGTGTCAGTTTCAATGTAAATCAACGTAAAGACAGGTTTGCAACCATCCAATGAACCCTTCTGAAACTGATCTAATGAAACAGCACAACGTGCCTTAGAGAACATGCTAGGTACTTCTCATAGCCATCCTGTCTTTCAGGAGAAGACCAGAAAGGCCCTCTGGCACCATCAAAACTATCCCTGAATCAATATGAAAGGGTGCTACAAGCCAGCAGGATTCCTTTTTTCCACCTCAAGGCTACTTCTCGGCACTGCAAAATTATTTATCTATTTAAGCAATATTACTTAGGTGAGGAGGCTCAAGAAGCTAAAGCTGTTCTGTGTATGGTAGGAAAGTGATGTCACCATACCATACAAGCTAAGGTTAAAATGGCAGCATGCTGATCTGACTACAAGACAGCCCCTTTGAAGGTTCGTTTTATGCCTCATTGCTGTCTAGCAAAAACTCAAGAACATTATGGAGAGACCCTCCTTCTTTCCCTTCTTCAGAAGCAAGTGGAGACATATGAATTTTACTGAAAAAAACCTCACGAAGAAGAAAAGTGCAGAAGGTTTAAGGTAGGGATTTCAATCTCGTTGCATGCAGCAGGCCAAATGGCACCTGTTGATGGCTGGAAGTGATGTCATTAAGCAGGTGATGACCAGAAATTGGTCAGAAAGATTGGGCCCAAGATAGAATCAGTGGCACTGGTACTGATGATAAACTAAACCCAGACCCGTTCCAGAAGTGTGGGTCCACGAAGACCTGCACCAGCTATTTAGCTAGCACAGGTCTGAGTAGATCCTCCCTCTTGTGCCAAAGAGGCTTACCCCTGAGTAAGGGAATGACTGGAAGCAGCAGTCGCCATTTTGGCACTGCTGCATTGGTGGGGGTATTAGATAGGATTGGCAGTTATTTAACTGAAAATCCTTTAAAAAGCCATAGATATATTAAGAGTCAAATTCTACGAAATTTAGGATCCCCAAATTTCATTTAAAGGACTAGGACTCAAATGATTCTGGTCTTCACCACCTTTTTGTAAGCACTATCAGAGTAAGTGCACTGTAAAGTACATACCACTAAAACAGTGGTTCCCAACCTTGGTATTCATGTACTCCCAGGGGCACTCAACAGGACCTTTAGGGGTACTTGAAAAAGAATGGAATAATGGCAGAAAAAGGCAAGTCATGCTCCAGAATGCCTTGCAAGACAGGAATGCCTTGCAAGGATCAGCAAGGCAGGAAGGGAGGTAGATAGCTGGGTGTGAAAGCCCCACCAATAGCTAGTTTTTGGTCATCAATTCATGTATGAACCAGTGATTGAAAACCAGCACAGCAAAAAAGCAGAAACATAATATGGAAAGTGATCAATCACCCAGAATATCTCAGCACACTTCTGGTGCAAAACAGTGCAAAGGCAGAGTCTTCTGTTCTTCAAACAGATGAAAAGAGAAAATAAGGGCACAATCCTAACCCCCTGTCAGTACTTTCCAGCACTGACATAAAGGCAATGCAGCTCTGAGGTAAGGGAACAAACATTCCCTTACTATGAGGAGACCTCTGTGAGTGACACCCAACTGCAGGATACAGCACACGTTCCATTGGCAACGATATGCCAGTGCTGTAAAGTACTGACATAAGGGGTTAGGATTGCGCCCTAGGTGATGAATACATGAAATCTGGGTTTTCATAGAGAGGAGATGAGAGCTTGTATTATTACAAACAGTTTGCTAATATGAAGGGTACAATTTATGGAAATGGGCTGCCAAGGAATATGCAAGTGAAAAAGATTGGAAACTACTACAGGAGATTCATGAATCAAATCCACCTTTAAGTTGTCTGGTGTGTTAAGCCAGAAGCTCTACATACAACATACAACCCATAACACATAACTGGGAGTGTGCAATTCAATTCACAGCAGAGAGATGCCTCTGCATATATTTGCAACCTTTACTCAGAAGCAGACCCACTGCTTTCCATGTGTTATTCTTAAATAATGGTGCACTGACTTGTAGCCTGGGACTTTATTTCAAATGGAAAGGAGGATCCCATCCTGCTGTTGGGAAAAAAAAAAGACCTCTGCCAAATGCATGCTTTTGCAAAAAGGAACGGAGGAGAATGAAAGGTTAACTTTGGCTGGAATTTCCCAGGAAGGTTACTATAGAAACAAATGATCTCTGCATTGTTTGTTACTAGTGGCGGACCTCCCCTTGAGGTGGCAAACCGGAATCACAGTTTTGGACCTTATAGGGAATCTCAGATGGCTTCCTGTGTGGTCCTAGAGGTGCACGAGCCTCCGTGCCCAGGAAATTTGTCCTGTTCAGTGAATTGCAGGTCCGCTGCTGATTGTTACAAGCTTCTTGGATTTTGGAAAAAGAACTCCTATGCAGAAAATGGGGCTTTGAGGTCTGGTGGGAAATATATATTTGTTATAGTGAACCCTATAGAGCTTAGAGAAGAACTAGCTTAGAGAAGAAGAGCTTAGGGGGCTTAGAGAAGAACTAGCATTTCTCTTCTCTTCCATTTTCACCCCTAAATGAGCTCACCTGCAGGGCTCTATGTCCTTTACAAGCATCTAAACAATCAGATGATTTATCATTTAGTAAGTGAATCTTACTTTGATTTTTTTTTAAGCAGTCATAAAGCACAGCCATATTTGTGGCACTTGTGCAATAGACCAGCACCACTGAAATGTGATTTGCTGCCTAATGGGTATAATGGGATCAGAAGGAGCCACTGAGGCATGGAAGATTACAAACGTACTTTGCAGTCACATATCTTTGTATAATTTGTCAGATTGCAGTGTTATGATGTACAGGCTATTAGTGCCTCTGTTATATGGTCATAACAGGAGACATGATCTGAGCAGAGCAGCAGCTGAGCAATATCATGTGTGCATCCAAGCCATTAACAAACAAATGGCCTTGGTAATTATCTTCTCTTTGCTATTAGGGAAACAAAAATCATCCCAGTTTCTTTCTTGTATTGTTTGCATTGTATATTCCACTCCAATGCCACACTCCCAACTGAATGCATTAGATCTCAAATTGCTGCCACATTGAAATCAAAATCTGGCATAAGTCACTGCTAACTCTGGACAGATGAATGTTGCAAGATGCATATTTATTATGAAAACTCGATTATTTTAAAAGTCCAAGGATTCTGATTCAGCTGTTCAAATGTTTAGATATTGTACATAAAAAAAAATAGGAGGAAAACAAACATGTTCTGTTAGAGGTGACAGGAGACCTCTCCCCACCCCCACCCTACAATCTTCTCAGAAGATTCTTTCATATAGTTTAGTTTACAAGGTTCTGGTTCATACATTCAGTGTGTTGGCACTGAAAAAGTATGGTGGAGAAGCTTCCAGTGTAACTTCAGCCTCGTGTGCCTGAAGGACCGGCCTAGGGGCAATCCAGTTGATTCCACCAAATCAAAACCCACGCTTTGAGGGGGGCCCAAATCGCTGCCACCACCCGCTTGCTCTGTAGCTGATGCCCCAACATGGAGTTGTCCATGCTGATGCACATGGACACAGCATCAGCATGTAGAGCACTGTCTGGACCTCTCACCTACCCCTGAGTCTGCTTGGCCCAAAATGGGCCTCGCTAAAGCAGTTGGTATTGACATCATCATGTCACCGCCAACTATTTATGGATGCTGCGCTTTGCATGCAGCACCATCAGTCCTGGGCTCATTATGGTCACTCTGTGCACAGCTGCTTTGTGAGTGGGGACCACAAAGGGGCCTGCAAAAATGCCTCCCATTGGGTCCTGCTGCTCTAAGTATGGGAAGATAAGCCTGTCTGATCATTCATCCATGGACTCAGTTCATGCTGAAAGTTATCAATGTGGTGGACAAGAGGAGCTCACATCACTATTATCCCCCACATTTTCTGCACCATTCACAGCTGAATACGTGAACAAGGAAATGGTGCCACAGAAAAATGATCCATCTGCCTCCTACAGTATAATACAACAGACTGCTATGGAAATATTTACATGAGCAATGGAAGTCCTGAGCAAAAGAGCAATTTTCTGTCAAGAGATACAAGCAACTCATCAAATGAGTGCAATGTCTACAATTGGCCAGCAACATTAGACAAGTGAAAGTTCAATTGTTCTGTTGTGTCTCTAAAGATGCTGAGCGTAAGGCTAAGTGTGTTTGATGCCATAAGCATCCAAAAAAAAGCACATTTAGAAATGTGCTCAACAACTGGCAGCTCAAGAGCTAAAGCTGTAGGGTGGTAAGAGCCATTTAGCCTAATGACTAGGGAAACTAAATACACATAGTATCAGCCCAATACTAACTAATATTCCAGCACCAATGCAACTGTGCCAACAGGGGACGCACTACATCCAGAAGAGAGGGGAACCTTTGTTCCCTTACCTTGGGGCTGCATTGCGGCTGCATCAGCACTGGAAAGCTGGTTAGGATGGGGCACACCTTTGGGAGGTGGCTTCAGTTCTCTCCTCTTTCCCCTCTCCTGCCTTCCTGCCTGCAGTCAGGTGCTACAGACTCATAGCCAGAGCTAAGAGCAAGATAATGAGCCTTCACTTTGAGACAGTAGTAATGGGAAAGGGGGAAAGTACTGTACTAAGTGTACAGGTTAGAATATATGGGTTTCAGAGGGAAGTCTCTGAATCTTTGTTTGGCTGCAAAACACAGCAAATTAGCACAACAGTATAATTTGCTTTGCTCATTTTCTCCCATTTATCAAATCATGGACTTTTTCATACAGAGAAACCCAGAAGTGAACGTGTATTATTTTCTTTTAAAATAAGCAGGTCACCACATTGGGTTACCCTGTGAATGAATCAGCTGTAATCTATTATAAGATTTTTAAATTTAATATGGGACCCATTGATCTTCTGTATCTGAAAATGACTGAATTCATACATATCAAACTACTCGAGTATTCGAGTACTTCTAACTGACAAGTCTGTGCTTCTAGCACACCACAATTACTCTCCTATAGCTCTTTATTGCCAGAAGCAGAGTTGTATGGATGCTAAAGAGGAAAAAAAAATGGTTCCACACCAAGGTAGCCCAACGTTTGTGGCAAGCAAAGGTGCATTCTACAACCTGTAGAATTTGTGCAAATTAAGATGTCCATATTCTGTTTTATTTTGCATCATGCTGATAATGGGGAGAAGTAAGGAACTATGTAGGGCACTGAACCTCAGGCACCCAATCACTGGAACTCTTAGGGCCCAATACTACGGGCCTCTAGAGCTGGCGTTGACCTCTAGCATCAGTACTGGGTGTTGCAAATTTGCTGTAAGGCATGTGTGCGTCAGCCAGAGAGGAGGGAGTGCTGGCGCCAGCCCAGCACCGGATGGTGTTGAGCCCAGCGCTGGATGGAAGCCACCCAGAGCAAGGGAAGAGCTCCAGACAGCAGTAAGGATTTTTGGGGTGGGGAGGAAGAACCAGCGTGGGAGCGAGGTGGGACCAGTGGAGCCCTGCTCCGCTGTATCCTATCCTCTGTGTCTGGTTGAAAAGCTCGACACAGAAGTTCTCAAGTCTGTGCCAGCAAAATAGCTGGTACAGATTTGAGAAGACCCACTGCAGGTCTTGGACCTTTCCTCAGGAGAAGGGGGTAAAAATCCCCTTCCCCCAAGGAGACCTCCAGTGGCCCCAGCAGTGGCGCTGGATTCAGCGGTAGCCACGTTGGCATTGCTGCACCCAGGGGCGCCACCAGGAATAGGATTGGGCTGACCTTCAGTTACCTCTGTGAAATATTAACTATCAATTCCAATAGTACGGATCACTCACTTTCATGCAGTTAGAAAGACTATGAGGGGAGATGAGATGCCATATGAAAGTTGAATTCTGTAGCTCATACCAAAATCTGTGTTTTCTCCTGTGCCTGCACAGAATCACATAATATGTGAAATCAAGAGATGGGCTATATGCAATGAATGGCAGGGAATAAACAATACTGAAAACCAAGCATGGTGAAAGAAGCTGAACTAACTTACAGGAGCGGCATTATTCTTCACAGTCACACTGGGGGTCGTTGCTCGCAGTGCCCCACTCACTCCATGGTAGTATTTGAAGCAGATCTTTGTTTCAGCTAACATCAGTAAAAGAAAACAGAACAAAAGGGTTATCTTAGTTTAATATGCAACTATTGGTCCCCATCTGCTGAATGAAATCAATCCATACTACAGAACATTGCATTTTGAATTCTGAGATTATAGTGTTTCTTCCTGCCAAACATGAGAGTGATTTAATTTAAGGCCCCAATCCTTAAATACAGTTTAATTGTGTTTCAATCTCATTGAAATCAAAAGGATTTAAGTATGACTATCTTCCTTTGGACTATACCATTCCCCCAATTAGTGTTGCTATCTGTACTGAAGCACAGTCAGACTTAACTTCTCTGGATTATTAAAATTAAACAAAGATCAAAACCTTGGTAGTTAGGGAAGTAAGAATAAATGCATGATTATATTATTAATGGTGCAATCCTAACCCCTTATGTCAGTGCTTTCCAGCACTGGCATAAGGGCAATGCAGCTCTGAGGTAAGGGAACCATGTTAGCAACCTTCAGTCTCGGAAGACTATGGTATCGCACTCTGAATGGTGGTTCTGGAACAGAGTGTCCTCTCCAGTGCACAAAGCCTGGGTAAAGTAGGTATGGAGGATAGGCTGTTTCCCATGCAGCAAATCCCCCCTCTCCACGTCACTGAAATGGTCCAATGGAAAGGCAGAGGCCAATACGGTTGGTTCCAGTGGCATCGCAGGAGTTGCCAGAACGTGACTGTGTTCATCCATGAACTGCCTCAGGGACTCCGGCTCCAGATTTTGCCTCGAGGTTGACTCCTGAAGCCTTTTCCATAACTGGATGTAGCCACAAGGCAGTGGAGGTTTGGGATCAGAGTTTTCCTTCTCTCAGATGAGCTGCCTTCCCAGGCTAACAAGTCAAATCTACCTGGTGGCCTATTCTTGTCCCCCAGCCCCCAGGGGAGCCCCCTTGTACTATACATAATAATGATCACTTCATTATATCATTATATGTGCATACAGGCACAGGACTGCCTATGTAAAGATGTCACTTCATGCATCTGCTGGAGTGAGCTCTAGACCACAAAAGTTTCTGCTGAAGTTTCTTAAGGTGCTACAAGATTCTTTGTGGTTTTTGCTGCCCACCCCTCCAGAAGCTGGAATCCCACCCAAGTGCACCCACAGCAGGGATGTAATGAACAAACATTCCCTTATAGTAATATAAGTACAGTAAGGTAAGGGAACAAACATTCCCTTATAGTATTCCCTTATAGTTGCACTATAACAACTACTAAATTCTAACCCCTTATGTCAGTGCTTTCCAGGCATAAGGGCAATGCAGCTCTGAGGTAAGGGAACAAACATTCCCTTACTTTGAGGAGGCCTCCATGAAAGACACCCAACTGCAGGATGCAGCACACGTCCCATTGGCACCGCTATGCCAATGCTGGAAAGCACTGACATAAGGGGTTAGGATTGCACCCTAAGAGTGCAATCCTAACCTTGGGTTAGGCTGGCACAACTCCCCTATGCCACACATTTGTGACAACTCAGGAGTTGGGTAGGCGGGCACAAGGATGTGCGTTGGGCTCTCAGCACTGGATCCACACTGTTTGGAAGTATGTTCACACCGGTGCTGGGCTGCCAGCACAGGGGTTTGGGTAGGGTGGGGGAGGGTGTTTTGGGGGTGTTCCAGGGTGAGAGGAGGGTGGGTGGCAGACAGACGGGAAGGCCCTGGGAGAGGGGTGCTACCAGGATCTGGCATTTAGACCAGATTCTAACCCCCCTCATGGGTGGCCCAGTTTTACACTGGGCTGCTCAGATCTGCACCACATCTTTAGGTGGCGCAGATCTGACTAGCCCCATAGGGGCAGATGCCCCACAGCATGGGGTAAGGGGAATAAATTCCCCTTACAAGTTGTGCTGCAATCTGGCCCAGACCTGCTCTGGATGAAGCGCAGACCAGCTGGCTGGCCTGCTCCGGGGCAGCTTAGGATTGATCTATAAGAATTTTTATATACTGCTTTTCAACATAGTAGTTCACAAAGCAGTTTACATAGAAATAAATCAATATGCATTTATATATAATGCTGATCAAATAACTTGAACTGATTATGGGGTGGTGGGCAAAGGAGAAGAACTTGTGCCTGATATTAATTGATTGAAATACAATAAATATTCATAAATTATATCAGATGTTAGAAAAATGTTTCCAGAGGAGAATGATCCTGTCTTAAAAGTATTGACTCAGATGCCTTTAAAACATAAAGCTCTGTTGAATGATCTTTAACATTTGCTTTGAAAGTAGTATGGCCGACACAGCCAAACTGATTTCCAAAACACACTCATCTTGCAAAAACAAGTATTATTATTTGGTGTCCTTTTGTTCCTCTAACTTCTGCTGCTTCTCAGAATGATTTTCCTTCTCCTCCTTCTTTGTCCTCACAGTCTTTGGTCTCATTTGCCCCTATGGCCATCAAACCGGCTGGTGAACACCCAATGACTTCAAGTTATGATGTCAGGGATAAAATCCCAAAGCCCACCACAACCACCAGGGTTAAATGGTAGCAGGAGCAAATGAAGCAGAAGCACAGGAACATAGGAAGTTGCCTTATACTGAGTCAGAACACTGGCCCATGTAGCTCAGTCTTGTCTATACCTGTTGGCTGCAGTTCTGCAGTTTCAGATCGGAGAGCTCTCCCAGCCCAGCCTGGAGATGCCAAGCAGGGTCTAGGTGAGAGAGGTAAAGGGGGTAATTTGTACCCAGGCCAGGGTCAAAAGGGGGGCCCAGGAGCCAAAGGAGGGGGCCCAGAAATTTCCTGGAATCTTACCTTTTCCTGTCTACTCAGACTTGTTGCCTGCATGGGATGCTGGGGACACTACTGATGCCACATGGGTTGGTAGACCTAGGCTCCAAAGACTTTTCCAGCAGTCTCTAACCTCCCCCCACCCTGTTTGTCTCTCCTTTGCAAAGGGCACCCCAAAAAACTTTGTACCCACTGATAAAATTACTCTCAGAGGCCCTGATGCCAAGGATTGAACCTAGAATCTTTGGCATGTAAAGCATGTGCTTTACCGCTAGTTATGGTCCCTCCCAAGGCATGAGAGGATTAAAAAGGAGGAGGAATACAACTCCAAAAGAAGCTTCAAAACAAGCCCAAACGTGTTGACAATCAGTTGCTAAGAAACTGCCAAAAGTGAGAGCTACTTTTGAACACTGATGAAAAAGGAATACGAAACACTCTAGAATCACCCCTATTGAAACAGCATTCAAACAGGGGCAGCTTAGGTGCAGAATTATCAATCAAGTGCACGTGCAGGAGTTGTGTCTATTCCGGAATGCAATCAAGTTGGGTGATCATGCCATGCAGCAGCTGAACCGCAAGCTCAGACTGAATTCTCATTTTGTAATTTTCTCGACAAGAATTTTAACAGCTCAGCAGCCAAGCCTTTTACTCACTTACCAGGCACAATAAAAAGCTGATGACATCAAAATAACTGCAACACATACAATAGAGATGAGACTGGCTCTCCAAATTAATCAGATCCGAGTCTGTCTTTTACTCCTCCCGCCTGAACAGTAATATAGGGCAGTCAAAGATGGAATAACGTTCTTAAATAAACCAAGTTAATGCCCTAAATCAGTGGTTCCTAAACTGTGGGACAATTCCCAAACAATTTTTGGTGGGTCGTGAAACTGGCAAGGCAGATTGCATTATGTGCATCATGGGTTAAACAAGCTGCTACTTGGGGGGAAGCGCTGCTGCCCAGTCACCACTATAGCCACACCCCTTGGCATTCATAAATCAGGCATCATTTACAGCCCTGGTCCGCATCGAAGAGAAGGCCAAGGGGAATGCAACGCCACCAGAATGGTCCTGATCCAAGGAATGAAGGCTCCAACAGATTCTAAACAATGAAGCCCCCCCCCCCACCAAGCTGACAAGGAAAATATATTGAACCCTATGGAAAGCGAAACTGAGTCACACAAGCGTGTTTACTCACAAGTACAGAAAGAGGCCTCACCACTTATCAAAGGCCAGGTGAAGAGGAACACAAGGCCACCACAATGGTCCCTATCAAAAGACTGTGGAGCTCAACAAATGCTCCAGAAGGTGGTTCCCTGCCCCCCTACAGGTGGAGCCTGTTTATCCACAGATTTTACATCCACAGAACTGGCTCAAAGCGAGTCTCTTGGAGTCCCCCGGTTTTCCCAAGGGAAACCGGAAGTAGTGTTTTTTTTTTCAGCCCTAAGAGCCATTCTGAAGCCCATAGAAGCAGCAGGCAGACGCGTTTCTGGGTTTCAAAAAGCCCTCTGGAGGGGATCAGACCGGCACGCTTCGGAAGCTTAAGAGGGCAAACATCGTGATTTCATAATCCGCAATTTTCGGTAACAGCAGGGGGAGTATGAGAACAGATTCCCCAGCAGATAATAAGGCCCCATTTGTATAGTAAAAGGATAAAAACAGAGGCTTGAGCTGCTGGTAAAGAGAAACACTTTTTTTTTAGGTTTGTAAAGGGAGGTAGATCCTGATGCGTTTTCATTTTAAAAAGTGGGTCCCTATACTAAAATGTTTGTGAAACACTGTCTAAATGGCTTGACACCTAGATGCTTGAAAGACTGCCTCCTCCCATGTGAGTCTGCCTGCCCTCCAAGAACATCTTACAGGAATTTTGAAAACAGCATGACTGGTGGCAGCTTGCACAAAGACCTTTCTATTGTGACATCCAGCCTATGGAACTCTCTCCCACATGAAATCAGGATGGCCTGTTTGAAGTTGATTTTTTGTAGGAGCTTAAGGACTTTTTGTTTCCATAATCTCATCACTGATTTGCTGTTGATTTTCATGTTCTCTGTTGGATATTTTGCTTTGGATCTCCATGTTTACTGTGGTTGAAAAAAAATGTTATCTTTCTTCTACTGCTATTTGTCTGACAGTACTGTATTGTCAGTCTGATTTTGCTATTCATTGTAGTTTTAACTTTGGATTGTGAGCTACTTCAGACATTCTCATTTAAAAATAAATACTTCCTCTCCAGTGCTCAAATAAACCCCTTTAGCTGCCAACAGGTTGTCCTGAAGAATGAGACTGAGAGGGGATCCATAACAGATGTTCAGGGGATTTCTCACTAGAGGTCCACATGGAATGCATTCCCTGAATGGAGAAATTTGGAGCCCCATTAGACTAAGGCACATGCAACATATTCCAGACATCATTTGAGTTTTTTTTCTTGTTTTCATTACTTGGCTGTCAAATTTATGGCCTAATCCTAATCAAGCCTTGCACCACTGAACATAAGGCCCCTTGTAGCTGTTGCAAAAGGCAACAAGCCATTTGCGAGTGAAGAGTATACGGGTCTGCGCACCAACAAACTGAGGACGCCTGCTGGCACTGATAAGTTCACACAGGGGGATGGAAGGATGCGGGGAGGGGTGGAATGAAGCAGGGAGGGGAGGAATGGGAAGGAGATGAGGCAGGGAGGAGGTTGGCTGGGGCAGGAAAGGAGCAGAATCAACAGAAGCTGCATACACCAATATCCTAAACCCTTCTTGGCCTTGGTCCCCCAACCGGGATCCACATGTACTTGCACCAACTACAGAGCTGGTGCAGGTCTGAGTAGACCCATTGAGCCAACAAGTATCTGCTTAACCCAGGAGTGTCCAAAGTTTTTGGCAGGAGGGCCACATCATCTCTCTGACACCGTGTCGGGGGCTGAATTAATTTACATTTCAAATTTGAATAAATTTACATAAATGAATATATTAAAGATGAACTTATAGGAATGAAGGTCTTGCAGTAGTTCAAGGCCTATAAAAGGCCTTGCACAAAGCAAGGCTGGCCTTCCCTTTCCTGCTGCTACTGCATCACAGACGTGAAACAACGAGCAGTGGAGGAAGCCCTCATCCCACAGCTCACTCGAGAGGCCAAACAGTTGCCCTCACGCTGAGAGCAGTTGCATCGGGCCAGTGTGGGCTCCAACATATCTCCGGAGGGCCAGAGGCTCACTGGAGGCTAGGGGCTCCCTGAGGGCCACATAGAGAGGCCTTGAGGGCCGCAAGTGGCCCCCGGGCCGGGGTTTGGGCACCCCTGGCTTAACCTGACAAGCCTGAAACTCCCCAGGTGCCATGTTGGAGCTGCTGAATCACCATGTGGGGAATTAAGCTGGATTGGGCTGTTAGTTTAACTCTGCAGTGTTATCATATGTGTACTGTGAAGGGGCCATGGATTTAGGGTCCAATCCTATCCAATTTTCCAACTCTGGTGTAGCCACAATGCAGCCCCGTGGGAACATATGTTGCCATTCATGTTGCCACAAAGTTTGCTTCACATATCAGAACAACCATACCACAAATAATCATATCTTAGAACATTGTTGGGTTTTTTAAAATACATTTCTGCTGTTGTAAATAGAACTCAATAATGTGTTAAAAATGATAATAGGAAACAAGAAGAGTAATAGCGAGTCTACTGGCAGGCATTTTGCCTGCTTCTTTTGTCTTCAAGATATTTTACAAGTGGAGACATCCCTGGATATTGTCACCCATTAAAGAGACTAGCAAAGTGACCGAGAAGGAATGGCACATTTAGTAAAAAGGAGACAAGGTGTGTGACAACATTGAAGTTAGAGTTAAAAAGGTTTTTAAAACTGATACTTCATGGTGATCTTCAACCTTTTTCATCTCATGGCATGCTGACAAGGCTCGAAAATGCTCAAGGCACACCATCAGTTTTTTGGAAACTGACAAGGCGCACTGTGTTGCCAGTTGGGGGCTCACATCCTCCGATGACTCTACTAATAAATGATCCTCTCCCAATTTCCCACAGCACACCTGTGGATCATTTGCGGCACACTAATGTGTCACGGCATACTGGTCCTTCTTTGCCCTCACAGTCTTTGGATTCATTTGCCCCCATGGCCATCAAACTGGCTGGTGAACATACAATGATGTGTTACTTTTGCTACTAGATCTTCTATGCCAGAGCCAAAGACTATAATTTATGCTTCCACTATGAAGATAAAAGCCAGCCAAAAAAAGACAGTCTTTGAAACTCTACCTCTCGGTCATGAGAAGAATCCCCAAAAGCCAATATGGTAGTATATAGCCAGTGGCCCAGGCAAACATGGACTAAGCACTAACTGACAACCGACAACAGGTTGTCGAGCTGAAACGTAAAAGGCTGAAACATAAAAAGAGCTGATAAAAAGGAAAAAAATACAAAAGGAGAAAGAAAAAGAACAAGCACACTTTCAAAAAATGGTTTGGATTTTGGAAGTGTCCAGGCACAAACCTTAACAAACAATGCTAGGTGATTACAGGCAAACAAATCAAATTAATTCTCTGACCCATCTAGCTCACTGATCCCTAATGGGTCTAACTCCAGGAACTGGTTTTCTGGACTCCATAACACTTTTTCAAACTCTGGAAGACAGGATTCTGGATTCAGACAGGGTCATCCTTGGGAGCTGCAGGGTCCAATGCAAAACATATTCACTGGGCTGCCACCCTCCTGTGGCCCCTCACTCCGCTCATCAGGACAAGCAGCAGAGACAAGCCTAGGGCTGATGGCACCCCACTCAAAGCACGGAACCTGGAACTAGGTGGTGTGACGTGACAACATCACCGTCAAATGCTTCCGGAGGTCAATTGGACCAAGAGGCAAGCGGGAGGGCCACATGGCAGCAAAGCTTCATTTGTCGCGCTCTATTCATGATGCGTCAGCATGGAAAATTCTATGCCAGAGCATCAGCCACAGAGTAAGGTGGCAGCTTTAGCTGAAAATGCAGGACACCTTTTGCCACCCCATTGTGGGGGGCCCCAGCCACCCAAACGCCCCAAGGTAGGCCCTGGATCTAGCCATACACAGGTACTGTCTTTGAAGGAGTCAGATCAGAACACACAGGAGAATAATTGGGCTTGACCTTCAGTAACCTTTGTTAGATAAGGTCATGACTCCAACTGATTGGATGTTTTACAAGCACTTGAACATCCCTACCTGACCTCTGACATGGTCAGGTGGGCTAGAGTTCCCAATGGGCTGGTTCTTGCCAATCTGAGCAGGTGGGCTGGCTCGGATCTAGTGTTCTTTGGCAACAAGTCAAGAAAGAGGAGCAATACACAAAAAGACTTGTTTTCTTGACCACACAGTTTTTCTTCAGTAGCAAAAATATCTAAGGGCACAATCCTAACCAGGTCTACTCAGAAGTAAGTCCTATTGTGTACAATGGGACTTATTCCCAGGAAAGCGAAGTTAGGATTGCAGCCTAAGTGTCTCCATTAATCTTCTTCTTTTAGGATTGCAGCCTAAGTGTCTCCATGAATCTTCTTCTCTTGGTAACCTCACACTGGGCTTTCCCTTAAGGGGAATGTGGAGGGGGGGGCGGCGGAGAGAACAAGGGGAGCTCAATTGTCACAAAAGGTAGAAAAGTGTTCAGAAGATTTCTCCTCAAATAAGTTATTCCAAGGAGACTCTGGATGCACTGCTGAAGAGGCAACTACCCATTCCATGTGGCAAACTGAGGGCAGTTTCAAAAACATTTTGAGACACAGGATAGCAAATAATGCGCTGTTCAAAGCAAATAAGTTCCCATAGGCACACATAAGCCCTCAGGCATGCCTAAAGTAGCCCTTTGGATCTTGGCCACTATGAGGTAGGATGATACTAATAATCCATCTCATAGTGGTACTGTGAATATAACTAACATGAAGGCCTGGATCCAAAGGCCTTAGGCAAACCCAAGAGCTTGCATCTGCCCTGTGGCAGGGCAGATGCATTTTACTTTGAAGAGCACAATCTCACGCTGTACTTCAGAAACAGAAATCCAAAAACCCCTTAGGCATGCAGAGCTAGTTGTCTGGATTCTGGCATAGGGTTGCAAAGCACTATGAAGTGCTAATGAAGCGCTACAAGACATGCCAAATAATATGAATATACTTGAAGATGTCAATAAAAATGAGAGGTACAACTACTACAAAAAAGACATGTTAAAGTATTGTCCTAGGATTAGACTACTTCTGTTCAATAGAGCATCCAAAAAATCCAAACAAAACTTAAACCTGAAGTTTGAAATGGCAGAAAAGGCACGCCTGTGAGAAATTTCACATGAGCTGACTACCCAGACCTGGAAACAGCATGGGTTTAATCCATGATGAATTGAAAGAATCCACCAAGTGTTTCTGCAATAGTGGGAGCATCCTGGATCCCGTTAAGTTCAGCAAGAAAACTATCTGTATGCCAGACATTATTGCTGCTAGCCATTCTTTGAATATAAGGAAAAAAATTATGTTTGTGCTATCACTCATTTTAACTTAAAAATTTCTAAGTCACTAATAAACATGGCTCCTATCTGGGCTGTACCAGGCGCAGCCATACCCATATCTAATGGTGTGCAGCGTGTGCTCCAGCTCACAGTTCCTAAGGTTCACGGCCTAACTAGAAAATGGAGTCTAAAATGTAGCAAAGAAGAGGCTGATCAGTTAAAGCTAGCACCCAGGCTCCAATATTTATGCCAGGCCTAACCAGGGCTAACCAATCCACAGGCTTCATTCTGTCTGTCAATCACAATGACTAGTGCTGCTCATTTCTATTCCCTTAAATGCTAAGGGATACTTCACGGTCACTCACCAAACTGGATCCCATTATCAGAGCGCAATCTTATCTTTAACCCCACCACAGCATGCAGCTGCACCAAAACGGGCTGCATTGTATGATATGGGTGAGAAGATTAGGAGGCTTGGGAAGCCTTCCGTAAGCCTTCCAATTGTCAATGAATCTCCTTGGAGAGAAAGGGGGCATGTTGTTTGCTCCTGGAGGGGACAGGATCCAGCGCAAGTTGCCCACGCTGAGTGCCGCACCCTCTTGCCTGTCATGTCCCCAGTCTTCCACCTGTTCCACTCCATTCTGCCCAGCCATTCCACCCTTTCAACTGACATGCCTGGGCCAGCAAGCCTTCCTCACCCCATCTCTGCACATTGGGCCTGCTGGCAGCATTCTGGAAGCTCTTGGTTTCACATGCTGCTGAAGCACCATTTGCAACTGCCATAAAGCAGCTACTACTGCCAGAACACTTGCTTCGGCTATAGTAAGATTGGGCTGTGAGACTCTGAAGTTCCTGGAATCCCTGAAAAAAATAGTTCAGTCATTGTACAGAAACTTATTGCTGTCATGGTTTCTCTTCTCCAGAAGAGTTCACTAGATCAGGTAGCCAAGGTCATTGTCTCCTTTCAATTAACGCTGATAGAAAGTTGTGTTGGCAAATCCATTCATTTCCCTGGAGATGATGTAATGTTCAAAGCACTTGTGTGCATATCAGCTATCATACTAGCCTGACAATTTCTACAGTATCAAGGGCAAAGCAAATGAATTCCAATTTGCAGCCATATCAAACCATTTTACAGCCTTTAACACATTTTATATCAACAAAAAAAATGCAAGGAAAAATGGATAACTTGAATCTGGAGGAGGACTTGCGGACATGAGTATTATTTTCCTTGGGGTGCTTCAGGTTGGATCTTCTGACAATAAACCAACTGCATTAAACAGTGAAGAACCACTTGTGAAGCGCAAACACTTCACAAGCGGTAGAGATGGATACATCAGTAAGTTGCTGGCATGAATGTAGCTAACAGATCTGAAATGAAACCTGTGTATGTAGGTGCATGTATTCATATCTGTCCTTTCTGGTTTTTTCCCTTCCATCCCTCTCATGCCTCCCTCATTGTCAACATTTACATTGTGTAAGTTCATCAGGTTTTTTTTCTTCTTCTTATGTTACTTGAAAAGCACCTTCCGTGTCTGTATGTATTTATTGTTATGGTCAAAGACCAGCAAAAACAAACACACAATACCACCCTACAGCAGGCGGAATTTAAAATTTCAACATTACAATACATTCAACATTAAAATACAATAAAATAGCCATCATAGTGTTACGAACAAATAAGAAGGAGTAGCTATTAAAATTTCCTCTCATTAATAATAATGCCCATCCGGGTTTTGTCAGCAGCAGCCAAAAAAATTGCAATTGATCTTGTAAGCTGAGAATTAGCACCTGTAAGAAGTTTCTTGGCCATTTCTGTTTGTGAGAAACCCAAGAATTTTCTGCTCAGGGGAATAACAAACTTATCTCGCATCCCCTGATAAAATGGGCCACAGAACATGACATGCTCGATTGTCTCAACCTCTGCTGAAACACAGGGACACAGACTTTCAGAGATGTACTTTGTACTTTTATATTTTTTTCTGCTAGAAATAAGAAAAATGATGCAGGTGAGCATAGTGAATGATCTTTTATTTGAAATACGCAGAATGATCAACTTGTAGTCCTTCTCCATGACACAAGATAAAAATTTCCCCCATTTATAACTACAGTCAGTTCTTTATTTGCAAATTCTCTATCTGCAAATACACTTATCTGTGAGGTGCAGAATCGCTACCTTCTCTCATTATCTGTACCTCTGTTCTCTATGCTATGCAGAGACCTTATGGAGGCTTCAGGAACCTCCAGAATGGTGCTTGTGATCAGTGCAGACCCCTTAAAAATGGTCAGCAGAAGCTTTCAATTGTCATTTTAAAGGGGTCTGCACTGGTTGCGGGTCCCTGACGGTCCCTGCAGCCTCTGGAAGGTCTCTGCAACATTCCGAGACATTTTGGCCCTTCCTGCTGCACTCTGTAGGCTTCCTTGAGGGTCTCTGCTGATTCTTCTGTTGGCAGGGAAGGTACTCTTGTCCTCCCTCAGGTACCCCTTGTACCTAACCCCATTGATCCCATAGGATCAATGGTTTGTTAACTGTGAATTGGCTAACCACAAGTGTTTCCAGGAACCCAACCCTAGCGGATAACGAGAACTGACTGTTATTTCCCAGAATCACTGTGCCACAGAACCCTGTTTATATCATCTCCCACTTCTTTTCTTTCTCCACTTGCTCTTTATAATCTTCCCTACTCTTCTTTTGCTTAAAGGTCAGCTTGGCCTTATGACTTAACTTTCACTGGAATGGGAAATTTATTATCTTGGATATAAAAAGCAACAATGCCAAGATTAAGGCAGTTCCCCCTCCTGAATTATCAAATCCTCTCAAATCTCTAATACACAGGACATCTAAAACCTGTTCTATTTGAAACACATCCAACATATTTACAATTCAGTGTTTTCCTATGATCCCTCAAGGGAGATTTGATGGACAGACTAGTATTATAATAATGTTCCAACTTACTTAATAGCACTGTCTGTTTCAATTAACAAACATGCTGAGCGATCCTTAGCTAAGCATTTCCTTGTAAATACAGAGAAATATGCCATATCATCACCTCCATATGATCAATTTTGTATATTTTGGAGGCAAAAGATTGAGTTGCATTTGGATTTGTAAGCAAAGATCATGCATGGAGTATCCATATAATTTAAAAAATGACGAGAGGACAACTAACAGTGTGGCTTGCATATACGTGCAAACAAATTGAACAAAATGGACCGAAAATTGCTGCATTTCAGCTTGACAGTTGCTCTGTAAGGAAGTCCTATAAATTAAATCAGCACTGTACCCAACCTTGTGGTAATACAGGATGATCAGATTACTATTTCATATTCCTTAATTACAGTGGACACTGATACCGATCACTGCTATGTGATTAAATTACTGCTTCCTTTCTGTCCAATTCTTAAATGATTGCTCATCATTTCTTAATTTATTTCAGAGCTAAAATTTATTCAATGATTAGGAAGAGTGTGTGGAGGGTAAAGTCCACTTGAAGTTCTATTCAAATCCTGCCTTGGACAACATGTCTGCATTGTGTGCTGCCATCACAATGACACGTGAAACTCACATTCTCAAAATGTAAAATACCCGTATATTTGTTTTTTCATATCTATTATACATGAACTAGAAAAAATATACTCCCCTCTCCTGAGACATGGATAACACCAGAGAGTGGGGTGAGTACCTCATATAAGTAGCTTGCTTCGTTGCTATCACCAACCCCATTATTGTACCCCTGTGTAACTTAGAAAGGCACTTTTTACACACACAGAGTGCTTTTCTTTAAAAAGCATCAGAACAGCACAGTTCCCCATGGGCTCCCTACTATTGATGTTTAGGGTACAACCACAAATGTCCTATACACCATTATTTTTCTTCAGAAATCTAACATAGGGGACAACTTCACTTCCCAAAGCAATTTGCCCTTTCTGTACCCCGCTCCAATATTTTTCCTGGTGCCACCACTGCTCAGAGCACTTCACAGCAAGGAACCATCACAAAACAATTGTCACCAAATAAGTTCAAACAAGAGACAGTCTAGAATTTTCACCACTTCTGGTATGGGGGAGTAGGTTGAAAAAAAAAATAAAAAGATTTTAGTAGAGTAGAATTTTTTTTTTTAATTCCACCATTTAAAACATGTGAACATTCTGTACTGTCTGGCCCCACTGTCTCCCCTTGCTGCTGTTTGAGTGGCACACTTTTCCTTGCTGGCTGTCTTGTACCTCTCTGGGTTGGGCCCAAGAGATATTCCATCCAACCAGAAATAACGTATTGGATGGAATACTATCACAGCCCTTTATCTGACCCACTTGTCATCAACTGAGATTGAGTGCAACTTAAACACTTTTTTAAAGAAGACCCAAAAAATTGCTGAAAAGCAGATGCATTTGTTGCCTAAAATAGAACTGTTAACACACATGCCTATGTTTCTCTCATGCTTGTGTTTGTTCTTTGTTATGAATCATGGGAGTACATTGTTTGCACATCGTTGATTAGAGAGAAAACTAAAAGAACAGCGGGCATCACTCTATCATTTCCAGGCTTTGGGCAAGGGAGAATGGAATAACTGAAATCTATTTAAAGCATATGTCACCAGAGTGAACCTGGCTCTAGGCACAATTTTTTTAGCACCGTGTACTGGGACTAGAAGAATGTTCTCTTTTATTGATTTGGACACTGGACAGATTTGTCAAGGACAGATGTTTTAGCTGAGGGTCGCTTTGCACTTGTGCATACCATGACAGAAGCTATGTTCACTAAAGCCAACATTATGCACTCTCAGATTTGTGCAAGTGTGAATATTTCCATTTAAAACCTCACCAAAGGGGGAAGAAAGAGGCCAGCTCTATTAATCACTGTATATTCATCACCCTTCAGAATCAATATGCATGCATTTCTTTTATCTTTTATTTTAACTACAGATCTTATGATATTTTTAGCCTAATATTTCCATGGCAACAAGGCAGGGAATAGTCCATTTGAGAAGAGATGTGACAGAGCTCTGTAGCTGGGGAATTCAAAAGAGTGGTCTAAGCTGTTTCCCAGCACTTAGTGCATCTTCTAGTCTTCTGTCATATCATTTGGTGGCACTCGTTCCTTCTCATTAAAGATAGATGCGTTTGGGTTACAAGTCACTTCTCATGTTATGCTTTTTGTTCACAGAAATAAATTAATGGCAAAAGATTTAATGAAGGACAGATTTATGTCTGTTTCTAGTGGCAAGCCAAGCATGGCAACTCCTGAATTTTCTGAATATTGATTTCTGACAGTATAGGGCAGTGTTTCTCAAACTGTGGGTCAGGACACACTAGGTGGGTTGCAAGCCAATTTCAGGTGGGTCCCCATTCATTTCAATATTTTATTTTTAATATATTAGATTTGATGCTACTGTGGTCCATGATTGCATTTGGGAAACTGTTACAGACATGTACATAGAACAGGTTACTCTCTATACCAGCCATTTCCAACCACTGTGCCGTGGCACACTGGTGTGCCATGAGTGGTCCACAGGTGTGCCACAGGAATTTGGGGGAAGGTCATTTATTAATAGGCCCAATGGGAGATGTGAGCCCCACTGGCAGCATGGTGTGCCTTGCCAATTGTCAACAACCTGGTGGTGTGCCTTGACCATTTTAGTGCCTTGTCAGTGTGCTGCGAGATGAAAAATGTTGAAAATCACTGCTCTATACGCTTTTAACAATGATAGTAAATGGGATTTACTCTTGGGTAAGTGTGGGCAGGATTGCAGCCTAGGATTGTATTGTTAAAAATTTTCCTGCTTGATGCTGTCACTTCCAGTCATGACATCACTTCCGGTGGGTTGTGACAGATACTCATTCTAAAAAGTGGGTCCTGGTGTTAAAAGTGTGAGAACCACTGGTATAGGGCATGAATACTTTCCATGTTATAACTTCTACCATGAGCACCAGTAATGAAAAATGTCTCAACTTATTCACTTGTCTTGGACAATACACATCAGAATGAAAAACAGGCTTGCCTCAAGAAATCTCACCTCAGAGTTCCTCAAATATTCAAAGAAACTAATGGCCCAATTCTATTTGGATTCCACACCAATGGTGCACAGAAGTTGGCACATCTGTCATATTCTAAACCAATCCTAGACATGTCCTGGCAATGCCACTAAGACACACAACAAGGGCCATATGCCAAGCCTTTCCTGGAAAAGCAACACTGGCACAACCCTTCCCAGTAAACCACCCCCCTGGCATCCATGGAAACAGCAATACAGCTTGTTATTCATGGAGCAGCACCCTGATGCCAGCATTTCATTTGTGTGATGTCAGCACATCATCTGCGCATCGTCACCATGAGATTATCGTGCAATTTGTGTGCTGTCTGTGTGTCTTTGGTGTGATGTCAGCATGTCATTAGTGTGACATTTGTGTGCCAACACCATGATACTAGCATGTCATCAGTGGGACATCCATGTGATATCAGTGTGATGTTCAAGGAGCCAGTCACCACATTCAATCAGCACCACACTGACGGCCAGAGAAGCATCACCAGGATGAACTATGCAGGGGGCAGGGGAAGGTGCAGGGAAAAAGCAGCCAATATTGGGGGGACACCACCTTGCTAGCCACTAGGAATAAGCAACACAGCAACAGAGCCCAACCTGACACACACAAACACATGACACAAAGATACTACAGCCCTTCTCACCACCTATAGGTGGTGACATAGCATCAGCAGCAAAGTATCAAAAGCAAATAACTGCTAGGAAACCCTGCACTCAAGTTCCCTCATTCCATTCACACAAACACACACATTCACAAAATGCCTTTCTGAACACAGCAAGAATATAATATCTCCCTGGTTAGAGGACAGCCATGTGAAACATACAACTCTCTCCATGGCAAGGGTTTGACTCTGTGTGGGGACTTCCACCAGTTAGAAGGAACTTTTTGCCAGGGGCAAGGATTAGTCACAAAGGGAGCCTCCACACTACTTAGGCAAAGCGGTTCGGCGGTGGCTCACTGCACAAAGACTGCTCAGCTCACTGCTGAGAACCAGGTAAGATGGGTTCGAACCCAGTCAAGGGACTTGCCCTAACTAGCAAGACTCTCACCATTTGCACGACTGGCTAGAAACACTCATAGCATGGACAAAAGAAGAGCGGAGATGCAGTAACAAAGTCTTGCTCTTACAGAGTCTTGTTACTCTCATTCTACTGGTCAGTTCATGTGTGCAATAACTGCTGTTGATGTATGGCAACGTGGCACTTGAAGTACAGCAATGTACAATGTACAGAAGTACTACACAAATTAAAAATGAAACAAAATGCTTATTCACCTTCTGATGGCTGGCAATTAATGGGATGCTAAACTGACTAAACTAAAGAAAAAGATATCGATCATACACAGTAAAAGAAATTCCAACATCTTTAGTTTGGATTGCTGCAGTCATCATGTATAATTATTGCACAATAAGTATTCTCAGGAATTTTGTACTTTATTTGTTCCCAGAACATGGTATTCTAAGAGTACTCCAACAGTATGCTAGCAGCTTACCTGTGCAACTCCTATTAGCAGCAATTAGCCTGTGGAAAAATAGAACACTCCTACTATATATTTTTTTTCTCCCACAGAGTACCAGATTGTGAAAAGCTCCCTGAAAACTGAATGAATCAAATAACATCCTGGCATAAGGAGATGATAGCTCACGGTAACCATGGAAGCTGCATCTATCCATTTACCTACCAGGTAACAATCTTTGATTTGGAGGTTGTTGATTACCACCTCCATCACAAATCTGACTCCCAGTTGGGACTAGTCTACTAGTGAAATAGGTTAATCAAAAATCTACTGGCATTCATTGCACAGTTTAAAATGTGATTTTCAACAGCTATTTTTTAAGAACCAATTTGTGAAATTTTCCATCTACTACTTAAGTTTGAATACTACGGAACATCATTACAGTCTCCAGTGAGGCAGTAATTATGGAAGCGTCTACAGCTGTCAGGGATTCCTTTATTAACCCACTTTTCATGGTTTTCTAACTTAGTCACAAAATATGCGTGCATGCTAGCTTTCATGCCAGCATAAAAAATTTCACACCAAAAGCATATTTTCCTCCCTTGTTCTGTTCTGAATCTCTACCCCAAGCCACCTAAGTTATGGAAATATAAAAAAGAGAAACCATCTTATTCTTTATCCAAATTCTTATAAGTTTTCGTAAGTGGAAGAAGAAACATTTGGAAGGCAATCCAGTATACAGTGTAGATTTCTTTGCGTGTCAGAGCATGGCAGTGAGCCTGCCTCATTATGCATAAGAAAATGTTATGCATGGGTTGTTAAAAGTTTAAAGCCAGCTCAAAACTTCTTATTCTGGTGTCCTCTATTCCAACAGTGGATACTGAGTTCATTTGCCCAGCTGTTTGAATCTCTGTAAATCATTAATAACTCCAGTAAAAGAGAGAATATTTTTCATACAAAATAAAGGTATTCAAAGTTCACATATGAACATACAAAAAGCTGATGAAAATATTTCCATTCTGATCTGAATGCAGAATATTGCCGACCAAGAAATACTCAATATCTTCTAGAGCAGCCATTTGCAACCTTTTTTGGCAACTGCCCCTTAGGTGCTCTTCTCAGGTTCCAGCCTCCCACCCCATCCAACAAAGATACAACATGAACAGATGAACATAAAATTCACTTCTTACAGTTTTCCGTCTGTGGCCTCCTTCAAATCAGCCTGGGCTCTGCAGGGGGCCATATGGCTCCCATTGAGAATGGCTGCTCAGAGTGATGGAACACCATGTTTTCTCATGATACTCAAGTGATCTACAAGGCCGTAGTGCCACACAGATAATCAAAATTATGATTATGCAAATCAGGTTCACTTAAATCAGGGGGTTTTGAATCTGAGAAATCCAACAAAGCCACATATGCAATTCGAACTGCAGAATCAGGTGAGAATGACTGAAGTGCTCAGTGAAATCAATACACAGAGTGTGAACAATTGCAGGTATGCGCACATACATTCAAATAGGACTTCCACCTTTTCTTTCCTGATACAGCTATCTTTTCTGACAGGCATTTGCTCAACAGATGCAGTTACTCCAAGCAGGGAAACACAGTAATGGATGGAAGCTGTTCCTGCTGAATTTCCCCCCATCATGCAACTGTTAAAAAACAGAGAACCTCTGTTAGGAAGAAGGAAAAAAAAAGATGATAACTCCAATCTCAAAAGGTTGAAGATCAACAGAAAGTTTACATCTCTATGAAGTGGAGAAGAATAAAACCATTCAAACCACAGGGTCACAGCTGTGTATCATTCAGTGTGTAGCGCAAAGATAATTTTCTGAACAGAGCAGGTAACTGCCACACCAGTTCTATGCTGATCCTGCTAGCATGAGTAAGAAAATAATTGGAGGGAAGGTGTACTTTAAGCCATTTCTGCCCAACATTGTATATATGCAACAGGGACCAAATAGGTACACCTGTGAGCCTGGCAAAAATGGGTTTTAAAAAATCAGAGGTTGCTTGGCAGCACATTCAAGAGTCAGATCAAAACATGAAGGGTCCATTTGGGAAAGTGGCATAATGAAATCACACTGTATAATTTACAGCCCAATCCTATTCCCCCCCCCCACTGATGCAGTGATGCCAAAGCGGCTACCACTGAATTCCAGAGGGGGGGAGTAGTTGCACAGGTCTATTCTAGATAAGGAAACAAAGCCTCTGCAGCACAAGGGGTCTACTTGAATTAGCTGGTGTAGGATTTGGTCCAGGAAAGATGCAAGAATTCTGCTGCTTCTGCCAAACCTGCCCTCTTCCTGGGCCCTGATCTGTCCTCCCCCTGTTCCCATCACTGCCCCGTTTTGCTCTCCCCTGCTCCCATTGCCACCTTGTTCCAACCCCCCCCCCCACCTCCTTCACCATCCTACCTGCCTCAGTACATCTTGGAGTATCCTCTGACACACACACTGGAAGGCTTCAGACTTCCCATCGGATGTTCAGCAGTACATGACTTTGCACCTTGCCTTTCACAACTTTCTTAAGGCAGTTAGAGCTGGTGGAATGCTTGTTCCACCATTGCCTCTTAGTGCCTCTTAGGAATTAGAGGACAGGTCCTCTCATGGATTGCGAACTGGTTGAAGGCCAGGAAACGGAGAGTGGGTGTCAATGGGCAATTTTCACAGTGGAGAAAAGTGCAAAGTGGTGTGCCCCAAGGACCTGTCCTGGGACCGGTGCTTTTCAACCTCTTCATAAATGACCTGGAGACAGGGGTGAGCAGTGAGGTGGCTAAGTTTGCAGATGACACCAAACTTTTCCAAGTGGTGAAGACCAGAAGTGATTGTGAGGAGCTCCAGAAGGATCTCTCCAGACCGGCAAGCCAAAAAGCTACTGTAGCATGCCAGTTTCCTCCCAGATTTGATTCTGTTAGGGAGGGTCATGGATGCATTCCTGGACCCGGTGTGTATGGCTTGTAGTAGCAGTTGCCACTTCATGCCTGTGGTTGTGCCCCGAGCATCATGTGTAGGCAGTGAGTTTGGGTGAGACTGGAAAACATAATATCCCAAGAACTATCTGGGCCCCTGGTTCCTGGGCCCCCTTTCTGAACCTGGGCCCGGGAACAAATTACCCCCTTTACCCCCCCCTCCTAGGTCCTGATCAGTAGTAGTACTCATTAAGTTCAGGTCTTCATTTTTTACTGCATATATGTTTATTATTATTAATTATTATTATTATTATTATATAATATAATAATATAAATATATTTTTATGTTAATAATAATATTAACAGTAGCTCAGAACAACAGAGTAATAATAGACACCCAATTCCCTGCCTCTTAGCAGATTATGAATGTTTAGTGGCTTCTATTATTAAGAACATAAGAAGAGCCCCAAGATCTGGATCAGGCCAATCTAGTCCAGCTTCCTGTATCTCACAGTGGCCCACCAAATGCTTCAGGGAGCACACAAGACAACAGCACAACCTGCATCCTGGTGCCCTGCATCTGACAATCAGAGGCAGCCTGCCTCTAAAACCAAGAGCTTGCACATACCTACTATGACTTCTAACCTGTAATGAACTTTTCCTCCAGAAATTTGTCCAATCATCTCTTAAAGCCATCCTGGCAAGATGCCATCACTACTTCCTGTGGCAAAGAGTTCCACAGACTAATTACACACTGGGTAAAGAAATATTGGCAGGGGGGTGACTGCAAGACCTTGCCACTGCTCATTTTCTATAAGAAAATTTTCTACAATAAAATAATTTTTTTTTTAAAAAAAGCTAAATAATCCAGTTCTGCATCCCTCCTCCCCAAATTATAAATGCTCAGTGGTCTATACTAATGGCCAGCAGGTGCTATATTACTCACTTCTCAAACAAGAAAATTAATATATATAAATAAGTGTGGTTTTTATGAAAAAGTTTAATAATTCAATTCTCTTTCCCCCCCCCCATTGTCATTGAGCAAAGCAGTACTTACAACAGGAAGGTTTTCTTTTAAACTACCCTCCACCAGATGGTGGCAACAAAGGCTGCAATCCTGCCCACACTTTCCTGAGAGTAAGCCCCTTTTGAACAAAATAGGACTTACTTCTGAGTAGACCTGGCTAGGATTGTGCCCAAAATCTCTGCTGACTCAGAAAGTCAGGAGCAACCAGCCAGCATGATGGGAATAGAGAATGAATGGGTGAGGGGGGAGGCTGGAGAAGAAGGGCAGCTCATGATTCGCTGATGATCAGCCAATGAAGTGCCCGGAGCCATTCCAAGAGAAAGAGACCAGGAGCTTGCTGGATGGTAATTGGCTGAGCCAGCTGGAGACTTAGAAAAGGGAAAGAAAACAAAGACTTCAGCAGAGCCCACAAAATTGAAAAGGAACAAAAAGAACAAAGACAGGAGCAGGTGGGGTGTCAGGATAGGATAGGAGGACAGGATAGGAGGGCAGTGGCTAGGGGGCGGTCAGTGAGCTCAGCGGGCAGAGGAAACCCCATCCACCCTCCCCACACCAAGGCTCTAAAAAAAGAGGTGCCAACGTGACAATTTCTTTTAAAGTGAAACGGGGGGGGGGGAGCAGCTTCAACGCCCCTCTCCAGGCTACCTGGCCAGCGCCTGGGGCTTTTGCCCCGCCTGCCACCCCAGGTCTGCCAGTGATCTATCTCATAATACATATACATATTGAAAATGCTTTGAACAAAAGCATATTTTCTACTTTTGGAAGACATGGTCTAGTGGACACTAGGGGTTTTATGGGTGGGGGGCACAAGTTATTGACATCTAAGATCTCAGATGTACTTATGCGGGGAAACAGTTTCCAGTTGCGCCCTCTTCAAGTATTCAGTCCTAAACATGTGATGTGCACCAGCCAGCCTCACCTGGGGCTCCTCCCACATTCAAGTTTTATCTGCAGATGGAAGACTGAACACAGGGAGAGTTTTGCATTCTAGAATCTTGCCCAGCCAAAGTTCTAGAAAGGAGTGAACCATTCTTAAGGCTCAGCACTTGACACTAGAGCAGTGGTTCCCAAACTGCTGGATCATGACCCACCTGCCTGGGAAGCAATGGCCTACGCCCCTTTAAGAGATGGGGAGGGGAAAAAGCAGCAATGCAATGGGGGGTGTTTTCACTTACCTAAGGATGTGCAGGCCTCTGGGGGGTGTGGGGAGCCCAACAGACACCACTGCAGGGCTCCCCAAGCCTCCAAAAGTAAAAAAAAAAAAATGTGTTCGAAAACCACTTCTGGTTCTTGATCGAAAACAGGAAGTGGTTTGTGATCTCATTTTTTTTACTGTTTTGGAGGCTTGGGGAGCCCTGCAGAGGCATCTGTCGGGTTCCACACACACACACCCCTGGAGGCCAGCATTCCCTTAGGTAAGCGAAAACACGGATACACACCCCGACAGCAGCACAATCTTGGGGATCTCGTTGCTGCCATAGCCCTTTTCCTGCACACACTTACACACATTGAAACCCTTGTAGGAGTTTGTGAAGCACTGCTCTGTAGACAAGTTCTGAATGCAGCGAGAGAAAGGATCATGGCTATGGAGTGTGTCAGTGCAGGGGGCTGTTCCCCCAATTCCAACACTCAGCCTGAGTGCAGGGGTGAATATCTATGAGACAGCTTTGGAAGCAGTCCTAAATAACACCACTACCCCCACCACTGGAAGTTAACTGGTACTTATACATTGTCAACAAGTACAAAGTCTCATCAATTATCCTTTTACCCATAATAATCCAAATGTACAAATAAACTGATGGAGAAGCAGAATGAATTGACCTTCATGTTAAAATGGATGTCTGCATATTCGTAGTTCTGGAACAAGCATGGTAAGAATGGGCAGGGGAGAACATGCCACATTATCTCTGAATCTCTGCACTAGTGCTACCTGGGACTACATAAAGACCTGACCACTTAACATTAGATTGTTGTATGTGTTTTATATGTAACTGTCCATGAAGACTGTTCAAAAATTACAGCTGGCTTACACATACCGATTTAAATTTTACATCCATCATGGAATACTGCCACCATACAAGTGCTTTCCTGTGGGATTCACAAGAATAGCTTCACATTGAAATCAGGTCTAAGATAACAGGAAGATTTTTTTTCTTACATTTGTGAACTGAGATCTTTTGTTTTCTTTAATGATTAATAATGCCACTAAAATCACAGTCAGTCTTCCTGTTTATCTTCCAAAGACTTTGCTGTACCTTTGTTGTTTTATCCTTTGTTTTCACAGTTGGCCACCTGGGTCAACTGCACCTGCCAGCACTACACTTGACTGCCCACTGGACCCAACAGCTTTAATATTCAAGCTGGTGCAGATGAGTGCTTGTGACTGACTTCAGAGGGAATTACCTGAACAGATTCAAAGCCAGGCCATATGGGAGTTGTCAAGGACATCCCACAGCCCCCTTGTTCAATGAGCCAGAAAGAAGCTCTCTCCTCAGAAGTAAATTGCAACAAGGTGACTGATAACACTGGATAAGATAGAACTAAATATCCATTAGTCTATCTGGGAACAAGATATGTGCATATGGAAGCCAGAGCTTGTGCACTTACTGCAGCAAGATCATAAGGATTAGCAGAAAAAAGAATAACTGGAATTAGCTGTGTTATAGATTAGACCAAAACAGGGTAGTAACTGAACATATCTGAACATACAAATTAAAATCTCTGCAGATGAGCACAACAAATAAATATTCATTTTTGCAGGTTTGTTTGCCACAGAAGATGCTATTTTTAATTAATGCAGAACACAACAAATGATTGCTCAGAATGATGAGTTCATTAACTTCAGGTTTTAAAAAAGTAGATTTGTTTTAAAATAATGGCTGGTACCCCTTCATCACAGAAACAAAGTGCTATAGTATAGTACAGTACAGTACAGTATAGTTAGACAACAACACTGTTTTAACCAGCCCTTACACATTTCTTGGTTCATAAAATGCATGCAAGTACATTTTCTACACAGTAAAGGATTTGTCTACGTAGCTTACTTAACAGACTAGAAGCTCAATCCCATGATTTACTGTTCCATCAATGCTTTTAGAAGAATGGAACATCACCAGCCATGATGCAACATCAGTGCTGCTGGGATACAGTTTTGCATTTTAGGCTCCTTAGGCTTGGTGCAGAAATCTCATTTGGGTTTCTGGTACAGAAGAAACTTTGTCAGCCTTCAAAGAATGTCAAGGTTCTTACTAAATGGGAAAGCTCTCACTCTTCTGTTATAGGGCCTGCAAACTCTTTCACAGAAAGCTTCTCAAATTCAGCAACAGCCCAATCCAGCGCAAATTTCCTCAGGCTAATGCAGTGGCAAATACACATGAATTCTGCATGCTGGAGGTCTCCCAAGGTAAGGGGACATTCTGTTCATCCCCTTGCCCTTGGGAAAGCATCAGCTGGCACAATAGGTCTACTTGCACCCACACCAGCAAAGTCACTGGTGCAAGCTCGAGTTGGTCCAGGTTGACAGATTAGACCTGGGAACTGGGATATGATGCAGCACATGCTGGTCCCAACCCCTCCTGGCCCCATTCTTCCCACCTCTACCCCCATTGCTGCCCTCCCACCACCCTGTTCCACCCCCTTTCCTCCCCTGTGCTGTCCAGTGGAAACTTACCTCCTCCAGCATGCTCTGCTCCCTGTGCTGATGCTAGTGGGAAGGCACAGGCCTTCCAATTGAAAGGTCTGGAAACTGCACTGTAGCAGTGTGTTTTATTATACGTTTGTGACAGTCTTTGCCAGCAGAGTGTGCGCTCCACTGTGCAAAAGAGGGATAGGATTGCACCAAACACTATTCAAAACATCACAGCAAACTTCCTATCAAGAAATGCTTCGCCTTTAATAACATTTCATTTTATCTTTCAGTCAATCTGAGCAATATAACATTTCACTACCAGTATGAGTCTCCAGTATATCAGAATATTAAGTATCCATTCAGAACTCCCTATGGTAGCCCCATAAAAGCTGTAGCACATGTGCTGCAAGAAACAAACAATGATGTGTAACATGATGTCATCAAGCACAGATGCAGTAACAAAAGCTTTGCTTTTACTATGCGGGAGCAAAGAAACAAATTGAAGTAATTTTTCACAAGCCCAGAGCCCACTAAGCATAACAAATGAACTGAGCAGAGTGAAACAGACACATGCAATATGCAATTTATTTCCATTTTAAAACTGTACAGGGAATTCAGATACATGCTCAGAGATACTGGATGTTGCTGCTGAAGTGATTATGCAGAATGTACAGTTACATGAGCAAAGAATCTAAGAATATATTTTAGGATACATCTGTCAGGATTGAATCTTTTGGATTGATTTTATTGATCTTGACAGTTTTTCATGCCTTGGCCCCACCAATTGCTTGTTGACCAGCTACAACTGGATTGGTTGCTAGGCCTACCTAGCACATCTTCTGAGAATCTGGCAAGCTTTGCAATAAAAGCCTGAGTTGATTGCACTGTGGGGCTATGTCTCCAGATGGTCTCAGTTTGTCTGGCTCCCCATCCCTGCCTGGATTTTAACTATAGTGCTGAACCAACAGTACAGGGACTTGTCATGTGAATGTGCTCTAAGCCACTTTCATCTTGGGCACTCCCAAATCACTGTGATTATATTTTGTGAACTCCATCCATCTTTGTGTATCCAAAGTAATGACCATAACAGGATTGCATGATCATTTGCCTTCGAGATCACCTCCTTTCTTTGATTCCCTTGCTTTTACTCCTTAACCCACTTTTCTCTGTCCCTACTACATTCAGGGACTCACAGAAATAATTCACTTCCAAAAAAAAGCTGGATAGGTGAAGATCTATTTTCTTCTAATTCTAAAATGTACACTAAATAGAAAAAGCGCAGCCAAATTTGATCCAACGACACTAACTTGCCCCAGTTTAGCAAGAATATTGCCTTTCTCTTGCACTTCCTACCCTATACTCTAGAAAATATAGTTGATTTCTCCATAGTCCCAGAAAGCGTGGCTTCATTTTCGACAGTTTAATAATTCCAAGAAAAGATCAAAATTAACATCAACAAACTCTGAAGTTGTTTCCTCCAAAGTAATCCCAAAAAAGAAAAACATAAAGCAAAAACAATAGAATCCAGTGATACTTTAAAGTCTATCAAACTGATTGTGGCATGAGCTTTTATAGGCTCTTATCTAAAAGCGTTCATGCCTGAACTATTTAAGGTGCCACCAGCTAGTGTGCTGTTTTTACTGAAAATATACCAACTATATATTTGGAAAACATTCATGAATCTAGAGAAAAATCCAAGATTCTTAAAGAAATGTGGCCAACCAAAACACTTCCAAGTTGTCAGTGTTTTACCCTACACTCTCATGGCGAGGGGGCAAGTGACAAGGAAGCAGCGACTAGGTGGCAACCACAGGAACATATATGACATGCACCAGCCAAGATTTGCAATGTTCTGCCCTGATACAACATTACATCCAGTACCTACACTGAGGGAGGCCTTCAATACAGATAATGTTGAAAGTTTGCCTGTTTGCCTCAAGGAAGCCTGTATGCATGTGTTCTTTAAGCCAGTTCTGAGTCTTGTATTCATCCTGGAGCTACTTTTCAAACACATGCAAGACTGAGCATGCTCAGTCTTAACAAACTTAAATAAATTAGCCCAGCTGTGTTTGACCACTAGGTAGCAACCAAAGAAACACTGATATATACCATTCAATATTTACAGCCTTGTCCTCTCACATTGTTGGGTCCAGTGTCTTGGGAACAAAGCTTTAAATATGGTTAGCCCGCATATCTCAAGGAGCATGTGTGTTTACTTACACAGGCTCATACACTTCCGCTAGGAGAGATGGAGGCAGTCTTACAAAGTAGCTGTTTTCCTTCCTGCAATTGGCCAGTGTCTCAGGAAAGCCAGTGTCTCAGGAATCTTTGAGAAAATAGTTACTGCAGATTAGTTATGAAAACATCTCCCAAACTCTCAAAATTTGGTTCACTGAGGCTGAAAGGGCTATCATGGCCTTCCTAGGTATTAGGCAGCTGCGTTATGGCTAAAGGATTTTGCAGTTTCATAATTTTAGACTGGCTTACCAGCCATGACCCTTACTGACTGAGCGTATTCGAATACAATGATACACACTTACCTGGAAGTAAGTTCCATTGAACATAATGGGATGTATTACTAAATAGACATGCATAGGATTGCACTGTAAAGAGGTAATAATATATTGCAGCAGAGCAAGTGGTTTTGTCAAGGCCAACCAGTGAGGTATTAACAGACATGGGGCGCAATCCTGAAAACTTCTTGGGCCGGCACAAGTCCCTTGCACCAGCCCAGGAGGTCACAAACATGTGGTAAAGCATGTTTGCACCTCCTTGAGAGTAAGCCGCACTGGCACACGGAGGTGCGTCAGCCTATGAAGGCTGACACAAGCCTCCTCGGTAAGGCTTGCGACAGCCTGGATGGGCCAACGCAAGCCTCTGGGGTGGGCGGGGAGGAGGTGGGGAGGAGGCGTTCCTGGGCGGGGGAAGGGCGAATGGTGGGCAGCCCCACGGGCATGCCAGTGGGGAGTGGGAGACGGAGCTGGGATCCAGCAGTTATGCTAGATCCGAAACCCTGGGAGTTTGGAGCAGCTTCAAGCCACTCCACTCTCCTTGGACTTGCGCCATCTCAGGAGGTGGCGCAAGTCCAAGGAGACCCATAGGGGCCAGCAGTCCTTACTCGTAGGTAGGGGGAAAAGTTTCCCTTTGCCTCTGGCTGAGCCGCTTTGGGACCCTATCCTGCACTGGATACAGCGCAAGCCTCTTGGCTTGCCTGTTCCAGGATAGGATTGTGCCCTAAGCCTTACTGAACAGAATGGACTTACTTCTGAGTAAAATAAATAACACTGATTTCAAACGGAGGCTAACTGAAACACATCTTACTCTCTTTTCCACAATATCAGCTCTCATATCTTTCTAAGCCCCTAATTTAGAAGCAATTTCAGAAACTGAATCTAAAAGAATCTAAAATTGTATTATTCTTTCTCTGCTGCTCCGTCATGATGTAAATGAAAGTTACTTTGTCTCAGATACATAAAATATATGGTTTATATCTCATGACTGAAGGGTTACACTTCCAAATTTAGAATTTGACGCCAAAACAGACAACTACGTCAAAGACGTAAACTGCTTTAATTTCAGCCTGATACTCAAGTAAATATTCAATTATAAAAAGTAACTACAAAAAGGTTACTTTATGGCATCATTTCTATATAATTAATATTTAATATGAATGCGCCCTCATGTGGAAAGAGGGCATCTGAAGAAACTTTACCGCATCTGAAGAAACTAGTTTTCAAAGCTTTCCCCTGATCTTGTACATACGTGACGTCACTCTTCAGAGTGTAAGATAAAGAAAATCTCAAAAAGCAGAATTAATATGAATTCTACTACTACTACTACTACTACTACTACTACTAGTAGTAGTAGTAGTAGTAGTAGTAGCAGCAGCAGCAGCAGCAGCAGCAGCAATACTAATCTACTAGAAAACCATTAATACTAGTGTGCAGCACCAGCAATATAAACATTATAGAATAACATGTTGGGCAGTCCAATCCTATCCAGCGCTGGTGCAGCAGGGCCACATAGCCCACTCTGTATCCAGTGCTGGGTTTAAGCAGGCTGGAGGTCTCCTCACAGTAAGGAAACATTTGCGCTCCTTCAAGCCCCAGCCTGCCCAATGGGGCTACTCAGATCGCCACCAGTAAAATCATTGGGACAAGCCTGATAAGCTCTGTGATAGGCTTTCCCAGAAGGGGGAAAAGTATTCAATGTAGGCTTCCTCGGCTAATCCTGTCCCCTCCCTGCCCTTCCCAAAACAACCCCTCTTTGCCTCCATCCCACCCTTCCCCAACTCTGCACTATTCGGCGCTGCACTCACCAGTGCTGGCAGCCACAGTTCCAGATCTGGTGTTGGCAGGATGGTGCAGGCCTTCCTGCCAGCATTCCTTACTCGCTCTGTGCCACAAACATGCTTTACTGCACATTTACAGTATCTATCTAGCACCAGTGCTCCGCTTGAATAGGATTAGGCCATAAGATAAGCAAAAGGGTCAGCTTATCTAAATTTTGACAGAGATGGAAATAACAGGAAGGAGAAACAGGGAAAGATGCTTAATTCAACATTGATACTTCCAAAGTAAGAAGAAGTAAGAAGGCTTTAAAAGAGATAGAAAGGAAAATCATACAATCCTATAAGCAACTGAACTGCAGACCTGCTCAGTCATAAATCAACTAGTTGATTTAATTATCCTGATGTCAAATAAGCACACATGAGAATCAGCTCACTTACAAACATTGAAACATCTAGCACCCATCATGAAATTCTCTCCTTGTATGATATTGTGTTCATGCTTAATTACTTCCACATAAAGAGTTATGGGTGCAATTCCACCCACTGCATTCACGCATTCACGCACCATTAGCTGCTATAGTTCACAAAGCACAGTTTAAGTTAAAGCATACATTCAGGTTTTTTTAGTTGCACACATGAAATTCCCAAAAGAACATGCAGACTGTAAGCTCTTCCTATTTTCACTGAATTATGGAGCAATAGCACTCTAAAATACTTACCCTCTACAAAGTAAGAGCTGGCATCAATCTTCCAGATAATTTGACCTCGGTGAGAGCCATTCACCCCACGATTTTTATAGTCCAGAAAATTTTCAGACAAAACCTCATCTGCAAAGTTAGTAAAAGAAATTCAATTATTTGAGAGCTAAAAGAGCTGAAAACACAGTATATCTTTTGTATAATCTGTCTCTGGATGACACTGCCAATGGAGGAACAAAAGTTTGTTTACTTTTTAAAAAAATTATATTTAATTATTTCTCTTTTCTATAAGGATGAGTCTCTAGCACTGACACTGCATTTTTTTTAAATACCCAAGGTTTTTAAAAGTATGCCTTTTCCAATTCAGAGTTCAGTAGTGACTATTGTGTTGCTCTTTAAACATAAGGAATATGAAGATTTCCAAATTTCACACAACTCTTTATTGAACAGAATTCTAGAGGTGGTATAGACCTAACTCAACCTAAGCTGGCCCACTAAAAGATACCATTTATCTATACTATATCTCCTGCCTAGTTCAGAGAAACAACAGCATTAAAATTAAATCAAACAGTAAAATTCCAAAGAATCACCCTGGAATGTTAGTTATGCTTTATGGGCATAATATAGCCAACATTAGTTGCAAAAGTAACAAGGTCATGGATTTTCCTCTTGTGAACACAAAGCCACTATTTTCAGAGAAATCAAAACGGTCACGAAGAAGAATTCTGAAAAGAACCAATATGTTAAAAAAATGCTTCTCTTGTAAAAGACTCAGCTCAATAGAAAAGTAACAACAAAAGCAAAGCTGGCCCCTAAAATGGAGAAAATGCTTGTCAATAGCTGTTTCATCATGGAAAGTGTCTTGACACAATCTCCCTCTTTTAAAAATCATGATGACTATTATCCATTGATTTTATACTGCAAAGAAAGATGCAAAGATAAATATTTACACTTATTCTGAGGAGGTTAAGCTTTAGATTAGCCTTTTGTTGAGACTAGAAAGAAAACTGAAATTTTACCACAGACCAGGGGTCTCCAAACGTTTTGGCCAGAGGACCGCATCATATGTCTGGCGAGGTGTACAGGGTCAGAAAAAAAATTTAAATATAAAATTTATATAAATAAATTAGAGATGGAACTTAGATGAGTGAATAAGTGAATGAATGGGCTCATTCATTCAACCTCTCTGGTCCTTAGAACACCCTCCAGAGCACAGCTCCAATCATGTTCGGCCAAGTGGGCCAGAGGCTTTCAGGGAACAAGAGGCTGGCCATGAGCTAGATATAGAGGCTGGCCACGGACCGCATCTGGCCCCTGGGCCAGGGTTTGGAGACCCCTGCCATAGACTATCCCAGAAGGCAGCTGTTAGGGTTGAATCTTTGGTTTTATACAAAGGTGCTCTCAGAGAATTACATAATGCAAGAAAGTAGATATATTAGCACCATTGGTATTTAAGAAAGCATTTCCCAGAGACCTTAGCTCTCACTCATAGCAATGAGTTAATCCTGGGTCTGACTTGTACAATTCAGAACTGAATACACTCCCATGACTGAATATTCCTCCCTCTACAACAGGGGTGCCCAAACCCCGGCCCTGGGGCCACTTGCAGCCCTCGAGGCCTCTCAATGCGGCCCTCAGGAAGCCCCCAGTCTCCAATGAGCCTCTGGCCCTCCAGAGATTTGTTGGAGTCCACACTGGCCAGACGCAACTGCTCTCAGTGTGAGGGCAACTGTTTGACCTCTCGCATGAGCTGTGGGATGAGAGCTCCCTCCACTGCTTGTTGTTTCATGTCTGTGATGCAGTAGTGGCAACAAAGGAAAGGCCAGCTTTGCTTTGTACAAGGCCTTTTATAGGCCTTGAGCTATTGCAAGACCTTCATTCATTTATATAAATTCATCTGTAATATATTCATTTATGTAAATGTATTCAAATTTTAAATGTAAATTAATTCTTTTTTTCCCTGGCCCCTGACACAGTGTCAGAGAGATGATGTGGCCCTCCTGCCAAAAACTTTGGACACCCCTGCTCTACAAAAAAAAATGTTTGCACTTATCAAACTACCATGCACAGGCAAAGGATTCTAGCCTAGCTTTCTCTGGACACTGACATTATTCTTTTAATGGGGAAGAATTATCACCCCCCCCCCCCCGGATGTATTAATTACAACAATTGAAATCTGCAGTTTGACACAATACACTCAAAACAAGCTTACTGCGTGATCTGCTGTTTACAAGAACTATGTTGGGCAGCCCAATCCTGAGCTGCCCGTTGCGCCGGAACTGCTGCAGCACCAAAACAGCTGCTGCGGCAATGTGCACACAACAGGGCAGCTGCTGCTGGCTCCTTGGGAGAAGTATCCCCACAACAGGGCTACTCGATTCTGCAGCAGCTCTTGGATTGCTACAGAATCAAAAGCCTCTGAGTCAGGCAGGTAACCCAACAGGGAGGCTCTAGATGCGGGTCCCGTTTCCCTCCTGCCCCACTCCTTCCCCCCAGCACGTCTCCTCCCCATCCTCTCTCTGTCCTCCCCCCACCTTCCCCGCTCCATAATGCCTCCTTCCCGCTTCCCCCACACCCCCACCTAACTCTCCGCTGCCCCATGATTCAGGCAACTGCAAAGCAGCAGCAGTCCAATGGCACTAGCCTAGTAGTGGCTGGTGCTGAGCTAGAACCGGTGCTGGACTGGCACTCAGAGTTCAGGATTGGGCTCTTAATGACTGAAAAGAACAGCAGCAAAACTGTCAACAATGTATTTGTGAACCAATCTCTGGAGAGAACACAAAACAGCATAACAAAAATTAACCAGCAGACAAAGCTTTCTGCAAAAGTATTTGCTGGGCATACGGAAAGGAATAGAACAGGGGTCAAATGGATCTTTACAGGGAGGGAATTCCACAATGCTGCCATCACCACTGAACAGGTCCTGTTCCTTGAGGAGGCTGATTGAGTCCCAGAAGATCTATGGAGCAGGGCCTCAGATACTGAGTGGAGTACAGAGAGGCACATACCGCTGAAGGAGGTCCTTCAGATATTCAGGCCCAAAGCCATTTTGGGCTTCAAAGGTAAACATCAGTACCTTGAACAGGACTTGGAAACAAGGAGCCAATGCAGAACACATTAATGTTTCCAACTAGCAACCCTGACCAGCAGACACACAGCAGCATTTTAAACCAAAGTTTCCAAACGCTCTTCAAGGGCAGTCCCACATAGAGCACATTGTTGACAAATGTGGAAGTGAGCAGGGCATGGGTAACTGTGGCCAGGTCTGACTTTTCAAGTAATATTCACAGCAGATGCACCAAACAAAGCTGGTAAAAGGCGTTCCAAAAGAAGCTCCAGATTAACGAGAACTCCCCAAGCTGTGATCCTTCAGGGTGAACACTGCCTTGTGCTGAACAGATTGATCAACGGTTACCAGAGCAGCCAAATTTCCAACTAAGAGCACTTCCATCTCCTCCATCCAATTCCCAAAGCTGAAAACCAGCTGTTCAGAGTTTTCATTACCTCCCTAAGAGATATAAAAATGAGCAATACAGCTGGGTGATGGGTCATCATGGTGCTATTGACTACTCAGCCCAAATCTTTGATTAACGTCAATAAAGGGTCACAGGGCGTAATCCAGCCCTTGACTTGGGCCAGGGCAAGTCCCGTGCCAGCCCAGCAGGGTGGCAAAAGTGCTATAAAGCACATTCGCGCCTCCTCGGGAGGAAGCCGGGCCGGCACTCAGAGAAGTGCCGGCCTACGGAGGCTGATGGAAGCCTCTGTACCAGCTTCTTCAGAGTGCCTTGCATCGGCATGGCTGCGCCGACACAAGGCTCTGAGGTAGGCGAGGGGGGCCGAGAGGAGGAGGGGGGAGGTGTTCCTGGGTGGGTGGTGGGCGGCCCCGGGGGTAGGCAGGGGGAGCAGGAGGCAGGGCTGGGACCCAGCAGTTATGCCTGATCCCAACCCCCGTTCCTGGGGAGAACAAAGTGGCTCCAAGCTGCTCCGCTCTCCACGAACTTGTGCCACCTCAAGAAGTGGTGCAAGTCAGAAGAGACCCATAGGGGTCAGCGGCCCTTACCTCTGACTGAGCCACTTATGGCCCCTGTCCTGCGCTGGATACAGCTTGTCTGTTCCAATGCAGGATAGGATTGCACCCACAGCCAGAGAAATGGGGAGGCCTTGAAGAGCATGATCCTTGTCCCTTCTTTCACTGCTAACCATTCCCTAGAATGGTGAAAAGGGACCTCTCTTTTCAACCTCTCACAGATGACACTGCAACTCATTAAATGAAGCAAGTCACTCTGCTGTCATCCCCTGCTCAGGGCATACATCTGCAACTGGGCCTTTTGCAGGCTTCTGTATCATCAAAGGGCTTTCAAATAAGCAATTTGCAAGTAGGGAGAGGAGGAGAAAACAATGACAGAGAAATTCAGTCTCACTGCTCTGCTGCTGTTCCCCCATACACAGACACCAATAAAAGATGGGTTCTGAAGTGCTTCAGGGGTCAAATGGATTTGTGGGCCTTCAGGGGCTTGTGGACCCTCAACCTAACCTGCATGACATGACACTGCCCATGTTTGCTTTGCTTCCCAAAGCAGTTTGGGGTAGATATTAACAAACATGGGTGACAAGGTTAGGATCATGTTACGTGTCAATTTCACTACTCTGTGCATACAAAAGAGGTCCTCCTGCCACAATGTATTTCCATTTTGCACCCTGTGGGACACACAAGTCCACCAGTCAATGACTGAATAAAAATTGTTCACCTAATATTCCCTTCTAATAGTATTTGCTTCACAAATTCTTCCAGTGCTTTCAGAAATGCAATATAAGGAGGAAGGTCTCTCCTCAGGGGAAGCTGCTAGTCCCTAAGAACAAGCTTCAGCTATCATTTTTGCTACATAGCAGGATGTATGGATAGCAGGATTTAATAGCAGGATTTAATAGAACATGTGCTCTATTAAATTCTAAACCTACCTTATTTTCAAAGCAAAAGAGATACTGAATCTCGCCTGTGCAAGATAATTTTGAAAGGGTAAATTTCACATATCTGAGGGAAGTAGAAAATACTTTCAAGCAGAGAAAAATAATAGTTATTGAAGTTGCTTATGGGCATAATGCCAACTAAAACAATACCCGGAGACATGATTTAGAGCAGTGGTTTTCAACTGCTGTGCCATGGCACACTGGTGTTCCACAAATGGGCCTCAAGTGTGCCGCAGGACCAGAGAAGACAGACAGCTGCAGCACAAGAGAAGAAGCAGCTGCCCTGAGCCTCACACAACAGCACAAGTAAAAGAAGTGGCCAGCAAAGAGACCAGCAAAGAGAGGTCAGCAAAAAGTGGAACCTGCCACTTTGAAGCGCATGCTATCATGCAAGAATGATGTGGCTGTTGCCTCTCCTGCACACTGACTGGACAGCCGGAGAAGCATGAAGGAGCTCCAGGCAGGAGCCACACTGAGAGTGAGAGCGAGTGAGTGAGCAAGCCAGAAGGCAGGCAGCAGGTAAGAAGCAAGCAAATGAAGTGGGAGTCTGCCCAGGGCTACTGGCTGGCTTTTCACTCCCAAAGAAATCAGAACAGTTGACATATTTTCAGTTCTTCAGTGAGGCTTGAACAGGCAAATTGTCTGGTGAATTGTCTGCCCCCCTCTCAAATTCGGCACATGCCACAAGTTGCCTGTTGTTGTTTTATTCAATTTTCAGAGTTGTTCAGCTGGGGGAGGGCAGAGAACTTTCACTGAATGCAAACAATGGAATGTTCCCATCAAATGCAGCTTTAATCCTGGTGACTCACCACAGTTTGCCTACAAAACCCCAAAGTGACCCTCCCTGCATTGCCTCCATTGACAGGACACTTTTTGGCCATTATAGTAGGTATTACTCTTTCTCATACACACAAGCAGGCAACTGGCACATCTCTCTCCTCTTCTACCTCAGCCCACTCCCTCCCACATGCACAACTCATTCCTTCCCCCATCCTAAAATCTCTTAATCATAGTAAGCAGCTCCCTTCCTGTCCCTCCCCTCAATCATCCCCACTTTCCAAAGGTCCATAATCATTTGCCTCACATTCTCACCCCCCGCCCCTGTTAAATCCCCAACATTTTGATCTTGCCTGATCATTGCCCCTCACCCCACATTTCTCCAGTACACCATGTGCTCAGTCTGATCTCTTTGCCAACACTTCTGATAAAAATGTGACTACCTTACTTACAAACATGTTTTCCTCCTTTCCAGAAACTACATACACTTCCCTCTCCAATTATAGAGTTCCTCAAGGTAACTTTATGAGAAAGATCTATTCAAGTTCAGAGAAGTTTTATTTCAGCATGTTGCGGATTTCTTTAATTGTCATGTACTGATTTAATTAAATTATTAACACTGAATTATTAATTAATTTAATCTAGTTGTACTTATTAATTGAAATGAAATAATTTAATGTAATTAAAAAAACTGGTAGTGTGCTTCAACAATTTTAGTGTCAGTGTGCCATGAGCTGAAAAAGATTGAAAATTGCTGATTTAGAGGCATCAGTGCTGCTAAACACATTTTGAAAATCATACAGGACTTTCATACAGCAGTTGGAATAACAGGATCACAGTATCTTGCCCCATTAACAACCTCACAGCAACATTCAGTACCAGCTCAAACTTTCTGAGGGTCTTCAGGAGCAGCCCCATATCAAGTGTGTTGCAATAAGAAAATCAATGATCATACACAGACAGACACACTGACTACCACTGTCAATCTCCCCTTCCAATGCACAATCACAGTGGTCTGTTCTACAGCAGTGTTTTTTAACCAGTGGTACTTGAAGTGGCAGCTAGTGGTATTCGCGGAACCTCTGGACACCTGCTACCCGGCAGCAAGACCAGGAGTGTGACACAACAACAGTTGTAGGAGGCTCCAAAGCATGTTTTTCTGCACTTGAAAAAGCCCTCCCGTCCACCATGAGCTTCTTACAGGTGTTTGTCGTGCTGCATCTGGCCTCCCTACCCAGAAGTAACTCTTAATGATGTCACTACCAGTTACTTCTGGTGATACTTCGAAAATGTGTACCATGTGAAGTGGTACTGCAGAGGACAAATGATGACAAACGCTGTTCTACAACATAGGGCACAATCCTAACCCCTTATGTCAGTGCTTTCTAGCACTCACATAACAGCAATGCAGCTCTGACGTAAGGGGACAAACATTCCCTTACTTTGAGGAAACCTCCGTGAGTGACACCCAACTGCAGGATGCAGCACATGTCCCATTGGCACCGCTATGCCAGTGCTGGAAAGCAAAGACATAAGGGATTAGGATTGTGCCCATACTCTCAATTCATGTAGAATAAAGGTGAATTAAACAGACATGGTCATGCCCTGTACAAACTAAATGTACTTTAGAGCATGCCTCTCAAATGCACAATTATTATGACAGGAGAATTGAAGGAAAAAATTTTCCACAACCATCACTGCTGCACACTGGTGTTAGAAAGTATAAATACTGTGCCTAATCACAACATATAAAGCTTGATCCAAAGCTCATCTTTCATCCACTTGCTTTTACAATGAACTTCTGTGGATTCAGGATCAGGACTTTATGCAAGAAATACATTCTAAAGTACATCAAGAAAATCCTCACTAATTAGAATATATTTGGAATTACACATAACTTCAGAGAGATTTGCCTTTTAGGGCAAAAATAAAATTAAAGGCAAAAGAGAGGAGAAAAAAAGCACATGGTTTTAAAAGCAAAGTTTCAGCAGCTAATTAGGTCAAGAATATTTCTGATATAAACTTGAAAGAAATGGCTGAATAATAAAAAAGAACAAATACAGCCTAGAAATTGAACCCTAGAGGTTTTGTGCATAATGAACTTTTATCAGATTTTTAAAAATGTTTTGGTTTTACCAGAATGATATTGAAACAAGGAAGACCACTTTTACTCTCACATGCAACAATAGACAAATGGACATGAAAGGGAAGCTTGTGCCCTGCACTCCTTGTTGTTTTATTCAAGAACAGCCATTGTGACCTGTTAAGTTCCCTGACTGTACCCAAGCAACGCAAATGCAAAGCCAGATGCAGCCTGGGCCACTTGATGTGGACCTGTCATGGAGTGGGGGGGGGGCAGGCATTTTTATTCTGAAAAGCTTTTGAGCAATAGGTCTTTTATTGATATGACAGCTTCAGTTCTACCTCTCTTTTGTTCCTTTTAGATTGTACTTTATATTGTTATTTTTAAGTGCTCTGAGCCTCCTTGTGTATTTCTCTGCTGGAAAAGGTAGAATATAAATTTGACCTTATATATACATAGAGGTAGAATATATATTCTCTCTCATATATATATATATATATATATATATATATATATATATATATATATATATATATATATATATATATATATATATGAGAGTCAGGAGTCAACCTCAAGGCAAAATCTGGAGCCGGAGTCCCTGAGGCAGTTCATGGCAGAACACAGTGACGTTCTGGCAACTCCTGCGATGCAACTGGAATCAACCGTATTGGCCTCTGCCTTTCCATTGGACCATTTCAGCAACGTGGAGAGGGGGGATTTGCTGCATGGGTAGCAGTCTATCCTCCATATCTACTTTACCCAGGTTTCACGCACTGGAAAGGACACTGTTCCGGACACTGTTCTGTTCTCATATATATGAGAGAGAGAGAGAGAGAGAGAGAGAGAGATTGCATGGCTGTATATGTGTAGCGCTCTGACTCCCAGCCATACAAAAAAGCCATTATAAAGCAGTTTGTATGGGTGGGAGTCAGAGCGCCAACTTTCAGCAAGTTCAAGCATACACCACCATGCCATATGACAAACCAGCTTTGAAAGCCTTTGTCTCCAAAAGAAGTCTGCCATCTGAATTGCAGTTTAAACATAATGCCAAATGTGTTTTTTTTTAAGTAAACACGTGTCATTTCACATGTTTGGAATCATATTTAGATATGGTAACCAATGCCCACATGTACAGTGTTAGCAGACCAGAAATTCATGGTAAGGGTGTATGCTGCATTGGTGACCAGATTTAAACATGATACTATGTGGGAAACCCACATAGGTATGCTACTGTTGTTATAACACACCTGGCATCATGTTCACTCCCAAAACCCCTCAGCCACCTGACTTCTCCTTGCTGGTTTGCACCAGGTATGTTCCAGGCCTGAGCATACCTATGACACACAGGCCTTTTTGAAAAGGAAGTAATACACACCAAACAGTATGCGTACCACACAGAAATTGGTACAGGAGGCCCCTCATGTCCATTGATCCAGTATCTGCAATTTCAGTTCCACGAATGCAGCCCCCTCCCCCGTGCACCCTCCCCTCTGGAGACTCTTCTGAGACCCGCAGAGGCTGCACTTGTCTGCAGGGCTCAGAAAGGCCATTTAAGGCCAAAAAAAAAAAAATCACTTCTGATTTTGTCGAAAAACTGGAAGTGACTGTTTTTTGGGCTAAAAAACAACATGCAGTCTGTGTGCTGCTCAGAAGAGCCTCCAGAGGCAAGGGAAGCACAGCTCCCCTTGCCTCCAGAGGGTACAGGCTGCGGGGGTTGCTGGACCCTCCGGGTGGACAAGGCTCCAGAGGGTCCAGGTTGCAGGTTGGGGGTCCCATGTATCCATGGTTTCAGGTATCTGCAGCACCCCCAGTGGATACTGGGGTCCCCCTGTGTATAACATGGTATATGATATGATTGGTATTGAGGGAACTTTATATCTTATATCTCACACCAAGAAGAGATGCAATATCATTAGAAAAATTCTAGAAAGTTATAACCAACAATCAATTACTGATTCAAAACAGCCTCATTTTGGTCCCCCTGTCAGGGTAAGCTCAGCCATGAAGCAAATAATGCAACTCAGTTGCAGGTGCCAGGCGCAGCAGCAGATTCAGGAGGTCTTTCACCCTGAGTCTGCCACCACCTCCCTCCAGCTCACTGCAGAGTCACATCAATCCACTGCCCTCTTGCTTTTTGTGAGAACCTCACTCCTTCCCTCACACAGTCCCTTTAAACTTAAAAGGTCCACATGAGAAAGGTGTGAGATGAGTGGGTAGGAAAAGTGGATCATACCATGTGGGGGCGGTGGCAATCTGCCTCACTCTCTTGATTACTTCCACATACAATTTTTTTATATTAAAAGGGATTGTGTGAGGAAGGAGAGATGTAGTGCAGGTGGGAAAGCAGCCACTTATCTGGATCCTTCCTTACAGGCCCACTGAAGAAACCAGAATGTGTGGTGCACACGGGGAGTTCCCAAGAAAGCTTGTCCTGCACTTCCTGTTTGGACTAAAATAATGGTACAGAAAAGAACCTGGTAAGTAACTGCAGTTTGTTGGGCATTGACAGCAGATCTGGCATCAGGTGCAGCAGGATCCAGTTCAGTTGTCCCTGCTTCCTGTCAATGTCTGATATATGTTTACTTTCCTCAGTTTTTGAAGTGTCTAGGATTTTATACCATTCACCATCCCTTGATCCTTTTCAAAAAATACGAGCATTTAAGAATTGACCAATGGGAAGGGCCACACAACAGTCCAGAATCTCACAATCTCACAAGTTTATGCAGATGCAGTAGAAAACGGTAAGTATAATTTTCTGCAAGTTGACTCACTAAATCTTCTGGGGACACATGAAGCAACACTAGTAGTTTGCACTGATATCAGAGGTACAGAGGTAAAGGTACAGTGACAGATCACTGTGGCAATCTACACTTCAAATGTTTTTATTATATTTTGAAGATGAATGTGTAGCCATGTAGGAGTAAGAAAAAGAAAGGCAAGGAAGTACTCTGTGAAACAATCACACCATGGCCGCTTCTGATTTTTATGTGCTTTATCGTAGTTACTACATGTATTTGAGAATAGACGAAGAGCTTTCTTGTGAAGCCTTCCTATGAAGGAAGTATGTGATATCAAACTCTCCGCTGTTTTGGTGACTAAAAGCAGGGAAAAAGCTCTGATCCTCGAAAGGCTGTTGCAAGTGATAAGGAATGGGGATCTGTAAAGAGTATCTACGGGTGCAATTCACGGCTGTTGCTGGTCGAAGTCTGAATCAGGCACACCAAGGAGAACAGATGCATACAACCAGCCTGCTAATGAGGTAACACCTCAAGTGACAGATTGGCAGAAAGAAACAAATTGGTGGGGGGATCCTTGTACCCACTGCCAGCCTATATTGCCTGGGCTAGTGTTACCTGCCACCACCGGCTTCTTTACCACCTCCACCTCTGTGACTTTTTAAAAAGCCTTTAGGGGAACAGGGAAGGGGAACAGAAGAGGAAGTATGTGTAGAGGAAATAAGAGAGGTTACCTAGAACCTCTGCCTTTTTAAAGATATGAGAGTGAGAAAGGAGATGGAAGACAAGAGAGGAAGGGTTCCTTTGTGTGCATGGAAGGGGGGTTATCTGGGCAACACTGACAGTAGTAAAGCACTGCACTATCTCAGGCCTAGGAAGGGGGCTTGTACTGGCCTGCAGGCCTGATTTAGCCTGTTGGCCTGATTTAGCAGGACAACCAATCTTTGACTGCCTTCTCACAAGTACTTATACTTATAGCATATACTGTAAAAGCACAATCCTAATTTTTACTTGAGCTGGTGTAGCTATCCCGATGCCAGCTCAGGGTGTCACAAACATGCCGTAAGGCACTTTTGCAGCTACTCAGGAGTTGGCTGGGTTGGCATGAAGGCCTGAGCCAGCTAAACAGAGCCACATTCGGACCCTGCACAGGTAAATTTGCACTGGGCAGTGCAGGGGTGTGGTTAGGGTGGCGGGAGAGCGTTGTGGAGGCAAGGAGGGAGGCGGTTTTGGATGGGGAGGGTAGAACAGGGGATCAAGCCCGGGAGGGGGATGGGATCAGCGGTGGCAGTGCACACTGCATCCAAACCGCCTTCCCCAACCGGAGAGCCCTACATGGGGCTTCCCAGATTTGTGCCAGCTAAATAGCTAGCATAGATCCAAGAAGCCCCATGGGGATGGCTGGGGCTTTAATCAGGTTAAGAGGAAATATATTCCCTTACCCTGAGGAGACTTCAAGTCTCCTCCACTGTTGGATGCAGCGGAGGCCACACAGCCTGGCTACACCAGTGCAGCTTAGGCTTGGGTTGTAAATCTCACTGAATTCAACCGAACAAAGTTCTATATTTACAGCTGAATTACAAGTAAGAAGACATTCACTGACTAAGCTGAATACAAACACATCAGCCATGTCTTGTTGCTCCACAGGAATTCAATAAACTGTTCACTTTTATTTCCTGTCTTGGTCTGCAAGTGTGTGGTGGAGTGGCTGTCAAACATCTTGTAACCACAAGACATACGGCTGGTTAGTTTGTTGTATCACAATTTATTCGTATCACAAAAAATTTGTTATATCACAAATTTTGGTCTCTTTTTTAAAAGGCCAGGGAGACAAAGGTTTAAACCCCTATGCAACCAAAAAGGTACTGAGCGACCTTGAGAAAACCGCTGCCTCTCAGCCTAACCTGTTTCACAGGATTTTTGTAAGGAAAAAAGTGAGTTTGGGCTACCAGCACTTTGGAGGAAAGGCAGAATAAAAGTATTATTCTTATACTACATTTTATATCTTCAGGGTAAGGTTATCATAAGGGTAAGGTTGACTTACCAATGAGATACATGCCAATCCAGTCTCCCGCATCCACTTCTTCTTTTATATCCCAATAAATCACTAGATCCTGTGAGTGTCCTATGGAATAATAGGAACTGCTGACCATGAGTGTAGACCGACTGTCTGAGGTGACCAAGTCTGTGTCACTGGTAGAGCGTGGGATAGTGACTGTCTCATGGGGGCCATTCCCAATCTCCATGTTGTGGAACTGGTCTGGGTTGTAGCTGTACCTCAGAGGTTCTTTGCACCGGCGCCGATTCTGTGAGTTTCTAGATGGAGATGCCATGGCTGCCAGGCCCAGGAACCTGTTTTGGTACAGATTCTGTCAAAATGAAAGAGAGGAGTCACAGAAATTCAGAAACCATTTTTGTGAAATCTGTTATTGTGGCTATATTAGTATTTAAAAAAATAGAAAAACAAGGAAGTGAACAAATGCAATCTCCATGCATGAGTACAAGACGGCAGAAAACCTCTTTAAAATGTTCAAAGGTAGCATGGCACGTATACTATTCATGGCATGAATACTACAGAGAGCTGCTTACAATTATTATAGATTGGCGTGCATTTGCCATTGACTAGTAATTATTAAGGTTACTGGTTGTATTGTCCATCTCTGTGAGGCAACATAAGTTTGTACCAACATGTCTTGTGTAAGTAGAATTCATTCTGCAAAAAGTACATTAGAATTGAACAAGATACAGAACTTTCATCAGCAAAATAAATTCCTGTTTAACTCTTCTCACTGGCCCATAAGCAGCCTTTGGCAACCAAGCCAGACTGTGTCCTATTGCAGTCATCTTTGCTTTCACTGCCTGGCCCAAATGCACCATCTGCTTCTGCAAAAAGATGCAGAGTCACCTTCATGAAAATTACTGGTGTTTGCCAGCTGAGCTCTTTTCGTGATACTTGATACTCCTGAGCTGCAACTATTCACAATGAAATTCTGTGCTCAGTATTAAACTTTGCCAGAAAATCTCAGTTGAATCCTCTTTGGACCAAACGCTGAACTACCTTGCCATAGCTGATTCTACGCCACTTGCTTCTACATGGAGATTTTTTTCTGAATAGCTTTGAGACACGGCCACATACAGGAGGGAGGGAGGGAGGCAGTCAGGGCAAAAAGGGTTTAAGAATTTCAGACCTTCTTCTAATACTTAGACTGCTTAAAATTATCTATTACTATGTGGTAACTTCCCACAATAAGTTGTTCGTGTGCAGCAGGTAGCCACATCTGTCTGCAATGCGGTATGTCTCCATGCTACAGCAAAACATTCCAGTTGATAGTTTGGAACAGTGAGAAGGAAACCATACAATAGCTGACCCATGTGCTGAGCCATCATGCACATTACACAAATACATGGAGCCTTCATAAGGTTGCAGTTTTAAGTGGCCTCCATCATGATACAAGTGGCTTGCCTGTTCCAGCACAGGATAAGATTGCGCCCAAAGTGAACATTCGGTCCAATCTATTGCCTTTGTTATGTAAACAGACACTCCCTGCCACCAGCTGACAGACACTATCTGACACTAGCTGGCTGCACAGGCTACTGGGAATAGATTGCCTCTTCTTTGCATTAAGAGCCTCTCTGCTTTGTAAAGAGACACCCTGCTGCAGCCTATGGGAGATGCGACTGCCTCATTAAGAGCATCTTTACTGTGCTTTGACCATCGTCATACATGCAGTCCATCATTAAGTGAACTGTTAAGCGGCACACACCTGTAATTCACAAATCATGTAATAACTGCAACATTCAAGCTGCAATCCTAAACACACTTTCCTGTGAGTAAGCTCCATTGACTATCATGGGGTTTACGTCTGAGTAGACAGGCATAAGATTGGAATCTTAGTGATAAACCCAAGTGATGAACTGTGTAGAAGAGCCATCTCAGGTCAAACAGAACTTTCATATCCCCTCACATCGCCTAAAACAAAATTGTTTTCAGAGGAAACAATTAACAAGCAAGCCACTGAATGATAAGCTGAAAAGCAATGCCCATCTATGTGTGAATGGGTGAATATTCTACAAGAAGCAACATGACTATTAAGGGATTTTTCCTCACACCTAGGCCCTTTCATGCTGTTAAGGCACTGAATTTCCACAATCAGCTAGAAGTTAAATTAAGCCATTTCAGCCCAATGATGCCTATATGCAACAAGGACCAAATGTGTACACCTGTGGGCCAGGCATAAATGGGTTCAAATTGGTTCCATTTGGCACAATCACTATTAGGATTAGGCCCTAAGGCTGAAATCCTATTCACACTTTCCTGGGAGTAAGGCCCACTGTACACAATGAGATTTATTGTGCATAGGATTGTGCTGTAAGTATTAATGCATTGGACAAGTATTAATGCATTGGACAAGCATAGGATTGTGCTGTAAGTATTAATGACTATATAATACCATACTGAAAATGTAACAATATGGTTTTAAAAGGACCATATAAGAAGGTGATAGCCCAATGTTCTCTACCTATTCTATACCGAACACACACACACGTGAGAAATCCCAATAGCCCAATGTTCTCTACCTATTCTATACCGAACACACACACGTGAGAAATCCATGGCAGGATCTCCATACAATTTTTAAAAGATATTAAAGATTGCAAAGGAAGATCTGACTGGGACCACAGCACTGGGATGAGAATGGGAAGGTTAACTCTTTTTCTTGTGCCAATATTATAATCAGATCTGATCCTCTGAAGCTGCTATTTGTATGACAATAGAAAATATACATGTATTAGCTATATCTTCCTCATGGGGCAAACAGCAGCATTCAGGGTGGATGAGGAGATTTTAACTGGGGAAATGGCACAGAAAGAAGAGTTTATGAGTCTCCCCTACTTAGTGCACTCCTTAATCAACCTGGAAGTGCAAGACATCTGGCCACCAGAAGTTCCACACTTCTGGGTTGCAAGGCAAAGAACAAGGAGACAAGAAGGCTTTTGGTTTGGGGGTTGTTTAGTACAGGGGCAATGGACCCAAACCGGTGTCAGGCAGCACTCCAAGTTGCGTCTCCCCTGATAATATATACATTTTATACAAAACTGTAAGAATTTTTTGCAACAGGAAAAAATACTGGCACTATTTGCAGCTGTGGGGCTGCGTGCAGTCTCTGCCTCTCAGTTGGATTCTCAATTAGAGCAACCCAGCACAGCAGTCACTCCATCCAGCTGGAGAAAAAAAGGCATATGGTGACAGGTGGAGGGAAAAGGTGAAGGACTGGAGGGCATACATCATTATAATGTCACTGAGCTCAGCAGGAAGGTCAAAACATGTTGGTGGGCCAGGTGTGAGCTACAGGCTATAGTTTGGAGATCCCTGTTCTATGCAGAGCTACCTCTCCAAGGATAGTGCCTGTGCCACTCATGGCAGATGCAGGCCACCTATGAAATACCCTGCACATGCCTGATCTTGTCTGATCTTGGAAGCTAAGCAGGGTCAGGCCTGGTTAGTACTTGGATGGAAGACCGCCTGGGAATACCGGGTGCTGTAGGCTTATACCATAGTCTTTCGAGACTGAAGGTTGCCAACCATGAAATAAAGCAGTGGTTTTCAAACTCTGGATCAGGAAACCATGGATCAAAAAACCATATCAGGAGTTTCTCAGTGAGAGTATCAATAAAGGTAGATAAGCTTTCCACCATGATTATCTTTTCCTGCAATACACAGCTCCAGGAAAGCGTTGGGTGCATTATTGGCCATCTTCTGGGTTTACAATAGTGAGCCCTTGGCAGGGCCCAACATAATAGGAGCATGTGCTCCAGGTCATGACCTGAGTCTTCTACAAAATGGAGAAGTTCTGTGCCTTGTAGAGGTTTCTTGGAAATGAGTCAACACAGAAAGGATTCTATGCAGGTGGTTTGAGACCCATTGAAATAGAAAATATGCAAGGTGAAGCAAAATTCCATCAGCCCAAAGCTTTCTATGTGCTAACAGTGACAGTTGTCCTGTTTTTGTAAATTGTGGAAAAACAAGTTTATTATGGGAGGTGTCAGTGCAGCAGAATCTTAAGTGCATTTCCTCTGACACTTCAAAGTTCATTTGGCAACTCTAAATTCTCTTCTTGACAACTTCCTTGATCAAGAACAAAGCTCAAGCGATGGGTGTTGTACATCCCAGTCTGCAAGCCCTGCAGTGTGAATAGAGATGTTATAAGCATGCAAGATGTGCTCAGGCATCGTTTATTATTTATAATGCTCTAAATCTAAAGGGAAAAAAATCAGCCCAGATATCAAAAGCTACGTTTATAATTTTAATCAAAACCCTACAGATGAAGCGTGTATCCCTGCAAGCCAAGGCATTGCGTGGGTGTACATGAGAGCAGAAACTGACCTATTTGGCTCATAGTCATGTGTAGTATTGCCTCTACCCACTCTTGCCCCTCTTTCACTCCTACACAAATGTCAGGCGTAAAAAGGTAGATAAAAACATAGATCAACCTATAAGCAAAAGTGTATCCCTATTCCATTTAGGTGCTCAGAAATATCTGACAGCCAAAAGCCTGTTTACATGCATGCAGGTGTAAAGTTCAAAGGTTTTCATTAACAAGAGTCTTTACAGAAAATTCAGAGGAGAGGGCTGGCTTGTGGGTGCCTGTATGCATGTGAAAGGAAGAGAGTGCAAGGAGCATTCATTCTATAGATAGCTGGTACTTATACAGGTGCAACCTATTTATCTATGGATTTTTTATCTTTGGATTTGTCTCAATGAGAATGGGGTGGGGGAACCAAAAGTCACACACACCTTTGCTTCCTTTGCCCTGCGCTGATCCATTTCCAGGCAGCCCAAAACACTGCAAAAATGCTCTGCCTGGCACAGGCAAGGAAATAGCCCTGGAGCCCTGGAAGAGGTTCCCCTTGCAAAGGAACAGTAACACTCTTGGAGCCCCTGAGCCAGCAAAGAGGCTGAAGAGGGGGGCAGAAAACCCTATGTAACCAGAACACGTGCAGCAACGTGGAGCGCTGTCTCTCTCACTCACACACACACAGGGGCAAGTGCGGTAGCAACAGGGGGGATTGCTTTAAAAAACCCAGGGAGTGTTTGCCAAATTCCCCCACCTCCCACTGAGATGCTGCAGGCTCTCCTGCTCCAGCCAACACAAACAAAACAGCCCAGCAAGTAAGCCTTCCCAGCAAGCAAAGCATGAGATTTAGGTTACAATCTTCTCCACACTTTCCTGGGAGTGAGCCCCATTGACTACAATGGGGCTTACTTCTGAGTAGAAACACGTAGGACTGGACACTTAAAACCTGTGAAAGGGGAAGGAGGGGAAGGCGGAGGGGAGGGGATTGATAACGGCTGCCTTAGTTTCCTTCCATCCGGAAGTGTCAGGCTACAGTGTATTTGCATAACGCTATGGAATTTAGCACAACGCGTTTTTTGTTAATCACGCCGAGTCACGGAACGGAACTAATTCGGATAAATAGGCTCCAACTGTAATACAAAATTTCTAATGCATGAATTTCTATGGTCGCCTTAGCTTAGTGATAACCTTGCTCAAAGGAACCTTGCTCCTGAGCAGCAGGAAGTGGGAGGGTACAATTCCTTGACCTTCCTGTTAGAAAGCAAATGGAGATTTGGAAAGCAAATTGAGTCATCACAGTTCCTGCATGTCCATTGTACTGCGCGTTTAGTTCTTAAAGAGACAGTAAGTATTTGTTGGACTCAAGGGCGTTTCAACTACAATTGGACCTTGGTATTTGTTCTCAGATTTCCTGCAGATACCAAAATGCACAGATAAGCAAATCCATGAATCCGGTCCACAGGACCTCCAGACGTGACCAGAGATCTTTTCCAAGAGTGTTCTGAGGCCTGCAAAGGCCTCTACGGGCCTCTGGAGGTGGCACTTCCAGTTTTTGTAAAAACTGTAAGTGCCTTTCGGGCATCTCTGGAGGCCTTTCTGGCATCTCAGGAGACCGCGGGTCTCAGAAAGGTTCCCGGACAAGACCAGAGAACACCTCCGGTCGCAACCGGGAGCTCAGATCCAGCCTTCCACTGCAAGTTTGGAACCTGCAGTGAGCTGAATCTGTGGTTCCCAAATCCATGGATAAAAAAGCTGGACCAGTATATGTGATTTTGGCTTTACACATGACCTTGGAACATAACTCTTTTATTAGATGCAGGCTGACTGTATATTGACTGAGGGCCCAAAATCTAAAGACTGCTGAAAGAAAGTCCAAAGCAACTCGCTTGGAAAAATGCAGGGATCAGTATTCAACTAATCATTTGCACAACTGTAAGAGATTTTCATCAAAAGCCAACCATCATGCAGATCTTCAGCAATCCATTCCACATAACATGCAATATGGGACAAAACTCCAACAGTTTTCTAGTGAGGACTGAGCTAAACTAAACCACTTCTAAGGCCCAAACTACCCATTACGTTAACTGCACTGAATAGTCTTCCGAGTTTATTTCTTCCCCCTCCACCAAAAAACAGCAGCCTTGGGGAGAATCCAATCAGGACCACAGTGTGGAGGAAAAGGTCTTTAAACTTTCCCCCATGGTCCAAACCAAAATCTAACTCATCATTCCCACCCCTGCAGTTGCTATTTCCCACAGGACGAAAGTTCACATTGGTACCAATGGCAGCTTTCTTCCAGGAGGGAAAAATAGTTGCAGGGAGAAGGTGCCTGAGCCCAATCCAGATTTGGACCAAATCTGACACTTCTATTGCTTTAACAGTGTGTTGTGATAATGACCTACTCATTAATTCTTCTGGTACTTTTTACGACTCTAATCATGTTATATTCATTTAATAGTCAACTGAATTTTCCTCTATTATTCCTCACTTAAAGGCAATTCCTCACTTAAAGGCAATTTTTAAAATTAATGTCAGATTAGGTATTTGTATTAGACTTATTCTTAAAATTATCAGGACTGACACTGACTTTTCAGTCATTACAGGTAAACCTCATGGCTCAAATTTACTCTCAGGGGCTCTGGGTAGGTCCAAATTCACATATACTATATGTGATACAGCCCGCCCTCTGTATCTATGAGGAATCCGTTCCAGGACACACACACCCCAAAGATACCGATTTCCACTGATAATCAAATCCACGGGGAGGGGGGTAGCTGTGGGCAAACTAGAAGCGCCTATCAGAAGGCCTCCCAGACATTCTGAGAGGTACCTCCAGTTTGCTGAAAAACCAGAGTGTCTTTCAGAGACCAGTACTATCTCTTAAGGCTTATGAAAGCTTCCCCACCCGAATGCTGGAGGGGGAAAAATTCACACAGAGAAGTTCTGTTCCTATCCTCATATATCACGCAAAGATTGAATGTACAGAGGAGGAATGGGATCATGCCTGCTGGTCCCACCCCTAATCCCTGAGCATTCCTCAGAAGAACAGGATCTACACACATATAACTATATGAGCAGGGTGTAGATACGCAATTGGGACCTTCAGCATGATACCAAAGTACAGACGATACGCACATAGAGTTTTAACACAGACAGAATCCATTATCACCGTTGTGTGAAAGTATGGATGTTAGAGTGAGGGTCGAAGTGCACAATCATGTTTCTACCCAGTTTTAAGGGTGCAGAGAAAGCAAGAATATAGCTAGAGGCATGATTGGTTTTCACTACAGTTTATTTCTTTCTCTGCAACAGCCAATTTTCTCTATTCCTTACCCACCCAACTCCAAGGGAATATTGGTTGCTAACAAAAGAGAGAAGGGAAAATAAACAATGGACAGAGAAAGGCAGCCAGCTGCTGTTGACGTGGAGATCGTCATTCTTTAACAAGAGCACATCAGAGGGACTGCTGAATTGGTTTTTATCAGGTAGTTTGATTCTCTTTGTTCAGGCTCAATTCAAGACACAGATTCCACAGTTAATTAACTAAGTGCTGAACTAGTTGGTAGGCCAAATGTGTAACATGGTCTTGTACTCTGATGGCGAGTTTTGGAAACAGTCAGGGGCGGGCACTCTACTCATGGTGACTCAACTCAAGTTGCCCAAAAACATGTTTTTGGATTACTTGTGTTGACTTGTGTCGACACTGCTGACCCCGACTCAACTAGCTACTCGCTACTCGGGGCCAGTGATTCTAAAAGCAAGTTGAAAGTCAAAATGACTCAAGTCCCTATTTTGAGTCCCTGACTCGTGTGTGTGTGTGTGTGTGTGTGTGTGTTATTGCTTACATTTTTTCCCGCTGCTTCTGAATTGTGCCAAAAGACCATGTGAGCAATCCAGACAGCAGAGAAGGTTAGTTCCAGGAGGAGAGTCTGGGAGGGCTGAGAGGAGGATGGCTTAAATTTTTCGGGGGGGGGGGGGGGGAGGGCTGCACAAGACTTGTTTCTTGAAATGACTAATGACTCGACTTGAGAGATTCTAAATTTCTCACAGGTTGAGTCACAACAGCCACATGCTATGACTTGTGAGTTGAGTCTAGGGGTTGCTGACTCAGAACTCAACTCAAGACTCGGGTTCAGTGACTTGAGCACATCCCTAGAAATAGTTCATAGGGGGTGGAAATAGGGGGATATATTTCCCCCTACAAAGGGGGATGTGACTTTTTTACTTTGTGCCTGCCATGTTTCTGATTGTGATCCCCCTGTGCTATTTTAATTGAAAAAAACTTTCCACTGAAAGCCAATGGAAGCTAATTCAATTAGAATAGTACAGGGCAACAATCAGTTCAGACCCACAGCAAAAACAAAGTACTAAGTACTAAGGTCCTCAGCGTGCCCCCCCCAATCCATTCCAGCCTCCTTAATACTCTAAAATCCCACACACTCTAGGACACATTACACATAACATCCAGTTTGATCCTCTGTAAAGCCTTGGGTGCTTTCGTTACCTATAGTTACTATTGCTGTGAACTGTCTCATCTTAAGCTTTACATAGAATTGTCACAGACTATAACCCTGTTCCAAAGGTTGGAATTTCCCCTGCATTCACTAAATATGTGGAGGGGAAAATGAAAGTGTGCAAGGTAGCCAAACCATCCCCACGATCCACACATTCAGCTCTTGTCTGCAAAGAGCAACACTAAGAACATAAGAACAGCCCCACTGGATCAGGCCATAGACCCATCTAGTCCAGCTTCCTGTATCTCACAGCAGCCCACCAAATGCCCTAGGGAGCACACCAGATAACAAGAGACCTCATGCTGGTGCCCTCCCTTGCATCTGGCATTCTGACATAGCCCATTTCTAAAATCAGGATGTTGTACATACACATCATGGCTTGTAACCCGTAATGGATTTTTCCTCCAGAAACTTGTCCAATCCCTTTTAAAGGCATCCAGGCCAGACGCCATCACCACATCCTGTGGCAAGGAGTTCCACAGACCAACCACGTGCTGAGTAAATAAATATTTTCTTTTGTCTGTTCTAACTCTCCCAACACTCAATTTTAGTGGATGTCCCCTGGTTCTGGTGTTATGTGAGAGTGTAAAGAGCATCTCTTTATCCACTCTGTCATTCCCGTGCATAATTTTGTATGTCTCAATCATGTCCCCCCTCAGGTGCCTCTTTTCTAGGCTGAAGAGGCCCAAACGCCGTAGCCTTTCCTCATAAGGAAGGTGCCCCAGCCCCGTAATCATCTTAGTCGCTCTCTTTTGCACCTTTTCCATTTCCACTATGTCTTTTTTGAGATGTGGCTACCAGGACTGGACACAATATTCCAGGTGTGGCCTTACCATCGATTTGTATGGGGAGAGTTCCTCTGTATGATTTGGAATGCTAACAGAGAAAGATACATATGGATAAAACTTCATGCATCTGATTAAGTTACATTCCATGAGAGCTTATGCTACAACAAACTTCTTAATCTTTACAGTGCCACAAGACTTTTTGCTGTCTTTACACTCTATGTGTGTCTGTGAGACTTTTATTCCCTTCAATGTTCTCAGCCTGTCGGTTGGGAGCTATCAGAATCCTCTCAAGGTAGAGATCTTATGTGGTTGGCCTGCATTCATGGCAAGTGCTATATACAGTCAAACTCTTATAACCAACTCTTGGAGAGGGGTGTCACCAATATGCTGATGAGACCGAACTCTATCTCTCCTTACCATCCCATTTCAGGAAGGCTGTGGAAGTCTTGGAGCAATGTCTGGAGGTGGTTAGGGTCTGGATGAGGGCCAGTAGGTTGAGATTAAATCCAGAAAAGACAGAGGTCCTCCTGGTTAGGAAATCCTTGATGCAGGTACTGAGTCATCTGCTCCCTCTGAATGGGGCTGCACTCTCCCTGCAAGAGCAGGTATGCAGTTTGGGAGTGCTGCTGGGCTCACAGCTCTCCCTGGACAGCCAGGTAGCAGCAGTGGCCAAGATGGTACACCAGCTGCAGCTGTACTTGAGTCAGTTGAACCTGACCACGGTGGTCCATGCCCTAGTGACTTCAAAATTGAATTACTGTAATGCACTCTACGTGGGACTGCCCTTGAAAACTGTTCAGAAGCTGTAATTAGTGCAGAATGAGGAGGCCAGGGTGGTTACCGGAGCTAGGAAGTTTGATTCCGTTGGACCACTGCTTTGGCAACTGCACTGGCTGCCCATTCATTTCCAGTCTCAATACAAGGTGCTGGTACTGACCTTTAAAGCCCTTCAACGCTTGGAGCCAAGTTATTTGAGGGACCACCTTCTCCCATATATTCCGGCCTGTTCTCTTAGGTCTCTCTTAGGGGGCTTTCCCGCAAATGCTGCCTTTTTCCCAAGTTAGGGGGATGGTGGCACAAGGGTGAGTCTTTTCAGAAGTGGGGTCACAATTACGGAACACCCTACTGGGGGAATTAAGATCTACCTCCTTCCTCGTGGCATTTTGGTGAGGGCTCAAAATGTTTTTGTTCCATCTGGCACTTGGGTGATGGGTTGTCTGCCTCCTGTGCCTCTGCAGAAGCACCTTGATTGTAAATGCCCTCCTCTAAATGGTTTTATTTATTTTTGTGATTTTATTTATTGTTTTAATATGTTGTATATTTAATTGGAAATTGTAAGCTGCTTGGGAATCCAGTTTGGCAGAGGAAAGGCAGGGGTAAAAATCTTTTAAATGAATAAACTCTGAATTTATCCGCAAACTTTTAAAGCCTACTTTAAGCCTATAGAACTGAAAGTGTCCAACCAGAATAAAAGGCAACAAAGGTTTGTTTCCTGAGAAAAAACAAGAATGACATTTATGTGTGTGCAAGGAAAAGAAAACAAAGAGTATGAAACTAACTTTACAAAAAACCAATCATAGCCAATCAAAGGGAAACATGTTGGAATATCATTCTTCAGCAATGAGTAAGAACAGACTGAAGGGGTTCAACAAATAGTCCAGTGTAAAAATGAATTGATCCATGAGATTCATTAACTGCACTTCAAGGTTGAAAAATCAGAAAGTTATGACAATTTGTCAGATTAAACTCCCACCAAGGAACTCGGGAGGACACAGGTGGTGTTATTTTCTTCTAACAAACCTGCGAGGCAGGTTTAGTAGAGCAATAGAGACTTATCAAGGTCACCTCACCTCTGCACTGCCAAGCAGGGAGTGAACTCAGCTTTGTCTGGTCCAAATCCAATAACCTACTAAAAATCAGCATTTATGTATCACTTTGGAGTGTTCAAAGCCCTTGACATATATTATTGCTGTAATCCTCACAACAACTCTGCAAGGACCTACAATATTTACTTATTTATTTGAAAATTTATACCCTACTTTTCTCTACAGGGGACCAAAAGCAACTTACTGCAGTCAATTTAAAACAACAGCAACAAATAACAAGAACACCACCAGTCAAAAAGAAAAAGATGAAAGAAGAGACCTAGGTAGTGTTGGAAAAATTAACAACAAAAAAGAATCAAATATCAGAGAAGACTTGTTGAAATAGATAGTCTTGCACTAGCAGCAAAATAGTAGCAGAGAGGAAGTCAGCCCCACCTCACAGGAGACTAAGGTCCTCTCATGCATCACTGCCAGTCAAACATCAGATAATTATATGGGTATTATCCCCATATTGATATACATGTAGATTATTGATCTGCCTGTTCAAGAGTGTCAAAATATTGCAGGAGATGTCCAGATCTAATTTGATAAATAACCATTATTGGGCCACTTGCAATTCCTTAAAAGAGCACGAGTGTTGTATGAAGAAGGTCTCACATTCAGTTCCTGGAATCTCTTGATAGGGCTGAGAGAGTCCCCTGAATGAGACACTGGAAAGTTGCTCTCAATCAGTGCAGAATACTGCAATAGACAATAATGGTTTGACTCCATAGAAAATAGTTTCATATGCATTTCACAGTAGTCAAGTATCCCAATTCAATAGATCAATTTTACTGAAACAAAAAAATGACCCTAGGATTGTGCCACTAAACAGAATTTTGGGTAAAATCAGAGAGTCTGTAAGGAAAGGAAAGCAGTGTGGTGCGGAAGGAAACATATATACAGAAGAAAATATAGTTAGATGATTGTTGAACAGTTCCATGATTTTAAAAAATGATTAAAACTAAATACAATGAAAAAAATAAAGTTATTGCATCCAAGGTTAAGAAAAAGCTTATAAGACTCACTAAATTGAAATCTAGGATTGGCAAATAATCTCCATTAGTAGCTCACAGAAAATTACACAGGGAAAGATGCTATCAACACATTAAAATGGTTTTTAAAAAACTGGTTAAAGGGAAGAAGACAAATGGTTCAGAAAAAGGCCAATTTCAAAGTGGACAGAAGCATTCCATAAAGTTCTTTTGGGAATGATTTTATTCAATATTTTCCACTAGAGGCTTTGGAAAATGTCAGAATATTATGTTTCAATCTGCAGATTCTATCAAGTTGAGACACAATTCAAACACAAGGGGAATCAAGAAGTTTCACAAGATGAACTGAACCATCTCATAAAATCAGAGCAACAGACTATAGAACAGATGAGGGACTCTGGGTTTATAAACTCCTAGCTAGTAGCTTGTACAGAAAATATTCTACTTGTGAGCTCAATGTATCCTACATAATTTTTTCTCCAGTTATATAGAGGATGGGGTTGAGCCAAAACTGGAAAACACTTTTCCCAAGCACTTTTGCATCCTACAGAAACACTTTCCTCATACAACATTTTGGAGAGGGTTGACAAACATATTACATTGTTAGATGACTGACTATGTGGAATCATCACCAACAATTCATAGTAGGGGCAGAAAGTGATGCCTTTATTATGATAATGTGGACAAGATCTTTGGCTCATGAGACCATCCAATTGCCCCCCGACCCTTGCCCAGCATGGCTCGTAAAGGTTTTGAGCCAACAATCACGGAATTTTCTATGACCCTCAGATAAGTCGGGGGTTAAACTGAGGGGGGTGTCTGACTATAGTTTTGTCTGATTTTACCCGAGACCAGATCCTGAAAAACCTACCACTAATTGTTACCTAAGAACTGTAGTCTCTAATTTATTAAAAACATAGTAAAAGATCATAAGATACATTTTTATTCTTTTTAAATTCTGGTCTTCACCACCTTTTTGTAAACGCTATCAGAGTAAGTGCACTGTAAACAACATACCAGTAAAACAGTGGCTCCCAACCTGGTATTCATGTACTCCCAAGGATATTCAACAAGACCTTTAGGGGTACTTGAAAAAAAATGGAATAATGGCAAAAAAAAAAAAAGGCAGGTTGTGCTCCAGAATGCCTTGCAAGGCAGGAAGGAAGTTTGGTGCACTTGCAATTCAAAGTTGGCTTTGAAAGCCCCACCAATAGCTAGTTTTCGGTCATCAATTCATCCAGTGATTGAAAACCAGCACAGTAAAAAAGCTGAAATATAATATGGAAAGTGATCAATCACCCAGAATTTCTCAGGACATTATGGGTTACAATTAAAATCCATTACAATCCATTATGGGTTACAAGCCATGATTTGCATGTGCAACCTCCTGAATTTAGAAATGGGCTATGTCAGATGCAAGGGAGGGCACCAGGATTCAGGTCTCTTGTTATCTGGTGTGCTCCCTGGGGCATTTGGTGGGCCGCTATGAGATACAAGAAGCTGGACTAGATGGGCCTATGGCCTCATCCAGTGGGGATGTTCTTATGACACTTCTGGTGCAAAACAGTACAAAGACAAAGTCTTGTGTTCTTCAAACAGATGAAAAGAGAAAGTATGTAATGAATACATGAAGTCTGAGAGGAGATGAGGGCTTGTATTATGACAGGCATTTTGCTAATATGAATGGTACAATTTATTGAAATGGGCTGCCAAGGGATATGCAAGTGAAAAAGGTTAGGAACCACTGCAGGAGATCTGTGAATCAAATCCACCTTTAAGGTGTGTAGTGTGTTAAGCCAGAAGCTCTACATACAACATACAACCCATAACACATAACTGAGAGTGTGCAATTCAATTTATAGCAGGAAGATGAGATATTTGCAACCCTTTTTACTCAGAAGTAGACCCATTGCTTTCCATGGGTGTTATTCTTAAATAATAGTGCACTAAATTGTAGCCTGGGACTTTGTTTCAAATGGAAAGGAGGATCCCATCCTGGTGTTGAAAAAAACCAGACCTGCTTTGCAAGCATTTGCAGAGCAGAACCAGGCTGCAGCAGCAGCATTTGCAAAAGGGAACGAAGGAAGGAGAATAAAAGGTTAACTCTGTCTGGAATTTCCCAGTGAAGTTGCTGTAGAAACAATCTCTGTATCTCTTCTATGAGCCTTGCTACTTGAGAGACAAACACTTTTCAGAGTTGAAAAGCTCAGCCCTCAGATTGAACCAGAGATAACGCGCAGTGATAATTGGAGCTTGATTACTTGGCAAAAATTTTAAGTACTATAGGTGAGTATCTATGGTACCTTCGCCAGTGACTGAACAGGACGAGTGCAGCCTGGCACACCACTGACGATGATGCCATCCTTGGGATGGTTGATTGAGTTGGAATTTGGAGGCATTGTTTTGCAGTGGTTCTGCTCCTTCCTGGTTGATCAGGCTCAGAAAGTGGTGCTGTAGAATGCCTGTTCAGCACTCTGGCCACAAAAACCTATCTTGTCTCCCATGCTATTTAACATCTACACGAAACTGCTGGGAGAAGTCATCCAGGGAAATGGAGTGGGGTGTCGCCAATACACCAATACGATGTTGATATGCAGGTTTATCTCTCCTTTCCATCACATACAAAGGGCCAGCTGAGGTCTTGGAGCACTGCTCGGACACAGTAAGGGCTTAGATGGAGGTTAATAAACTGAAATTGAATCCTGACAACACAGAGGTTCTTACTGTGAGGAAAATCATGATGTAGGCACTAATTATTGACTTGTTCTGAATGGAGTTGCAATCCCACTGAAGAAACAGGTGCACAGCATGGAGGTCCTACTGCATCTACAGCTACTCCTAGATCACAAGAAGGATGGCTGTGGCCTGGCGGGTTTTTGTCCAGCTTCACCTGGTGTGCTGACTGCAGTCAAACCAGAGTCAGTCAGACCTGGCTATACTGGTCCATGCCTTAGTGACATCTCAGCTGGATTACTGTAACATGCTCCATGTGGGGCTACCCTTAAAAACAGTTTGGAAACTACAATTAGTGCAGAATGTGACAGCCCAGGTGGCTGCACTGGCTGCCCATTTGCTTTCAAGCCCAATTCAAGGTGCTTGTGTCAATCTTTAAAAGATCTATAAGACCCAACACTGAGGTTTCTTGGGCACCACCACCTGCTTCCATATAGTTCAGCTTGTTCGCTTAGGTTATCAGATAAGGCCATGTTGAGAGTTCCACCACTGTCAGAGGTGAAATGGGTGGTGACAAAAAAATCAGAGCTTTTTCTGTTGTGGCACCACATCTCTGGAATCCTCTTCTAGAGAAATTAAGAACAGCCCTTTTCCAGTCAGGTCTGAAGATCTTTCTGCTTCAGTTGGCTTGCAAGTGTGGATAGAAGGATTAGATTTCCACCTCTTTTGCCTAGAATTACTGTTTTGTTTGTTTTGCTGCTTTTATTGCTGCTATTGGTCTATCCACTGTTATGCTTTTATGTATAATATATGGATTTTTATTGACTGCCTGGTGGGTTATGCTGGGGTCAAGTTCTAATTCATGTTATGTTTACTGTAATTGTTTTTTAGATTGTAAGACAGCTTTAGTAGTTTAAAAAAATCTGGAAAGGTGGGACAACTTTTTAAAATAAATAAATATTCTGACTCTGTGATATCAATGCCACATCAAAGAGTAGAAGGCAGCCGTGGTCCACTCATGCCCTTTCCCTGAGGAATCTTGAACAGTATGTTATAAGGAAGACCAAATGGAAGGAAGGGCAAGGTGACATAAATCCTTCTCTTCACTCCAGGGCATCTGGCTTCTCATATGCTGCAGTAGTAAGTATTCAAATCAGCACTCTCTCCCTCTCCAGAGCAGGGAGGGAAGTCAAGTGCTCTTGTGTAGCATAACCACACAGAGACATTTCTTGATCTTTGCAATGCTCTCTGAGCTGATGTGTATTACCTTGATAGGTGGCAACCCAATTTACATCAGAGAGCTCAGCACTGAAGAATGTCCTCTTTCGACAGCCATGTTCTGTTGTGATAAAGGAGATGTTTCCCTTTATGCTTGATAAATAGCAACGCTTTGGCTTTTTGTGGTGGCAGGAGATGATTTATGATGTCCTTAGCACTTCATTTCCTAGCTTTAAATGCTTGAGTTTGGGATTTTCTAAGTATGTGTTAAGGAGCTGCACTGCTACATTTTTAACTGGCTTTCTAAACAGAAAGGTTATTATCTTGCCAGTTAGAGACTGGAGCGGAGGCTGCTATGTATCAAGATGTGCATAGATCAAGACCTACATATTATTTGAGTGTTTTTCCTGACTTAGAGCCAAACTGGATGCTAATACATCTTTGGTCTCTCGCCTCCAACTCATTTGCTAGCATTGCATCTATGTAAGTGGAGAATACAACTTGGGCCACACCTACACTGATTTGAAAGCGATTTTAACTGTTTCTTTGAAAGGATTGTGAAATTGCTGAAAGGTGACAATAACTCTATACTGAACACACGCAGATGCCTTTTGTTGAGTTAGATCATTAGACCACACTGCTTTGTATTACAGTGTGCTAATGGAAACAGCAAAGAGAGAATGAGATGCTCACCTGGAGTCAGAAGGGCAAATTAGGCTTTCAGGAAGATGTTGGAAGGAAAACAAAAACCAGCTGGGTAATATTAAGAACAGTTGGGGTTGCTAGAAAATGGCAGGATTTCTGAGGAAGAGGGGCAGGTGCAAGTATATCAAGTGAAATAATACTGAAGTATTAGTGGGGAGTGGGCAAGATGTATTGTGAGGGGAGTCTGGAATGCAGATAAGGATAGCAGCAGGGGAGAAGAAGTAACAAATTGTCACGGAATGTTGAAAGAGGTCCAGGCTATCTGAAAAACCACTTTCTTTCATACGTTCCAACCCACCCCCTTAGGTAATCTGAGAGGGCTCTTCTACAAGTGCTGCCTGTGTCCCAAGTGAATGGGGTGGCCACTCAGGGGCAAACCTACTCTGTAGTGGTGCCACAGCTATGGAATTTCCTTCCAGGAGAATTGAGAACTATTCGCTCTCTCATGGCTTTTCGACGAGGACTCAAAACATACCTGTTTCATCTGGCATTTGGTTCACAAGAGGATATTTGCCCTCTGCACCTCTGAAATTCTGTTGTGACTTGACTGCTTCTCTGGTCTAATTTGTTCCCCCAATGGCTCAATGGTATGTCTTAGTGTTTTCTTTGCTTTTTTGTTTTATGTTCCACTGTCTAATGTCAAAATTAATGTTTTTTAATGCTCTGTTTGATGTTTTTCTTTTTAGCTGTTGTGACACTTTTTCGATTGTGAGCCCTTTTGGGACACGGAGCCATTAGTTATTTAATTTTTCTCTGTAAACCGCTTTGTGAACTTTTATTGAAAAGCAGTATATAAATACTGTTAATAATAATAATAAAGTACTTATTAATAATGATAGTGATAATAATAATGATGACCTAGCAGTGAACATGCCTCACAACAGCCACTGGTTAAGGGTGCTGAGTTCCCCTCAGTCAGCACTCAGCAGCAACAACTTCCTTCTCAGTGCACACTGCATTGGCCACTACCAGAGGACAACACAGCAGCAAAGATGCAAAACAGCACCAGAAAATTCCCCACTAAACTGTAACTGTTGTCATACCCATGAAGATTACCCATTTCTGTGTATGTTCTAAAGGTCAAGAGGGGACTGTGCCTTATTAACATCTATGCGTAAGGTGGAGAATGTAGGGCAAATACGGATGCAATTACTGCAGAGTGATTGCATATATTTCTTCAACAATTATGGCAGTGTTTTGTTCACACAAACAGACAAGCTGCAAATAACCTCTAAACAAGAGAGGTATTGCAAAACAAAAAATTACTGTCAAACTCCAAAAGTTCATGTGCACAGAAGACAGACCACCATGATATTGGGGAACATAACAATCTACTCATATGTATAAAACACAAGGCAGTTCTTGGAAGTGTGTATTTTCTAGGAAAGGGTTTTGTGGATTCAGCAATGAAGGAGAATGCAGTGAGAAACAAATCTGAAAATACTTTATTTCAGAGACAGAAATAGCACCAGGGAAAACACCACCACATGTTCTGAGTTTGTACAAACACTTAGTAATTTAGAAGCACCAAGCTCTGCAAAAAATCTGTACACAGCAGAAATCTATTGCATGCTCAGCATCTCCCAGGTTCTCAGAAATACACTACTCATTCCAATTGCTTGACACACTTCAGAACTCATGCATCGTGCACACTGTGATGGCTGATTTATGCACTGTGATGACTTTGAAGCAAGTCAAGGTTAACAAATGTGTGAATTTTCACAAATGCCACATGGACATGAGTGGCAGGTGCATTCTCTCTATTTGGCTCAGTATGAATATGAGCAACTGCAGTTTTCAAGCTGCTCACTGTTCCTTGCATAATAAGTGTCACAACAAAAAAAAATTTTTTAATGTATTTGTGAGAGGACACTGAAAAAGGACATTTATATATTTAAGACTTAAAATTGCATTTTCAGAATGAATGCTTTTTAAAGTCTCCCTATAATGTAAGGATAGGGAATCTTTGGTGTAAAGGCCACCCACTGAGCCAATTATAAAATCAGTTAGGCTACATTTTTTAAAAAAGAACTCTTATAAGCACTTGTACAAGGATTTTCACTCACACTCTCACACACACTGTCCTCTCTTTCACACAGGCCTGTCAGGCTACAGTCATATGCACATTTTCCTGGGACCAAGTCCCACTGAATTCATTGAAACTTACTTCTGAGTAGAAATGCATTTGATTGTGCTGTTAGATGTACCTAGAGCAGTCAATCTGCCGATTTAGCAGAAGTGGCTCTTGAAACAGAAAGGTAACATGTTACACTGGGTTTTGCATAACCTGCCCAGGGCAAAATGCACAGCTAACGTGGACTCTGAGGTTTGGAAGACAGTCACAGTGCTCCCATGCTATAAGAATGGAGTCTATTTTGCTTGCAAAAGAACTCACAAACTGAAGTGGACTTCAGAGGGTGGGGCATAGCAAACGAGAGTAAAAAGAGACATTCCAAGTACAGTGGACTGTCCTTATGCATGGGCTTGGCATCTGTGAATCTGAATATCCATGTATGTTGAGCCCGCAGTTGGTGGGCCTCAGAGACCTCCTGGACACAACCAGAAGTGCCATCCAGGAGGTCTTCTGAGGCGCGGGTGGTCACACACAGCCTCCCCATGCCTCAGAAGCCAACATGAGGGCTTCTGAAAGGCACTTCTGGTTTGCAGAAAAAAAAACCCACTTCTATTTTTTAAAACACTTCTGTTTTCTGAAAGGCACTTTTGTTTCCCCTCTCCTGTGGATTTCACTATCTGCAGAATTTGGTATCCACAGGGGATCCTGGAATGGATCTCCATGGATATCCAGGGCCCACTGTATAGCAGAAATCATTTAAATAAACATTCTTTGATCGGAAAACAAATGCTTCAGTATGCAGCTAATATATACTGTACTTGGAACCCACTACCCCAAGACTTCCCTCAGAAGCCCCCACCCTACTCCACATGCAAAGAGGGCTGAAATTAAATGAATCAGAGGTGGGGCCTAATTAACAGGAACCATAGGGGAACTGCTATGAGCCAGAGTGTAACTGGGAGAAGGCTAAAGTTGTCCCTGAAGTCTGAGGCTCCCTATCACTTTTCTAACAGATCCAAAATGCCCAATCTGGGTGTTTCTATCAAACCTTTGAGCAGTCTGTTCCTGAGGTACCTGTAACCAGCTCTGGGTTAAGGGCACATTCCATTATGAATGGTTGTGGATTAATAATGGAATGACATGGATGGTTTTTATAATCAGAAAAACACACTGACCTTAACACTACACAGGTGGAGCAGCATAATGAGTCGCCAATTGTAAGTGCATCAATTCCTGGGGAAAAGTTCAATGAGGTTAACTCAGTATGTATCCCAAAGTGACATATAAATACAGAAACAAATATATATATAAATATATATGAAAAAAAAACCAGAACATTGTGTTTTGTTTTCAAACAGACCTTATCTGAGCCAATGTGCATATAGTTACATTGTCAGTTCTGAAAAACCATTTCTAAACTTTTTATTCTTTTCCTAGTTACATATTGGTGCTGATTGTGATGCAATAAAACCTGCAGTGTTAAAAAGAAAAGTTTTAAATAGTGAAAAATATACAGTTAAATATGCTTCAGCTGACCCAAGAAAGACTTAACAGGCAGCCCAATCCTATCCAACTCTCCAGCACTGATGCAGCCGCAATGCACCCTGAGGTACGGGAACAAATGTTCCCTGAGCTTGAGGAGGCCTCCATGACTGCACCCCCATTGCAGGATGCAGCACGCACCCCACTGGCACAGCTGCTGGAAAGTTGGATAGGATTGGGCCCTAAATGACTGTTATCAATATCAAGTATTATTTATTTATAGGCCTAATTAAAAGATGCAATGACAGAGATTAGTCTGACTGCATCAGAATACAGTTTTCATTTAAACCAATATTTCTGAAATCTTATCAAACTTCACATCTGATTAGGGATGCAATTCAGAGAAAATAAGGTGTTTTTCAGCTTAAGTAGAATCAATAGGATTTAGATCAACCAAACTTTCTGGGGATTTTATCTGTTCACCTGTTTATAGGGCATGTTCACAATCACATTCAGCAGCAGCCGGTGAAAGGGTTTACAAGTGATTTTGTTGCTGCAGGGCGATCACAGGGGAAGAGGGTAAAGTTAATCCTTGCCAACAACTGTCAGGGGGTTGTGGTGGTGGAAGTAGCAACTCAATCTGCAAGCATGAAGGTGTTGACAATATGGCATCTCCCAGCATGAACCACCCACATCAGCAGAACATGTAAAGTATTTCTGCACCAACACGGAAACAAGGGGGAGATCCCTGAAATAGTCACTGGAAATACATTTTAATTTAGGCCCAATGCAGTTCAAGTCAGTGATTTTTAATTTAGTGGCTTTGATAAAAAAAAAAAAAAGCAGTCTTCTGTCTTGTCGTAGAGTAACTCAGAACACTGCTTTGTTTAACCCATTTTTGCCTGACCCACAGGTGAACACATTTGGTCCCTGTTGCATATATGCAATATTGGGCAGAAATGGCTTAAACCAGTGTTCCTGAAAAGAACCACTGACTCAAAATGCATTGGGGTGAATATATATTTTCAGTACACCACTGAGATTCCCTATATCATCAGTACAGTACAGATGCAACTGGACTGCATGACAAGGTAGCATAAACCTAAGGTTCATGCAAACCACCTTCACTTTGCATGTGCACGGGGAGAAAATTTAGAGCTTACATTCCTGGTTTGTCAGAAACCAGATTCCTATTTAATCTGAACTATGGAAAATGTGTTTTGTACGAAACACACAGCACAATCCTAACTTGTGTTGGAACAGGGCGGCCGGCAGGCCTGCCCCGTTCCCAGTGTGAGTTTCGAGCAGCAGGCAGTTCAGCCCGGGGGCAAGGGGAATGTTTCTCCTTACCCTGGGGAGAGCCACAGCTGCCCCAATGGGTCTAGTTGGATCTGCACACCTCAAGAGGTGGTGCAAATCTGAGCAGCCTGCAGCCACGCTGCACTGCCAGGGAATGGGGTCAAGATCTGGCACAAGAGCCGGGTCCTGGCCCCACCCTCCCTGCTCTTCTGCCACCCACCCTCCCCCATCACAAAAAGCCTCCGCCCTCCCCATGCCCTCCCGACCTCCGCACCAGCCGAGCTTGGCCAGTGCAAACTTACCTTTTGTCAGCACAACAGAGGCTGGATGCAGCCTCCTTGGGCCGGCACACATCCCTGTGCTGGCCCAGACAGCACCCAAGGAGGCACAAATGTGCTTTACAGCATGTAAAGCTGTACCATTAGGATTGCACTCACAGATAGTTAGCCCAGATAGAAAAACCAAAAACTTTTAATCACAGCTGACTATGAAATGCAGCACATTTAACTACCTATGTTTGCTTTTTTTCTCAATTTTATAACCTGACTTTCCTTCTTTAGGGACGAGACTGAAAAGTTTTTCTTATAAACATTAATTTATTAAAATATAGTCAACAGTTACGTTCAACATATATCATAAAACAAAAGACAGAAAGAAGACAGATTTATGTGCCCAAATTATTGTGTGTGTTTGTTTAATATAGCACCATCAATGTATATGACACTATACACATAGTAAAACACTCAAAAAAATATGTCATTTTGACCGTTTGAACTTTCTCAATTTTTGGTTCTCATTAGCTTCTTTTGAGAGAGTATTCTATAATGACTGGATGAAAAAGGGTTTTGTGCTTTGCCTGACTCAATTTAACCGCCACTTAGCATATATTACCAAATGATGTTAAATTAGGGGGATAGGTAGGGGCACTCTTATGAAGAAGCTACTCCTTAAGATACAATTAAGAATAAACCACAATTACAGCACAATATGCCCATAGCACACTTTTGAAAAGTGCAACAATTACAGAGAACAGTGATCAATTGGAACTAAAACACAGATGCAACTTTCAAGACATTGACATCAAACAACTATGACCATTTTCCACTTGATTTAAGACTTTAATCCATCTTGACTCAACCCCTCTCACATCAAGAAGTACAGAATGTATCTCTTTCCTGGTGGGCTGATAACAACAACAAAACCTCTTCTTGGTCCGCAGAATTTCCTCACAATACCAGTATGTAGCAGATTTGTGGATCTCTTCATTCCAAATCTGCCGCTGCCTCCCTCCAGACTTCTGCAGATTATCCTTTCCTGCTCACTAAAAACAAGTGCAAAGCTGCATTTGCTTCCTTAGCGTGCTTCATCACATGGTTTTTGAAAATCTGGAAGTGCAGGGCTTCCAGCTTTATTTACAGCTTTATTTACTTTAAATAAAACTCGAAGTCCTTCACTGCTGGTTTTGAGAAAACCATGCAATAGAGCTTGGTTAAAAAGCTTTTTTTATTTTTATTTTGCAGTGTATTGCAGCAGCAGTGGCAGACCCAGTCACATCGCCCTTTCTCAACAGGCATTAGCATACCTAGTGGACTGCAGCTAGTACCTCTAGTTACTGCAGAGTAACAATTTGGCAAATCATGAAATGGCAAGACCTAAGCAGAAAGAAAGAAGAAAGATGAAGTGAGTTGCATTGATCTGAAATGCTGTGGCATAAAAATAAATCCAAGCACATTCACTCAATATTGGAGAGCCTTAAAAAATAGATACAATTCCAAATAAAATAAAAATGAGTCAGTATAATCTCTAGGGGTTCTGACACTTCTCAGTTATTCTTTTGAAATATGTCATTTCACAGCAGGTATTGATGTCTTCAACATCCAATTAGCTATGAAGTCTTAAAGGCCAAAGTATCAAGATTACAGAAAACCTTTTATCCTAAGGAAAAGATTCCCAGTTCAGTTCATTAAGGATTTTGTGTCCAAGACCTCATCCTGAGCCTTAGGCTGAGGTTGACTCCTAAGCTTCAGGCCATGACTGTATGTTCTGGTCTAAGCCCTAAGTTCCTGTGACTTATTGAATTGCCATTCTGAGAGAAGATTTTTATGAGACCTTGGGTAAAACCAAGGTGAAAATAAAACTATGTAATGAGAGGGTGGGTGGGGGGGAATGTGAGGAGAATGAAGAAAAGGAGGATGCCATTAAAAGGGAGAAACTGTTTAGGAGGCAGAGAGATTTTAAAAAATGCTGGAAGGAAATGGAATGGAAAAATGAAACGAATACAAGAAAATGTCAAGTATGAGAAGCCACCTGGATTTGAATACATTGCCTGGCCTTTTCCAATTATCTTGGATAGAAACTAGCTGAAGTACCCATTCTTTGAACAGATTAAAGAAGTTATTACTTTCTATCGGATGAAGATCTAACATCTAAGATCTGAAGAACTGTATAGCCACATGGCTACACTACATGTAGTGTCACTGCATCTGCAGTTTTACTCTCTGGCGCTAATATCACCAACATCCCAATCCCATTCTTTTCCCCCCATAACAAGTAGCCGCACCAAAACAGACTGACTGTAGCTTTCAAATATGTTGAGGAGCCACTGCTGTGCTACCAAGTAACCTAAACTAACAAGAAGATCAGAAAGGCAAGGCCAATGCTTCAGGTTTAAATACATATAATTCCATTTAGCCCCAGCCACACAGTTGTCGCCAGGCACTCCAGCTTACCTTCTGCCATATCACTCCTTACCTCCATGCAAGCCCTAAAGCCAGCTAACCCTGGACATACGCCACCTATTTTGGTGGTGTATGTCTGAGGACGGAAAACGGGCAAGGAGGATTTTAAATATGGGGATTAGCTCTGCTGCATATTACTGCCACTGAATCCACAACCCCCCTCCCCCTCTCCTCTCCTGATTCCTCTCCAAAATGTTCCATTCCTCTCCCTCCCCATCCACAGCCTGCCTCCGCTGCTGACTGACCAGAGCTGGGGGATCCAGGAGATCCACTGCCATGCAACCAGAACCATTTTCTGTTTCTGGCAGGGGCCAAAAATGCAGCAGTGTGTCATGCTTTGCGATGCTGTAAGTCAAAAGAAAGTATTGCTTTACTCCACGTAGTTAGTCTGTGGAACTCCTTGCCACAGGGTGTGGTGATGGCATCTAGCCTAGATGCCTTTAAAAGGGGATTGGACAAATTTCTAGAAGAAAAATTCATCACAGGTTACAAGCCATGATATGCATGTGCAACCTCCTAATTTTAGAAAAGGGCTATTTCAGAATGCCAGATGCAAGGGAGGGCACCATGATGCAGATCTCTTGTTGTCTTGTGTGCTCCCTGGGGCATTTCGTGGGCCACAGAGAGATACAGGAAGCTGAACTAGATGGGCCTACGGCCTGATCCAGCTGGGCTCTTCTTATGAGCTGTGCTGTTGGAATGCGAGTTCCGGCAGTGTAGTCCAATTATAGGATTGGGCCACTAGAGCTTTAATTATTGGCATAACAACATCCTCACAAAAAAAATTCTGTAATTTTGAGAGTCATTGACATTCACCAGACCACCATTTGTTAGCAATGACTGTTCTGACAGCTGTCAGCAAAAATAAGTTCAATTCAGCTAGGAGAAATGAGTGAGTCTTCTAAATTGGGAGTGAGCTGGTATCAGTCTTGAATTGTCTAATTATTGCTAAAATCCCCATGGTCCACCAAACCATATTACATTTTCAAAGAAGTGTGCGTGTGCATGGCTTCTTAACTGTTAAGGCATAAGTAATCCGTGTTATATTATCCCAAGTATGTACTTTTGCTTAAGAACAGAAGGCATTAAACTGGGTCAAATTAAAATTCACCAAGGTGAGCATTCATTCCAAGAACACCAGCAAACAGAAGGCAAAAGGTGATTAATGAACAGTTAGCCCCCCCCCCACTGGTCACCATCTATCTTGCACCTGTCCCTGCTCTGGGTAATTCAACAGAACCAACTATTGAGTCTTTGGAACAGAAGGGGAGAGAGGGAAGTAGACCCTACTAGTGGAAAAAAATAGTGGGAATTAGAATGTCCATCCCAAACCACGGTGGGCAATGGTTGCAGATATGTGGAATAAGTCTGGCAGCGGAGGGCAGGAGAAAAACAACTGCAATGAGAGGGGGAACTGGGTTAATGCCTTACATCCCAGTTCTTCTCCCAAAGTACCCTTTTGGCAACATCCTAGTTCATCTCTTTGCTATTGAAAGAACCATAAGGGAAGGGAAATTGGGCTTTTCTGTGAATTTTCACAGTTAAAAATAAAATAAAACCATGGAAAAAGTTGACAAAAATGAAGAGAGCATAACGGCAGAGGTTGTGGGGAGAGGAGTTGTGTTGCTTGTCTAGGCTGATACCAAGAGCGATGTCTAGTATGTGACGTTGTCACTCACCTATGTGCTGGCATAGAAGAGAAAAGCTTTCTTAAGTCACATAACAGCCCTTTCAGGCCCCTACTTCTGGTACTCACAAAAATGCACTCTTGTATAACTAGCCAGCACATAATGCTGGGATGGCTGGGATGTGTACGGAGGTAGGACTTGTATACAGGAATAACCTAATTATCCACAGATTTTTCACCCATGGTTTCATCTCAACTCGATGAGAAGGGCACTGCAAGTTAAAGGCAAAAAAATGTCCCTTTACTCAGCCTCACTTATTGTTGTAATGCAGGAGAGGGACAGCAGGCAGGCAATCAATCAAACTCTCTCCAGGGGCTTAGAACAGCTAAATTTCAATTCACTCCAAGACAAGTGACCTCTCCCTTCCCCCTGGAAAGCATGCAAGAAAATGCAAAGTGATTATCACCACCTCCACTTCACATTCTTTTTGCATTCTTTCACTTGCTTCAGCTGTTCTAAGCCCTTGGGGGGGGGGGGGGGAGAGAGAGAGAGAGAGATTGATTTCCTGCCCCTGCTACCACTCTCCTGCATTACAGTGGTAACTGAGGCTATTTTTAAGCAGCTGAGTAAAGGAACATTTTTTAAAAAATTGATTTCATTTAAGGTGATTTTCAACATCTGCAAGGGTTCTGGGAACAGAATCCCTGCGGATGTTGAGATGATGTACTGATGATGTACTATTAGGATACTGCTGTGTAGATGACAGGCTGTGCTGGGGTTTCAATGGATGTTGTCAGCCTTCCTATGAAGAGCTGTGCCAGCAATATTGGGAAGGTAGTGCCAGCATGGCATTCCCTGGCAGGCTTAGGATATGACAGACGTTGCATCAGCATTGGTGGGTTATGAAATTTCCACATAGTTCAATGACATAATAAGATTGTACAATAAGAAAAATGCAGCATTTTGATCCCTCCTAAGGCTGTTAATAAATACCATGTTCACAGTTTTTACTATCTTCTCTACTAAACTTCTCTGAAAAGCCTCATTTCCAACTGAAGAGTGTATCAGCTTAGTAGCCTTGTGCATATCTAGGATTCCTTGTTCCAGACAAGAGGTCAAGTGCCAACTGTACACAGAGACATGACACACCAGATTCTTAAGGACCAGAACATTTATTCAACCATGACCAAGTCATTTTTCTAGTTGTACAGAACTTTATTGACTGTTTCAGAAGAACTAGGTTTCACACTATCCCATTAGAAAAATAATACTGTACTATGCTATTATTGAGCCTTCAAAGCACTTCATATGCATCTTGATGTTGCCCTTACAACTACACCATAAGGCAGCGGTTTACAAACTCTTGGGGATTGTTTGAACCACAGTAAGTCTTGGTGGGGGCGGGGGGAAGGCAGCGACACGATCCCCAGGATCGTGTCGCTAAGAGAGGTTGCAGGGACTGGTGAGTGCATTCCAGTCCCTGCAGCTCCCCTGAGCAATGTGATCCTGGGGATCGTGTTGCTGCCTCCTCCCTGCCTCCCCGCTGCCCCCGCCCCTTAAGGGGGAAGAGGCCAGGGCCTTCAGGCTGGGGCGTCATGACGCCCCAGTTTGAAAATCACTGCCGTAAGGGAATTATTATTATTCATTCCCTTATTGCAGCTGGGGAACTGAGGCTGAGAGGGAGTGACTTGCCTAACGTCATCTACTGAGTTCATGGCAGAGGCAAGGTTCAAACAGGGGAAGCCCCAGTTTCTAATCTGTAGTTTAGGACCAAATTATATATTACATTACCCTGTCGTTAGAAGGCAAACTCAGTAAGAAAGTGGACTGGAAACAGACCTCATCTCTTACATTCGACACAGGTGCAATTCATACCTGAGTTTTGTGTAATGTGTCAACAGTTTTTCTGCACTATAAACCATAGGCCAGCCAGTTCCCTTTCAGTCTGATAGGGTAACTGAGAACACAATCCAACGCACATCTCCTCAGAAGATTGGGTTCAGTGGGACTTACTCCCAGGAAAGTGTGCATTGGATTGCAGACTGAGTTGGTACATCTTTGACCCATCAGCTATTTAAAAAAGGTTGCCAGCTAGCACTAATCAATAATTAGTGTTCAGAATTCAATGATCTCCTGAAAGGCAGGAATAGCAATAAGCAAATGAAAATAATTCTTAATACATTTTTAATAGGCAAATGTACATACACACATTTTATAACAATAATACAGGTGAGCGTCACTTAATGGCATGGGTGTGTTTTCCAACTTCTGTCGTTAAAAGATGTCACTGGTGAAACCTCCATAGGTGAGAGAAGCTGTGCTCCCCTTGCCTGTGGAGGTTTTTCTGAGCCCTGCAGAGCCTGTGCACATCTGCTCACGGCCTCTGTGGGGCTCAGAATGGCTGTTTCAGCCAGAAAAATGCAACTTCCGGTTTTCAGATGTTTTTACACCCTCTAAGGCATTCTGAAGCCTATGCTGGGAAAGCCAGGATTGACGACAGACCATTGTATATGCGGTCCGTCGTTGATCAGAACGTCGCTAAGCAATGTTTACCTGTATATCAACCTTGTATATAAAATACTAACAATTCTAAAAATAACAAAACCAATAAAAATAATTATGATAGACAATATGACTATGATTTGTGTCAAAGTCTTTTGTTTCTAAGTTTAGTGTTTTCTTTCTCTGCTGTCACTGCAAAAATCTTCACTTACCCAAAATCTGTTATCCAATTAAAAAAATTCAATACTTTGAATATGGAAAATAATTGCAGAATGCAGAGGCAGGACTGTTTAGGCTAATCCTGTGGAAGTGAATGCTCTGTCACTGGATTAGGAACAATGGTCTCTTTGCTGGTACAATGCTACCATCAGTGGCAGTGGGCCAGTTGCTGGACTCAATCCTAAAACCAGCACTGACTCGACAGCAGCTGGCAACTCTGCTGAGCCAGCAAAAGCCCTCAGTGCTGATCACAGTGCACCAGTATCTTGCAGGGAATAGGCTGGGTTCAAAACACTATGGTTCAAAACACTAAGTGCCGTCTTAGGTGCATTTGGTCCTAATGAGAGAGCCAATTCAAAACGGCACCATCTTCAGGCAACAGCAAAGGTTGATGGGCATTTTGTCCAGTAAATAGTAGAGCTGTGTAGCTGTACCCACTTGCCCAAATGTTTTTTGCACTTGCATCAACTATTCTTTATACTACTACATGTAAAGCAGTTTAAAAAACAATAGTGCAATTTTTAAAATTTTTATATCCCCTTTCTATACAAAATGCACAAAGTGATATACAATACTAAAATTGCTACAACTGGAAAGGAGCAAGAAAGACTGAAAAACCAGAAAGCAGTCATAACCTTCCCTCTTTCTTTGCACAATGGTATAAAATACCTGTATTTGCAAGAGGACAGGCAGTCCAATCCTAACCCACAATGGAATAGGGAGGCTGGCTGGCCAGCCTCACATCCAATACAGGATTGGAGCTGGTTGCCACTCAGCCCAGGGCAAGGAGAATTCATTCCCCTTACCCGGGTAACACCGCAGCAGCCCCAATGGGGCTACTCGAATCTATCTGCGCCACCTCAGGAGGTGGTGCAGATCCAAGCAACCCAGAGCTGTTCTGGGTCGCCCTGGACTAGTGTCCACAGGTGTTGGATCCTGGCACCACCCCCCATTCAGCCATGGCCTGCCCATGGGCCCACCCGCCACCTGCCCTCCCCCACTCCAGAATGCCTCGTTTCTGCCCTCCCCCTCCTCCCCAGGCCCCGCGCCAGCATGATTCGGCCAGTGCGGCCTTACAGTTGCCAACGTAAGGGGCATTTGGTGGGCCGCTGTGAGATACAGGAAGCTGGACTAGATGGGCCTATTGCCTGATCCAGTGGGGCTGTTCTTATGTTCTTAAGTTCTTAACGCTTTGGGCCTTGCGTCAGCAGCCTCTGGAGACTGGTGCACGTCCATGCAACAGCTTCCCTCTTCAAGCCGTGGTGCAAAAGAGCTTTACAGCACTTTCGTGTCACCTCTGGGCCAGCACAAGAGACTTGCACCGCTCCGCCAAACGCTCCAGGGCTCAAGGCCACTCCAGAGGCCCACTGAGGCTTCAGGCACAAGGGGGGAGAGCTGCGGGAGTGTTCCCGGGTGGGGGAACACTCGCCCACATGCTGTTACTGCCACTCAGACTGTGAGGCTTGTCAATGGCTGCAGGCGAGAGGGGGAGCGCAGCGGGGGGTGTGCCCGGGCCAGGGGGCACTCACCTGGGTGCTGCAACCTCCTCTCTGCTCCAAGGCCTCTTGCGTCGATGGCGCTGCAGGCGGGCAGCTTGCACACCAGAGACAGGTGGCCACTGCGCAACTGAGGCCTACTGGTTCTGCTTCATGGAAGCAGAGAGGCCTAGAGTAGGAGAAGCAAACTAGCAGAGCCCTCTGGAACACTGCAAAAACCCAACCTGTCCCTATGGGAGCCAGGACCAGACTGGGTTGGGATGCCCTCCCACCAGAGGAGGAAGCACCAATCAAATCCAGCCCTGTCTCATGGGGTGAGAGGGGCATACCCACACAGTGAAAAATATCCCCCCTTCCCATTCCAGAGAATGTTTGTTCCCTTACCTCGGAGCTGCATTGCCCTTTTGTCAGTGCTGGAAAATAGGTTAGGATTGCAGCCTTATTTCAATAAAATGAAGCTCAAGCTCTGACCTTCAGACTTCTCTGATGTTACAGCTACTATGTTACAGCACTGAACAGAAAGAACTCACAGATCTGCAATAATGGTCGGTGTTTTATCTCATTAACCTCAAGAGATGTGCTTAAGCCTGCTCTCTAGTGGCATTCAGGAAGATGTATGGGTGTGTATTTTCATATAGAGCTGTGCACCACTTAACTACAGGGATATTCTCTGACTCCTATTGCTATGCGATTAGGTTATTTAGTGAACATTCAGTCCAATCTATTGCCTTTGTTGTGTAAACAGACAGTCCTGACCAGACACTAGCTGGCCACACAGGCTACTGGAGAAAGATTGTCTCTTCTTTGCATTAAGAGCTTTTCTGTTGTGTAAAGAGACACTCTGCTGCAGGCTATGGGAGATGCAATTGCCTCATTAAGGGCATCTTTATTGTGCTTTGATCACCATCATATACGCGGTCTATTGTTAAGTGAACGGTTGCTAAGCGGCAGTGCATGTATATGTCTGTCTATATATACAAATGCAAACACACACACTCTTTACTAGAGCTTTGGGAAAACCAAGGGCTACTGTAGTTGCAGCTTCAATTTTTTCTGTACCCAATTATTTTGATGATTGCTTTAGTGTTTTATATTTTATGATTTAATTGTGTCTTTATGCATTTTATTGTAATGTTACTGTTATTTTTGTTAATCTACTGAAAGACTTAATTTTGCACTATAAAGCAAGTTTTATATAATTACTAGGGCACAATCCTGAGGGGCCCATGGGCCAACATAAGTCCTTTACGCTGGCCCAGGAGGGTTGCAAACGAGCCGTAAGGAGAAAGAAATGTTCCTCTTTGAGAGAAATGTTCCTCTGGGAGAAAGCCAGGCCGGTGCTCAGAAATGCGCCGGCCTGTGGAGGCTGACACAAGCCGCGGTAGCCTGGCTGGGCCAACGCAAGACTCTGGGGTGGGCGGGGAGAAGGTGGGGGGGCGTTTCGGGGCAGGGGGAGGGCAGGCAGTGGGCAGCCCCAGGGAAAGGTGGGGGGAGTGGGAGGTGGGGCTGGGAATCCAGCACTAATGCTGGATCTCAACCCTCATTCCCAGGGTGTCTGGAGTGGCGTGAAGCCGCTCCGCTCTCCTCAGACTTGTGCCACCTCAGGAGGTGGCGCAAGTCTGAGGAGACCCATTGGGGCAAAGGCGCCTTACCCAGTGGTAAGAGGAGAAGTTTTCCCTTGCCTCTGGCTAAGCTGCCTTGGGCCCCTATCCTGCGCTGGATACAGCGCAAGCCTCTTGGCTTGCCTGCTCCAGCGCAGGGTGGGATTGTATCCTTAATCATCATCTAGAAATATTTCAAAAGGCAAAATCCACTCGTGATATAACATGTGACTGATCTGTATGAAACTTATTTATAAAGATATACAGCCAAAAACATTAATGGTCTGAGGACAGCTGAAGTTGTAGCACTTGACAGCCCAAACCTAAGCTTCCCTAGTACCTAGGGCTACAGCAGCTCCAAAATGGTGACTGCTATATCCTATGGGGCCAGAGAAGCAGAACAGGTCTCTTCAGGATAAGGGAACAAACATTCCCTTAACACCCAGGTGACCCCAATGGGTTTCCTCCTATCTGTGCCTGCTATTGAGCTAGCGCAGAACAGTGGAGACCCATGTTGTGTTTCTTGGCCCGGGAGGGGGGTTAGGATATGGTGGCAAAGCCTGCTGCCATCTCTGCCCTCTCCTGGACCTGCTCCTGCTCCTCCCCTGCCCAGTTCTGCCCCTTCCTGCCCTCCCCCCCACGCCCCAAAAAGCCCACTGGTGGTGTGTTCTTAGGACTGACGCAGAAGTGCCTTACAGCACTTTTTGCAACAGCCCAGGTCAGCAGCATTGGCGCCGTGGTCCATAGGATTGGGCCCCGAGTGAACCTAAGCAGACAGGGTCAGATTAGTGCCTGGATGGGAAACCAGTGGGAATCTCATACAGGCAGCTCTGAACATTTTCAGAAACAACCCATCTGATTAATCCCATCCCATCTGATTAACCCATTTTCGTAAACAATGACTACAGCTAATGTGTTGTGACTCTGACTTGAATGAGAAATGAACCAAAGTGACTGGTATCTCTCCATTTTTATTGTTGAGACATATTTGTGCTGCCACAGTCAGCTATATGTGACAATTGGACCACAATTAAAATTAATACTGACTGGAGAATGTTAGTTACTCAAATTATAATAACAAAACAAGATGTGCAAAAGCACAACAAGGCAGGCACTCATATGATTTTCATGCATGCATTAACATGTACATATTTTTGCTCTACGGAAAAAAGCAACATTTGAGGCAGTACTTTTACAACTTGCATGTTTCCTCCCAACCTACGTAGGGCAAATGAAAGTTTGTGCAAACATATATATCCCTAGCTGGATGGCAAATCTCATGCTCACTGGGTCTTACACATGTGGTCCCCATCTCAAACTAATAAAAAGTTCTTTCAAAACTGCTAAAATTATGACTATTAGCTGTTTGGGATGGGAGCAGCAGGCTGGGTTCAGTCCTCCACACTCCCAATTGCTTGCGAAATAGTTGCTCAGTGGGTTTTAGAAATTTTGAATGCGAAGAACCTTTGGAATTCCCCCAAGAAAGGATTGTGAAAGACCCCTGCTTGAAACTGCCTGAGGGGGCAATCCTAACCCCTTATGTCAGTGCTTTCCAGCACTGGCATAGCGATGCCAATGGGACATGTGCTGCATCCTGCAGTTGGGTGTCACTCACGGAGGCCTCCTCAGAGTAAGGAAATGTTTGTTCCCTTATCTCAGAGCTGCATTGCCCTTAAGTCAGTGCTGGAAAGCACTGACATAAGAGGTTAGGATTGCTCCCTGAATCTATAACCAATTTTCAGAATTAATGTTTGTACTTACAAATATGCAAAGGATGAAATCCTATGCAAACTTACTTGAGAGTAAGCCCCATTGGACACAGTGATACCTACTTCTGAGTAAATGAGCATAGAATTGCACTGCAAGTTTCCTAAAGAAAACTGCATTCCTATATATTGTTCTAGTAACTGCAAATCTATTTGCATACACTTCCTCTTTGTACACTTCAATGAATGAAAATTCTATAAAGCTTTCTGTGTGCTTGAAATATCTATCAACACTGACAGCTAAAAACCCAATTCTTCTTGTACTCTGAATTAGATTAAGATGGAGTGAAATAAATCGTCTTCAGCCAGAAATAGAAAATAAAAAGTACACATGTGTATCTATCATGATCTATCACACAGCTGTTGCGAGATCTATCATGTAGCTACAGGATTTTTATTTCTTTTGTATCTGCTTAGTTTCCCCCAGAAAGCATGTTAGCCTATTGTAGCAAAAACAAAGATTCAGATACCCTCACTCACCCCATGAACCTATAATTGGTTGCTCCCACTGCCTCCCAGAATGAACACCATGGCAATAGGAAGATCGGCCTGATGCCCACCAGTGGCCAGAAAACGGAGCAGCTTCCAGGAGCTCTCTTCCTGCTGCCAAAGAATTCTGCGCCAATTCCTAGTTGTCCTGGGACTCAAGAAATGAGTGAAGGCACCCCCTGGCTGCCATTTTGTTATTATTAATGGCCTGGGGCAGCGGTTCTCAAACTCCAAGGGAGTTTGAGCCCTGGAGGCAGCAACACAATCCCCAGGATCGCGTCGCTAAGCGGCCTGCAGGAGCTTGGCTAGACTTACCAGAGCCTCCTGCAGCCTCCCAGGGGTGCGGGGAGCCCTGCACAAGTGTCTGCAGGGCTCCCCAGATCTTCAAAAGTGAAAGCAGAGCGATCGCACTCCACCTCCGCAAAACTGGAAGTGGAACGCGATCGCTGTGCTTTCACTTTTGAAGACATGGGAAGCCCTGCAGATGCTCACGCAGGGCTCCCGGAACCCCTGGGAGGCTGCAGGAGGCTCTGGTAAGTCCAGCCAAGCCCCTGCAGTCCCCTTAGCGCCGCGTTCCTGGGGATTGCGTTGCTGCCTCCTCCCTGCTTCCTCATTGCCCCTGCTCCTTAAGGGGGCAGAGGCCAGTGCCTTCAGGCTGGTTTGAAAAGTCCTGGCCTGGTGAATCATTTTGTCTGAAACGTGGAATATAACTTTTAAAACGGGTAAATAATTGGCTATGCAACGAGTTCAACCTTAACAGAGACAAAGTTCAATAACCAGGCTATGTCCCTGTCTCACAGACACATTAAAATAATTACAAAGTTTAGAATCTTCACTATCTCAAAGGGATAAATATGATATTAGGTCATCATTAATTTGCTTTACTTGCCAAGCATGCATCTTTTCAATTGAGTCCAAGGTAGGCCACAACAAAACAAGATCTTAAAAAATTCATTTTTACAGTTGGCTGCTACATCATAGATTAACAGTCCAATCCTATCCTTCTCCTCTACCCCTGCTGGTGCAGCCAGATCAAAAAGGAACATGCTGTATGCAGTGGGGGTGGGGGAGGCGACCAGAAGACTTTGGAAAGGAAAGGGGATATAAAACTCTTTACATCTCTAACCCACTCCACAATGGGTATTCATGGACCTGTGCCAACTCTAGCTGGCACAAGTCTGAGGAGAGAAAGGGGATAGGGAACCTGCTGCTTGAGGTGATAGAATCAGGCATGTGCCGTTGCCACTGGATTCACCCCCTCCCACAGCCTCCTCGCCCCATTCCTTCCTCTCCCCACCAAGTTTTGCTCCCTCCTATCCTGTTCCATCCTCTCCCATCCCCTTCCCCACTGGCTTCCCAACTCCAGCAGATGGCCAGCAATCCAGTGGTGTGTGTGTGGGAACACTCTGCTGGCCTTATTAACAGCACACTACTCTGTGCACTGCCGGAGAATGCTTTATGGTTGCTTTGAAGTAGCCAGCTCTAGTGGAATGCTGTTTCCGCCAGTGGGGCAGCCAAATTAGATTTAGCTGTAACTTATTTCATGGAAAAGGAATCTTCTCAGAAAACAAGCACATCAACACTGTATACACACTGTCCCAGAAGTAAATTCCATTGAATTTAATGGGCCTTACTTCTGAAAATACATGCAAGGATTGTACAATAAGACCATTTTATCAAAGGAGAAGATTGTTTACTCTTATTTCATTGCGATCAACTTTATTTACATACAACATATAATCAGGAATTTTTTTCCCTCCTCAACAGAAAAATAACATTCTATGATCTTTGGGAGAAACTGTGCAAATTAGAAAAAGAACATACTTATAGATAGTCATGCTCTTCCGAACAGATTTACTTAATTACTTTTCCCCTTATGCAGTACCTGATAGCGATGATGCTATTTTGTAATCAAAGATGGCAAGCTAGCTTGTACCAATTAACAGTTGAAAACATGAACTCAGCTCTGGCTACAGAGGCCAGTTCTCAACATGCACTCTTTTCCTGCAGAGGGGACAGATATAAACTAGCACATCACAAGCATCTTCTAAATTTTTTTTTAATTTCATAGATATGTCTCTCTTCAGCAACTAGGCTGATTAGCCACTATGCCTGCTACTCTACAAAACAAAATCCCAAAGCCGTTTGTTGTAATGTAGATTTCTTGGATGTCCCAGAACAAAAGACAATTCTCATGGCTCTTAGCAGAGCTAAGGAAGGATATGAAAAGGGAACATGCGAAGACAAAGGCAGCTGAGAAGTGTCAGAGAAGATGACTCAACAGGAGCAGTGTATCTGAAACATCACCTTATGGCAGTGGTTTTCAAACTGGGGCGTTGCGACCCTTAAGGGGGGGTAGCAAGGAGGCAGGGATCCTGGGGATCGTGTCGCTAACAGGGCTGCAAGGACTGGGATGCACTCACGTTCTGGGGATGGGGAGAGCCCTGTGCAAGCATCTGCAGGGCCCCCCCAGCCTGCAGAAAGTGAAAGTGGAGCGATCATGCTCTGACTCCGCAAAACCAGAAGTGGAATGCAATAGCTCCATTTTCACTTTTAGAAGCCTGGGAAGCCCTGCAGATGTTTGTGCAGGGCTCCCTGCACCCCAGGACGGCTGCTGCAGGGACTGGTGAGTGCATCTCAGTCCCTGCAGCCCCACTAGCCTCCTCCTCCCCCCCCCCCCGCAAGAACTTACAGTGGTGCAAGCTCTCCGTGAGAGTTTGCAAACCGCTGCCTTATGGTGATGTCCCATTGGAAAAAAGTTATGAGGAACCAAGGCTGATGCATGGGAAAAAATTACTCTTTTGTAGCTTGATGCAGACCACTGCTACAGAGAAGTGCCAGATATGTACCTCATCTTTTCCCAAGTAAGAAGAAAGGGGCATAATGACTTTAGGGATGTCTATACAGTGAAGCATCCACCTGCCAATCTGTGCCTATCATCAGATATCATGTGCCCAGGGTGAGCAGATAGAGAACACCATGCCTATACTTTTAACCAGGGATCTCCAAACCCTGGCCCAGGGGCCTGCAACAAGCCTCTATCCAGCTCGTGGTAAGCCTCTGGTCTCTCGCAAACCTCGGGTGTGCTAAACCAAATATGACCAGAACTATGCTTCAGTTGTGTCCCAAGGGAGTTCTGAGGGCTGCGGAGGTCGTGCGCCTCCCTTCAGAATGTCTTCTAAAGGCCTAAAAAATCACTTCCTGGTTTTCCTGAAAAACCATAAGTGGCGTTTTTGGGCCGCCTGAGGGCCTTAGGTTTTCTGAGGCTTTCTAATGTATTTATTTAAATTTTATATTTAAAATGTATTAATTTTTTTCTGGCCCTTGACACCATGCCAGATATTTGATATGGCTCTCTGGTAAAGAAGTTTAGAGACCCCTGCTTTTAACCACTGAATAGAAGAGGGAGCTTTGGCAGGTGCAGCTTTTTAAACCCTTCCCTGTTGAACTGCACCTGCCAAAATTCCCTCTTCTATACAATGTTTAAAGGTATATACATGGTGTCCTCCATTGTATCTGGTCACCCTATAAGTTCCTGATCACAGGACTGGTTCACACACACCTGTATATCACTGCATCTGTCATCACTTGAACTAACTTCCCTGAAAAGCAGTTGATGTGAGAAAACCTGAATGCTCTCTTTGCAGTTTTTTAATCTATGATGCTTCCTACAACTCACCACATGACTCCGCAGTCATCATGAACCTGGTCACAGATGCACTTCAAGTTATGGTTGTAAAAATAGTGATGTCACACTAGCACTGTGACTACCATACTGAACTGGGGTACTCAGCATATTTGATACACCTTCCTGCATAAAAGTGAGAATGCAGATTTCAGCCCTTTAGAAAAGCTCCATCATTCCCTTTCTCAATACAGTTGTTAAGAGCAACTTTTATCTTTCAAGCTAAATTTGACAGGTCCAAAACAAGTAGCACACACACATAGGCTTTCGCAGAGGGGCAAAGAAAAATGCTCATGATAGTATATCATGATACTATTTTCTCCTTAAACATAAGTGGAAAATACAAATGTTATTGTATTTGCAGATCTACTGCAAAGGAGTTAGTTCCTATGTTATGTTCTGCTAAGCATGTAATCTTCCAGTCTTCTAAGAAGATTCCTCCATGCATGGAATCTTCCAAAAGGCATGACCTATATACACAACTGGAGTTAGAAAAGTAGCTGAACTGTAGCATGCCATTCTAAAGTTTAGTTTAGAATACTGTGTAATTCCGAGGAAAAATAATAAGGAAAGTCAATGGAGGTATAAAATGGAGAGTAGCACATTCAAGTACCTGCCATGAGTGATATATACAGAATATTTTGAACATATCTGTCAGCTTGATTTCATGGGAAAGGCAGAGTAGAAGATACTAGATACTTTGATCCAGAACACACTGTACCTTCTAGCAGTCAGTTTTATGATAAAAGGAAAGATCAGCATGCATTCATAGCCAAACATTGTATTCCATTAATATCAAAGTGTACCTTTGATTGCATCACAGAACATAAGGTATGAAAGCTCAAATATTTAAATATTTTTAAAAGCATTTAAAAAATGAAATTGCAAGTTATATGCCAGCATAACACGCACAATGATTGCATGCTGAACTATCTCTAAAATTATCTGTTGAAAATATTTGGACATTTGAACCTATTAAAAATATATACTACTCTTACCAAGGCCCATGAGAGGAGAATGAGGTGGTAAATTGTTCCCAAGGCCTAAGGTCAAATGGTTGGTTGACAACCTTCTGTCTTGAAAGACTATAGTATAAGCCTACAGCACCCAGTATTTCCAGGCGGTCTCCCATCCAAGTACTAACCAGGCCTGACCCTGCTTAGCTTCCGAGATCAGATGAAATCCAGCATGTGCAGGGTAACAGCAGAGTACAAGGTCAAGTACAAGAAACCTTTATTGGCATATTTAAAATACAAACAATGTAAAACAAAAGATAGGATGGAGGGATGTATGAATCAGACAGTTCACCTTCAGCCTTAACCAACCAGATCTTACTACATAGGCTCAACCATTTGTGACCATCATAGAGACATGTCTCTTGATCATCATATTTATATATTTAGCTACCACCCCAGCAAGCTCTTCACTTGCCCCACTGAGTATGTAGGCAATTTTATTCTGGTCACTCCAAGAGAGTGGCCAAGACTAGCAATAAGTAACTTAAGCGAAGATCCTGGTATACTGGACAGTGTAATAACATGTGCGGGAGTGTTTCTATATTCCCCTGCCTGCAAGGACAGACTCTATCTGCAAATGGGATGCCCCTATATCTGCCAAATAATTGCTCAGATGGAATGACATTACATCTTGCAAGGGTAAATGCCCTTTGTTCTTGGGGGCATTCCAGAAAGTAAAAATACTTGGCCTAAGGTCAAAAGGGGGGTCTGAGAGCCAAAGGAGGAGCCCTCAAAATTTTCTGGGATCTTATATTTTCTGATCTCTCCAGGGCCCATGAGAGGGGGCCACAGGGGATACCTGGACCCAGAATCAAATAGGGGACCCAGGAGTCAATGGAGGGAAACTCATATTGCCTTACTAAGTATGTGCCCTAGCACATGTTCCAGAATCCTTTGCAACACACAGGGTCATCAGTGGAAGAGTGGATGTAGAACAGTTTCCCTACAGTGAGGAACTCTGAAAGCCACTGCATCAGACTGCTGCAAACTAGAAAGTTATTCTGGCTTCTTTGGTTCAAACTATACATTATGACAAGCACGTGATTAGCCATGCACGTATTTCATTTTATGCTGCACAACAGCTATCCAATCTGGGACTGTGATAGAGGGAAGGAGGATTTCAACTTTCTGCAGTGGTCTGAATCTGGAGTACTCTCCCATGGCTGAAAATTCCCCTAGTTGCTAGCAAAAAAGCTCCAACTGGCACTAATAGTGGAAGAAAAAAGCAGAGTTGCATGAAGTCCAAGCATTAAAATATCTCTTCCCCCACTCACCATGATCCTAATCCAGATCACAGTCCATATGGTTATTAAGCATAAAAATGCTCACACAAGTATCAGTTGTGCACTTGCAATGTGTAGTTTGACATTTGTTTAACAGAATGGTGCATCTTTCATAAGCTGTGTCTTCTTCAGGTAGTTCACTACCCTGCACTTCAGAACATGTCATAGAATTGGAAAAAGTGTGCAAATTTCTTCACTGCTTTCCTAGATGGTATGAATTTGTGTCTCCAAATGGCAGTGCTCAGATCTGTTCCAAAGATAGCTTCAGTTTATGCTTTTCACTTCCATTCGCATTCCTATTCCAACAGCATCTGTTCCTTTTGAACACCCTAATGCCTTCTTCTATGACAGTCTTTTCAGAATGAAAAGCTGAAATACTAGAGCTTAAAAATGCATTACGTCAGTATTATGTATACAGAAAAATCCTGTATACTCGCCAATGCCTTCTCAGGATAATATACTGATCTCTTTTTCCTAGTTTTCAAGGAATCAATACTTACATACTGACCTGTGCGCACAACTGTTTCTGGGTGCACATTGCCTCTTTCAATGTAACATGCATTTTTATTTTTCTGTTAAGAATTTATACCCTGCCTTCCAGTTGAAAACAGTGCATGTCCCTCCCTAGTCCCTGCGAACTGAAGATACTGTCTTACTTCATGTATTTTCCTTCATGGAGGGGAGACTGATAGGAACATGGATCAGGATTTTTCCTGTGGCTGAACCCACTCTATGGAATTCCTTGCACACTTTGTTTACATTTCAACAAAAGAGAAAACCCTTTTGCTGTGTTTCCCTTTAATAAGTTAAATTATGAAGATTTCTCAGAGGAACAAATAGAAAAGCAGAGACTAATCATAAACATAAACAATCACAGCCTGTTTTATGTCATGATCTTGAGAAAATGCAACTTTTGTCCTTGTTTATGATGCTATGTCAGAAATACATTCCAAAGACCATCAGTGATATTCATTTTAATCAGGTAAGCACTCAGAAAAGGCACATAACACAATCTCCTCGCTGTACCATTTCAAAATGCAGTGGGGATACTGCATGATTAAACGTTCCTCCACATCAAGACTCACTACCTAGAAAAAGCTGTGTATCTTGGAGAAGAGGTCTAGCTTAGCCTTCTTCCTGATGCTATACTTGTTTATTTATTTATTTATTTATTTATTTCACATTTTTATACCGCCCTTCCTCCAAAGAGCTCAGGGCGGTTTACACAGCTGCTCCTCCCCTCTTTCTTGTCCTCACAACAACTCTGTGAGGTAGGTGAGGCTGAGAGAAAGTGACTGGCCCAAGGTCACCCAGGAAGCTTTGTGGCTGAGGGCGGATTTGAACCTGGATCATCCAGGTCTAAGTCCACCTCCCAAACCACTACACCACCCTGGCTTTCAGGCTCTCTCACTCCGGAAGCGGAGCACGATCGCCCACTCTCCCTTTCCCTGACCTGGGGCACCCTGCAGGTGCTCGCACAGGGCTCCCCGCACACAGGGATGGCTGCTGCAGGGACTGGAGTGTGCACCCCAGTCCCTGCAGCCCCCTCAGAAGGGAAAGCGGAGTGATCGTGCTCACTTTTCCTGCCCTGGGGAGCCCTGCCGGTTGCACAGGGCTCCCCGCACCCATGGGAGGCTGCAGGAGGCTTGGGCAAGTGCACCCAAGCCCCTGCAGCCCCCCTGAGCGGCGCGATCCTATGGATCGCGTCGCTGCCTTCCCTCTGTCTCCTGGTTGCCCCCGCCCCTTAAGGGGGCAGAGGCCAGGACCCACAGGCTGGGGCATCGCCACGCCCCAATTTGAATACCACTGCTCTAGTCTTTCCACTGAGCAGCCTGGATCATCTTGTAGACTGAGATGTGGAATTTGGTACTCTTAAGCCACTTCTGCCCAACGCTGAATATACTCTACAGCAGGGGTGTCCAAAGTTTTTGGCAGGAGGGCCACATCATCTCTCTGACACTGTGTTGGGGGCCAGGGAAGAAAATAATTACTTTGCATTTCAAATTTGAATAAATTTACATAAGTTTGCATAAATGAATATATTAAAGATGAACTTATATGAATGAATGCAGGTCTTGCAATAGCTCAAGACCTATAAAAGGCCTTGCACAAAGCAAGGTTGGCCTTTCCTTTGCTGCTGCTACTGCATCACAGACATGAAACAGCAAGCAGTGGAGGGAGCCCTTGGCCTGCAGCTCACGCGAGAGGTCAAACAGTCACCCTCATGCTGAGAGCAGTTGCGTCAGGCCAGTGCAGGCCCTTGCAAGTCTCCAGAGGGCCAGAGGCTCATTGGAGACTGGGGGCTCCCTGAGGGCCGCATTGGGTGTCCTCGAGGGCCACAAGTGGCCCCAGGGCCGGGGTTTGGGCACCCCTGCTCTACAGGGATCAAATGTGTGGGCCGGGCAGAAATTGGTCAATATTTAGCCAGTCCACTGACCCAATATGCATTTCAAGAGTGCTTCACAATGTCCAATATTTTGACCTATGTTCTCAATTTAGTAAGCTGCTGACATCTTGTGATTGGCCTCTAGCAGAAGAGAAATATTTGTTGCATTCACAGTAGATATTAAACTCACTGACCTAATACTGCTAAGAAATGTGTGCCCATGCTTCAGAGAACATGCAACTGCCAAAGAACAAGGTGGAAATGCAGAAAATTTGTGGAAACCTGCAGCACTACCCTTAGATATCCAGTACAATAAAAGAGGGTTAAAAGTTTGTGGGAAGACAGAACTTCATACTTACGGTATGTTTGAGTAATAGTGACACAGACTTTTTCTTCTAATGATAATACTAAGCACGAACATAACATATTCCTGGGATTTGCAGATAATGGGCAGCCCAGTTCTATACTTGGATGGTGCCACAGGTACAGTGGCACCAAAATGACTACTGCTGTAACCAATAGCATTGCTGGGGCTGCCACAGGTCTCCTGGGGGGGGAGAAGACTCCACCAGTCCCACCCTCCTCCTACCACAGTTCCTCCCCCACTCCACCCTCTCATGACCTGGAACACCTCCCCCCCCCAAAAAAAAAAGTTCTTACTGCTGCCCTAAGCTCTTCCCAGCATTCATCCACTCCACATTCACTCCACTCAGTGATGCCTCTAGAGCAGAGGTGCCCAAACCCCGGCCCTGGGGCCACTTGTGGCCCTCGAGGACACCCAATGCGGCCCTCAGGGAGCCCCCAGTCTCCAATGAGCCTCTGGCCCTCTGGAGACTTGCAAGGGCCTGCACTTGCCTGACGCAACTACTCTCAGCATGAGGGTGACTGACCTCTCGCGTGAGCTGCAGGCCAAGGGCTCCCTCCACTGCTTGCTGTTTCATGTCTGTGATGCAGTAGCAGCAGCAAAGGAAAGGCCAACCTTGCTTTGTGCAAGGCCTTTTATAGGCCTTGAGCTATTGCAAGACCTGCATTCATGCATATAAGTTCATCTTTAATATATTCATTTATGTAAGCTTATGTATTTATTCAAATTTTAAATGTAAATTAATTCTTTTTTCCCCGACACAGTGTCAGAGAGATGATGTGGCCCTCCTGCCAAAAACTTTGGACGCCCCTGCTCTAGAGGTTCATAGAATTGAGCCCTAAGATAGCAACTCTATGGCTGCTTGCCAATTAGAAGCAATTCACTGCACCCCTTTCTCCCAATGTCTTTAAAAATATCCAGACAATTAATTTAGAGCCACCTGAGGTTCTGTTATTTTAGAATTTCTTTATATTTATATTCTGCTACATGGCTTTAGATGGCCAACAGGGCCTTGTTTAATATTTAATGTCGATTTAAAAAAATTTTAAAAAATGCCACAGATGATTTACATGTCAGCCAGCATCATCTCAAACTTGCTTTCCAGGGAAAACCAGTCACGCACTTAGTTGAAGCTTATCAAGTGAAAAGTGAGGATGGCCTTTTCTTCTGATCCCTTGGCGTTTATGTATTAAATTTCAAGTTCTCACATGCTTCCTTCTACAGCTCAAGAAGGTGCCTATGTGGAGGTCTTGGTAATATGCAAATTAATTAAAATTAATCAGCTAAATGCCATGTGATTAATCAATAAAACTTCCTTAATTAATCAACAGCCCTATTTAGAAGGTGACCTGAACCTGAGATTTTTGGGCAGGTTGGTTCAACTTCTTCCTCCTCTCAACTCCTATAATAGTTCAATGGTCCTCTAAGTACTAAGAAGATCACCTTGGGGAAGTGTCATCAATATCCAGAGGAGGCTCCAGTACCAGGTATTTGACTATATGGTGTATTGACTGACCAGGGATCAGAGTTGCAACTCCTGGGGAAGAAGCAATTAATTCACTGTAGCAACTACATACTTTTCCCAAAGGTTTTTTGCTCCAGCCCAGTGGTTCCCAAACTGTGAGCCAGGGCTCCCCGGGCAGCCATGGAAACCAGCCAGGGGAGACAAAGAATTCTTATGAAAAGCCCACTGCCCTATACAGTATATAGGATTGTAGCCCTAATGGGGAGCCAAGTCCAGTGGCCCAGTAGGTCAACGGAGCCATTCGTCAAAAATGTTTGGGAACCACTGCTCTAGCCCTTTAGAACAGTAGACCCTATCACCTTAATTCTTTTTCAATCTGCTCTCAGGCCCCAGCTCGGTTCAGATATAAATAGTGAAGGTCAGATCAGTTTCCAGATCAGTAGACAGTGGTGTTGGATGCAGATGGTGCTCAGCCCAATCTGGAGCTGCCCAGAGCGTGGGGCTTCAGCAGTGCCGATTATGGCTGCCACCGCATCCTGCACACTCTGGACAACTGCTGACAGCTCCTCGGGAGAAGGGGACTTTTGTCCCCTTCTGCCAGGTAAAGCGAGTAGCCCCGCAATGGGGCCACTCGATTCACCACCAGCTCAAAGGTCGGCGGTAAATCAAGAACCGGGTGGTGAGCCTGATGACGAGTCTCTGGATCCGGTGGAGCTTTGCTCCACTGGTCCCACCTCCCTCCCTCCTCCCAGAACGCCTCCTCTCTACCCTCTCTCCGCCTCCCTCCACGCCCCCACTTACCTCTCTGCTGTTCGCCAGTCCACACAAGCTCCGGTGGCTGCCCAGCAGAAGCCCAATACCAGCCAGCGCTGGGTTACTGGGCCCGCAGTCAGGTTAGGCAGAAATCATGAATGGAGATCCAAGGGGAAGGGCAGAGGCAAGTACAGAGTCCTTGTACTTCTGTACATAGTCAAGGTCAGATTCCCAAAGATGGCAGCCCAGAATACAAAGCAAGGTAGTCTATATAGTGACTTAAGGTGCTCAGACTGAGCAACCAAGCCTGAAGTCACAGCGACCAAGTTCTTATTAGTTCCTTAGATGATCTTGCCTGACTGGGTTCATTAGCAGCAGTACCTTTCTGGACATGAGAAACTTTAGTTTCATAAAGGTAAGTCAAATATTTCCTCTATCTGAAAGCCTGGGCCTGGCTATTGAAGGTTTGAGACCCATCCACACCTGGTGCCCTGCACCCACCTTTCTGTCAGTCAGGAACAAGAGTGAGCATTGCCTGGTTTTACCTTCTTTTTGCATTTGGAGAGAGTTTTCTCTTGACCTGGCGGGACCTTGTGTGATAGTCTGAAACACATTGCTTTAGTTGTCTCTTTTTGCTGACACACTATATACTGCCCTCCCAGGGCATGTTATCATTTTGTAGACGGGCTGTCTCCCAAAAATGTACACCAATAATATCTCTCTGGGGCATTGTTAACTTTTAAGGGAGAAAAAAAAAAGTCCCATTGTGTATCCCTACAGTTAAAGAAAACATTTTGATGGCGTTTTCAAAAGTGATAGCTAAAAACATTAACAGCTCCAGTTGGCTACTGCACAGTACAAGGCCAGGGATAAAAAGTTTGGAGGACATCTGTTTGGTGTCTTAAACCCCCTAGAGCACTCCTTCCTCTCCACAATCCCAAACCTATGAAATGAGCCACATACAAGTTCACTTCCATATGAGCAGCCAGGTTAGTCTGTTGTAGCAAATACATTTGAAACACATTAAAAACTTAAAGCCTGAAACCTGAACCCTCCCGGCACCAATGCTGAGCCTTAGCACCGGTGCTGGATACCGTAAATGTACCATAAAGCACTTTTATGGCACTGGGCGAGTAGGGAGCACTGGCGCTGGGTCTGTGCTAATCAGGCATTGGGCCAAGCACCAGCAGGAGGCAGACACACCACCACAGGGTTAAATGAAACCTCCAGGTGGCGGTGCAGCCTCTGGGGGGTGAAGGGAGGGTGGAACAAGGGCAGGGCGGGGGGAGGAACTGGTGTGGGAGGGGAGGGGACTAGCGGAGCTCTGCTGGATCCTGAACTCTGCATCAGGCTGAGAAGCCTGACATGGTGTCTCTCAGGTCTGCGCCAGCAGAACAGGCAGCACAGACTTGAGAAGCCCCATTGTGGGGCGTGGGGCTTTCCCTGGGGGGAAGGAGATGAAAGTCCTCTTACCCCAAGGAGATTCCTGGAGGCTTTCTGACACCTGCCAGATACAGCGGTAACTGCTTTGGCTCCACTGCTCCAGTGGGCACCATGAAGCATAGGATTGGGTTGCCCAGGCTCAATCATATCCAACTTTCCAGAACGAAAGTAGTTGCAATGCAGCCTCAAGGAAGAAGGCCTCCGTGACTGCCCTCTGACCCCAGGTTGCAGTGCACACCCCGTTAACATGGCTGCATCAGTGCTAGAAAGTTGGATAGGACTGAGCCCTTAAACATTCATTACAACACAAGATTTCAGCCGGCTATAGTTCACTTCATCAGATGCATCAAATGTTAATCTCAGTTGATAGGCATTATTTGATGACATTATATATCATGTATATAATTCCTGCCAGCTAAGCACATAATACATTTGATGAAGTAAACTGTAGTCTAAGAAAGACTGTGCTGAAATAATTGATTAGTCTTTAAGGGACTTCAAGACTCACTTCTTTTTTAACATAGAAGACAAATACCCTGTACTACTGAATTTCTGTTGGGTCAGCACAGATAACAAGCAGTAATGATAGTATTTTCACAATGGTTACAAGAACAGGAAGAGACTGTGGACCCCACGTTCCCTCTCTAGCTCAAACTTCCCTCCCCTTTTTCCAACTGGCATAAACAGCAATTAAGCACTAAATCAGCTCCTCTGATAATCATGGATAAGGCTAACAATTATTCCCCCTTGACCAGGATGTGAAACCAGAGTGAGGTTAGTTAGCAAATCCTGTTAGTGTTCACCACAGTTAATGTAGGTGCCAATGTAACAACAGCATGTGAAAGGAAGGGAAGCTAGCTGGTGGAGAGAAGGGTGAAGAACATTTGTCCCAGAGGAAGTGGATAGAGGTCATGCCACCATCATGCTCTGCTTATAAGCTTCCTAGGGGCATTTAGCTGACCACTTGGATGGATCCTTGGTCTGATACAGCTTAGGCCAGGGGTGCTCAGCACGTCGATCCCGATCGACTGGTAGATCATGAGCCAAAATGAGTCGATCGCGGAGCCCTTAGTCTAGTCTAGACTCTAGTAGTCTATAGAGTCTATAGACTACTAGAGTCTAGACTAGACTAAGGGCTCTGCGATCGACTCATTTTGCCTAGTGAGGATGCTGCCTTGCCTGCGGGTGTCCACTCCACGCACGCAATGTTTCCGACACAGGGCAAGCCTTGTCCCTGGCTGCCTGCCCAGCTCAGTGCCTGCCCGCCCGCCTCTTGCCCACTAACTTTATTTATAGCGCGCTTGCAGCGCTGCACTTCAAAGGCACAGGCAGGCGCTCATCACTGGCTGAGCGGGGAGAAGCCCCTCCCCTCCCGAGAAAGAGGGCTGCCTCTCAGATCAGCTCTCCAGGCTGGTCTCTCCCCTTCTCTGCCTGCTGCCCTTTCAGCAAGCAGCAGGGCGAACAGACTGCTGCCTTTCTCTCCTCTGGGGGGGGGGAGCCAGTGCTGCTTTCTCCAAAGCCCAAGGCTTGTACATCAAAGTTGTGCAGAGGCTCTGATCCAGACAGCCACTTGCTGGAGGGGCTTTGGATTGCTGTGTGACTTCTGGAAAAGGTGGCTTGCAAACCTAACAAGGTTGTTGTTTTTTTTACATTTAAAAAATATTTCAATTGGCAGCCTAATCCTAAGCATGCCTACTCAGAAGTAAGTCCCATTAGAGTCAATGGGACTTACTCCCAGGAAAATGTGGATAGGATTGGGCCCCCAGTTTCCTCCTCATACATGCCTGCTCACATACAGAACTAAAGAGTAATGTTCTTTTCCCCACCCCTTAACAAATATTTTCCCTGGAGATCCAAAAGCAAAGCCCCCATTCTTTCAATTTGCTCACTTGTTTTCCTACAGGATTGGGGGGGGGGGGGGAGAGAGAAACTAGGATAATTCTGTTATGGCAAATGCTATTATTGTAAAAAAAACTCTGGTAGATCTCCGGGCCTTGCTGGGTTTCAAAGTAGCTCTCTAGCCAAAAAAGTGTGAGCACCCCTGGCTTAGGCAGTTCAAATACAGCTGATTCTATAAGCTTACTCAGCTAATGCTTCCATTTTTATTTGAAATATCTAAGGATAAAGATTGGTATCCATGGATTATTTTTGTAACTGTGAGTGGATTTTTTGTATACAGTAAAAGAAAAAAATGAACTACATCAAAATCTGGAATGAAAGATCAACATGATAGATATTTCCATTAGTATATAACAGCTGTTAAAAATACAAATAAGAACTATCTAGGTCAAGATGAAGAAAGTTTATACACATAGATACCGTTATACATACAGGTCAGGAAGGAAGGAAGGAGTCAGGTCTGAGAGACATCAGTTTAAGTTATTGAATAGTGTAGGTTGTGTTGAATTGTAAATAACAGCTATACATTTGAACTCCACATGAAAAAAACCTTCAGACAGGAATCGTGAAGGTTTCTTGCAAAGAACTAAATAACTCTTTGGCTACAATACAGCTTTCCGACTGACTACTACACATCACAAGATTAGCCTGAGACTACTTTCAAAGCAGGTAAAAGGGTTTTCCAGCAGCACAATTTATTGCTAAAAAATAACTATGTTTCAGCTTTCCCTCAACTAATATGAGTGGTGAAAGGACAGAAATTAAAGGAACATTGGAGTTCTGATTTACCAATATTGAGTTGGCATCCTTCAGTCTCGGAAGACTATGGTGTCACACTCTGAATGGTGGTTCTGGAACAGAGTGTCCTCTCCAGTGCGCGAAGCCTGGGTAAAGTAGGTATGGAGGATAGGCTGTTACCCATGCAGCAAATCCCCCCTCTCCACGTCGCTGAAATGGTCCAATGGAAAGGCAGAGGCCAATACGGTTGGTTCCAGCGGCGTCGCAGGAGTTGCCAGAACGTGACTGTGTTCAGCCATGAACTGCCTCAGGGACTCCGGCTCCGGATTTTGCCTCGAGGTTGACTCCTGAAGCCTTTTCCATAACTGGATATAGTCACAAGGCAGTGGAGGTTTGGGATCAGAGTTTTCCTTCTCTCAGATGAGCTGCCTTCCCAGGCTGACGAGCCCCATCTACCCGGTGGCTGTTTAGTCGCCTCTTACGACAAGTACAGCCAAACTGAGGGCCTATTCTTATCCCCAGCCCCCAGGGGAACTGTTACAGCAACTGTTACCCTGCACATGCCTGATCTTGTCTGATCTCGGAAGCTAAGCAGGGTCAGGCCTGGTTAGTACTTGGATGGGAGACCGCCTGGGAATACCAGGTGCTGTAGGCTTATACCATAGTCTTTACCAATATAGACTTCTGGCAAACAGACGCGATTCAAAACTGCTGTGAAATTGCTGACCACCTGAATTTCTGGCATAAAAATAAAAGCTAGATCCTCAGACTAAGGTGACCCAATCTCAGATGAGACAGTGCTTTTGTCTTCTGAACAGCTCTGCAACAGTAAATGTTCAGTTATATAGTTTTCTTCATATTGCTACACTGTAATAGAAGAATCTCCACCAGTAGTACACCTTCATTTCTTAGAGTTTTTATTAAACAAAAGATCTAAGAGGAATAAAGTCATTCCAACTGTGATTGTAACATTTGGGCATGATCCCCATAATATTAGAAAACATCTCTATGCTTTTTGTTTCCCACTGAAACATTTTATTTTGTTAAGCATTATTTTATCATTTATTAATTAAATGAATAAACCACTTTTTTTATAATGTTCCAAGTGTGAACGGGTTGTATTCCCGAGTTTATCTCCCGGGGCAGGAGTGGATCCAAGGGGGGCCCAAACTGTCTGCCAGCAGGGAAGTGTGCCCGCCAGGCTGAGGAGTAAAATCAGGCACCAGGGGAATGCCCACTGGACAGGGTGCTGGCAAGAATGGGAACCCAGGTCTACACAGCTGGTAGATCTGGGCTCCAAAACCAGGTGGGAGCTCAGGTCTACCAGCTGGGTAGACCTGGACTACTGCCTGGACTTGGAGTCCAAATCTACCGACTTGGTAGACCTGGACTCCTATTCCAGCCAATGGTTCAAAGTCCAAGCGGGAGCCCAGGTCTACCCGCCCAGCAAACCTTGGCTGTGGAAGCTATAAGTTAAATCGGGAGGCCAGGTCTACCCACCTGATTGACTTGGGCTCTAGGGTTGGTGCTTATCATGCCCCCCCCCAAAACAGAAACACTGGATCAGTCCCTGTTCCATCAGCTCCCTCTTCATTTCTTCATGAAGAAAGGTCCAAGAAAGCAAGCAAGCAGGAGATGAAACAAAAAAGGAGCTAGGTGGGCATGGGGCTCAGGTTGTTGTCAGCTTTTGCTGGAAGCAGAGAGGTTCTGCTTCCAGGATCTTCCCCAACACCAATATAGAAGAAGGAGCACTGAAGGGGAATAAAGGATGCTGGTTGGTGCATGATGTTGAGAGGGAGTGGCTGGCAGAGGGGTTCTGGTGTTCACGCTCACATGCCAGTGGAAGGATGACTTAATTTGGTGGGAGCACAGTTCAGCACCTCCATACCAGAATCAGTAAAATGTGAAGCTACCTGGACACCTGATCATCTTGTACCACTTCTGTTAGTTCCTATATGTTAGTGCAAGTAGGAGGTACATGTAATCAAGCACTCGGGAACTAGAAGGTGGACAATGGAGCTAGGAGAAGGGTTGGTATGAGTGGGTGGACATAAGCAGAAATAATGACAAAACACAAACACAGTAACTTACTCCCATCTTCTTTCCTATTTAAAGTGTCCAGGAGTGGCAAAAGGCTGGAAAATATAATATTTTTAGTTCTACAAACTGAAGTGAATTTTTTTAACACCCCCTCAAAAAAAAAGTTCTTTCTGAAATCCCTTTTAAAACAACATAGGTGCAACAGTTCACTTTTGAATCCTCATCCTACTTTATGAAATAGAGTAATGGATCTCAAACTGATCTTTTAGCTGTGACTACAGATATCACACCACAGACCATGCATGGGAAGTGCAGGTGTGGCTGCGGCACAGTATAGTATTATGCTGGAATTCCATGGGAGCATAGAAAAAATCTCAGGATGTGAGATTGGGTGCGTAATTCAGCTTCCAAAGAATTAAAGTATTTTTACTTTAGCTTTTAAGCAAAGCAAGTTTCTAGTGCTTATGGCTGCAAAGAGAAACTACACTGCACAGAAAATGCCTGCTGAAACCAAAGGCGTGACTGAATAAGATTTCAACTGCTCAGGCTTTCAGAACCACACCTCGTAACCAGCCAAACAAACAAAACAGAAAAAGTTACAGAATAGTCTATGTAAAATAGCAAATCTCAATTTTCATAGAACTCAGCTTTTCTTGTCACACAATCTGTCATGCCTGGGTGCAGATTTCACTAGCAGTATTACTGTTTTAGCACAGAGTATCTGTCACCTGTCTGCTCCTTTGCAATATCCCTTAGCAGTCAATGGAGCAAGTCAGTGCCTCACTGAATGCATTAAAAGCTCTTTTTGAGAAGCCACATAGTACCTTTCTGCCTTTTTAAAACTGACAAAATATTAGCCATCATAGAAGCATCACTATACACACACAAGGAACAAGAGCAAGAAAAACCAATGAGACACTGGCGGCAATTAGAAGCAGAGCAATAAATTACTGAAAGTCTTGATGAGTGATCTCCCTTCATTGTTCTTCTAGAGACTTTGCTGTCTCACAACACATGGAAACACTGAATCACAGCTTTCGTTCCAACAGATCTATTGACAACTTTTCGGTCTATAACATTCAACCCACATGCAACTTCAACACAGAAAAAAGTAGCAATCACACACACACACACACACACACACACACACACACACACACACACACAAAATAAGAAGAGACAATGCTTAGAATAATTTGTTCTTCCAAGCAAAAATTGGGCTCCAGAGCTGCATTAGCTTTCTTATGAATTTATAAAGCTGACATATACCAAGTCAGTTAATCTCTCCATCTAACCCAGGTCAGTCTACTATGTATTTTTAAGGTTAAAAAGCAGATATTCTCAGCAAGAAAACAGAGTGGAGGTACAGAGTTAAATATCCTCTACTTCTGTACTGCACTCCCAGTCAAATCAGTCCAGTGCAGCTCCTACTCATGAGTAAAAGAGGCTTTACCTAAACAAAGATGCACTTCGCAATATGTGTACTTTGGCCCAAACTGAAAGAAACTCTCCGGGTTTTTCAGTAGAGTTCTTCCCTGCCCTGCCCAGGATTTTATTAGTAGAAAGTACTGGACTGGAACCTTTTAAAAGTAAAAGCAATGCATGTGCTCTACCACTAACAACAGGCTCTCTCTAAGGGTCCTTTGCTCTTCTGAGAAGAGCACTATATCTGCCATTACATTTTTTCAAACTCGTATCTGAATTCAGCCAAGTGCCGTCCATGTTGCATGCATCAATGACCTCAAGGCACAACTATCAGGAGAAATGGGCAGAGCTACAGTCAAAACAACATTTTTCAAGGATCAACTATACATATGCACATGTGTGCAAACACTAGTGATAGAACAGAAATACAAATATGCCAGTATGGGACAGGAGACAGATAGATCGCTGGCCATGTTCTGGAAGAGGGTAGACCTGGGTTCAAATGCTTCCTCAGTCATAAAGCTCCTGGGTTGCCTTGAGCAAGTCACTGTCTTTCAGTCTCACCTACCTAGCAGGGTTGAGGAGAGAATAAAATGGGTAAGCTTCTTGTAGCACCCCTCCTCTTTCATCTTCCCTTTCTCACTCAGCCTGCTCCAAATTCATGTAATTTTGGCAACCATTCTCCAACTCTCATCTTCACGCCTTCTGCCATATGGCTCTGTGTGCTTAGTACAGCCTCACCCCCTCTCTCTTTCAAGCCACCCCCTCTCAATCTTCCTTCAAAAGCCATTTCTTTCCCTTTCCTGGACTCTCTTTAATGCACTGTCAGTTAACATTTCCCTATCCCCATCATTGTGAATGTACACAGTAAGCCCTGATAGCTGTATGGCCAAATTAGTTTTGTGTTCCATGAAGTACCTAGTATATAGTCAACGTTAAATAAATATTAAATAAATATTCCATTGTTACAGCTCTGCATGTATGCAACAATTCCATAGGGCTACAGGACAAGCACAGAATGTGGTACTAGACAAATAATCACGAGCATCTCAGCTTTTTTTCCTCTTCCAAAAAGCACATTTCTAACCTTTATGGCTGAAAAGATATTATTGAAAATATATGTTAAGAACCTGTCAAAATCTTGGAAGTTTGCAGGGGAGGCAGAATAAAACATTCAGAGGTTGATGGCAGAGATTCAGTGTCCTGCATAGTTCTTTATTAAATGATGCAGAATGTGAAATCACAATGTATGCAACATTTTAAAAATGCAAATATACTCAATTTGAATAATTTATATAGGTTGCAGAATTCAGTTTTTCTTGACAGAGAATTTGGATTTCAATGACACAGAATCATAATTTTTTTTAAACACACTGTACATAAAGCACTGGTCACAGACAAGAGATTAAACTGGAGATTTCAAATGATGTACTTTCAGCGCCAGCTATCCTATCGCTCAGATTCCATCCATATCTACCTCTCAACAAGCTTTAGCCAAGGAATAATGGAAACAAAGAAGCCCACCATGATTAAGCACCCTCTGAGCTATTGAAATATGCTTTACATGTGGGGCAAGGCATTATGACTAGCTATGGCTTGTTAGCAAAGCAGCTTCCTGCAATGTATAGAATCATTGCTTCTAAAGAGGCATCTGAAGACCAACGTGATCTTTTAAAAGGGAATTACATTTGGGAAATAAGTTCTTTAATTAATCTTTTCCCATCAGCTCAAACAATACACATGGCTGAAACCTACTTTCCTCTACCTTGGCTTACCCATTGTTTGACAGTGTAGTGTAAAGTTGTAATCTCTTGGTTGTGAAAGTCTTATGTTGCCATGGAAACGAATATGGGTTGCCATGGAAATTACTATGTCCAATTCAGAATTACATCTTCACAACAGGATCAAGTCAGCAAGTTAACAGCTTCTTGTTGAAATACAAATCTTCATAGAGATTTATTGACAAATCCTATGGGGCTTTTCATATATGACCTACATTGGGTGCATGGGAGAAAAAAATGCACTACCATGTGTGAAGATCATGTATGAGTTTATTTTGACATAGTTAATATATTAGGAATTTTCTGCCAATTGCTCCTTTGTGTATTGTTTGTGAAGCTAATATAATGTACATATGTTACAGTCTCCCAGTTTAGGCAAAATGTCATATGCGAATAGGTTCTAAGGACCAAAATACACATGATGATGGCAGCCCTGTCTCTTCAAATACACTTCTGTTCCAATAACAACTAACATGGAGAGAGAGGTGCATTTTAAAGCACAAAAAGGAGCACATAGGTAGGGAATGCTGAGAAAGTGGCAGGAAGGAGTGGAGTTTAACAGCCCAATCCTACCTAAATTCCCCTAACAGATGCAGCTGGGCCGACAGAGGACATGCTGCATCTTGTAGCAGAGGCAGTCCCAAAGGTCTCCAACATGTAAGGGAACATTTGTTCCCTTGCCCAGGAGTTAACCTGCTGGGTCCATTCAGACCTGCCCTAGCAAGTCCAAATAAATCCAGGGAGGCAATCCCCGTCTAGGAAGGGGAATAGGATATCCGTGGCACTGCTCCTGCCAAAACTGCCCCTTCCCAGCTTCAATCTGCCCCACTCTCACCTAATTCTCCCTGCTCTGTTCTGACCACCCTGCCTCTCTCCTCCCCCCTGCACTGACTTACTGGCATTGGGGGTCATTGACATGCCAACTGCATGCTGTTGGTATGCAGCTGTAGTTGCTCGCAGTGGCAGCCCAGCTGCGCTGAATGGCATATCACCATTTGCAACAGCTGTCAAGGACCTTGCACTGCCAGAATGCTAGTTCTGGTAGCGCAAGTCCCCCATATGACTGGGCCACAAGTCTCCTCGACTTTTGTTCTAAATCTTTTTTGTGCTAAATTGCCCCTCTCAAACTGTTCTAAATGTGATTCAGGCAGATCCATATTTAAAGACACAAACTACAAAGGCCAAACTACAAGTGAAAGTGACTTAAGAGTCAGGAAGTTCAAATACAGAAACTTTCATTGAATGGGTATTTTAGCTCTCACTCCACACGTAGCTCTTAAATTCCAGTTTTGCTATAACAAGATAAATCCAATGTATTTCAGAATCCACTTTGGGGGCTATGAAATTACATTTAAATAGCATGTGATGTCGATAAAAATTAGATAATTTTTTAAAAATATGTAACTGTTTTCTGTGGCACCTTCTTTACTTTGGAAGACCACTATCTTATGCACTAAATACAGTGTTCCACAATCTGAGCGTGTGACAAAGGGCACACCATCCACGGTACAAACAGTTCTACATGTCTTAATTCAAATGAGTCTATAACAATGGTTCCCAAAATGGTGGGACACAACCCACCAAGGGAACAGGAAAAGGGCTATTACCCTTTAAGGAGAAATGGCCCAGAAATCAGCACCAACATGATCGATGCTACTGCTGGGGAAGGAAGGTTTTTCAGACTTACCTGGGGGTTGTTAATGCTCTCTGGAGAGTCTGGGGAGCCTGCGACCCCCTCTGCAGCCCTCCTGGCAGCTTCAGACTCCTGTAAAAAAGAAAAAACCACTTCCAGTTTCACAACAAAAACAGGAAGGATTTTTTTTTTTTTAAACAGGAGTTTGAAGTTGCCAGGAGGCTGCAGAGGGGGTCGCAGCTTCCCCAGACCTTCTGGAGAGCCTTGGCAACTCCCAGGTAAGTTTAAATAACCTTCCTTCCCCAGAATCATCCTGATGGTGCTACTGTCCCCTCTCCCACAAATATTTACAGAGTTCCCAAAATCCAAAAAGGACTTTGGAAACCACTGGCCTATAAACAACGAAAGCTCAGGATTTTCCAACACATGGTTGAAAAAGAATGTGGGGCTGGGGGAGGCACTAACTGCTCAGGGCCAGTTACCTCAGACTGGAGATGAAGTGATATGAGGTACAGAGAAACTGGGAAAAAGGAGAAAGGGATGGAGCAGGAAGGTTCACAGGAGGGAGGCAAGGTGGTGAGAAGAGGAAAAGAGAACTGGACACATGAAGGTGCAACAGTACATGAGGTGTGCAGTCATACTCATTGAGATTTCTCAGCTGAGGTAGGGCATGGAAAATTTTCCATAAAGCCTGAGAAATGCTAATCTCAAATGTAGTAATGTACACAATTACTCAGTCTGACAAAACGTTCAGTTATACCCAATACCAATTTACTTTCACAGCTACCTGGAACTTATGAAGTTGCCCTTATATTGAGTCAGAGCATTAGTCTATCTGCCTCAGGATTGTTTACACTGACTGGAAGCATCAAGGTTTCAGACAGGGATCTTTCCCAGCATGAAAATACCAAGAACTGAACTTGGGATGATTCTGTACACAAACCGTGCGCTCTACTGCTGAGCTATGGTTCCATTTCCTCCAAGGTGGACCACCGTTTCCATTTTTCAGATGATTCACCAAGCCCACAAGACAAGAATTATCCCAAGAGTTCTCCCTGAGTATAGGGTTTTGAAACCAGGTCCAAGTACAACACCATTACCCACTGGCTTCCTTACGAAAGATATAACAGATTAAATATTTAAACTTACAACACTTCAAGTAGTAAGAGACACAATGATGGATCACTTTGAGGAGCATAGCACTTGCTTTTTCTAAAGAAAAACCTGATTCTGTCATTTACACAAAATGGCGCATTTCAGTAAGCTAGGATGAGAAAAGGGAGAACGACAAGCCTACAGTGCTTTCCAGAGCCATGTGATATCTGTGCAGCCAATAAAAGACAAGTGAAAACAGAAAACACTGTTGTAATAGCAACAACAAGAACAACAAATTCATAGATACACAATCCAGAAACAAAAATGCACACTTAGTGAAGGTAACCTGAATTCTAAGAGGGTAAGTAGATTCAGAATTTTCTTTTTAACAGTGATTGCTGATGATGTAACATCACGCATGTATCTGGTAGCACAGTGTAGTACTCACTGTATGTCAGCATATCCAACACCAACTATGGCGCCTTGGAACACACTTAGAAATTCACAGGGCTGGGGCTCCAACTCACATCACACAGCATCAGGTACATATCCCTCCCTCCACCTTGCGCAAAACACAACATGGGCAATTCACATAGAGGTACACAGAAAGGCTCAATTTTCACAATAAATCACTTTTCAAAAAGTGGGGAAAGATCATATGTATTGGGCCATCATGTACACAGGTCTTTCTATGGTACATCTCTGTCACACATTCCATCAGGCAAGGAGGGGAGCATGGTGAATTCTCCCTCTAGTCCATTGCACATATGGGAGTCATCAGCCCAATAATGGTCTGAATGGATGAGGCCTTATTGTCCATATGACTCACTTAAGACATACACAAGTCATAAAATGTGCCACAGTTAAAACTGGATTTTCAACATTTGGAACATTTCAACATATGGAACTGTTCAACATTTAAGTATTACCACTTTAATCATCCAAATCTTGGGAATGCAAAATTCCTACTCATCCAAAATTTGATGGCTTTTGTAGTTTAGCCTTGAAGGGTATCCATTCTCTTTACCTCAACAGTTTAGAAATCTTCTGCATCATCTAAATAATTTCACCTGAAATGCCAATCCTTCTCTCCTCCTTGTCTACTTTTAAAAAAAAAAAAAAAAAGCCCAGACATCACTGGAATATTTCTAAATTTTGAGTTGACTTCCTGGCAGTCCACAAAGGGTCATTTTTAATTCAATTTCATCCCCTTAATTAACTCTTCCCAGAGGCAACATCACTGGGGATTATTTCCATTTGAATATTTCATTTAATATTTCACAGCAAGCAGGCCAGGCAGAGAGCACGTCTGTACTTCCTTCCTTTTAGAATATTCCTCCTGCCCCCTAAATGATTAAGTTTCAAAGAACAGTGCTTTTGAAAAGACAATGACAGCGAATTCATTACTAAACTACCCCCTACACAATATTCCACACACAATCCTCAAACCATCATCATTTAGGGCCTGTCATGAACAAGTGACCCTCTCCTGAGAAAACTCTTTCACACACATACCTCTCCGCACACATTGGGGCTGATCCAGAAAGCAGATCTAGGAAGCAGAATGACTCCATTCTGACTAGAGCTGTACGTTACGTATCACACATAGCATTCCTCTTCATAAGTAAATTAGAGCCTCATAGAGTTCCATAACTGTCTGATATCTCTAGACAACAGCTGCGACCGAAACCTAGTTACACCTAGTCCACCTGACTTGGAATCAGGAAATTTGAATATCAATTAACTTAAAACTGGCCTATTGGATCGTGAGGGGATAGGCTCCCTAAAATGAGGATAAAAGAGAACTGCCAGGAAAGGTAGACAGATCCAGATCTAGACTACACCCAGATCCAGATCCAGAGTCCAAGCAGATGGAAGCCACAGTCAGAAATAGCAAGACATGAGTTGGGCTTTACAAGATGCCAGCTCAGCCAAGACACAAGCAAGTCATGATGCTGATAGCTAGGAAGGAGTTCTCCTATGGAGATATTTCCATCTGGTGCCAGGATGGTGATTCTATTGTAAATGGAAGCTTAAAGTCAGGGAAGTCTTAGTCTTAGGTTCTGTTTTTACTTTATTTTGAAACTTTGCCTGCTTGCGTATTTGAGAAGAAAAAAAAGAGTGCAACCAAAAGCCCAATCCTATGCATGCCTGCTCAGAAGTAAGCCCCATTATAGTCAACGGGACTTACTCCCAGTGAAGTGTGGATGGGATAGCACCCCCAGAGCCCAATCCTATGCATGCCTGCTCAGAAGTAAGCCCCATTATAGTCAATGGGGCTTACTCCTAGGTAAGTGTGGATAGGCTTGTGGCCCAGCGCCCTTCCTCTAAATGCCCCAAAGTGCAGGGAGGGTCGCTTTGGGGAATTGCAGGCAAACTGGCAAGGAAAAGGGACTTTCAGGAACCCTTTTCAGCCAGCCAGTCTTTAGGTCAGGGGCCTCAAAAGTCTTGCTCTCTGTGTACCTGCTTGCAGCTTCTGGCTCCCTCTTCTCACTCACTCCGCAGCTCCCACCTCCTGGCTCCTCCGGGCTTCTCTGGTTGGGCAATCAGCACACAGGCAGGCAACAACCGCCTTTGTGCCCAACCCTATGCATGTCTACTCAGAAGTAAGCCCCATAGTAGCCAATGGGGCTTATTCCCAGGAAAGTGACGATCAGGTTGCAGCCTGAGTTGTGCTCAGTAACAGCAGCAAGCTCCAAGCGGACTCTTCAGCTGCTGCGTGGGATGCAAACCAGCCCTTTCCCTGGCTGCTCCCTTGCTTGTTTTCCCTGCCGCAGGAGGCTCAAAGCGGCCGCCACTCCCACACGCGGGCACACAGCTGCTGCCTGCCTCCTCTGATCCCGTGGCACACCTGAGGCAGCCTTGCGGCACGCCAGTGCACCACGTTACAGTGGTTGAAAAGCGCTGTGTTAGAGGATTATGTGTTGTTGAGATCAGTAATGAGCAATACTGACTAGTACATTTGTCAGCAGGGGTGAAAAGAAAGAAGTAAAAAAGCCAGGTACACTGTGCATCACTTGTATCATGTTTAACCTACCATGATTTCTATGCACCAAGGCACAACTGAAGATGCCAGTTTGATTAAGCTGATGAAAGAGAATCAGTACAGTCACTGAAATAAGTATGGACTGACTGCCCAAGGAAAGAGTTAGAGAGTGGACAAGGAATTAAACAAAAAATCTGAATGAAGTTTTTTAAAATGGTTAAAAAGATTTTATACATATTTTGCAAGGATAAAAAAAATAACATACTGAAAGTACATAGCAAGCTATGAAGGTAGGTGGTGGGGAACTTTCTTGATGTCTGTTAGCAGATGGGTGAAAGGAACATGTTCTTAAGAGCCATTCTCTCATCCTATGCAGTACTGTGAAAACAAAGAAGACAAAACCTGGAAGAATTAACATATTTCTGAAAAAAATGCAGATACGCCTATTTTCTGCTTCTGAAACACTGTTGTGTACTAACTACATAAAGTCAGTCAATTTTGCCTTCTTGAAACATTTTCATATAAAAGCCTTTAACTGCAACCTTGTCACCTATTACAGAAAATATTTCCATAACAATCCCCTAACTACATGAATGAATGACTCAACAAACAAACCTCCTATGAAAAATATGCATCACTCTGCCTCAAAGTTTCAACAGATTCAGCCATGTCAATGGTTGCTCACAATAATGTAAAAAGAATATCAGCCCACTGATACTTGCATATTATACATATAGAATATTTGCATGTTTTTATATACACACACACACAATATGCAAATTTTTTCATATATAGATAGGTCTGAAAATTCAGACCTTACACGACCCAAGGCTCTTGCACCTGTCCCATCCCAAAGACATGCATTTTTCAGAGCTTTGGACATACCAAATATTTCAGCACCATGAGAATTAACATCAAGGCTCCCTGCTGATGTCTGCATTCTTGGAAGAACAGTTAAATAACTCCTCAGCTTGGAATGTTATTTATATATTTATTTATATACAAGTTCAGAAATAAAAGGGAAAAGGCGGTTCTATAAATGGATGTTCTAGCAAAGAACTGCCATCATTCTCCTTTTCACTGTAATGAATTCTGGCTTGTACTTTCCAGGGAAATGAGAAGTCCAAATAATACATTTCTTTCTTGATCAACTTGATTTCGAACACTCCCTTGTAGACAGCTTACCTTTTCCACAACACATCGGTACAATGGGACTTTCAAAATGCAGCAATAAAAATCTCATATAAAAATCAATTTAAAGCAAAAGAACAAAAGCACAAAGAGACATGTACTAGAGTGGCTGAATGTTAAAACAACGTGAAGATGGCAGCATATTAACGTATCTCTACCAAAAGAGACTCTGGCTGTACAGTATATGCTTGCAAGTAGACTTGGGTGAGAATTTTCTTTGAGGAACTTGAATTTTATAGTGTCAGAAGTAGTTCTGACAGTCATGAAACGTGTGGGGGGGGGGGAAGAAGAAATGCTGACATTTCACAACTATTATTCCTGTCCTAGCCATGAAAGTCTCACTATGATGTTTCTTGTCCTATACCCACAGTATCACAACCACTCTTGAAAGGCCACTATAATGCTGCCCAGGTAATGGTGAAGAGCTTTGGTTTTGGTATTTCCCTTATGAGACATGTTGAAGACTAGAGAACAACGCCTATAAAAATATCAACATCAACGAAACAAATAAAACCAGAGCTGGTGCCTACAAGAAAGCTTATATATATAAAAAAAGCAAAGAGTCTGGGCATAGCTTTCGCAAGGCTGCATTAAGTGAAAATTAAGATCAATTAAGTTATTCTTAAGTCAGAGGCAACAAGCACTTGAATCTGATTAATGAACTGAAAAGACATTCATTAACACAAATCAGTTCACCAATTCTTTTAAACATCCTATGCTAAATATACGTCAAGATTTCAAAGAATTTCCAGTGGTTCTAGCAGAATTATACACATTCATGTGATTAAATACAGTGATTAAATACAGTTCCCCTGCATACAGTTTGCATGTACATAAAGCACTTTGAGTATTTTAAAAAATGCTTCATGGGTTCATTGAACTATGCTATACATCCTCTTAAGATCTCAATAATCGTAACCCCCAAAGCTGAGCAGCTGATAAATACCCACCAGATGGTTATATAACTTTGCAATTTCCAAACTGGGTTCTTAGCATGGAACATTTAATGAGACTTGAGGTGGTCTGTAACAAAACATTCCAGTGCCCCTCCAACACTTGATACTGAGGTGCTTCAGTCCTATTTGATGGAACTCTTTTTCTGCTATAATTCTGGACACCAAGATGTATTAATAAGGCATGCTGCTACTTAACTGTGTTTCTGTGAATTGTTCTCAATAAGTAGCAATTGTGTATATGTATACTTGCCTCTGCTAAGTGCTACCCTATGAGCCAGGACCTTGAGGCTGCAATCCTATACACACTTATCTGGGAACAAGCCCACTTTAACTCAATTGGACTTACTTTTGAGTAGACACAGACCTTTGTCCCAGTGCACCTCGAGACGAGGTCCACCACTAGGGTGTGTGTGTACGTTGTTTTTTGATTGTGAGCTCTTTTGCAATAGGGAATCACTTTGCTATGTAAACCATGTTAATTTTTTGTTGTTGAAAAGTGATACACATTATTTACAATAATCGGTAAGGGCAGATAAGCTTTCTAAAATGTTTGCTCATCATTACCAACCTTCTCCTGAAATATATGGCTCAGGGAAGTGCTAAATACAGTTCTGTAGGCTGCACTCTTAGAGCCCAATCCTGAGATCCATGGCACGGCTCTGTGCCACGGACCTCAGTCGCAAACATGCCGTAAGGCACATCTGTGGGGCTCACAACTGGGCTCCTGCCTAAGCTAGCCCAGCGCTAGCGGGTGTCACCCAGGTTCCACAGCTCTACGGTCTCCTGGACCGCCGGGCTGCAGAACAGGAGGTGAGGGCATGGGGAGGCGTTCCAGGGAGGGGGGAGGCATGGCCAGGGGCATAGGGGAGGTGGGGGAGGGAGAGAGGCAGATCCACGGAGCTGAGCTCCGCAGGATCCAAGGCGCTCGTGCATCAACACAAGGTTGCTAAAGACTCTGGGAAACAACCTTGCAGTGCTTCACACACACACACCCAGCTTACCAGTGGTGAGCAACAAGTGGCAACTGCAAGTGTGGCTCTTCTCACGTTTCACATCAGCAAATCGGGGGAACGGAATATGTGACTGAAGGAATATGTGAATGAAGGATCAGGAGGTGGACCCACAAGTATGAACTCTTAGTTGGAGAACAACCTGATTTACCCACCACTCTCCAGAATTCTCCCCATCATGCAAATGTTCTGTGGTAGGCATATGAAATTCTATGGGAAACAGACCAATGTGTAATGGGTCCCGAAAGAGTTAAGTGATACAAGCCAGGTTCCTCAAAGCCACTCAGGTATATAAGCACTCAATACCATAAGCTGGTACTTCCAACCTTTTCCCTCTAACCGCAACTCTTCATGCTGCATTAGAGGATGCTCCTGACCACTCCTAACTTGCAGGAGAAATTTATTAGGGTATTGAAGGCTTGCAGGGTGCTACAATCAAGTCTTCACATGCATAAGCAGCTGTTCTCTTTGGATCTGGTTACAGAATCTACAACTGAATGTATGAATAATGGCGTATACCAGAATTGGTTAAAAAAAACTGTAGAGAAAGCACCTACTGTGCTATTTCTGGACTGCACACACAACACAAATTGGCAGATTCCAGATTCAACATTCAATCCTGCCTAATCAGAACCCAGGAATCTGGCCCGAATTCCAGCTGGGTCAGAATTCAGCACCAACCCTACTACTACCAAAGCCACTGAAAACAGTGTTTGGAAGTGTAAACAAAATGGTAGGTCAAATGCGAGCATTAGACAGCAGTAGTAAGAAAACTGAGCTTACCAAAATATGAATGAAATCAGCCAACATAGGAAAAAACCCAAAGCAAAATAACTGAAGAAAGTTACCCTTATATGATAAAAGGCATTATCTTTAGAAGATCTGAAACACAAATACTACTTCTTCTCTTGCATGCACTAAAGGAGTCAACTACTAAAAAGGGACTGTTTAAAACAGCTCTTTTTAACTCAGCAAGTCTATTATACTTTTTTCAAGATATATTCAGAATTTATTTGTGGACTTAGGGCCCAAACCTGAGCTCCTTCAGCACTGGCACTGAGCTTTAGAACCAGTGCTGGTAGCCGTAAATGTGCCTTAATGCAAGTTTACAGCACCCGGCAACTAGCGAGAGCTGGCCCTGAACCTGAACCAGTCAAGCACTGGGCCCAGCGCCAGCAGAAGGATGCACTGCCACCAAGGCTGGGCAGTGGTGATCCTGAATTCTGTGTAGGGCTGGAATGCCTGACATGGAGTCACTCAAGTCTGCACTGGCAAAACAGCTGGCACAGACTTGAGAAGCCCCACTGTGGAGCTTGGGGCTTTCCCCAGGGAAGGGGCCAAAAGTCCCCTTCCCTGAGGTGGCCTCCGGCGGCTTCCTGGTGACTAACTGGAAACAGCAGTAGCCGCTTTGAAGCCACTGCTCCAAGGGTAGCCACTTTGGTACTGCTGCTCCAGCGGCCGCCGGCATGCTCAGGAATGGGCTGCCCAGCAACAAAGTATCTTTGCTAGCTGTTATTATTGTTGGCTCCACCACTGGAGAGAGACCGACTCCTATCTATCCAACCCTTTTCAATATTTAAAATCCAAATATCAAAATTATGCCAGCAGTGCTTGAGCCACGCCACTGAAACAGTTTGAAGAAAAACTGTTTCAACTAAAAGGACTTTTAAATACAGAGGCTGAGGTCAAAAAGACATGAATCTTCAGAACTTCCCCATCATTTGGATAAGTGCCTTCATAGTTTGTAGATGTGCCTTCAATACAATATTTGCATACAAATATTTCAGGGTCCCTTGCATGTCTTCCTTCATTTGAAGAGCCCACATTTCCTTAAAGTCCACAATATACATTACTAGCCCACCAGCCCACGCACAGGTATGTCAACATGCTATACAGTTTAATAATCTGCAGCTGCATGTGTGACATCACCAAAAGCCGTCTGAGATACAAGAGTCTTCAAACCCTTCCTGAAAGTGTCCAGGGAAGGGGCTGATCAGAATTCGTTCAAGGGAGAATTCCACATTCAGGGGGCCACTACCAAGAAAAAACTTCCTCTCACTGCTGCCTCCTTGCTTCAACCTAGGGTGGCACACAAGAAGGCCCCCTTTGAGGATCTTAGGGGGATGAACCAGCCTATACAAGAGAAGGCGGGCCTCCTGGTATTCTAGCCCCAAGCCACTAAGATACACATATCCAGATATAGGTGTTTTACCATTCATTCCACTTCGCTGCAATAGTATCTTCTGAGAGAAAAAAATGTTACTGTGTTCATGTAATTGTCCAGCTATCTCCATTATGCTTTTTGCCTGCATCATATTAGGCAGTGTTAAAAGACTATATGTTATTTTAAGAAAATTATTAATTTGTGTTCTCATTGTCTGGAACATAAAGAAAATTCTGTGACCTAGAATTGCCACTTTTATAATGGACTGAGCTGCAGATAACTGTGACACTTTCCAATTACCCACTGATTTTTTTTTTTCCTTTATTGAAGCTATTAACAGAATAGAGAATGATGTGTCAGCTTCAAGGAAAATCTCAGGAGTGGAACCTTAGCAGTACTTTAGAAACAAATCTGGGCAGTGCTGTCTTGGGACAGTGCATCCTTTGTACTACTGCTTTCAAAAAACAAGGGAAAATTGCAGTTTGTGAATAAGGGAAGGTATGAAACATTTTTTTAAGGAACGCTATACTAGGCCTTCAACATGAGACCATCACCTCATCTTGTATAGGCTGGAGCAGAGACCAAAAATATTTTAACAGTTCAAAAGTAACCTTACTAGCTGTAGCTTATAAAACAGCAAGTAATTCATGAGGTTTAGCAACTAAACTGTCACTGGTGCAAAAATGCCTGTAGATACCAACACCCCCAATCTCTATTTAGTATATACACCAACATCAATAAAAGTCTGGCTCACATCAGAGCCATGGGATTAGACTCCTTAAGAATACACCTCCTATCTTGGCTTCAGGGCACCACTGTGACTCAGTATATAAGTGCGTTATTGCTGACTCATGGTGCTGATTCTACACTGTAGGAAGGATATTCAATTTGCCTGATTAAACTTTCTGAAATAACCACACACTGTATGGCATCTGTAGATCCTGAACCCATACAGTACATATCATAAATTGTTATTGGCTCTAATTATTCTTCAGTTGGCGACTATAGAGAACTGGTATTTTTGAGCAGGCACCCAGGCTTTTTCTTACAGGCTTCTGGCAGCAGCCTATGCTCAAACGGACAAGGGCTCCTAACAGTTCACACCATCAATTCATTTACCACGCCCCGATCAACATATCTGCTAACAACTGTCGTCCCTGTATGCTAAACTACTGGGAAGACTGCTAACTAGCCAAAGTTCTAGATGTATGTTTGCTGCTTCTGTACTATGTCAGTGCTTCATCCCTATCTTACTCCATTGTAAGCCTACAAAAAGCATACAAAATGACAAGCCTACAAAAGCGTAATTCTGAGTGTCAAATCTACAAATGTCTATGTTTGTATGAACTGCGTCCCCAGACCCAGAGATTCTGTTGTCTTTGTTTAGACTTCTACACTGAGACATTCTATTTCTCAGGCTTAAGATTCCAAAAATAAAAGCTGCTTTGGGAACATAGGAAGCTCCCAGAAAAAAAACTGTGCAAAAATCCTTTAAGATATAAGAACCCATTTAAGAAACACGTCAGCAGACAAGTTCTAGTCCATGGAGAGCTGCATATCTGCCTAAGGCAGTGGTTCCCAAAATGGTGGGTTGCAACCCACTTAGCTCTTACCCCTTAAGGGGCAGTAAAACAGTAAAAAAAAAAAAACTTGATTGAAAGCCATTTCCTGTTCTCAGTCGAAAACCAGAAGTGGCTTTCAATTGAGCTTTTTAATATTACAGAGGCTCCCTGTACCCCTTCCTGTGGAAGATGGCAGTCACTAAGTTAAGGTGAAAAAGCACCTCCCACCCCGGCAGCAGCATGATCCTGGAGACTGCCATAGCTTCTCCCCCCCCCCCCCCAAAGTTACAGTACTCCCAACTCCTTTGCAGAAGTTTGGGAAGCACTGGCCAATAGAGAAATAGTGAAGCAAACTGGAGAGAAGGATCCTGCTTAAGTAAAAGCATCTGAAGAATTTCAGTGATGAAATTTCAGCGAGCAACATAGTTAAAAAAAAAAAAAAGGAAAACAGCTTGATTATTTCTGAGCCCAATTCCAAACTGAGCTCAGAAGCCTTTGCCCATCACTGTTCATATCTTCTTCGCTTCAAACACTCATTTGTTCCAAGGCCTCTCTTTGACTTTCGGATCCAAGACAAAACATCTTATTTTGTCATCTTTTGTCATAGTACCTCTCTAGCTGGAACATTATTTTTTTTCTGGGATTGGCATCTAACCAGTACGAAAAGATTTGGTCAACTGGTGAGATATTGCCAAGCATCTTTAAAATATATGTTTCCTTTGAACAGATAATTCAATTAAAAAAAAAAAGTTAATCTTCATCAGGTTTGATAATTATGCAAATTACAAAAACAAAGTTAGCTGTTACTGTGAAACAATGAAATGTTTTAAAAGCTGTAATTAATTGTTACAGTTTCCCAACGTTATGCTAGTTTCTAGAAAAGTGAGCAAATCACTGAACAATCATTCTTGTTGGGCTTTATCCTTGAACCCCTGGGTCAGCCTACAATTACAATTTTTAAGAATGTAATTAAAATAACGGTAATTATTAAAAGTCCATTTTAAAGGCATTTGTATTAAGTAGACAGTAAGTCAATTCTTCAAGCGTCTGCATAAATGTGGCTTCATAGACAGATTCCAACAAAAGTGGTGATCAGTGAGAGGAACTCTCTGACAAATGAAATTTGCTGTGCTAGATGAGAGCTGCAAAAACCAGGGCTAGGTTTGGGGGTGGGGGGGAAGAATCCGTGTTCTCTTTGAAAAGTCTAGCCTTAAGAAAAAAGAACCCATCTCTCCTTTTCTTCTCAGACAACTTGGGGAAGGAAAAGCGAGGTAGCTTTCCTTGCTTAGCATGACTAAAAGAATTTGCTCCAATTGTGTGTGTGCACATCAAGCCCATGCATGATCTGAGCACCAAGAACACGCATGGTCTGTGCTGGAGCAATTCTCTCTCTCCTGCTTATGACAGCAAATGTGTGAACAGGATGTGTGAACAGGTTTCATATTTAAGTGTTCCTCCACTCTCTTTCACTCTAAAGTTGCCAGGCGTTCTCTCTTTCTCTCTCTCTCTCTCTCTCTCTCAAAAAGCACAAAAGCAACACAAGTGGATAAAATGACTTCATAGAAAGCCAAACTTCACAGGGTAGCAAGGTTTTTCTTCTGTATGATATGAGAACTTCTGTGTTCCTGTATGAGAACTGGGTTCAGTGTAGCAAAGATTCCTAGAAAGGGGGACAAAAACTCAGATCTTGCACCAATTCCCTATGTGTTGTTTTCCGTTATGGAAAGGGGCGGCCAACAAGCATTTCTCCCTGAGACTGAGTGAGGAGGGGCAGGCTATACATCCTCGTTGGAAAGGAAATGGCACTCTTCATGTGCTCAGAAGCACTTGTAGTATATTCCTATTATATTGAATAATAAACCCCTAACTACTTGCAAGCAGGTAGGTATGTATATGGGTGCTGGGGATACGTCAGCGTTTGACTTATAAACCAAGGGGCTTGGCAATAAGCTACAGGAAGATTTTTGAACTCTAGTTCATAGAATATTTATATTTGACAGCCCACACTCGTACTCAAGAGCCACCAGTGAGTGTGGCCCACAGTTTGGGAAACTCTGGTTTACAATATATTAAGCAACTAGGGCATAATCCTATCCTGCAGTGGAACAGGCAAGCCAGTGCAGGATAGGGTCCCAAAGCGGCTCAGCCACCTTGGGTTAAGCCACCCTGGCACCTATGGGTCTTCTCAGACTTGTGCCACCTCCTGAGGCGGCACAAGTCCAAGGAGAGCGGAGCAGCCTGAAACCGCTCTGAACTCCCTGGGAACAGGGGTTGGTATCTGGCATAACTGCTGGATCCCAGCCCCACCTCCTGCTCCTCACCTATCTGTCTCTGGGGCCACACACCACCCACCCTCTCCCCGCCCTTTCTCCCACCTCCTCCTCACCCACCCCAGAGTCTTGCGTTGGCCGAGCTCAGCTGAAGCAAGACTCGGAGCCTTCGTCAGCATGGAGGTTTATTCCAGCCTCCACAGGCTGGCGCGTCTCCAACTCACAAGGAGCTCAGGATTGCACTGCACAGGTCTCCTCCTCCCACAGTTTCCATACTTTTCTCTTGCATCTAGTTGGCAAGAGTAATTATTGAGCAATGAAATTTTTTGGCAGTCCACTTTGGGAATTGAGCAGGATATGGTCCACCACTCTCCAATCTCTTTTCAGAGTGCATTTCCTGTAAATTTTGTTGTGGACCAACAACAGTGTTTGATAGCACTGAGACATCTTTGTTCAAATTGGTGCTGAAACAAGCACAAGAGGAAGCAAAATGTCATTAACAGCTGCAGAATCTCTTGCCAGCTGATGATTTACCTTTATAGTGGAATTGACAAAACTGGACATCTCTCTTGGGGACAAATACTTTTGCCCAGTGCATGCTGTCATAACCACATGAAGGTTGAAGTACTATGAGAATACCATCACTTAACCTCTTGGATACCATGTATTTAATGTGACCTGGGCTGATATAAGAAGTGGTCAGTATTCCATCAAATTATACTGAAATCTCTTCCCATTTTGCTTTGAGTCACTATGGGCGCAATCCTAACTGCATCTTATGCCGGCCCAAGTCCCTCGGGCTGGCACAGGAGGGTCGCAAACGTGCCATAAAGCACGTTTGCGCCTCCGTGGGAGGAAACTGCATCGACCGGCAGAAGCCTCTGCGGTGGCTTCCTTGCCACTGCTTGTGTTGGCGTGCCTGCACGGACACTAGCAGCAAAGGTAGGCATGGGGGTGGAGAGGAGGCAGGAGGGGGCATTTCTGGGTGGGGGGAGAGCAGGCGATGGATGCCCCCAGGGGTGGGCGTGCAGGGAGCCGCGGGCGGGGCTGGGGCCCAGCAGTTATCCCCGATCCCAACCCCCATCCCCGTGGAGAACAGAGCAGCTTCAAGCTGCTCCGCTCTCCTCTGACTTGCGCCACCTCCAGAGGTGGCACAGGTCCGAGGAGACCCATTGGGGCCAGCAGCCCTTACCCTGGGGTAAGGGAAGAGCTTCCCCTTGCCCCTGGCTGAGCCACTGCAGCCAACAAACCTACATCAGATGCAGCACAAGTCTCCTGGCTTGCCTGCTCCAGCGCAGGTTTGGTTTGCTCCCTATTTCACCTCTCTACTTCCGCTGTCTCTTGGCACTTCTACAAAACAGGTTGGGCACAAAGTATTTTGGGAGTAAAAGATGAAGCTCTTCTGCTTCCAGAATCCTCTCTGACCATCTGGTTTTGAAGAAGCATCAGCCAACCGAGGAAATAAGGAGGCAGAGTATGTGTGCATACCTACACAAAAGAAAAAAGGGGGATTGGCACAATTTGGGTGCTGGTTCATGCACGGATCTGGTTTCAGCCAGGCTTGCAAAGATAAAATATAGGGGTGGCTGGGGTGTTACTCGGCGTAAAGGGGAAAATATCCCTTTACCCTCCAGCCACCTTGTAATATGCACTAGATACAGCGCAGGCATTTGGCCTGGCTGCTCCAATGCAAGTTAGGATTGGGCTGCCCAACTGTCAGAAATTAAAGGGCTTTGGGGTGATGAATCATCTGCCTCAACCAAATAACTGATCAATTTAAACAAACATTTAATTAACCAAAACTTAAGCATAGCTGCCTTTTTGAAAAACAAAATGAAGTCAAATGTATACCAATTAGTAGTCTGATAATAGATGCTTTCACTCATTGTCATCAAAAGTCATATTTTACACTTGCTTTTTCATTCCATAGTTCCATAGTGCATAAGAATCAAAGCACCTTAAATAATAAGCAACAGTACCCTTAAATCACAGCTGCACCCATTAAAATTGGCTCCCAACTGATTAATCAAATAAAGTGTTAATCCAATTAAAGCTTACAACCCTAAAAGGAAAGTTAATAATGTGAAATCACAGTACATTGCCAAGAATCAGCAACTGTGCCCCAATAGCCCATTGAAATTAATTCAGATGAGAACGGCAACTGATACTGAGAATTCTAAAAATCCCACATTGGGAATGGGCATCTTTTACACTTTTTGTGGTACGTTGTGTCAATCAATTTTAAATGCCCTTTGACCTCCTATTATGTAAAGCAGCTGTTCCCAAGCCTTTAGGAGCCTGCAGACCACTGAAGCAAAATATGGAACTGTAGTGGACTACATGCAGTGCAAGCTGCGGCTGTGGGCAGTCCATTCTCTGCCCTCTCTGGTGGTCCATGGGGAAGCGGTTGCTCAGTGAGAAGCTGGAATTGATCAAAGGCTATCCTTCCCCTCCCCCCATCTTGTGGACTACCTCTCAGGGTCTCACAGACCACCCGTGGGTCGCAGACCACAGGTTGGGAACTAATGATGTAAAGGCAATAGTTCTCATACTGTGTGACATGAGAAGTTAAATAAAGGCCTGTGCACATTATGCTGATAAACGCCTACTTGTATAGCACTTTAAGTGTGTGAACAGCTTCATAAAGATTATCTCAAAGTGATCCTTACAACAATTCTTAAGATCGGTAGGTATGATTAACATTATTGCAGCTGAGCATGACAGGGAGCAGCTTACCTAAGGCCGGTTAGTGAGTTCATGGCAGAAGTGACATTTGAACCAGGAAAGTCCTGATTTGCAGCTCTGATTCTTAACCACTATGCTATGCCTGCTGAAGAGTCCACAAAAAGGCTGCCCGCCGTGTCACTAGCTAAGTGTTCTGGACCTGCATCGCTCCAGGATGAGAACAGTTACCCTAAACAAAATCAGTAAAGTGTACCTTGGCTATCAGAAGTTTCAAAAATAGCTACAGTCACCCTTCTGCAGTTTCTTGTTTGGATCTGGAAAATTACCTCTAGAAATGCAGCAATTACCATCTTGCTATGGCAACCAACAGGTATATGTGCACAAGCCTACAATTGCTTAAGCAGATAATCCTCCATCATTCTTCCAACTTCATCTTTCCATGTTTCGGCAGCTTCTCTGTAGTCAGGAAATCGGGTGAGCCTTTCCCAAAGCCATCGCTCCTCTCTTACAAAAACTCTAATAATGTCCATATTACTGGCTTATCTTTTCTTTCAGCTTCCACACAGCATACTGCCATTTTTCCTCAGTTCTGGGACTCTGGACAGCATCAAAATAATCTGTTTCATTTAAACAAAGAAGATTCTGGTCCTCAGTGCTACAGAAAATTGCTTGACAAATATGACCAAAAAAAGGTTGCTAAACAGAACCCACCCATGTCCCAAACCCAAAAGAAGCAGCAGAATTTATATCTTTGGAAGAGATGAGTGATAGACCTGTTACAATGGCTCACAAGAATATGAAATCTTCAGACTTGAAATAGATGCTTCATAATAGATGGCTCTCTCATAATTTCAAATAACTGGACTAGCAACATGGATTCCTGATCACTCAAAAACAAAAAAAATTGCAGGAACCAGAACACACTTTAAAGTTTCCTGTTTCCTCCTTTATTACTTGGGGACAAGTGACCTGTACAAACAAAGTCTTCAAATTGTACGTAGGATGGGTGGTAAAACTGGACAACATTCCAGAGCAGCAGAAGACGTGAAACAGTTTGTAAAGGAAGGTGCTAGGCCTAGTAGCCACCCATCCTGTGTGCCTGTCAACCATCTTTGGTGTGTCCCTTGTTCCCTGGGAACTGCCTGCTTTCTTGCTGTGCTGTTCCCATGGGAAGCAACAAGAACTTAGACTCCAACCAATGGCCTCAGCAGTTGCACCTGCTCATGTTCTGAGCATAAGGCAATAAGGAGTGTCCACCTCTTGACGCCAGGCTATGTTTATTCTCTATCTAGCTGCACCTATTGAGCAGATCCCTAATGGTGGGAACATCTCTTTCTGGCATCATACTGGCCATAATGGCACGTGGCTTGATAAGGTGATGAGAACCCCTGAGAGGTGATGAGAGAGAAGGTGATGAGAACCGTACTGAGATATATAGCATGGCCAAACACATACTGTATATCAGGGGTGCTCACACTTTTTTGGCTCGAGAGCTACTTTGAAACCCAGCAAAGCCCGGAGATCTACCAGAGTTTTTTTTTACAATGTTCGCGCCATCATAACATATAACATTTATGTGTACAATGTATGTTGGTGTACCTTGAGCCCCACTGAGTATAACAGGACTTACTCCTGAGTAGACATGCCTAGGATTAGGCTGTGAGGCTGCAATCCTAGCCACACTTACCTGGGAGTAAGCCCCATTGAGTACAATGGGCCTTGAGTACAATGGGCCTTGAGTACAATGGGCCTTACTCCCGGTGTTTCCTCCCAGAGGCACCTGAAGGGGGGGCCGGCACTCCGCGATCTACTCATTTTGCCTCGTGATCTACCAGTAGATCGCGATCCACCTATTGAGCACCCCTGCTGTTTCAATCATCCACTGTCAAGTAGTCCATCTCTTGCCAATTAGTACAGATTTCCTGATAAGGCCGTGTTGTAAACAGTTAGCCTATAAAAGCCTCTGCATTCAGCTACTACTTTGCTCTCAGATCTCATTGGACACTTGCAGGTTATGTTGTCCATAGAGTTGCCTGAAAAGCTGAACCAGGGGATAACTCTAGATGCCTGGAGGTGCTCCTATAAGTAGATGCTGTTAAGTTTTTGCCAAATAAAGCTCTCTCTTAACAGCCCTGGACTTAAAGTCGCTTTTTCATCCGATCAAAAAGAACCTGGTCCAAAAGCCCCAGATAGAACACACTTCCTCACTATGCAAGTTTAGAACTCAACAAGTTGGATGCTTCTGGGCAGAGCATCTCACTGATCCCAAAGGATCAGTGCCCTATATTACCACCTTGATCTGAGAACAAGGGAGCTCAAAAGAATGCTTCACTCTCAGCGCTTTTAAAAGGGGGCTGTTAGGTAGGCAGATCAGAGGATTTATGGGTATCAACAGCAGCAGCAAAGCTATATTGCTCTAAACATGGGAGTAACTGAAATGTCCTGTTACGTTACTGCAGGTAAGGACCCCCATCTGCAGAACAGATGAATGAAGCTTGGTTATGAGATCCTAACATCAGTCTACTTTTAAAGTAACTGGCTTTATTGTGATTGTTTTAATTGTTTAATTATTTTTTAATTTATTCTTATTGTTTCTTTTAAAATCATTTGAGCTGTGCTTGAAGGGGGGTTTAAATAAGTAAATAAATAAATAAAAATCCTAGAACTCCTACATAGTGATGTTTCCCCATCTTTCCTCAGATCTCCTGCAAAATCTACTTCTTCAATATACTCTTTAGCTCAATCCTTAGAATTTTTTTAAGTTGGAGATGAGGACTAAGTACCAATAACTGCATTTGCAGCTATGCCACCACTGCTAATCTTGCCTTAGTCTTCTTTTCATCTCCCAATGATACTTCCTCACTGTTAAACTTTATATTGTAAGCTTCAAGACAGAGGCCTGCCTTTTTTCCTTATTGCTATGTATAGTGAAAGAGCCAAATAAATAAAAAGGAAGGTACAGTAAGGACACAGTCCTAACCCCTAACATAAGCACGTAAGGGCAATGAAGCTCCAAGTTAAGGGAACAAACATTCCCTTACTTTGAGGAGGCTTCTGTGAGTGACAACCAACTGCAAGATGCAGCACATGTCCCATTGGTACCGCTATGCCAGTGCTGGAAAGCACTGACATAAGGGGTTAGGATTGCACCCTTAATTTGTAAATGAAGCCTCAAGTTCAAAAGGTAAAAGAATACTGCTAACTAAACCTCAATTTCAGACATATTTGAGCTCCTGCCAATGTTTATCAGCACCTGCCCAAACATGCACCTACTTCTTGGAGCTCCTGGAACCCTTATGAAGGCATTAGCAAGATGCCCACCAAATGAATGGGATGGCTGAAATCTGCAACAGCTTGGTATGAGAAGCTTTGAGATTTCATGCATGCGAACATTACACGGTATGTAGAGAATCAGGATTGGTCTGCTGATGCCACAGTGGTCCTTTATGCTGCACTGAAATGGCCCTTTCATTACTGGTACTCTTAGGAGGATGGGGCATCTAGAAGGCTCTCTCCCATATGCAAAATCATGGGCTCCCCAACCTTCCCTTCTTCTCGGTTTCCTCAAGGGAAATTTTCCCATGCCAATGAGCTGATTCAGGAGAAATAGGTAGCAGGGTTGGAAACGCGACTCGGATGACTCAGGCTCAAGTCACAAAAATGTGTGTTTTTTGCTGACTCGTGAACTTGTGAGTCACACATGAGGAACACTAAAAAAACACTTCAGTCAGGGGCACTCGTCCTCACATGTGTAGACTCCAGTCTGCCTGTGTCTGGGTGTGATTGTTTACTATTTTCACGGTATGAAAAACCTTGTGGGGCCATCATTCAGACCGGGCGAGCAGTAGGGAGATTCCAGTCATGAGGCCAGGAAGGGTTCATGTTTGCTTTTGCATGGGGGGAGGGGGGAGGTGGGACTCGGTTGTCTTCTTCTTTGATGATCACTGGATGACAGATGGGCAGTCTGGTATTTTCTTTGGCTGAAGTTGGGCAGGAGAAGGAGCCCAAGTGGGTTCTTGCCTTACAATTGGCTGCAGAAACCCAGGGAGGGGGAGGCAGGGAAGAGGCAGTTCATAGCGATCACACTTTTCATGGCATGGCTACTGTGAGGCGCTCTGTTGTTACTTGGGGGGAGGAAGCCTCATTGAATGACCGGCTGCAGTGAGACTATTTCTGAGTAGAGCTGCCAAAGATTGGGTCGTCCTGGTAAGTTGCTGCATGTGACCCTCCTCCCTCTTGCCGCCTCTGTCCACACTCTCACACAGTCCCTCCCACCCTGTTTACAGATGGACGGAGATAGCAGGGGAGTGTTTAAACTGAACTCTGACACATGCAGACACCCCAGCAGCAGCCCCATTTCCCTCCGTGGAGCCACAGCAGGCTTTTTAGAGGGGGCGGACTAGAGTCTTTTAGAGTTGCAAAAGGGTGACTTGGAAAGTGCTCCCATTACGACTCGTTTTCGAATTGAGTTGTGGGGCGGCAGAGACTCTAGACTCTACTTGAGTCGTGTTGCGCTAGGTTTTCCCATCCCTGATAGGTAGACATGCATGTTTGCTCAAAGACAACTGGAACATTATTGTAGAAAATAGTAAAATGTACTTCCCAATAGTTGTGCCTTTTGTGTTAATGCTAAAGAAAGAAATCTTGCAATCAGCTGGTACAATATGTTGTGTTCTACCACGTCTTAATAAACTACATCAGATGTAAAAAGAGGAACTAAAATATTGGTGGGCATGCAGACTTTTCTTAAAGAGACCACAAAAAACACATCACAGCAACAAATAGCAAGAGAGTACCTGTAATATCACCCAATGACAAAAAAATAAAAAGAATACTAGGGTGAATCATATCAAATCTGTTATTATAACCATACACCTGTGTTAGCAAGTGAGGTCTTTATTATTCTGAAAAAAGCTAACACATGGACTAACAGCTTTAGTTTGAGATTTTTATTTTTTTTTTAAATTGCATAGTTTAGTAAAAAGCCTAGAAACTAAAAAGACCTTTTGGACTCTTAGCCATTAGGCTATAGCCTGAACCCAGTCATGTTTACTTAGAAACATCTCATTATTTTAAACAGGAAATTATTTCCAAGTAAATATGTTCATAATTGCTGCCTCAGGGCCCAAAACTATTAATCCTCAGTGCCAGCACTGCGCTCCAGCCCCTAATCCAAAAGGACACTCCTTATGCATCTCACCAACTTCCTCCTGAAAGCTAAATGACTTGAGATACATGCAAAAGACTTTTTATCCCATTCTCTATAGCCAAAAGAGCAACAAAGGCTTTGGCAGAGCTTGTGCATTTCAGATTTTGACTGCTTTACGTGAGCCACGTCACATGCAAACGGCTATGAAAAACCACAGTGGAAGGGGTTTAAGAGTCATTTCCCTGTGTTCTGCTTTATGCTATAAAAGTCAGTCATGAACAATGGCAACATTGCTGATCTTCCAGACCTTGTTAAATTCAAAATATGACAACTCTTAATGCGTTGCCAACCAGTGGTTTAAAAATTGCATCGCTGAGCAAAGACCAAACCCTAGTCTTAGAGAAGCTACAAGTTCTAATCAAGTGACTGTGACTGACATACTCTATTTAGCCTGGGGGCAGGCAAATGCTTGAAGGAAGAAGGAACATATGTTGTTCCCCAAATTTAATTAGGTACAGTATTGCTTAATTTTAGAACAGTGGGTTTCCAACATTCTACTTCAAGAAATATGTTCTGCATCAGTTTGTCCACCAAGGAATCTCTTCAGATTGCAGAGAATTCTGTGGCATAGTCTAGGACAGTGTTTCTCAAACTGTGGGTCGGGACCCACTAGGTGGGTCTTGAGCCAATTTCAGGTGGGTCCCCATTCATTTCAGTATTTTATTTTTTAATATATTAGACTTGATGCTGCCACGGAATGTGACTGTATTTGGGGAAATGTTACAGATCTTTTAACAGGCTACTATGCATATGCTTTTTACAATGATAGTCAATGCAACTTACTCCTGGGTAAGTGTGGATAGGATTACAGCCCAGGATTGTTAAAAATTTTCCTGCTTGGTGATGTCACTTCCAGTCATGACATCACTTCTGGTGGGTCCTGACAGGTTCTCATTCTAAAAAGTGGGTCCTGGTGCTGAAAGTGTGAGAACCACTGCTCTAGAATATGCTCAGTTTACCTATGGTACAGTTCAAGCCTACTGAGTTTCAACATCACTCTGCATGAACTGGGACTGCCCTTAAACACACTCAACACTCTCCTGAAATTGCACACTGAAAGACATGTTTACATAAGAACATAAGAATAGCCCCACTGGATCAGGCCATGGCCCATCTAGTCCAGCTTCCTGTATCTCACAGCGGCCCACCAAATGTCCCAGGGAGCACACCAGATAACAAGAGACCTCATCCTGGTGCCCTCCCTTGCATCTGGCATTCTGACATAGCCCATTTCTAAAATCAGGAGCTTGCACATACACATCATGGCTTGAAACCCCATAATGGATTTTTCCTCCAGAAACTTGTCCAATCCCCTTTTAAAGGCAACCAGGCCAGATGCCATCACCACATCCTGTGGCAAGGAGTTCCACATGCTGAGTAAAGAAATATTCTTTTGTCTGTCCTAACTCTCCCAACACTCAATTTTAGTGGATGTCCCCTGGTTCTGGTGTTATGTGAGAGTGTAAAGAGCATCTCTCTATCCACTCTGTCCATCCCCTGCATAATTTTGTATGTCTCAATCATGTCCCCCCTCAGGCGCCTCTTTTCTAGGCTGAAGAGGCCCAAACACTGTAGCCTTTCCTCATAAGGAAGGTGCCCCAGCCCGGTTTGGTAATGGGTGGGCAAGTTGCCATTCAAAAGTTTGCCCGATATCATTGATCTTCCCATTGACAAACCTCTGACATGCTTTCAAGTAACCACTGGATTCCCTGCACCACATGTGAAAATTACAGTCTAGAACCACTATCAATATCATGGTCCTTTGAAGTGAGAACGTATTTCAGGAACAGATCTTGTTTTGTTTTTGTTTTTTTAGGTATTTAATAATAATTAGGAGTTGAAGGGAAAAAAATCCACTAGTTATTTGGAAACACCAGTCCAACAGAAACACTGGTCAACTGGTACAAGCTAATCAGGAAGGAAAAAAAATGCATAATGTATATTGTGGCAGCTGTTGTAATATCCACAAGTTACATCGGGTTAATGAAAAACAATGACAGTACCCATGGGAATTCAATGTAACCCTAAATACTGAATGGAAATGAAAACATTGCTGTTTGTAATGTGTGTGAATATTTCAAGGTGGAGACTGGAAAACCACAGTAGTACATGTATATAAAGCATGAACAAGTTCCAATTTTATTTATCAAACTTTTCTAAGTCTGACTGGTATCAGTCTGCATCACCTGTAGGCAACCTTCAGTCTCAAAAGACAATGGTATCGCGCTATTTGATATCAGTCTGCATCAAATAGCTTTTTAATGAAACAGGCATTCTCAGTGAACTTCTTGTTTTTAAAGACATAATGAAAAAAGCAAAGAAAAGTACTGGTAACGCAATGTTCTCTTTGGAAACTCAAACAGCGTGTTTTTCAAACCATCTTTTCAAACCACCAGCAGGACTTTAACTAAGGTGAACCACTTGCTGAGTATAATTCTAGTCAGAGTGGAAATAAAAATAGTGCCACACTATTTAAAAATAATTATGTGTGTATTTCAGAGGCAACAGCAAAGACAAGTATAGACAGCAGCCAAGACACATATTGTACTGTACTCTAGGTCTTTACAACAGAGAGAGAGAGAGAGAGTGCATGCAGGAAAAGATAATCCTTCTTAGTGGAAAATCCAAATTTTCAAATGAATCCCCAAGCTAAAATGTATTACTGTAATAACCAGAATCCTCGCATGTTCACTGCTCTACAAAGGCACAGCTGACCACCTGCTATGTTACATCTTCTAGAGGCAGTAGTTTTTCTACTCCTCCAATGCTGTTCTCTCTGGCCAGGGATGCGCCCCACTGAATCAGATGGCAGATTATTAAAAGCACGGACAAACAGCAAGGGGAACCAGGGGAAGGCTTCTCCTTCTAGCCAGAGTGACTGCTGTACGGAGTCTCTGCACTTCTGCTGAGTGCAGCATAATACAGGTGCCTCTGCAGTTCTAAAAAGAATGTAAACAGCCAGAGCCAGGCCAAACAAATAATTGCTTTCATTTGAGGAAATACCACATGGCTGAAAATGTGAAATGGGCCAACCGAAACCCAACAAGCTCTGCGTGTGCATTTGTGCTATGCAGCTAAGAAAGGACTGTTTTTAACAGCTGCGTTAGTCACGGTTGCATCACTGCTCTTTTAAGTTAAAACCCTTCAACTGCATATGAAAAGTACCAAGAAGAGATGCTTAAGCCGAGTAAGAAAAAATGTGCCATTTATTAACCTGAAACAATGTATGTGGGGCAGGGAGAGAAGCAAACAACTCATCAGTGAAGGTTTGCTGCATTGAACCAAGTCAGAGGTTGTTCAAAGAAAACAAAATCCAGGCATCAAAAATCCAATATGTCATTCTTCATTATAACCCATACAGCAATGCTGTCGAACTAACATCAACCACGGACATCACGTTTCTCCATTATTTTCTCACTAGTACTGACAGGCCCACAGCTACAAGCCCCAAACCTAACCTAGATGCTGAAAGAAAACAAAACGCACTCTCTCCTTTCCCCCATCCTCCCAGCAACAGAAGGCTTGTCTTGTGTAGGCATATGGACTTTCAATGTTCTTAACATCCCAGCAAAATAAGGTGGAGGGGTGGGGGTGTGCATGGTGGAAAGATGCTCAGAAACAAATGCTGTATCGTACACATAAACACAGCCCTCTTCCTCCTCCCACCCCGCATCTTCAGTCATGTGCCAGGGGGGCGAGTAGAAACTACACATTTACTGTTGCTCTGCACTCATCCATTTCTCTCTCTCTCTCTCACACACACACACACCTTTAAATAAAACTTCTTATGAAATGAAAAAAGAGAGATTTATACATCAAGCGTTTCTATGACTCGACAAAGCCTGGCCCACCACTACTGGCACAACTCACTTAACTAAAGGCCTACTATGGTTCCCCCTGACAGTCAATCAGATCCTTTGACGTAGTAGAAGAGCACAGCCTCGCTCCCCATCCCGACCCTGATCCCCAGATCTGGTATAATGCTGATTTAGAAAAAGGGGTGGGGGGTACATCCAGAACTCCAGAATGCGGGTTCCGGAACCCACAAGCACAGGGAAGCAGGCATGGGAGTTGGTGCAGAGCGGGAAGCCACAGCCACCCAGCCCCCTGCGACTTATGCCAAGAGTTGTACCCAGCTGCCTGGGGAGATGGAGACAGAGGAGGAGGGCATCCCTCCTTGCTGTCTTGGGAGGGTGGAGAGAAGAGCTGATCTGGTCAGGGAAGGGAAGGGTGGGGATGCTGCTGGCCAAGGTGAGCAGATGTCCATGAAAGGGGCAGCCATCGGGAAGGACCACCCAAGAGGGCGAGGCGGAGGCAGGACTGATGGGGTCGCGCCTTACCTGGAGAAAGCCGGGCTGGGTACAGAGCATGCTCCTCCACCGACAGCAGTCGCAGCAGCAGTGGCGGCGGCAAGGGGAGCCTTAGATCCCACACGTGCGGCTCATGGTGCTGCAGTCAGGGAGCGTCCTGGCCTTTCGCTGGGCTCCCCTTGTCCTTGTGCCCGCCGCCTCCCGCACAGCAGCCGGGAGAGGGAGAGCGCGCGGCAAACCGCTCGCAGAGGCACCACCAGCGTCCAAGGAGCAGCAGGGCTGGCGGTAGCAGCGGTGGCGTTTAATACGCCTGGGATGGTCGCGCCGCCGCCGCCTCTGCTGCTCTGCCGCGGCTTCCTCGGCTCCGCCCCTCTCTGGGTACCAGGCGGAAGGAGCCAACCACAAGCCGCGCCTGCCTGGCTGCCTGGCTGGCTGCGCTTTGCGCCAGCGGGCTCTTCCTTCTCCACACCCGCGCGAGCCCTTAGGGCGCAGACCTGCTGCTGCTGCTGCACGGGCGGGGCGGGGGGAGAGCACTGCCTTCTTCCTCCCAGGCCTTTCCCCACACACACCCCCCAACCAGTCCGCCCCCTTGTTCATGCGTAGATGCTCCATAAGGAGCCCAGAGCATCTCCCACATTCCATGCTCTTTTGAGGGCCATTCGCTAGGCACAAGGGCTCACCTCCAGTGCCGGCATCTTATTTTCTTGCAGGATTCCCATGCATTTTCTGCAGCGCATACATTATATACCTCTATATAAGTATACAGTTTATACTTATAGAGGAGTATATACTAGGATCAGCCATTTTCAACCGGTGTGCCATCAATGGTCTGCAGGTGTGCCGTGGGAATTTGGGGGAGGATCCTTCGTTACCAGAGCCACTAAGGGATGCAGGCGAAAACTCTATCCAACTTTCCGGCACTGGTGCCGCTGTGCCGATGGGGCATGTGCTGCGTCCTGAGGTGGGCAGGCAGTCATGGAGGCCTCCTCCCTTACCTCGGGGCTGCATTGCAGCTGCACCGGTGCTGGAAAGTTGGATAGGATTGGGCCGGCAGGCACCTGCCAACAGTGCAGTGTGCCTTGTTAAGTGTCAGCAAACCGAGGGGTCTACCTTGGCAGTTTTAGCAACTTATTCAGTGTGCCATGAAATGAAAAAAGTTGAAAATCACTGTACCAGGTGATACTAGGGCTCTCCCCCTCTGGAAACAGCAGATTCTCTACTGTGGGAAGCCCCTCTCCCCAAAGCATGTGGGGACTATTAATGAGAATATAGTCTCCACTAGATCAGGAGCTCTTTCATCGATTTTTGATTTCACACATACCAGGTCTGGACTGGCACTGAAAACACTGCCAGGCCTGAGTGTTAAGCTCAAGTTTTCTCCATCTCTTTTCCTTTGATAGCTTTGTTTACTGCAGAGAGAATACAGCCAAAGCTAAGCATATTGTTCCCCCTGATTTCTCAGGAGACAGTTCAACACGTGCTTAACAATATCATTGAAATGGATGGACCTAATACATTTTGCTTTGGCTGGGTGGTGCTCTGCATATTTTTATTATACATATGCAACCAGGAGTCAAGGGCTGGTTACACAGGCCAACACACATTGTGCTTCCTTAAATGTTACACCAATTCCTGGGTATATTTGGGGTGCCAATTCCAAAAAATGGCATCCGTTTTGCCCTATCACATCTAGTTTTGGAGACACGGCATAGCCTCTTTAGTGAATGGCTCAAGCAGCTTCCCCATGAGGAAGCCTACACCATGGCTTCCTCATGAGGAAGCTGCTTGAACCATCCACCAATGAGGCTATACTTTATCTCCAAAACTAGATGCGATAGGGCAAAGCGGATGCCATTTTTGGAATCAGCACCCCAAATTCATATCAAACCACCATAAAGTTTGGGGAAAACTTTTTTCTGACCCTCAATTTTGTAAGCCTGTGTTATGTTGAATTAATTACTATAGCTTCCCAGTTAAATATTATTAAGAGTTCACTGGGGGCCTGAAGACCCAACCATGAACATCACAAACCAAGAGTCACGCTGATTTTATTTTCTTTATACTTAGGCTCTGACCTACTTCTGCTGGTTGCATTTCATGGCTTTCACTGTTTACTGTGGGCATGAGCCATCCAAGATTAAGTTCTAAGTTCTGACTTAAGTGGAAAAGTTAAGCATGTGAAAGGAATACTTTGACTTTATCTAACTTTTTATTTTATGCATAAGTTTGGCTGGATCCTGTCCAAATACTTTTTTTTTTCTTCTCTACATGAACCCATACAGTATATAGCTACCAATTAAGATATCATTTGAAATATCTGATAAAGTGGGCTCTAATCCAGTGTTTTTCAACCTGTCAAGACCTCACATCCCAAGGTGCAACATGGAACCCTACCTTCAAGTGCCCAGCAGGCCACTGTGAGCAGCCACTGTTCCTTTTCTTATGCCACCTGGTGGATGACAAACAGCATGTGCTGCTACTGTGACATTTGGTCCCTTCTTTCCTTCCAAGTCAGTTGAAAGAAGAGGAGGGACAGAGAATGGCATGGCAACAGGATGCCCTCAATTTTTAGAGGGAGAGGGAGAGAAAGAGGTAGCTAGGCAAGGCAAGGCAAGGCAAAGCAAAGGGAATATTGCAGGAGGATGAGTGAGAGACCAAGAGAATTTGTTAAAAATTGGGGGATTTGTCCAAAGCACTTCAAAGCCAGTCACCAGTGGAATTTCCCTCACCAAGGGGCCCTACTAGCCCTGGCTGCTGTGCAGACCTGACCCTCAAAACAAATAGCCATCACCCACCTGAGATTTGGTCCCAGCCCACCTGTTGAAGAGCTCTGCTCTAATTCACAAAAGTTTGTGCCACAAGAAATGTGTGAGGGCCCAATCCTATCCAATTTTCGAGCACCGGGGCAGCCACAATGCAGCCCCAAGGTAAAGGAACAAATGTTCCCATACCGTAAGGAGGCCTGTGTGACTGCTGCCCCACCACAAGATGCAGTGCATGCCCCATTGGCACAGCTGCACCAGCACTGAGTATCAGAGGAATTTTTGTTTTATTTCAAACAGGGTCTGACTACAGGTTACACTGACCACAAAGCAGTGGGGGGTGGGATTGGCAACTGGCAGCAGAGAAGCAACAGAATATTTATTGATGCTTTTGTTTTCACTTCAGGTCATTTCATTGTCATAATAACCTCACAGGTTTTCTTAAAACTCCTGCTTTATAGTGCTTCTTGTATAAATGAATATGACATTTAAATAAAAGTTATAATGATGCATCTAAAATTTAACTGCATAGCTTCTAGACAAAGATAAATAGGTCCACCATTATACTTTGTAAATAAAACATACAATCCACTATCCATAATTTTTGCAGCACCATGGTTCTAATGGATGGGGGAATGAGGCAATTCACCTTTAGTGAATACAATGAATTCAAGTCTGGGGGAAGAATACAAATCTGGGATTGTTTCCCCCAGCTTGTTTAAATCCTTCATCCTCTTGGTTGAGATTGCTTCTGTATCATCATCATCATTCATGTGGTTAGTTAATTTATTTTTTCAGATTTCAATGCAGTTTTTTGTACCTTATGTGTAAAACATAAAGAGAGGGGCTTTGGGGGAAAATGTGTTGACAGCTGCTTATGTCTCAAATCTGAAATATGGCAAGGACCTAAAAGTGCATCAAACGTGGTCATTTTGCTTGGAAAGGGCTCTAGAAGCAAGATTCAAGGGAGATGAGTTGGAGGAGGCCCTGCTGAGTCCCTGCACAATATGCAGGCTTCATCTCCACACACCCACTCTCTTCAACAAGAGGCATTTTGCTACTTAAGAATAGCCATTCCCACATATACTCCAATTCAGAAATATGCACAAGGTTTAGACCCATCACAAAGCACATGTTGAATCTTCCCTCTGTTTGTACATATTGTATCTAACTTGTGTCAAAGAGATAAAAGCTTGCCCCTCAGCGTCTACAGGAACAACCCCCCACACACACACACACACACACTTGCCAGTTACTGTGTGCTTGGATTCCAACATGCTTCTTCGTTCAGAATTATTCAGGACCCTCAACCTGAATAACCAACCGTTTGCAAGCCCCACTCCACTGTTGATCCTTGAAACTGTTTTCACAACCAACTTTTTCAGGTCCTTTTTTTCAGGAAATGGCATCTTATAATGGTGTTAGAATCAAACACAGAAACAGACCTGAGATATAATATCCTTAGGGACACTTGCAAACAACCCAACCACCTGGATTTAAGACTGAACACATTCACGAACCAATTGACAGACATGCTGCAAAAGAACACCCAAGTCCGTCTTGTTATATGCACATAGATTTCCTTTCCCTCTCTTTCAGCTATCAGATAAACATCACACATATGTCTGATGAAATCCTCTTTCCTTTCAGAAGCATGCATGGAATCTCCAGCTTTAGGTTTCACAACAATGGAAGTTCTGAACACATTAAATCCAATACATGCAGTCTAACAAAAGCATTTTTTCCCTTTTCTTTTCAGTTATTTATGTTGACTATGGTTTCTCAATTTTAGTGCTGTGAGCGTGGAAGATGATTTCTGAAGTTCATATGGTTTTATGGCTATAGAGTAGATTAAATGAGATCCTACTGATTTCATCTCCCTCCCCCACAACATAGCCTTGCAACTGTTAGATGATTTCCAGACAATCAGTAGTGGCTTTCCCCCCCAGCCCTTTATTACTGTGGCCTCTTGTCATTAATTTTCTTTTCCCACACAAAGGGACCTTTTGGAAATGATAGTCCAGCAAGGTTCTGCTGCAGCTCTCACAGCTGCACTTTGCTCTCTTGGGAGAACACACACGGCTCAGTCTCCTTCCTATCTAATTGCGAATGTTGCTGCTTTCGACCCACCCCATTGCTTTCTCTGCATACAACAGCTTCTTTTTTTCTTTTAAACACGTTGCAGTCCGTGACAAAAGAAATGTGGTGATCTCCTGCTGGAAAGAAAAAGGAGTTCAGTTGCACGTTGCAAATTGCGGCTAATTATCCACGCAAAGGTGCTGCTCATGTGGAGTTTGCATTTGTATAAGAATAGTCTCACTCATGAATAGCAGGCCAAGTAGAGATTGAGGAAACTGCTGCTCAATATACACACCGGCAGAGGTGGAAAAAGTGGATGTTGTATGGAGCGATTTGGAGAAAGTGTGCCAATGATCCAGCTAGAACAGCTCTGTGAGAGTTCCTAGGATGATGCCATCTGCAGTGATGTAACTAGTGTGGCAAATTGAATGGGGCGTTTGCCCTTCCTGGGCATAGCCTCAGCAGAGTGTGAAATGGGCATCAAAAATCAAACAACACCAAGTCATATTATTTGACATTTATATAAACGTATATAAACACACACAGGGTTTTTAGCCTTTCCAGGAAGTTGCAGGGGTGTCGGATAGACAAGCCCCCAGCCCATCTGTCCACCATCCTCTCCAGCCTGCTGCTCTGCTGGGCACTCCAAGCCTTATTCAACTCACTGAGAGCAAGTCAAAGGAGGATCATAGCAGTGGCAGCCTCCCATTTAGTGCTACTGCAGGTAGACAGGGTGGGGTGTGCAGAGTAAAAACAAAGCTGCTGCAGCTCCAGATCACTTCTCACCCACCCGGTGCTTACAAAGCACTAAGTGGGCAGAGAGAGTTGCATGCTGTGATCCTGCTAAGTAAAGGGAAGGGGCTTTGAGTGCCTGTCCCAAAGGTACCCAAATGCTGGTGAAGGCGAAGATAAAATGCGAGACAATTGACTCCAGATTATGATAATCATTCCCCCAAGGATCTATGGGTGGCTTCTCTAGGGGGAGAGGTAGAATTTGAAGCCTGCCCTAGCCATACAAATCACTAGTTATGGAGCTGCTAGTCCATATCCCGTTCTGTCTTCTGTGCTCTTGTTCCGTGTTCTTGTCCTTTCCACACCCTGTGTTATGCCTCCTTTCCCCAGTTATCTCAAACTGCTGTGAGCTTGTAGGCCTTCCCCCATTTCCCTTATCTTGTCACATGCCAGTGCTGACTGACTCCTCTGGTTTGACAGAACTAACCAATGGAGGAAATGTAGGACAATTGGTAGAGGTGTCCTCTGGGATATCCGAAGCATCCTGCAAACAGAAGCTCAGATAAATGGAGTACTCCTTACATACCACACGTGTGCCTGCAATGATGTCCTTACAATCCACAGTAATTGACCTACAATTACTATCACTGCCCCTATCCAGTTCATTTACCTAAGCCCAGTGTATATATTACCAGAGAGACATGGGAGCGACTTCCTTGAAGTCTAGTCCCATGCTGCTTCAGAAACTTCTATTCATATGAAAGACCCTAACAACACTTCCCTACCATGCCGGTACTGTATTTGCATCAATCAATGAGATAGATCCACATGGAATATTGGAGCAAAGTAGGTCTAGTCCTTAAGGAAAGACAGGTTACTGTTCCTTTCGGATAGCATATGAACTACTCTTTGTTATCAGTCCAAAAGAAGATAGGAGTTTCTCTTCATATAGAAGCATGCATTGTAAGCTGGGGAAAGTCTACCTTTTATCATGCCATAACCACCCTGATACAGGATTAGGGTCAGTGTTAAGAAACAATCTACAGAGGCTATAAAATGTGGAGAATGAGAACAACCAAAAGCCATTATTAATGGCCCATTAATCTTGAAGGCACACACCTATCCTGCAACAGTTCTGTGTTGGAGCATCAGTCACTGGTATGAATGGCTCTGACATGCCATCTGTCCCTGGTAATTCTGAAAATGGTAAGTTCATCAGAATCAGGTTTGATATTCACAGGATCATGGAGGAGCAGATGGCATGTCTGAGCCTCTCCCATAACATAGCAGCTCATGCATACTGTCATGAGAATCACAGTGGGAATCATCCTGTGTGTCTATGGAAGTCGACTTCCATGGAGAATGTAGAAATCGACAGAGAATAAGCAGCGTCAAATAACCAGAGATTGAACAATGGAAAGAAGCATGAGTTCTAAGGACTCACACTGGGTAGAACTCACCACATGCTGGGAACGGGTTTACAAAGTGCCAATATGTTTGGACAAGCAGCACCATAACTAGTTACTTCTACGTCTAGAAATGCTTCCAGTTTTTGTACTAGAAAACAAACCAGGTGGAAGAAAAGAGAGGTATAACTATATGAAGAGCTGAATCAAGAAAGCAAGGATGGGAAAACCCAGTGCGGCTAAACTCAAGTCAAATTGCTGAGTCACCACCCCCACTATTCGACTTGAAAAAGTCATAACGGGTACTTTCCGAGTCACCCTTTAGTGACTCTAATGGATGCAAGTCAAGTCACACACACCCCCTTTAAAAAGCCCTCCTTTAAAAAGTGGGAACTGCTGCCTAGGAGTGTGTGCAAGAGGGAGGAGGGTCATGAGCAGCAGCTGGGAGGCTTACCAGGATGACTCAATCCTTGGCAGCCCTATTCACAAGTAGTCCCATCTGCATCCGCCATTCATTGAGGGTTGCCCTTCCTCTGCTCCTTCTCCTGCCCTTCCTCAGCCAATGGAAATATGAGAATGCAGATCCTTTGTCCAATGATCATCCAATTCTTCTTTCCTGTCAGAGACAGGAAAAGAGAGCCCAGTCCCACCTCCCCCTCCTGCTCACATTAACCCTTTCTTGCCTCCCAGCTGGAACTCCCTGCAACTCACCTGTTGAAACGTTTGCCCCACACAGCAAAAACAGTAAGCAGGCATCCCAGACACAGGTAGACTCAAGTCAGCACATGTGGGGATGAGTGCTGAGTCAAGGGTCCCCTGACTCAAGTCTTTTCAGCTTCTTCCACGTATGTGACTCACGAGTTGCTGAGTCTGCAAAAATCACGCATTTTCATGACTCAAGCCTGAGTCACTGACTTGAGTTCCCAACACTGCAAGAAATAATAATAATAATAATAACTTTGTTTTTACCCTGCCTTTCTCCCCGAAGGGACTCAAGGCAGCTTACAACAGGTTAAAACAGATTAAAAACATAATTTAAAACAAATAAAAACATATTAACACATATCATAAAAACAGCAGTCAGATAAAAAATAGTCCGGTAAAAAGAGCATAGAGCAGCAGCAAATCATAAAAGAATCAGGCCTGTAAAAAAATATTAAAAGATGTTAAAAAGATGTTAAAAGGCCAAGAACTCAGAAGGCTTGTTTAAACAGAAGGGTTTTCAGGCCTTGCCGAAAAGTCTCAAGAGAGGGAGCCATTCTTAAGTCAAGGGGAAGAAAGACATTACAGTACTGTAGATGTAAACTTTGTATAGTTGATGTTTCCTGACTGTCTAGGATTGGACTCACCCAGCAGGGGAAGATCTTTTGGTCCCAGCTCCAGACTGCAGCCCACCACAAACAGGGACCATCATGCCCAGGGAATTGAAGTCACCCAGCTCCATGGAGGATGAGGGTGCGACCAGAACCCCCTCCCAATGGATGTCATGAAACCACTTGCAGGGTGAAGCAGAACCTCACCCCCAGGAGCCCTGGATCAATGGTGTCCATATAGGGCACAGCTACAGGACTTCCAGCTACCCTGCCTCTCTTCTCCCTTGTGCCCATACTGACATTTAAGGTGTTTTCTCTTTGACCCTCTTAGGGTGAATTCACTTAATAATAATAATAATAAATAATAAAACTTTATTTTTATCCCGCCCTTCTCCCTAATGGGACCCAGGGCAGCTAACAACATATTAAAAAACAATAGAATTTAAAAAACATTAATACAAACAGATAAAAACATTTAAAAACACACTACAGGGCCATAAAAACAGTAGTCAGATTAAAAGAGTAAAAGAGCAGATCACCGAGGAATCAAGCCTGTAAAACTAAAAGTTGTATAAAAAAGTGAAGGCCAGAAATCAGAAGGCTTGTTTAAACAACAGTGTTTTCAGGCCTCGCCTAAAGCTCTCAAGAGAGGGAGCCATTCTCAAGTCAAGGGGAAGGGAGTTCCATAATGTTGGTGCCACTACCGAGAAGGCCCTATTTCTTGCAGCCACCCCCCGGACCTCCTTGGGTGGCGGCACTTGCAAAAAGGCCTTCTCTGATGACCTGAGATGGCGAGCCGGATTGTACGGGAGTAGGTGGTTTATCTACTTTTTATTTTTATTAAATATATTATTTTATTTTATTTTTATTAGTAGGTAATAAAAAACTTATCGTGTTTTATTTCATAACTGCAGTTCTTATTTGACTGCTCAAACATGTGGAACTACCAGTATGGAGGAGGGAGTAGTTATGGCAGGATGTAAGGTGAGAGATTTATTGATTGATTCATCTAACTTAATTTTTAGACAATTTTTGTGAGAAATAAAGCAGTTTGTAAAAAAGCAGATAATAACAATCATAAATATTTAAGACAATAGCTATACAAACTAAAATAACATTAAAACCAATAAACATTAGAGTTGGGAAGGCCAGGCCAACTGTTTTGCTTCTTTTTAAAAACTGCAAGTGTTTAAACAGTACAGGTCTCTCAAGGAAGGGAGTTCCCCAGCAGTGTGGTCACCACCAAGATGTCATTGTCTTTGGACATAGCTGCTTTGGGTCCATTCAGGGAAAAAAGTGGGATAAAAATACTGTAAATAAATAAATAAAAATAAAAATAAATGATTCTTGTGCCCACTTACTGAATCTCTGTTAATGGTGAGCCAGCAAGCAGGGTCTCTGATGCAGCACTCAGGTGGCTGGGCAAGCTGATATGGGAAAATATGATGTAGTCTTCAGGTAACTTGATTCCCGTTCATTAAGGGTTTTAAAGGCCAAGACCAGTATTCTGAATGCAGCTCAGAAGCAAATTGGGGACTAATATAGATGGTGCAAAATAGGTGTCATATGTTTTCATTTATTTGCCCCCTACCTCCATTACGCCAAAATGAAAAGTCTGTCACCACACTATAACTTAGGGTGTGTTCATACTAGGAAGTTATTTTCTGAAAGTAGGAGAAGGTAGAAGCTGTTTGCCTTTTTCCATCCCGCCCTCCTGAACAGTTCTGCTGCTGCTTTTCGAAAATTTTCATTTGAACTAGGAACTTCCTTCCTTGTAAGCTGCCCTGGGTCTGCCCAGGTGAATGTTTTTCTATATTTGAAAAATCCAGGTTTTTAGAAATCTCTCATGTCACTAAGAATAACATCTACTTTCATAAATGCAAGAATGTTTTTCTATGGATGAGTATTCAATTATGTTAGCCCCCATTTGCTATCTGAAATGGTACTTTTTCCTCTGTTTGTGAGACATAGGTCTTAGGGCCCAATCCTAAGCATGTCTACTCAGACGTAAGTCCCATTAAAATCAATGAGACTTACTCCCAAGTATGTAGATAGGATTGTAGCTTTACTGCCCAATCCTGAACAGTGTGCGCCAGCTTACTGCTGGCATGCACTGTCACAAACGTGCCATAAGGTTCATTTGCAGATTCTATCACTGGGCAAGCACTGGTGCTAGATGGTGCAAAATAGGTGTCATATGTTGGCTGGTGCTGGCTGGCGCTGGGCAGCCGCTGGAGCTCCGCCGCTTAGCGGTCGCACAAACCACCGAGGAGCAAAGAGGGGCGTGGGGGGGAGGTGGGGGGGAGGTGTTTGGGGAGGAGGGAGATAGGGAGAGGGTGGGGAGGTCCATCAGATCCAAAGCCTCCGTGTTGGGCTCACTGCCTGACACAGAGGAGCGAATGTTAGTGCATATGTTAGTGGTGGGTAAACTATTAATTTAATGGGGTACATGTAATTTGTTCTTGAAATGCTAATCAGATGTTTCCAGCACCATGCCAAACAATGTATTTGGTTGTCCTTGTTTGGTAGAGAAGATGGCTCTGGAAGCAGTGCTGGTGTTAAGTAGACAGCCATGCTGTGTACTGACAAATTGAGACAGACAAGAGGACTCTTGCTGTAGGCCAAAAGATAGGCTGTAGGCTCACCGCCCAACACAGAGGCGGAGAATTGAGTAGCCCCATTGTTGCGCTACTCAGTTTACCCAGGGGAAGGAGACCAAAGTCTCCTTCTCCCGAGGAGCTGCTGGCGGCTGCCCAGAGTACACAGGATGCGATGACAGCTATTTTCGGTGCTGCTGCAGCCCCACACCCTGGGCAGCCCAGAATTGGGCTGTTAGCCATTTCAATTAAACCAGTTCCAAAAAGCAGAGCTTAGAAAGGAGAAAGCATTGAAAATCATAATCCTAGTCTTTTAGGTAAACCATATGTTCAGGGCTTCTCAAACTAAGGTGTTACGACGCCCCAGCCAGAGGGTCCTGGCTTCTGCCTCCTTAAGGGGTAGGGGGGAGGCAGCGATGTGATCCCCAGGATTGCGACGCTAAGGGGGGTGCAGGGAATGGCATGCACTTACCAGTCCCTGCTGCAGCCTCCCAAGGGTGCGAAGAGCCTGCGCGACCCTCCGCAGGGCTCCCTGAAGCTTAAAAAGTGAAAGCGAAGCGATTGCACTCCACTTTCGGTTTTGCAGAGGCGGAGCACAATCGCTCTGCTGTCACTTTCTAAGCTTTGGGGAGCCCTGTGAACATTCGCGCAGGGCTCCCCACACCCTCAGGAGGCTGCTGCAGGGACTGGTAAGTGCATACCAGTCCCTGTGCCCCCTTAGTGATACATTCCTGGGGATTGCGTTGCTGCCTCCCCCTGCTCTCAAAAGGACTTATTGTGGCTCCAACTCTCCCAGATTACTCCCCCAGAGAGTTTGAGAACAGCTGCATATGTTAGTGGTGGGTTCACTATTAATTTAATGCAGTGCATGTAATGTTTTCATGAAATGCTAATCAGATGTTTCCAGCACCATGCCAAAAAATGTATTTAGTAGTCCTTGCTTGGTAGAGAAGAAGATGGCCCTGGCAGCAGTGTTGGTGAAAAGTAGACAACCATGCTGTGTACCAACAAATTGAGACAGACAAGAGGCCTCTTGCTGTAGGCCAAAAGATTAAGACCTCAGCCACAGACCTGCTTTCAGCAATGATGTTGTCACTCTTGATTGCCTGTGTAACAGCATGCAACATCTGCACTGATAAGAGCACTGTTTAAGGATGAATGAAATATAGCCAATGGTCCCCTGATTCTAAAAGTTTAAATGGCACAGGAAATGTCAAAGTCAGATGTTGACAGAAAAGAGATCCTAGCATCCTTTCAAGGCTGTAACAGAGTGGTGGCTGTGGCAATGGAGAAGAATTACATGCATGTTGCCTTTGTTCCTTCCTAGAATCAGTGTGAACAAACTGTATTGCATTCTTCTTGGTAGTGAATTTATGAAAGGTATGCCATCCAATCATCCTAGGACACAATCCTAAGCAGGTCTATTCAGAAGTAAGTCCTATTCTGTTCAATGGGACTTACTCCCAGGAAAGTGAGGATAGGATTGCAGCCATAGTCTTTATCTTTACAGTGAAATAAATGGGATCACATGTTCTACCATGGAGAACAAGGAGTATATCAGACTTTTGCTATCTGACATACTTCATTTGATAACTATGTTTTTCAAACGGATTAAAGATTTTTATTAATAATTTGCTTTTTAATTTATTAGCGTGCAGTCCTGAGTGCTGAGTTGCCACCTATTTATCTTTTTCCTTTGTTCTGTTATCTCCGTCATGCCTGCAGGAATCTGATGAAGGGAAACCAGAAAAGGTGTGCAGATGGAAAAGTAGGTTATAAATCTTTTAAGTAAATAATTTAATTTATGTTATGTATTTCTCACAATCCAAGCTCAGGTTTCAAGTGTAACTCTATGGGACACAATGCACAAATAAAATGTACTGGTACATTATCAGAACTAGTACACATATTAAAGTTTAAGATAAGGAACTTGCTGAACATGGTCACAAAAGCTAGAAGTCTTCACTAACCAATATTCCCATACTTGCAGTTATGAAGCAGGAATTAATTGCACAAAGAAAATGCACTTGTTGAGCATTTGTTGTATTTTAATATTTTTTGATGATGGACTGGCTTTACCTTGCAAAATTTTGAAACGTTTTATTGGCAGGACTAAAGTAGTGTAAATATGGAAATGCTAGAGACATTATGGTGACATCGTCCGCCCCCGAGAGACCTTTTATAGTTTAATTGGCCACTGTGTACACAGAGCACACAGTGATATCATGGCATTCAATAATCAGAGTCCATAGATAAGCATGAAAGACATCTTTGCAGTAACAGTAACCCAAATTCAATAAACACAGCTTCCTACATTTCTCATAATGCCATATAACATCAAACATTGATGAAGATGGTAGGCTGAAATTTTGGCTACCCATGGGGATGCTGCTCAGTAAATGCCTTACTACTGTAGAAAACCAGGAATGGATGAGGAGGAACAAGCAATGCATTCATCACGTTTAAAGGATACAAATATAATTGCAAAATTACAGTTTGGGAACACAAAACTATAAACAATGATGTAAGGAGTATATATCATCTCCTTGTTCCATTCTAGTTTGTGTATTAGTGTATTCCCAAAGTGCTAAATTGCAACTGCCTTTACCCTATCTTGATCAAATTAATTCCAGCCCCAGGGCTGCAGTAATTTGCATAGCCTAGTTTTTGCAGTATTTCTAATTGATTTCTATGTGAAAATGTACTGGTTTTACATTCTCCTCTGTTAAGTCTCTTTCCTTCCAACTTCCTTTTGTTTTCAAGCTACCTACCTTTGCTCTGAGGAACAGACAGAGGTTACTAATTATCGTACTTGGCAGCGAACACATTGCCATTTGCATAAAATATGAGTCTACTGTACATGAGTAAACATATCACCAGATTTTCTATGTTAAGCACACTATAGGCCCATAGGAAGCTGCTATAAATAGCTCCACTGCTTTTTATAAATAAGGCTCAATGTAAATAGAAAAAAATAATCCCAGGCAGATGTATGAACACTGTAAACTGCATTTCAATCCAGTGGCCCATATAAAGCTGCCTTGTACTGAATCAGACCATATGCACTTCCATGTGCACACAGCATTCCTGGAAAAGCAGAGTTTCCCATATACTTAAAAGGCTGCACATGCCTTCTGTGTGTAGAATTGTACAGAATATAGATAAATGTGTATAATTGAGCTCTGATGCCATTTTAACAATGAATTTGGGAAAGGGGAATTTAGATTAAACTGGAGAAGCAGCATCAGAAGGCTTGCTGTTTCAACACTCCAAATTGCCCTGTGCTATCCATCGTGTCTTCCCCCTGAATGGTTCCAAGCACACACAGACACCACATCTCTGCTCTCAAGTCTCCTTGCCCAAAATGTCTTATTTGGGGGGAGGAGCATTGGGGCTGAGTTACTCTTGGCTGTGAGTAATATCTAGTTAGGCCCTAAACCAGTGGTTCCCAAACTGTGTGTCATGACCCATCAGCCAGGTAAGCACTCTGCTCTGGCCTCTTAAGGGATGGGGGCAAGGGGTGGCAGCAATGCAATACCCAGGTTTGTGCTGCTGCTGGGGCTGATGAGGGCGTTTACTTACCTTCCATAGCAATGGCTTCCAGGGGGTGGGGTGGGGGGAGCCCCACGGAGCCCTCCGTAAGTATTGAAAAAAGTGATCGGAAATCACTGCTGCTTTCCGATTGCAAAACTGGAAGTTGTTTCTGATTGCATTTTTTACACTTACAGAGGCTTGGGGAGCTGTCCATACCCCCCCCCAGAGGCCAGTGCTGCAGAAGTGCTGCACCCCCTCCATCATCAGTGCACCAGTGCATCGCGCACTGCACCATGTGATCACGTTGCTGTCATCCCTCACCTCTGCAAAGATTAAGTGGTACCCTCCTCCTGAGGAGTACTTTGGGAACCACTGCCCTAAACCAAAAGGGCAACAAGCCATTCACTGGTAGGCTTGCAGATAGCATCTTAACTGAAGAACATATACAGCTGAGCCAGAACATTGGTTCAATTTGGAGGAACATCTGGAGTGGAATATCCTTTGGCTCTTTCTTGGGCCCTGTTCTCTTCAACATCTTTATCAATGACTTAGGGGAGATGGAGGGATAAAAGAAATCCTTATCTGCAGATGAATAGCTAACTGAGAGGAATAGCTACCACAAAAGACAGTAGTTACACTCAGAAGGATCTTGATAGAATGGAATACTGGGCGGAAACTGACAAAATGAAATTCCACAGAGACAAATTCAAGATCTTTCACTCAGGTATAAAAATAAAAGGCACAGGTATAAAATGGGAGATTCCTGGCGTGGCAGCAGTGCCTGTGAAAGGGATCCTGGCATTGCAGATTACAAGCTGAATATGAGCCAGCATGTGATATGACTGCAAAGATGCCTAATGTCATTTTAAGTTGCATTAATAGAACCATAGTTTCCAAATCATGAAAAATAGTGATGCCACTTTAATTCACACTGGCCAGACCTCACTGAGAGTACTGTGTCCAGTTCTGAGCACCACAGTTTAAGAAGGATGCAGCCAAACTGGTGCGAGTTCAGAGATGGGCAACAAAGGTGATCAGGGGTCTGGGAATCAAGTCCTATGAGGAAAGATTGAAGGAACTTGGTATGTTTAGCCTGGAGAAGGCAGAGAGGGGATTTTCAAACACCTAAGGGCTGTTACATAGAAGTGGAAAATTTTTCTCTGCTGCCCTGGAGTGTAGGACTAGATCTAATGAGCTTAAGCTGCAGGATCAGAGATTTCAGTTGAATATCAGGAGGAATTTCTTAACAGTAAGAGTGGTTTGGCAAGAACAGGCTTGACAAGCACCTTTTGGAAATGCTCTAGAGAGGATTTTCCTGGTTCAAGCAATGGGTTGGATTAGATGGCCTTGAATGCCTCCTCCAACTCCATTATTTATCATCTAGCCCAGTGTTGCCTACTCTGATTGGCAGCAGTAATGGTTCTCTAAGGCAAAACCAGCCCAAGCAGAAGGGTTGTCCAAGGATATTTATGTTTAGATGAGCCGGGGCAGGTAGAGGATTGGGAAGAGGCCCTGGGGCATGTTGAAACCAAAAAGCAGAGATTTCAGAAGAAAATAGGATGAAGGAAGGATGCGAAGCAGGCATCTAGACCCTCATGGGGAATCTGCTGGTTATGGCTTCCATCATCTCTGCAAAATTATCACCAGGTAATTCTAGGCAACAAGGGTGATAAGGCATTTGGGCCTCTCAGAGCACAATCCTAACTGTGACTTTGGCTGACACAGCAGCTGCTGTGCCAGCCAAAGATGTCACAAACATGTTGCAACATCACAGGAGTAAGCAGCGCCTGCAGAGCGACCTGTGTCACCCTGCCAGCACTGCATTCTGAACCCCCAGCCACTGGTGCAAGCAGGTAAAGCCCTGAGTGGTGTAGGGCATGGGGAAGGTGGCAGGGAGGTGGGGAGAAGGCGTTTCTGGGCAGAGAGGGTGGAATGCAGTGGATCTGCCAGGGATTGGCAAAAGCCTCCTCTGCTGAACCTTAACCCACTTTCCAGATGAGGCAGCACTATATAGGTCCCCTACACAGCTCAGTAGCCCCATAGAGTTGGCTGGGGCATTACTCAGGATAAGGGAAAAATATCTCCTTACCCCCAGGAGACCTCCAGCTGGCTCCCAACTAGCCATGGATACAGTGCAGGCCAGGTGGCCTAGCTGCACCAGTGCTACTTAGGATTGGACTGCCTGACATTGTACTTTACTACTCTTGCTGCTGCTGCTGCTGCTGCTACTACTACTAGTACTACTAATAATAATGCACTGTGAAACATTGATCATCGTTTATGAGCAAAAAATAATATTATTGTTCAGCAATTCAAAGGAGGAGAGATAGCCTCCTTAAGATAGCTGAAATCTATGAGGTTTATTTTTCATATAAAACTGAATGTCTTAGTTTAAGAATCACTGGAAAGCTAAGGTGTAATTATCTTGCTTTCAGCCTCAATATGATGAACTGTACAAATTACACTGAGACATAGTGCTACTGGGAGTAAACATTTTTTGTCAAGCGGTCAGCTTCAAAAATCACACCAAACAGGCACAATACATTTCCTTTGGCATTAATGGCTTCTCCTTTTCTCTACTCATCTTTGCAGCTCTGCCAAAGATGTTGCAAGCAGGTGGTTGATTGGAAACTGTGGAATTTTTGGACTTATTTATGGCTCTGTTGCCCAGGTATTGCCCAGCTTTTTGAAAGCTATGATCTTGTTTCTGCACACCAAAGCAAGTCTTAAGTCTTTTGACCATTAAAATATAGAACATTCTCAAACACAGATTAGTATAGTACAGTGGTTCTCGAACTTTTCCGGCTTGCACCTCCCCTGATCCTTGTGGCCATTAGCCGTGGCTCCCCATTACAACACCTCACCTCAGTTCCCCCCAAAATGGGGATGAAGGTGTTATAATTATACACTAGAAACAAAAAAAAGCTGCCAGCACTCTGAGGCTGCAATCCTAACCACACTTACCTGAGAGTAAGCCCCATTGAACAAAATAGGACTTACTTCTGAATAGACCTGGTTAGGATTGTGCCCTGTGTTTGTTAGCAGCACACCTGGAGGGTTTTGGAAAGGGAGGGGGGAAGTGATGAATTTGCTGGGGGAGGGGAAGACTTTGTTTTGTGTGTATCTGCTAATTGCAAACTGATGCAAACTGAGACCCAGAGACTGTTTGGCTGCAATCCTAACCTCACTTTCCTGGGAGTAAGTCCCACTGACACAATAGGACTTACTTCTGAGTAGACCTAGCTAGGATTGTGCCTTTTGTCTTACAATAGCAGCCAACATGGGAAGTAACCCCTCTCCCCCCCCCACGGCAAAAGGAGGCAGGCGGAAAAAGGGGGATGGCTGAAAAGGAATGGGTATTTTTATTTATTTAATCAATTTTTGGAGAAAAAGCCATCAAGAGTGGCTTTTTTCTCTTTTTTGAAGGGGGAGGAAAAAGAGAAAGGTGAAGATCCTTGGTTAAGCTGACACAGACATCAAGCCTATGTAGGTCTACTCGGAAGTAAGTCCCATTTTAGTCAATGGGGCTTACTCCCAGGAAAGTGTGGAAAGGATTGCAGCCACACAGAGCAAGATTGCAACTCACCCCCAAAGTAGATGGGGGACAAGCTCACACACCTACACCCCAAAATGCAGGTGCCTCCCCTATTCCCCCAGGCAAGAGGGAGGAATGCAGGCTGGGGCATTTGGACACTAAGAGCAGGCTGAGCTCCCTCCTTCCCAAGCAGAGGAAAGAGCTATGCTGCTTCTACTTTCTCTTCCCTCCCAGTTTGAAGCCTGCGAGGAGTGCGCCCAGTGCTGATGAGATGCAGCACCTCTGCTGCCCAGCCAGCCTTCTTTCCCTTTTCCCCCACTATGTTGCCCCACCCCAAGCCTCTTCTTTGCATATGCAGTGTGGACACAGTCTGACTTACTTGCCTTATAGGATTATTGTATGGTTTGCATCCAGATAATAGACATGCAGTGCTTTACACATTCAAAAAGTGACCTGTTTCCAAGAGAGACCAGCCAGGTGCCTGTAGGAAGCCCACAAATAAGGCAAGAAGACAACAGCTCTTCCCATTGTTTGTCCCAGCATCTTTTACCAAAACTCAAAAATTGGGAAAAATAGCAGAGAAAAAAAGTTCCTCTCTTCCAGTGCTACAGCCCTGGTCCAAGTAGCTGTTTCTCTATCCTTCTTCCCACCAGCTATGTTGAAACAAATAAAATGGAGTCAGGAGATCTGAGTCTGGATCTCCCATATAACATCTTCTTTAGCCCTCAGTCCCTCACCTAACATAGGAGGATTTTAAGCAACTTCTCTCTTTGCTGTTGCCATTCATTATTAACCTCTTTGTAGCTCGTTCTGAATACATTCACATATGAAATGAAGAGATAATTGGAATCCCCTGTTCCCTTGCTTATCCTGCCTTGTTTATTCTCAGCTTTCTAGCTAACTTTTCTTTTTGAATGTGCAGCAACTTTAAATGCATTGAGAATTGCTTTAATTCTGTGAATTTTTTTTTCAGCACAATGGACAGTTGCCCCATCGAGCCACTGTTGATGTAATTAATTAGAAATTCCTGGTCTTCAGAAGCTGCAGGAACAGAGCAAAGATTCAAAAGGCCAAATGGACCAATCTCTTTCAAATAGAATCTTTCAGCTAAATTTCAGCTAGCTGTGTCCAGAAGACCTGTATGGATGACAATATATTCACATTAAAAATGGTATCAAGCTAGTGCAGGCTGCTGCCTAATTCAGAGATCATATATAAGGAACAAACACAGGTAAAACATGTCTGGTAACTACAGATGTGTGCCACTTAATGACAGGGATACGTTCTCCAATCCCAGTTGTTAAGCGATTAGGTCATTAAGGGCACAATCCTAACCAGCAGTTATGCCAGCATAGGAGGCCCTGGAGTTTGCGCCTCCGTGGGCGGGAGCTGCATCAGTGCATTCAGGTGCGCTGACACACAGAGGTAGGCAGAAGCCTCTGTGGCAGCTCCTGCGCCACTGCTTGTGTTGGCACGCTCGTGCTGGCACAAGCAGCGAAGGTAGGCATGGGGGGTGGGAGGAGGTGTTTCTGGGCAGGGGGAGGGCGGGCAATGGGCAGGCCCAGCGGTGGGCATGCAGGGAGCCAGGGGAGGGGCTGGGACCCGGTGGTTATGCCGGATCCCAATCCCCGTTCCCAGAGAGAACGGAGCAGCTTCCAGCCACTCCGCTCTCCTCGGACTTGCGCCACCTCCAGAGGTGGCGCAGGTCCAAGGAGACCCATAGGGGCACGCAGCCCTTACCCAGGGGTAAGGGGAAGAGCTTCCCCTTGCCTCTGGCTGAGCTGCTGCACCCAACGAACCTGCGTTGGATGCAGCGCAAACCTCCTGGCTTGCCTGCTCCAGCGCAGGTTAGGATTGCACTCTTAGTGAATATTCAGTGCAATCTATTGCCTTGTTGTGTAAACAGACACTCACTGCCAGACACTAGCTGGCTGCACAGGCTACTGGAGCTAGATTGCTTCTTCTTTGCATTAAGAGCCTCTCTGTTGTGTAAAGAGACACTCTGCTGCAGGCTATGGGAGATGCGATTGCCTCATTAAGAGCATCTTTATCGTGCTTTGACCACTGTCATAAATGCAGTCCATCATTAAGCAAACCATTGTTAAGCAGTGGACACCTGTATTCTATTACTGGTATTCTCTATGAGTTTTAACATTGTCTGCAATCTTTCTACATAACCTATACTGTCCATATTTTCACTAGCCTCCCTCCCAACAACCTTGCAAAATATATTCTTATTATAATATATATCTTAATATAAATATACTTAACAACAACAACAATGTCCCAATGCTTCAGTCTGTAGTGTATAATTTATCCCCGTTTCAATTTTGCAATTGTTATGATGTCTGGAAATGAAAATAAACACCAAATTTTACCTTTTAAACAAGAGGAGAAAGGGCTTTTTAAAATTTTGAAATGGACTAGTTGTAAATCTTGTTTATTCATGACTTTGAGAAGTATAACAGCCACTGACCTCTAGACTGAAAAACATCCATCTCTCTTGGCGCGGCCTAAGCGGATGCCTTTTCACACCCACACCTGTGATTTATGATATGTAACAGATAAATCAATATAAGGCTTGTCTTTTAAGGTAAAAGGTAGAATGCTGTGATAACACTTGCAGACCAGTTCTGTGCTCTGTTGCTGCAGTGTGAATCCATTGTTAAGGGAAGTCACATAGTGAAAATGCTTCAGTTTACACCAAGGGAAAAAAATTATGGTGAATCCACAGCGCATGGGAAAGATGTGTGAACGGGCAGCATTCACAACTAATCAGTTCTGACAAGAACTGCTATAATATCACGTTTCTTAACACTTCTGAACAAGTATGTTCGCTTCAGGCAAACATTTTTTTCACAGTAGCTCCACGTTTGCACACCGTCATGAAAGTGATCAACAGGAAAGTAACTAGAGGAGATATTTCTTCCTCTTCTTTCAACCTCTTCAGGATCATTACTGGCTTGCGGTTTTTCGTTTGTTTTTTTTTTACTAAGGATAGAAATGTATGGAAAGCAGTTTGATACCAATTTTTATAATCTTTTAAAAATAATTTTTAATTACAAGTTTATAATTTTTAATTCATGACCTAAAAGCTGCCCCTCTACATTTAAATTGATATGAGAAAGATTGCATTGAAAGGATTGGGTTCAAAGAAGGGTTTCGTCAGTACAACTTTCCCTCTCTATACATCCCTAATCTGTTCCTGAAAAAGCCCTTCTGGTGAAAATCCAGGTAACAATTATTACATTAATTTTAATGGGAAAAATTCTAATTCATTCCAAAGCCATTCTAAGTTCACACTACAAAATCAAATGCCTAATAGCATAAGGAAAAGGTTGTGCGGCATGATAAAATAGAATAAATGATATTTAATAAAAACATTATAGAGCATCAATAAACTGTTAAAATCATAAATGAAAATGTTTCAGAAGTTCTAGCATCACATAATGAGGTTTAGCACCTCAAGTTTTAGTTGCAAAATATGAGCGAGTCCTTGATGTTCACCTTTCCCCCCCCCCCCCACATTTCCCATGATTTTTCTCTTCATCTCCTGTGCTTTAGGACCCATATTCACAGTAATTTGTAGAAACACAGTACAAAATCAAATGCACAATAAAAGGGAGCATCTAATGCTTATGGGTCCTCTGAGGGAGGACCTAAAGCCTGCTGGAGCAAACCCAAGAAAGGGGGCCCTTCTACCTACTAGGAAGAAAAATACATGGAACTCCTTCTTGGGTACATGAGACAAATGTGTCCCCTTCTCTGTCTCCAGAGTTCAAAGTGGAGGGGGGTGTACCCAGCGAGAGAAATAGGAGGTAGAGATGCGCTCCTTCCTCCCCCCCCCCACCATTCCCAGACCTTATAGTATATTAAAAATCTTGGTATGGATGGAAAGGGAGGTCTTAAATATATGTGCAGTATGAATAAGTGAAACTCTGTATAGCACATTGTTTCTCAATGTTTGTCCATGGCTGTACCACTTCACATGGTCCACCTATTCTGGAATTCTATTCTTCCACCTATTCTTCCACTTATGCCACTGGAAGTAACTGGTGATGACATCATTGCCAGTTACTTCTGAGCTGGGAGGCCAGATTCTACATGACATACACCAATAAGAAGCTCAGGGTCGACAGGAGGGCTTTTTGAATGCAGAAAAGCATGCTTTGGAGCTCCGCCCATCAAGCTGAGCCTCCTACCACTGTTCATTGTGTGCATTCCTGGTCTCGCTGCCAGATGGCAGGAGGACCACTCCTCAAGTACCACTGGTGGTACCCATACCACTGGTTGAGAAACACTGGCATAGCGAGAATACTTATAAAGAGGGAAGAGTAATTACGTTCATTAATAGCAATTAAATGAAAAATGGACCTTACTTAGATGTTTACTAGGCCACATGAAATGGCACATATATACGTATCATCAGATCACCTGGTCCAGTTTGCCTGTCTCAGTATAGTACAGATAAGCGGTGTAGCATTTCAAAGTATTTTGTGCAGTAATATTCACTGGATCTGACAATCACGTATAATGGACAGCCTGCCAAGTTAGCTGTGGCTACTGCTTATGCCTGTGCAGTACCCTGCCTTCACTGAGCAGCAATTTTTAAAAACACAAAACTTAAAACTTATTCTTCAAAGAAAGAATAAATGTAGAAACAGGCTGTTCCACAGCTCCCCTGTGATCCTGATGCCACCCATAGATAACATCTCTGGAAACTGAATGGAAACCAACCTTCACCTTGTAGCACTATCTAGATTCCATGGCTGCACACACTCAACCTATCCCCTCTCTCCTGAAAAGTGAGGGTTACCAGAATAGAGAACAGCATGCCTGTTAACAGTGTTGTGGGAATCAACAGTGGGATCACACAATGGAGTTGCTTTTTGTAAGATATTTACTACAACCACAGACAGTTTGCATTACATACTACTACACTGAGACCTTTTGCTAGAAGAGATTGCAGGCAATGTTACACCATGGACCTTCCAGCAGAATAGCAATAGTTAAAGAGGAGATGACTGACGTTGGAAAACAAAGAATAAGACAAGAATCTCTAACCACAGGTGGCCCAACCAGGTCTACTACTTTCCAGCACTGACATAAGGGCACTGCAGCTCTGAGGTAAAGGAACAAACATTCCCTTACTTTGAGGAGGCCTCCTTGGGTGACACCCAAGGTGACACCCAACTGCAGGATGCAGCACATGTCCCATTGGCACCGCTATGCCAGTGCTGGAAAGCACTGACTTAAAGGGTTAGGATTGCACTCAAAGTAGTTTACAACTCTCCCAACTGTTGGAAGAGAGCATTCACACTCTTGAGGACAATATAGTGATCTATTGCTGTTCACATGGCAGTGCTGCAGCTCAGTGCTTAGGGAGCTGCAGTAGAAACTGGAAGGTAGGGGTTCAAATTTCGACCCCAGCAGATGGGGCTCATTCTCCCTAACAGTCTAGCACCTGACAACATCTAACAATGCATTTGATTTATTTGTACAGCACTTTTCAGGCCAAGGCCTCCCAAGGCAGTTTACAAACAATTAGGAACACCATTTTTAAAAATGTAAATAAATATTTTCAGCATAATTTGAACAAAAGACTTGATCAATATTTAGACCTGAATGTGTGGAGAGGACAATTAGAACTGGGCTGCCTAGCCACACACCCTGCATTGATAATAATAATAATAATAATAATAATAATAATAATAATAATAATTGGCAACCTTCAGTCTCGAAAGACTATGGTATCGCGCTCTGAAAGGTGGTTCTGGCACAGCGTCTAGTGTGGCTGAAAAGGCCAATCCGGGAGTGACAATCCCTTCCACAATAGGAGCAAGTGCAGTCTGTCCCTGGTCTGTCTCCCTGGCTATGGGCCTTCCTTCTTTGCCTCTTAGCCTCAGACTGTTGGCCAAGTGTCTCTTCAAACTGGGAAAGGCCATGCTGCACAGCCTGCCTCCAAGCGGGCCGCTCAGAGGCCAGGGTTTCCCACTTGTTGAGGTCCATCCCTAAGGCCTTCAGATCCCTCTTGCAGATGTCCTTGTATCGCAGCTGTGGTCTACCTGTAGGGCGCTTTCCTTGCACGAGTTCTCCATAGAGGAGATCCTTTGGGATCCGGCCATCATCCATTCTCATGACATGACCAAGCCAACGCAGGCGTCTCTGTTTCAGCAGTGAATACATGCTAGGGATTCCAGCACGTTCCAGGACTGTGTTGTTTGGAACTTTGCCCTGCCAGGTGATGCAGAGGATGCGTCGGAGGCAGCGCATGTGGAAAGCGCTCAGTTTCCTCTCCTGTTGTGAGCGAAGAGTCCATGACTCGCTGCAGTACAGAAGTGTACTCAGGACGCAAGCTCTGTAGACCTGGAACTTGGTATGTTCCGTCAGCTTCTTGTTGGACCAGACTCTCTTTGTGAGTCTGGAAAACGTGGTAGCTGCTTTACCGATGCGCTTGTTTAGCTCGGTATCGAGAGAAAGAGTGTCGGAGATCGTTGAGCCAAGGTACACAAAGTCATGGACAACCTCCTGTTCATGCTCAGAGATTGTAATGCAGGGAGGTGAGTCCACATCCTGAACCATGACCTGTGTTTTCTTCAGGCTGATTGTCAGTCCAAAATCTTGGCAGGCCTTGCTAAAACGATCCATGAGCTGCTGGAGATCTTTGGCAGAGTGGGTAGTGACAGCTGCATCGTTGGCAAACAGGAAGTCACGCAGACATTTCAGCTGGACTTTGGATTTTGCTCTCAGTCTGGAGAGGTTGAAGAGCTTTCCGTCTGATCTGGTCTGGAGATAGATGCCTTCTGTTGCCGTTCCAAAGGCCTGCTTCAGCAGGACAGCGAAGAAAATCCCAAACAAGGTTGGTGCAAGAACACAGCCCTGCTTCACTCCGCTTTGGATGTCAAAAGGGTCTGATGTGGAGCCATCGAAGACAACAGTGCCCTTCATGTCCTTGTGGAAAGATCTGATGATGCTGAGGAGCCTGGGTGGACATTCAATCTTGGGGAGAGTCTTAATAAATAATAATAATAATAATAATAATAATAATAATAATAATAATAATAATAATAATAATAATAATAATAATAGTACAGGTATTTATATATCGCCTTTCTTGGTCTTTATTCAAGGCGGTTTACACAGGCAGGCTAAATTAAATCCCCGTAGGGATTTTTACAATTGAAAGAAGGCTCTATCTTTCAAGAGCAACAACAATTCAGATGTTTCTTTCTGATCTGGCCTCCATCCTCCCACGCTCAGAGCAGATGGAAATAGCTCAACTCGGCTCGGCTTGTCAGCTGCTTCAAGGTCGCACAGTGCCGGTGGCCTCGAACTGGCGACCTTGTGGATGTTATCTTCAGGCAAATGGAGGCTCTACCCTCTAGACCAGACCTCCTGCCCATTCTCTCTGTCCATGCCCCAGGCCTCTGCACATCTGACACTTGTCTGCAGAGAACAATGTGGAACCTCAAGGAGGGATCCTCCCTGCATTCAGTGCTCCTCTCTTCTGGCAAACACCAAATGTTTGGAGGCCTGGGGATGCGGACAGAGAGTATGCTGGTGTGAAGGTACCGCTAGCCTGTTTGGACCTCATCACATGTGGGTGTTTTACTTGAATAGGGTGAAAGTGCAGGGGCATCTGCAGTGTAGAAATAATTATTTTACAATGGAAATATCGATGGGCATAAAGAAAAGGAGGCATCATCACCAGGTTACATGCCTACTGTGGTAAAGCAAACAACACCTGACCAGATGCAAGGGTGGATTTGTGGACAGACATAATTGGAGGTCATTGTCAATTATAATTAGCATGTTTACTGCTGTGTTTACATCTTCTGAACAGTAATAAAAACATCATAAGAAGGTGTTTTGGGGAAGTGCTTCTGGGAAGGCTATTTAGTGTTGGATATACATCTTTCCTCTGACAGAATCAAATGACCCTCTGCCACATCCATAGAACTGACAGTTGCTGTGAGCTTTCAAAGAAGTGGTTTGATTTGGCAGCTCCAGGTCTCCGAGTAAGCCATCTCTTAGAGGCAAGGCGCTGATTAATAAAGAGGGTACTTATGCAATTGGTTTCTGGAATGTTTATGCCAAATGTCACTTCATGCAAAAAAGAAAAGAATGTGTTCTGACAACCAGGACAATACTGGAATTCACTCTACATATTGATTTTCCACATGGTGGTGACACATTTTGTCTCCTCAGTAATTGTGAGAGGTAATTGTGGGTGGAGAAAGAGAGTTGCCCAAGGCTACCCCATGAATTTCAAAAATGAGCAGGAATGTAAATCCTTCTTTGTCATGTCCAAAGCCAGCATTTTCTACTACTGAACAACACTGGCAGCGCCCCAAAAAGCGCACCACCAAAGAACAAAGTAGTAGAGGGATTCTGAAAACTGGTGAGAAGGTTTCTGAAGTTTCTTTATATGATCTTCTTGGGAAAAGGCAAAAAAGATTATTTCCCTATCTGCTGGCAAATGCTCAACAGGGACACAATTTCAGTTTGTTTAGAGGGGTAGGGACAAGATTACTGAAAACCAAAGCAAAGACCTGCTCTTGGCTATATTCAAGATGAAATTGCAGTACATGTTAACAATTTCTTCCCAAAGTTGCATATACGCAACAGAGACCAAATGTATATACCTGGGACTGAGCAGAAATGGGTTAAGAGTAGTTGTTGTGGTTAATAACTAGGGCTGCTGAGGAATAATCACCTGGCCTAATGGGGTAGGGATGAGTTTTCCTCCTCCTAAATTGCACCCCTGGAAACACACCAAGAAATGATATTATATCTCTGTAATTGATCTTAACCATCTTGCTGAATAATGCGTCTGTTATTTTTAGTTGCTTAAGTAGACTTCCACCACCATTCATGCCTCTCTTTTGTCTGTCACATCTCCAGGATAGGCCAGGAAAATAATTATAGGTAATGACAGAGAGACAATGATCTATGCTTTTAAGCTATAGGGAACTGACTTCTAATAGAGATGGAAATCATGTGCTTCTTTTGTAATGTATTTAAAAAATTACTTCTATTTTTATTTGGGATAAAATGTTGAATCACATTTTTACATTTATGGTTATCCTTGATTGACTGATTGATTCTTTCAGATATTTGTACTCCTATGGCTACACTTTTGCCCTCTTCACACATTCAGGTATAATGCTTGGACAGGGCATTTGTTCAGTTGTTGTTCATGCTGTAACATGAACATTGTTCATTGTTATGAATCTATTATGAATCTGAAGCCATTTATTAATTTATTTCTGGCAAACACCTGTCCTCCTGGGAGTGAAAACTTCCTCAGACAGAGTACATAGGACAGTTTAATAATCTGTTCCTAATTTCTGGAGCAGTGATTTTAAGTACCTTCTATGAGACTTAAACAATATGTTTTTGATGGATATTTTCTCTACAATACCAAGCTGGTATTACTGCCCAAGGTGCATTACATGATACGCAGAAGACACCACTTCGTTGAAACAGCAGGGAACTCTAATCTCTTCAGCCTCTTCAGTATTTATTATGGAAATTATGGAAATTGTGTCCTAGTCTTCCTTGCTTTCACAAGATAGGCATGTATGTTTGTGTACTACATGGTAAAATGTTCTAGTAATAATTAGGAATAGGAAGAATGATAAAAGGTCCAAGAAAAGTGTGCCCTTTCATCTTTCTGCTAATGTTTCCTTCCATCTGAATGTATTCTGAAAAGACAGGAGTTCTTAATCTTGGCCTGAGGACACATTGTATTATCAGGCTGTAGTTGGAGAGAGGCAACCTCCTGCCATTTAAATAACCAGTGTTCAAAGGCAAGGTGGAAATCTACTTGTGCCTGTTTTCATGATCAGTTTCCCAGTGTGGTGGCTGCTGAAAGCACAAATGGTAGCGTAACCATGAAAGGAAATGGGCACATGAGAGGCAACAGGATGGTAAGAAAACTCCTGCTTGCATTGGGCTTTAGCACACTTCTGCAAATGGTCACTATACTCAATGTTTGCAGAGTTCTGTGTACTCCATTGCAGCCCCTCACATGACTATCTTTACCCATAATGGTGGCAGCCTGCTATCAAAGTGAGCAGCAACTACCACACTGGGAGCAGGGACACCATTTCAGACATCAGCAGGTGAGGAGGACGGTTTTTAGCTTGCTGGAGTTCAGGAAGGGTGTTGGGATTGAAAAAATTCCAAAGGCCTGCCCTTGGGGATACATTCAAGATTAAAATGCAAAACAAAGAAATATTTTAAGACCATTTATTGCAGTTAGTTTTTTCAATCTTGTAACAACTGTAGTGGGATTATCAAAATAGTGAAAGCCAGCAACCATTTCATGAAGCAAACGGATTATTTCTGTGCCAGGTATACCTGTTACATAATCTCATTTAATTATGGAAACAATAGTTGCTCCATGTATAGAATCAATAAGGCAATCCTAACCACACTTCCTTGAGAGTAAGCCCCATTGAACAAAATAGGACTTATTTCTGAGTAGACCTGGTTAGGATTGTGCCCTAGGTTGGCTAGAAATACAAAAGTTCCTGAAGAATAATTAAGTATGTCGGGTATATAAGGAAGGTGATTGACCATCTTTTCTTACTCTTGCCAAATGGCATTTTTATGCAGAGCTGGTAATGACAATTGCCCCTTGGCACTGTTCTGCAACCTAAGGACAGCCAATGCTAGACTTTTGGAGACACTGCCTGTATTAGCTGAGCAACCTCACCTTCTTATCAGTGCAATTAGGGTAGACCAATTTAGAAATCTCTTGCTATTTCAACAGAACTGCATCTACTTCAGCTGTGGCAGAAAAATTTGTGGTGAAGCAATGCTCCCTGAGGCATCTGGTGAGCCACTGTGAGACACAGGAAGTTGGACTGGATGGGTCTTTGGCCTGATCCAGTGGGGCTCTTATGTTCCTGTTCTAAATGAAATCCTAGCTTCCTTCCTGTACTTGATCCTGCAGCGTGGGTTCATGCAGACCTGAGCCAGCTATTTAGCTAGTGCAGGTCCAAGTAGACCCCCTGCATCGCAGAGGCTTACCCCCTGGAAAGGGAATAATTGTTCCCTTACCCAGAGGACACCTCCACAACTGCTCTCGCACCATAGGATGCAGTGGTCACCATTTTGTCGCTGCTGCTTCAGTGGGGGCAGGGGAATGGATAGGATTGGGCCTTGTAACTATTACAAGCTCCATTTATCAAGAAACAGACAATTCACTGGCTATACGCTCAGGATAAGGCTCTGCACACAGCTATTGGTTGGGGTTTAGGCTGTGATTTTAGTCTTTTCCCCAAACACCCCAAAAGCACATGTAGCTGTGTCTGAAGGAGAGAAAGAGAGAGGAACTGACTTTAAAAATAGCATTTAAATCCCTTTGCAGTTTGGCTTTAAGCAGATTTAAAGTCTATTTAGGAAGCTTGCTGCGTGCATCTCTGACACGTATGTCAGTGGCTTCAGTCAGCTGCCTTCTTCTGGTGTGGATTTTATTTATTTATTTTTCATTATCGGCCAATTCGTTCAATCAGTTTTCTCTGTTCCCTTTATATTTGTGGGAGGCTGTATGTGGTGTGCCTGTTGATATGCTGCATCAGTTTGCTCTCATTACAGCGCATCTACAATTTATTAATCGTTGTCAGTGACAGTGATGTGTGTGCTTCACACGGACACTGTGAATATGCTACAGCCTGTAGACTTGTGTAAACAGCTTTCAATCCATCACTAGTAAGGCAACAAAGAAGGCAACCATTGTAGTCCTCCCATATAATAGAATCTCCTCATATATTTTCAGATAGTTGCAATTCCATATAATCTAAATTTTCTCTGACAACCTTTGAAATTGCCAGCCAGCATAATCTAGGAACAGTAGTATAGCTAATGATTGTGTAGCCTGATGCCAAATTCAAAGTGTTGCCCCAGAAGTGATGTCACAACTGGAAGTGACATCACGTCCAGGATTTTAAAAAAGTGAAAATTGGGAGGAGCCCACCTCCTCCCCACAGCAGCTCACCACCCACTTGCTCTGCTGTGGGCAGGAGGTCTGGTCTAGAGGGTAGAGCCTCCGTCTGCCTGAAGATAACATCCACAAGGTCGCCAGTTCGAGGTCATCGGCACCGTGCGACCTTGAAGCAGCTGACAAGCTGAAGCCGAGCTATTCCATCTGCTCTGAGTGTGGGAGGATGGAGGCCAGAATGTGAAGCCAGATCGGAATGAAACACCTGAATGTAGTGGTTCTTGAAAGAAAGAACCTTCTTTCAAATTGTAAAAATCCCTATTTAATAAGGGATTTAAATAAAAAAAAGCCTGCCTATGTAAACCGCCTTGAATAAAGTCTTGAATAAAGACCAAGAAAGGCGGTATATAAATACCTGTTATTGTTATTATTGCTGTCTTCCCCCCCCCCCAGTCAGTGGCATAGCTAAGGCATATATCAGCTACCTGCTGTCAAAGAAGATTTTGTAGCCCCCCTTCATGACAAAATCAAATTTACTTAAGTAAATAAACAAAAAGTTACTGGTTCCATGCTGAATCATAATATCATCTCATTGGCACTCAAAATAATCAGTCTCATAGGTCAGTTTGGAGTTAAACAAATCCACTATTTGTTCCACAAGGCAGTTGTGTTTTCATTTTCTGGTTAATTGGCCATAATCCAAAATCTGGATATTCCAGAGTAGTTTGTTGCATTGCATTCTGCATTAAATTACCTTTCCAATGATAGATAACATGATGGTATTATTCATACATACCAAGATTTTCACAATTTTGGTCACAAGTGTCAAGCTCAGCTTGTTGCCCCCTAAAGCTTGATGCCCAGTGCAACTGCTACCCCCTGCACCCTCTTAGCTACGCCACTGTCTAGGAATGCCCCTGAACAGTGGCATCACTAGGGTTTATGTCACCTGGTGCAAGAGCCCATTGCATCACCTTCACAATGGACTTCCTTCAGTACCAGTACCATCTTATTTTAATATATAACAGTACAGGTCTCTCAACAAATCAATTACCAACAAAAAACCAGCAGCCAACTTGATGACACTCGCACAGCTAAGAGTTCAAGAATTAGCTCTGATACCTGGAAATGAAAGCTGACTCATACTAATACCTTATTGTTTGTCATAACAATACCTCATTGGCTCTTGAAACAAGCAGTTTTATTGGTCAGTTTTGAGTTAAGAAAATCCACTTTTTGTGACATGTGTTGTTACACAACTTATAGCAGTTGTATTTCCTTTTCTGGTTATTTGGCAATACCTTTTGATAGAATACAGATTTTTCAACGTGGTTTGTTTCATTGCATTATACAATAACTTGTTCTGGATTCCTGAGTGTTTCCTCTTCATAGAATTAAATGGATGTCCCTACTTCAGATCCACAGAGGCCTAAAGAATAGACTTCTCAGTGGCTGCAATTTCATATTTTGATTGAGTACCATTGTATAAATGCTACTGTATAAACAGCATTCACATTTATCTAAAACTCTGAATATTTTATCCTATCTAAAATAAACCACTGATGCAACCACACCCACTGGACCACACACTGCATCTAGTGGGGGGGGGGGCATTCCTGGAGGTCTCCTCCAGGTAACAGAACATTTGTTCCCTTACAGGGGGGCAAGCCTCCATTGCCCTAATGGGTTTACTCAGACCTGCACCAGTTTATTTTGCTGGTGGAAGTCTGAGTGGACCCAGGAAGGCAGAACAAAGCCTTGAAGGGGGATAGGATATAGGCAGCATCACTGCTGCTGATACTACCCCCTTCCTGGCCTTGATCCACCCTCTTCCTGGCCCATCTCTTCCCCTTCCCTCCCCTTTCAGCCCACCTTCCACCCCCACACTGACTTACCAGTGCTGGGGCTGTTCCTGGCTCCTCTGCCATGCAGTTGCAGCCACTTGTTGCTTGTGGCAGTGGGCAGCTGTGCTTTACAGTGTGTTGCCTTTCTGTGACAGCCATAAAGCACACTGTGCCACTGGAACACAAATGCCAGCAACACTGAGTCCCAATAGATTTGGGCCATAAGACTGTTTGAACCAGTTCATGTTGTCCCTCTGATTTAGGTCAGTTCTCCCAACCATGTAGTATACAGCAATTATGTCAAAACAAAGTAATAATTTCAGTTGATTCACAACTGGTTTTGTGAATCCTGTGTATGGCTCAGATCTTGATTCATGTTATGATTTGCCATTTTCTAAAAATGTTTCAACATATGGTGACTCACAGGACAAAACAATACTAGACAATATTCACAAAATTGTGTCAATGTGCTAAATCCATTAAAAGTTGGCATTTGTTGATTTTAAACTGGACCTAAACTCCTGTCAGTTATTTAATGAAATAAATAACTGTTATTTATTTTTAACTCCTAACTCCTCCTGTTATTTAATGAAAAACAGCAAGGCAGTGAAAATGCAAAATCACTGAAAACAGTGTTATTTTTCAGTAAGTATAGTATTGTATTGGCAACCTTCAGTCTCGAAAGACTATGGTATCGCGCTCTGAAAGGTGGTTCTGGCACAGCGTCTAGTGTGGCTGAAAAGGCCAATCCGGGAGTGACAATCCCTTCCACACCGGGAGCAAGTGCAGTCTGTCCCTGGTCTGTCTCCCTGGCTATGGGCCTTCCTTCTTTGCCTCTTAGCCTCAGACTGTTGGCCAAGTGTCTCTTCAAACTGGGAAAGGCCATGCTGCACAGCCTGCCTCCAAGCGGGCCGCTCAGAGGCCAGGGTTTCCCACTTGTTGAGGTCCATCCCTAAGGCCTTCAGATCCCTCTTGCAGATGTCCTTGTATCGCAGCTGTGGTCTACCTATAGGGCGCTTTCCTTGCACGAGTTCTCCATAGAGGAGATCCTTTGGAATCCGGCCATCATCCATTCTCACGACATGACCGAGCCAACGCAGGCGTCTCTGTTTCAGCAGTGAATACATGCTAGGGATTCCAGCACGTTCCAGGACTGTGTTGTTTGGAACTTTGTCCTGCCAGGTGATGCCGAGGATGCGTCGGAGGCAGCGCATGTGGAAAGCGCTCAGTTTCCTCTCCTGTTGTGAGCGAAGAGTCCATGACTCGCTGCAGTACAGAAGTGTACTCAGGACGCAAGCTCTGTAGACCTGGATCTTGGTATGTTCCGTCAGCTTCTTGTTGGACCAGACTCTCTTTGTGAGTCTGGAAAACGTGGTAGCTGCTTTACCGATGCGCTTGTTTAGCTCGGTATCGAGAGAATGAGTGTCGGAGATCGTTGAGCCAAGGTACACAAAGTCATGGACAGCCTCCAGTTCATGCTCAGAGATTGTAATGCAGGGAGGTGAGTCCACATCCTGAACCATGACCTGTGTTTTCTTCAGGCTGATTGTCAGTCCAAAATCTTGGCAGGCCTTGCTAAAACGATCCATGAAATGCTGGAGATCTTTGGCAGAGTGGGTAGTGACAGCTGCATCGTCGGCAAAGAGGAAGTCACGCAGACATTTCAGCTGGACTTTGGATTTTGCTCTCAGTCTGGAGAGGTTGAAGAGCTTTCTGTCTGATCTGGTCCGGAGATAGATGCCTTCTGTTGCAGTTCCAAAGGCCTGCTTCAGCCGGACAGCGAAGAAAATCCCAAACAAGGTTGGTGCAAGAACACAGCCCTGCTTCACTCCGCTTTGGATGTCAAAAGGGTCTGATGTGGAGCCATCGAAGACAACAGTGCCCTTCATGTCCTTGTGGAAAGATCTGATGATGCTGAGGAGCCTGGGTGGACATCCGATCTTGGGGAGAATCTTGAAGAGGCCGTCTCTGCTGACCAGGTCGAAAGCCTTTGTGAGATCTATGAAGGCTATAAAGAGTGGCTGTCGTTGTTCCCTGCATTTCTCCTGCAGTTGTCTAAGGGAGAATACCATATCAGTGGTGGACCTGTTGGCTCGGAATCCACACTGCGATTCTGGATAGACGCTCTCTGCAAGTACCTGGAGCCTCTTTAGTACAACTCGCCCGAGTTTCACTTATATGTATATAAAAAGCAGGGAAGAAATTATAGCACAAAACAGTGACGATTAGCCTTCATAATATTAAACAGTGGTTGAAATATTGTATGTCCAAAAACAGATCTATGGACTAATGAAATTGCTCTATTAATTAAGAATTACAGTAAGAGCCCTTTAACTTGAAGTTGATAGAAAAATGAATCCTAGGAAGGACTACTGAGGCAATGTTTGCATTTGTAAACCTTTTATATTATAGATATTAAATATATGAATAAGGAAATTATTCATAAGTCCAATTGAGGACTTGTGTTTTTTTAATGTGTAAAAATCACTGACTACTTACTGAAATGGCATTCTTGAAATGTTCCCATCTGTTGGATGCGTTTGCGTCGGCCGGGCCTGGAAGAGATTCCTCAAGCGCTTGTGCAAATTCCTCCACTTTTCTCTGATCCCGAGTCTTGCTGGTATCAATGCGGGGTCTTCCTTCCTTTTTCGTGTGATACAGTCGCTTTGTTTGCAGTTTCACTCTGCTGCACACCAGGGAGTGGTCAGTGTCACAGGCAGCACCCTGATAGCTGTGTGTGATCTTGATGCTGGGAAGGCTTTGATCTTGGGTGTCTCCAAGAGACTCTATGTTGGGGCTTCGTGTTGAAGAACGTGTTGCTGACACAGAGACCATGATGACAGCAAAACTCTAGCAGGCGTTGGCCATTCTTGTTCATCTTCCCAATGCCGAACTGACCTAAGCACACTCTTTCTCTCTTGGAGACACCCAAGATCAAAGCACTGGCACCAGCTCGACCTGATTCTCACCAGACGCTCCAGCCTTCCCAGCATCAAGATCACACACAGCTATCAGGGTGCTGCCTGTGACACTGACCACTCCCTGGTGTGCAGCAGAGTGAAACTGCAAACAAAGCGACTGTATCACACGAAAAAGGAAGGAAGACCCCGCATTGATACCAGCAAGACTCGAGATCAGAGAAAAGTGGAGGAATTTGCACAAGCGCTTTAGGAATCTCTTCCAGGCCCGGCCGACGCAAACGCATCCAACAGATGGGAACATTTCAAGAATGCCATTTCAGTAAGTAGTCAGTGATTTTTACACATTAAAAAAACACAAGTCCTCAATTGGACTTATGAATAATTTCCTTATTCATATATTTAATATCTATAATATAAAAGGTTTACAAATGCAAACATTGCCTCAGTAGTCCTTCCTAGGATTCATTTTTCTATCAACTTCAAGTTAAAGGGCTCTTACTGTAATTCTTAATTAATAGAGCAATTTCATTAGTCCATAGATCTGTTTTTGGACATACAATATTTCAACCACTGTTTAATATTATGAAGGCTAATCGTCACTGTTTTGTGCTATAATTTCTTCCCTGCTTTTTATATACATATAAGTGAAACTCGGGCGAGTTGTACTAAAGAGGCTCCAGGTACTTGCAGAGAGCGTCTATCCAGAATCGCAGTGTGGATTCCGAGCCAACAGGTCCACCACTGATATGGTATTCTCCCTTAGACAACTGCAGGAGAAATGCAGGGAACAACGACAGCCACTCTTTATAGCCTTCATAGATCTCACAAAGGCTTTCGACCTGGTCAGCAGAGACGGCCTCTTCAAGATTCTCCCCAAGATCGGATGTCCACCCAGGCTCCTCAGCATCATCAGATCTTTCCACAAGGACATGAAGGGCACTGTTGTCTTCGATGGCTCCACATCAGACCCTTTTGACATCCAAAGCGGAGTGAAGCAGGGCTGTGTTCTTGCACCAACCTTGTTTGGGATTTTCTTCGCTGTCCGGCTGAAGCAGGCCTTTGGAACTGCAACAGAAGGCATCTATCTCCGGACCAGATCAGACAGAAAGCTCTTCAACCTCTCCAGACTGAGAGCAAAATCCAAAGTCCAGCTGAAATGTCTGCGTGACTTCCTCTTTGCCGACGATGCAGCTGTCACTACCCACTCTGCCAAAGATCTCCAGCATTTCATGGATCGTTTTAGCAAGGCCTGCCAAGATTTTGGACTGACAATCAGCCTGAAGAAAACACAGGTCATGGTTCAGGATGTGGACTCACCTCCCTGCATTACAATCTCTGAGCATGAACTGGAGGCTGTCCATGACTTTGTGTACCTTGGCTCAACGATCTCCGACACTCATTCTCTCGATACCGAGCTAAACAAGCGCATCGGTAAAGCAGCTACCACGTTTTCCAGACTCACAAAGAGAGTCTGGTCCAACAAGAAGCTGACGGAACATACCAAGATCCAGGTCTACAGAGCTTGCGTCCTGAGTACACTTCTGTACTGCAGCGAGTCATGGACTCTTCGCTCACAACAGGAGAGGAAACTGAGCGCTTTCCACATGCGCTGCCTCCGACGCATCCTCGGCATCACCTGGCAGGACAAAGTTCCAAACAACACAGTCCTGGAACGTGCTGGAATCCCTAGCATGTATTCACTGCTGAAACAGAGATGCCTGCGTTGGCTCGGTCATGTCGTGAGAATGGATGATGGCCGGATCCCAAAGGATCTCCTCTATGGAGAACTCGTGCAAGGAAAGCGCCCTATAGGTAGACCACAGCTGCGATACAAGGACATCTGCAAGAGGGATCTGAAGGCCTTAGGGATGGACCTCAACAAGTGGGAAACCCTGGCCTCTGAGCGGCCCGCTTGGAGGCAGGCTGTGCAGCATGGCCTTTCCCAGTTTGAAGAGACACTTGGCCAACAGTCTGAGGCTAAGAGGCAAAGAAGGAAGGCCCATAGCCAGGGAGACAGACCAGGGACAGACTGCACTTGCTCCCGGTGTGGAAGGGATTGTCACTCCCGGATTGGCCTTTTCAGCCACACTAGACGCTGTGCCAGAACCACCTTTCAGAGCACGATACCATAGTCTTTCGAGACTGAAGGTTGCCAATACTGTATACTGTAAGTGAAACTGTGTGAGAAGAATTATTTTATTCCCCTATTTATTCTGTCACTGCTGTCTTCTATTATGCTATTATTCTGTCATTGCTGCATGAGAAAACAGACTATATTTTCTAAATTTTAAAATTAATGTAAAATTGAATGTGAGGAGAATCCTGTTTATATCATAAGGGTAGAACTACATGTTTTGGAAGGTATAGAACTGCACAGAAAATAGCTTCCTCCCACCATATCCACTTACCTCCAGTCCTGATGTCCTAAAATGGTCCATCAGTGTTAGAATTTCTCTTTTTAGTGGAATTTACATCACTATAATTTTTTTCCATATTTGATATTTTATATTGTGTTAATGTGTATTTTCTTATTAAATGTTTTTTAAAAAAGCTTTTTCCAATAGTTATTCAATAACTGTGTATAACTGAATAGTCACAACCAGTAGAAATTAGCTGTAGGTTTCCTGAGAGTTGTAACTAGTTATGAGAGTTAGGATTCTGAGAGTTGTTACAAAAATGAACATGACATGCATTTCACTCCAAAAGTTTACTTTTAGAGTGTTCAGTTCATGCTGTGTTTCTGCAGGAATCACTGGAACTGGCCGTGCCTGCTAAAGGGAAGGAGGCAAACCCAGGGCTGTAACTCCCATAGAGACATGACAAGCAGCTTCCTCTTGTTGGCAGAGAACACCCCAAAAGGTGCATTGTGCAAGAAAGTCCAGATAGGAAGCTTTGCATGCAGCTGACATTCAAAAGTCAAAGATAGTTTTAATTAAGAGAGGCTGCAATCCTAACCACACTTTCCTGAGAGTAAGCCCCATTGAACAAAATAGGACTTACTTCTGAGTAGACCTGGCGAGAATTGTGCCCGAAAATACACCCTTATGGGAAAGGATAGAAGTGTAGCCTCCAACTAGTCTAGCTACATATCTCCTGAGAGTGGGAGAGCAGAAGTAAAGCTTAATTATAGTACTCTGGGTAATCAAAGAGCATGCATTACTCCAGAATAGAAAAGTCAGAAGACCTTGTCCTCTACCACTATCTAGCTCAGGGATGTCATTTAATACAGAGAGCCAAAGTTAGTATTCATGGTGCCTGCTGAGGGGTGGAAGTGACATCATTAAGCAGATGATGGCCAGAAATAAGTACTTAGAAACTCATTGTCAATGACATAAGAGAAAATGTGCTAATCTTGTTCATATTTTCAAGTTATGAAAGAGCTCAATTATCAAGTTGGGAGAGCCCAATTATAATGGGGGCTGGAAAACTGCTTCTGGGGGCCACATTTGGCTCACGGGCCTTATGTTTGACTACTACCCCTTGCTGCTACAGAAGTAACAACACATATTGTTGCATATTCCAACCCCTCAGCGGGTGAATAATTGTGCTGCATTTCTGCACTGGGAATGATTGAATTATTCAATCATATCCAGTGAAGAGAAATAGCGGGCATCTCTACTGGTTGTTCAAGAAGAGGCAAAGCCAGAGTGGTACATCTGTAGCAGGCAGCCTCCTCTGTGAAAGGATACTTTTGGGCTTGCAGAAGACTTACTCTATTTAATTAATGCATTTCTCATGGCACACGGTTTGGGAATTTCTGCAATAGCTGAATATGTGAAGGTGCATTGTTAAAGTCTGGGTAAAACATGCATATGAGATAATTATTGAAGAGCAAGCAGAAGTGACTGCTTCTTCTGTCTGGTTACTTCCTATTGAGAGGCTTTACTAGGGTGAACACTTAAGCACAACTCTCTTAAAGTGGCAGTGCCCTCACACTCATTACTTGAATCAAAACTACAATCCCAAGCCCACACACTGTCAGTAGGCAAGTTTCCATGGTGGTTACTTTGCCTCAGGAGGATTATTTGCAGGTAACTCATTAGCAAGGAATTTCTTAGAAAGTTCAGGATTGCAGGCTTCTTTGCAATTATTTCAAATTAGTACTTGCTGCTGAAGCAACAACCCTTAAATTAATATACCTAGACATTCATGAAATAACTACGGGCTTCCAGAAAAACAGAATGAATGATTCATTGCTTTCCTTAAACTCTTTAGAGTTAGCAAAAGCAGGAAGGAAAGCAGAACAGAGGCAACAGTTACTGCCTGGAGAAAAGTAAAAGGAAAATGCGCAAGAAAAGGCAGGATTTGGTCTCTCGGGTTGTGGTGGAAAACTTTACTGTAGTGTTTGTTTCCCTTAACATTCTACTTCTAAAGCCGGAGGACATGTCAACTTTTCTGGGGAGGCTTAATTTAGCATTCTTTAAACTGCACTTCCATTTTAATGATTTTTTTAAAAGATAAAACACAATAGGGTTGTGCTGAGGTGCCAAACACCCATCCCAGCTGCTTTATCCTACTACACTTTACACAAGGCGTGGCTTATAAGTCATTTTCCTTAAGGAAGCAGATGACTGACTTACCCATTACTCCTAACACAGAGCACAGGAGAGTGTTTCTCAAAGGGTTCTCCTAGGAGCCCTGGGTCTCCCCGAGACCCCAGGGGCTCCACAAGCACACCTTAAGCTGCCATCAGCCCCCTGCCTGTTTGTTCATCCATCCCTTCTGCCTCAGCTGTTAGTGGGACTCCTTCCTCATCCCCTTTCTGTTCGGATTCTTTGCAGGCTATTTGGGATTGGAACCAGCACTGTACCACTCCATGCATGCGCCAAAGCTCTCAGGCTCCCCAAGACGCTGCGCATGTGCTGGTGGGGCTCCCTCCTTTTGAGAATGTAAGGGGCTGGAGAGACCAAAAAGTTGGAAATTTGGCATAGGTTATAATTTCTAAAAGGGCAAGTGATCAGTCTCAACTTGCCCGAGCCCAGGGCCTAGGAGAGGGGGGTAAAAGGGGTAATTTGTACCCGGGTCCAGGGTCAAAAAGGGGGCCCAGGAGGCAAAGGAGGGGGCCCAGAAATTTCCCAGGATCTGACATTTTCCTATCTATTCAGATGTGTTGCCCGCACAGGATGCTACCACGAGTATGTGGCTGCAGCTACTGGCAGGCCATATATGCTGGGCCGAGGAATGCAGACATGACACTCCTTCACACAGTGTCAAATCTGGGAGGAAATTGGACTGCTACATGAGCTCTTTGGTTTGTGGATCTGCTTACCATGAAGGAGTGTATAGGAGCTCAGGGACACAGCTGCAAGACTACAGCTGCTGAAGTAGCAAATTTTGGCATGCACAGGACACTCTCCATTCTAGTGTGAGCCTCAATATGATGATGCGAACTTTCTGCAATGATTTTCTATATTTAAAAGATTTTAAAGAGACTTAGGAATGTGTTTAGTTTTCTGTATTACCGTATCTAGCTACTTATGCCACATGGGTGGGTAGACCTGGGCTCCAAAAACTTTTCTAGCGGTCTCTACCCTCTCCCCATGCTTTTCTGCCCCTGTATGCCCACATTCTGCTTGCCCGTCACCATCCTCTCTTGTTCTTTCACACCTCCCCCTCTGCAAAGGGACCCAAATGAAACTTTGTACCCCTGATAAAATTCCTCTCAGAGGCCCTGCCTGAGCCTACAGTTTGGGAAGTCCTGCTCCTTAATTCCAGATATGTGAGTCCTTGCTGAGGCTGCCAACTCAGGAGGAAACATATTTTAGGAATTCCCAGGGCATAGCAGTGTATTTTGTAGGTAGAGTAAACTCCTTTTGGTCACTCTCTTGTGCAAAGAAGGTTATAAGATAATACTTGCCAGGCTAAGACTTCAGTTCTATGCATTCTTACTTGAGAGTAATCTCCATTGAGGACAATGGGACTTCTGAGTAAATATGCATAAGCTGGTTCTGCAGGGAAACAATAGTACTGTATTCATTTAATTGAGACAAATGATTATTTGGAGTCAAGTTGACATTATTTGCCGATGAACGATTGTGGCTCCTGGGAAATCAAGCCTTCTAAATCACCTGAGTATGACACTTCTCAGCTTAATAGTCTTGTAAAACAGAGTAACTAGAAGATTCTGTGAACATTTGACATATTGGCTTAGATTAAAAGATGCCCTTCTACTAGGAATCCTATATGTGTCTACTTAGAAGTAGGTCCCACTGACTTAAATGGGGTTTACTCCCAAAGAAGTGACCATAGTATTGTAGCTTGACCCATTTTTGCCCGGCCCACAGGTGTACACATTTGGTCCCTGTTGCATCTATGCAATGTTGGACAGAAATGGCTTAAATTATGTGCATGCTTGTGTGAAACAGCCTTTAGCTTAGGTCCAGAGACTGGTCTATGTGTTCCACTCTCTCCCTTTTCAATGCTACAACTGTCTGATTATCACATTCTACTGCAAATCTACCTCCAGAGTCTTTGAAAATCTGTTCAGTAGTCACTTCATTCCTTTATCAAAGTAAGATGTCAAACTGGCTGTAAGACACTGACATTTTCAAAGGACTAAGGTTTGTCCCTGCCAGATATGGTATTAAACTTATCAAAACGACAGAATCAATCATGCTCTCCCTTGGGGTACCTATAAAAATCCCTATTCTTACTTCCTTAAACACCATCTGGCAGGGGAGCCACAGATAAACACAAAGCATAATGATAATTGTTTCACATATCTTCCAGCACACACCAAAGCCCTAGAGAAGAAATATATTATATCAGAGTAATAGATCTGATCACTGGGATACAATGGGCTGCAGATTTACACAGCCTGTCCATTTGATCCATCCAAGCCCATCTTGGCTAGTGTTAGCTAAGCATAAGGGATTTCTGAACAGAAGCCAGATAATAATTAATGCCTCCCTGAGGGAAAGGGAACTTCCATACGCCTTGAAGCAGACATGAGTACATCACTACAGGGGCTAGAAGCAATAATCCCTCAAAGGGGTCCACGCTGCTGCGCAAACCCCTCCAGCTGCCATGCTGGAGCCCTACGGCATTTCCTGATGCATGGAGATGACATCACATGTCATCACTGGACTTTCAGGCATGCTAAGCTCCGAGCTGCGCACAGCTTGGCTTTTCCAGGGCATAGCCACACAGCTTAAAGGGAACACTGGTAAGAAGTGGGGACCCAGGACCCAATCCTATCAAATTTTCCAGTGCTGGTGTAAATGGGGCATGTGCTGCATCCTGTGATGGAGAGGCAGTCACAGAGGCCTCCTCAAGGTATGGGAACATTTGTTCCCTTACCTCGGGGTTGCATTGAGGCTGCACTAGTGCTGGAAAGTTGAATAGGATTGGGCCCACAGCCTTGCAATAGTTATGCTCCTGTTTCACAAATATATTTCAAGTAATGCTGAGGTATAACTTTTCAACTCTCACAATGTTCCATTCTTCTAACCCCTGAAGTTATGTACTATTGTCTGTCTTAATGCATATGGAGAACTATTGTCATGAAACCATTGAAATATGTTGTACATGTTTTATAGCATTGCTTGCTGAACTTTATGCGTTTTATGGATGAGTTTTATTATTGATCTTGCTTCTTGGTTTGCTCTAACCACTTTGAGAATTGTAAAACCAAAAAGTGGAATATAAATAAAAATAATAAACAACTGAAAGAGCAAACACACACACAAATGTCATGTAAATTAGCACTGCCTATAATTTTTTCCAATAAGCCCCAATTGAAATTAAATATCAGCAGAGTTTATGGAAGAGTTTTTTAGGGCTACTTGTCTTATTTGCTATGTTAAGCTACCTACATCTTGAAATTAAGGGTAGAACATTTCCAGGGGGGACAGGCCGGGACCCAAAATAGCTGTAGAAGTAAATGTTTTTAATGCCAGAATTATCAGACATGTAAACTCCGGGCAAAATCATGGCAATATGATAAATGCACATTTCATACGCTTCTGGTTATGTTTTAACACAGGCTGTCTTGTTATGAGCAAGTGCTGAATGGTCAGTAATATTGGCCGTCCCCTCTCTGAACAAGCTGAGATACAGGCATGGATTCCTTAACCCTCTGCACCCCAATGTGAACAGTCAGTAACAAAGGCTGTTCAACTCCTCATCTGCTTCTCAGTTGTTTCCTTAGCAGCCCAATCCTATTCTTAAGTGGGCTGTTGAGGGGAGGGATTTACAACAGTGGAAGAGGCTTCTGTTGTAAAATGGCTGCTGACAGAGCATGGAGCACTCTGTCAGTGGCCATTTTGGGAGCACTTTTGCCACCATTTTGCCACTATGCTGCCATGCCATTTTGCTTCATGCTGCCATTTTGCTTCATGCTGCCATGAAGGTGGCAGCATACCCTGTCCTTGCCAGATTCCTCACAGCCACTAGAGCAGATAAGGCAGCAGTGAGGCTGGTACAAAACTGGGCAGAAAGGGGGCAGGGAGAGGGTGAAACTGGGGAGGGAGGAGAGCAAAATGGGGGCAGGAAGCTGGAGTACAAGGTGGATCTGGAGTCAATGGTGCATGCTGGTTCCTATCCCTTCTGTCAGCATCCTCCCTGCCCCTTTCTCTCTTTGGACCTGCACCAGCTAAAGCACTGGCACAGGTCCAAGGAGACACATTGCAGAGTGGGAAGCTTACCAAAGGATAAGGAGATTTAAATCTCCTTTCCCCTCTGAAGCCTCCTGGTCCGTCCATCCCCTGTGGATACAGTGCACTCCTTTTCAGCGCAGCTGCACCAGTGGGGGTCAGGAAGGGTAGGATTTCCTTGCTTTTGGCCTGCAGATAAGATCCATGCTGGGGTGAGGAGAAAAAGACCCTGAAAGACATTTGGTTACTGTTCCTACTGAGGAGGAGGGGGTAAATAAGCATGTTACCGGGAGAGAACTGCTGATTAGTTGCCTACCTAGGGAATGTTCCATTGCTTTTGGCTGCTGTTGATGCTGGGGATGGAAGGGATGGTACTTGTAATCTCAGTTTATGTGTTTGAAAACTCCTGTGGCACATTTGAGTGCTTCTTGGAATCAAGAGTTATGCTGTGTACCTGACTGGACACTGCAGGTGAGAGATGCCAAGAATGCAAACCAAAGACATTTCTTCCTAAACACAATGCATTGCCATGAAACAATCCAAAGCGTACAGAGTGCAGGATGTGGCTCTAATAGGGGAACATTGCAACAAAATAGGACCACCAGCTACAAATATATTGACTTAAAAACAAACCACAAGATAAAAGCATAGTAACTTTCAGGGAAGACATTCCCCTTGACTCTCCTTTCCTTTGCTTGTAAGAGAACATAACAAAATGTGCCGGCTTTGTGACCTTCACCAAGGTATGGTTTCAATTCTGTTCTACTCTTTTAAAGAATTTGCTTTTGAGCCTGATGCCAAGCAGGGCTTCCAGTGTAGAAGTAGGTTCTTGATATATGCCCAAGAGCATACTCTTCAATTTACAAGGGCACAGACCAATATCCCTGTAGCTCCTGTATACTCTCCTCAAGAAGAAGAGTACATGGTGCCCATTGGTAACAGTTAACTCTATACACCTCCCTAGCTTGTTTGCTGACCAAGCTGCTGAAAGATTGCTTAGACTATCGGAAACACAACACACCAAGCCAAGTTGGAAACATCTTTTGCCATAGCATCAGAAATAAAGAAAATGATTTCCCTGGCCTTTAAAAAAATATTGGGTATTTTTACTTCATTGATATTTCATTAAATCTGAACACTAGGTAGGCAGTTTTGAAGGCTGGCATCCTGTGAAGCTGCCTCTTGCAGCAGCCACCAAACTAAGAACTTCACTCAAGGTCAAACCAGCCTGTTTTAAAAAAGCTGTTTGGGTGGGATCTAAGCCTATATTTTAGGCTTTGTGGTTATGTTGCAGTAGACAATTAATGGACTACAGCCCATATTGGAAGCAGCTGTTCAGTTTCATCAGATTATACTGCATTCTCCAGCATGTAACATCTGAGACACAATTATTGGAAACTGAATACAGCACCACCTGCAGGACACTAGGCGGTAGTGTATACTACCTAGTATACACTAGGTAGTAGTATATTGTCCAAGAGGCAGATGACTAAGGACCTAATCCTATCCAATTTTTCAGTACCAGTGTAGCCGTGCCAATGGGGCGTGCACTGCATCCTGTGGTGGGGAGGCAGTCACAGAGGCCTCCTCAAGGTATGGGAACATTTGTTCCCTTACCTTGGGGATGCATTACGGCTACACTGGTATTGGTAGGTTGGCTAAGGATTGGGCCCAATTTTCCAGCACCGGTGCACAGGATGCACTTGTGCCCCCAGGTTAGGCTGGCACAAGTCACTTGCGCTGACCTGGAGGCGTTGCAAACATGCCATAAGGCATTTTTGTGCCGACTCAGGCATCAGGGAGGCTAGTGCAAGGAGTTGCGCTGGCCTCCTTGTGCCCGATCCAGGCCCAGTGGGTATGTTTGTGTCGGCTGAGCTTGGCTGACGCAGAGGTCTGGGAGGGGCGTAGGGAGGGTGAGGAGGAGGTGTTTTGGGGTTGGGGGAGGGCGGGCGGTGGGCGTTCCTAGGGGCAGGTGGAGGAGCAGGAAGCAGGGCCAGGATCTGGCAGTTATGCCAGATCTGACCCCATTCCCAGGCGGTGCAGAGCAGCACCTGGCTGCTCCATTCTGCTTGTATCTGCGCCACCTCATCAGGTGGCATAGATCCAAGTAGACCCATTGAGGTCAGTGCAGTGCAACACGAGGTAAGGGAAAGTTTTCCCCTTGTCTCAGGTTGTGCTGCTTCTGGCCCCAAACTTGCACTGGATGCAGCGCAGGCCCACTGGCCTGCATGCTCCAGTGCAAGTTAGGATTTTACTGACTGATTTTAAAAGCTTTGCAAACATGAGCAGTTGAAAAACTCCACAGAACTGTGAAGTGCTGCTCCCACTTGGATTAGCTACTTTGAAATTCTCCATTGGTAGCTGGTACCCGGTCCAAGCAACTGTTTTTTGTTTTTGTTTTTCTGTGTAAGATGTGATGAAGGCTGCATTAAATGACATTATTAATAAATAAGCATAACAACGATGCCATGGCAAAAGCACACAGTGGTAGAACATTTGCGGCCAGAACCGAATTTAATACAGGATTTTAAATTATGTCTATTGACTGTCAAGTACAAGGAGCATCAATACCTAGTATTCTAATACAATTCCTTTGTCACCCTGCTCCCCAGTCATTTTTCTCCCAGCTGGGCTTTGGAACTGAAATTGAGGCCAGGTAAGAGAAAAAAATACCATGGTGGTGTCTTCAGAGGGGGGGAAAAACCATCAACTGGCGAAAGTATTCACTATCCACTATCTGTCCATCACTGCAGGACACTACCCCACCCACTGCTTTACTGCTGTTTAGGACACGCAGATTTCGATACCCAGGTCTGCAGTTGTCATGTGTAGTCCAACTCAGAGAAAGACTGTTGCCACATGATCAGAATCATACTTGCTCTTTGTGAAAATTGTGTTAGCAGAAGCACATCATACCCTGGAGCAGTGGTTCTCAAACTTATTAGAACTAGGACACACTTTTTAAAATGAACTCCATTGGGACCCATCTAGCTTTACGAGACTTTTAAAAAAGGTGAGCCAAAAATAAATAATATTTTTATTTATATTTCTTTACAAACAATATTTTATTTATTTGCAAAGAACTTGATCCATTTCTCATAATGAGACAGCTCTAATAAATAGTTTCAAGGCTTGTGGGCTTAGTTATGTGACCCAGCCTTCACCTTCCCGCACTACCTGTCACTGACAGACTTGGAAAAAGACACACCAGAAAAAAAGATGCTCAAACATTTATCGTCTTAGATTTACACAAGCTTGCAAACTGCAGGAGCTCAGCTCTTTGCAGGTCAATTAGCCCCATCTGATTTTTGAATAACCTCAGGGCTTGAAGCAATTAGTTATCTGATTTTTCCATCACCCTTCTTTTCATTGGAGGGTCTGCTGGACCCACCAGAAATTGGGTACAGGCCCACCAAGTGGGTCCTGATCTACAGGATCAGAAATGTGGCCCTGGCAAATGACCTGGGGTTCTGTTAACAGGGCCAACTTTAGCCTTTTTTTTTTAACCACCTGAGACTAAAACGTTAGGTTGTACTGTCTTCAGTCAGCTTCCAGCACCACCACCCGCTTGACCAGCACCTCCTCTTTCAGCAGTAGCTGTTGCACATGGGAAACATTTCACAATGTTGCTGAGTATGGCAGTTCTGCACAGGCTTTCTAGGACAATGGCACTTAAGACATCAATCAACGATGCACTTTCCAGAGCAATTTGGATGTGGAAAAGAATAAAGGCACTGAAGAACTGTGACTTTGTAAGGAAAACATTTACATTCCCGTACAGTTGTATGAGATGATGATGTAAGAGATATATTAGCTCTGGTAATATTGCTGAGAGAAGTAACACTATGAATCATTCCTCTTATGTAAAGTGGCTCTCATGCCACTCAGGTATTGTATGAATCTCATCTTAGGGCAGGTTCAAACATGTGTATGTATGGTTTGATGACTGCAGTGTAAGGTGATAACTTGCATGCGTGAATTCTATCACAGATATAATACCTGAGATAGTACTTTCATGTATCCTCACTTCAAATGTACTGCTTTTCAGTGGAATTAATTCACATTTTCAGTAGCCAAACAAGGACACAGCAATGTAAGAGTACAGTAAGAACAGAGAAATCAAGTGATGTGCATGTGTTGGTGAACCAGATCTCTCTTGGGTTCAGAGATAATCTTTTGGGTCGAGTGATTAATTTCTAAAATGACCAGTGCTGGAGCTCAAGCCTTCAGAAGCCTTCTTTTAAATCCCAGATGTATGGGGGCTGGGGGTGATCAGATAAAGGAAAGGCCCTCTCCATTGACTCAGATGCATTCTATTGTGTTATTTCACATGTTCCAAAGCTAAGCTCTGGTGAGTCCTGGCTCAAATTAAACTGCATCTGCCACAAAATCACAGTCAATGAAACTACTGAAGAATGGTAAAGATTTAATATTCCAAAGACCACATCCTCAGCTGGCGTCATCTGTACACTTCCATTGATGTCCACGTTATACAGATTTGAACTGCCTGCAGATCTAGCCCATTACAGTTGCTTTCTAATGCCAGATGTTTATGTTGCCCACTACAAAGTGCTTGCATTTGGCTTCACTGAAGCAGATCAAGGAATGCTGGAGTTGACCTTCTGCCCCAAAAGTAAGCAAAGTCAAGACTGAGAAGATCTGAGCCACTGCTTGTGAGATGGACACATGCCAATCCTGTCATATGAAAAGCAGATGTGTCTGACAGCTGAAATGATTGTCCCAACCTCCTAAAAGGCAAAGAAAGCTGGCAATGAAAGGATGTTATGAAGAGCCTGAGTGAATGGATAAATGTGTATTAGGCTTGATTTGAACACTTACTAAGGTCTATAATTTAGTGACAAAATTGGCACAATCAACATGTTGCTTTTGATATTGTGTGAAGAAAAACCAGAGTAGGTTCACACTGAAAAAAATAAATCTCCTGCTGGTTCTGCATACAAATTCAAGGGCAAAGCTATCTTTACATTTCAAATCTAGGGACAAAAGACAGCACATCCGGGTGGCTGCTTGGTGGCAAGTCTTGCAAGAATATTAATCCTGTGACTCTTTTTTTTGATTGGGTTCTATCTTGCTTAATTGATTGTGAATGGATTATAATCTATACTTAAAACTTTATCATCATCATCATTTATTATTTATAAAAGTGCTTAATAAGCACAAGGCACTGGACAAAAATGGAAAAACCTGTCCGCAGCCTCACAATAATTTTTTTTTCAAGCATGAGACTGGAGGGGAGGAGAGATGGAGGGAAAGCGGAAGCAATTACAGTAGGAAAAAGTGTTAAAGTATATATTAATTTAGGAAGATTTCAAAAACAACAACAACCAAATAGAACATCAAAAGGGAAATGCAAGAGAGAAATCTTTTATCAAATAGTTAAAAGGCAAAACTCCCACATATAGGGGGCCATGAGAGACAAGGCACGAGAATGAGAAACAGAACAATGGAAGTTTAATAAGATTAGATTCTGATGAATGGAGAGTGTCACAGAGGTCCCCTCCCCTCTTGCTACAGGGTTACACCCTCTTACAGGACAGTGAATGGAAATGGGGATGCTGCTATGAAATGCGAAAATCTTTCTTGGTAAGTAGCTCGTTTTGTTTGTTGTTTTCTTGTGTGTTTGAATGTATTACTCACTCACTGCTTTGGACCCTCCTTTCAGAACCCTGTATGTGGGGTGGAGAGGTGTCCCTCTTATTTATTAACATGTGATAACTTTAGGGTGGAATCCTACCCTGCGCTGGAACAGGCAAGCAGAGCTTGCGCAGTATCCAGTGCAGGATAGGGGCCAAAAGTGGCTCAGCCAGGCAACTTTTCCCCTTACTTTTCCCCTTAGCTATGGGAAAGACGCCCTTTTCCCCTATGGGTCTCCTCGGACTTGTGTCACCTCTTGAGGTGGTGCAAGTCCGAGGAGAACAAAGCAGCTTGAAGCTGCTCCAATCTCCCTGGGAAAGGGGGTTGGGATCCAACATAACTACCGGATCCCAGCCCTGCCTCCTGCTCCCTTTCTGCTCGCCCCTGGGGCCACCCACCGCTCGTCCTCCCTCCAACCAGGAACACCTCCCTCCTGTCCTCTCCCCGCTCCCTCCCTGCCTACCTCAGAGGCTTGTGTTGGCCCAGTTGGGCCGGCACAGTGCCTCCATCGGCGTGGGGACTTGTTCCAGCCTCTGCGCGTTGGCCTAGCCACCTCCTGAGGAGGTGCAAACATGCCTTATGGCATGTTTGCGATCCTCCTGGGCCGGCGCAAGGGACTTGCACTGGCCCAAGTCAAGGGCTGGATTGCACCCTTAATAAACTTTTCAAGTAAAATACTGGAGTGTGGGCTGTTTGGTTGCCAGAGGGAATTGGGCCACCTAAAAGGACCCTTGGAAAGTTTGGGGAAGGTTGGACCCAGCAATGCCCCCTCCTTCTGCTGCTAGCTGAGCTGTTAAGGCACATACAGAAGCAGGAAGGAGGTAGTGGGGAAGTGTTCAGTGGCTTGTGAGTGAATGATGTTGGATGGAGGTGGGAATGTGGGCTGTTTAAGTTCAGGGGTTGTGCAAATTGCACCCTCTATGGTCCAGGACACCTTGCACGTCTTTGGCCTGACAGTCCCCAACATTACAGAGAGGACAAGGAGGAGAACAGAGAGAAAGTAGTGCAGATAGATAAGAAGATAAGTAGTGCAGATAGACAAGACCATAAAAGGTGTAAAGATTAATTGGCATTTAAACTTAGTTGAGGAAGCCAGTGAAATGAAATGTATAGAGTTATATCATTAAAGCACAAAGAAAATAAAAAATGAGTAGAACATAGCTGAAAACAGACTTTATAGGTTTGTGCTGAGAATTAGGAAGACCAATGAACAAGGCAAAACTTTAACTGGCTCACCATATCAACTGATTGACTTAAGGATAAAACTACACAATACAGCTTGTGTAAATATGTGGTTTGGTCCTGCATTATTGGTGTTTGGTGCTAATGGAAGCTTCTTTCTAACAGCAGCTTCAGGACCACACTTTTTCTTGGATCCATGACATGAGGGAGAAAAATTTAAATACTTCCTTTCCTCATGCTGTGGTCCTGATCCTAATTGCATCACCCAATTCATTCCTATTTAACTTTTAACTTTTTAAAAAGTGCTGAACCAAACTAATGTTAATCATAACATGTAGCTTGACTGTAATGCTTGCACCCTTATGCCTTCTGTAAACAAGATTTCCAAAAACTCTTAATTTGTTTTATCTCTTTGTACCTCATTGGGTGCAATCCTAACCAACTTTCCAGCACTGCGATAGCTGTGCCAGTGGGGCATGTGCTACATCCTGCGGTTGGGGGGGGGGGCAGTCATGGAGGCCTCCTCAAGGTAAGGCAATGTTTGTTTCCTTACCTTGGAGTTGCATTTCCCCTTATGTCAGTGCTGGAAAATTGATTAGGATTGCGGCCATTGAAATGGTTCAATTAATTCCCTTGGTCATTTGACAAACATCTCAATGAAGTCTTTTCTAACATAATTGAGCGAAGAGCGTTAATACCAAAAATAAACATTACATAGAATCTCTGTTCACATTCATGTTTAGCCAACGTGTGAATTATTAATAATTGGGAACAAAATGAATGTTAATAAGCTGCTTATTATTAGTGGAATCTTAATAGCATCTCCAGAAATTGACTGCCAGATCCCTCGAGGATGGCTCATATGCTTGCCTGCTTGACTGATTCCCTGAGGATGGGCCTAGATGCTTGGTTTGCTTTCTCAGTGGTGACATGCAGTCAGGGTAATCAAGAGAGGCAGAGCCTCACCTAACTCAGCAAGAAAAAAGCAGAACACAATAAAAAGTACCTTTTTTCTTTCCAAAGCTGCTTCATTCTGCTCAACTCAGTCTGTTTAAAGCAGGGGTGTCCAAACTTTTTGGCAGGAGGGCCACATCATCTCTCTGACACTGTGTCAGAGGCCTAGAAAAAAAGAATTAATTTACATTTCAAATTTGAATACATTTACATAAATTTACCTACATGAATATATTAGAGATGGAACTTATATGAATGAATGAAGGTTTCTCAATAGCTCAAGGCCTAGAAAAGACCTTAGACAAAACAAGGCTGGCCTTTCCTTCACTGCCACTGCTGCATCACAGATAAGAAACAGCAAACAGTGGAAGGAGCCCTTGGCCAGCAGTTAGCTGCCCTTACCCTGAGAGCAGTTGTGTCGAGCCAGCGTGGACTCCAGCAAGTCTTTGGAGGGCCAGAGGCTCATTGAAGACTGGGGGCTCCTCGCAGGCCGGATTGGGAGTCGCCAAGGGCCACTAATGGCCCCCGGGCCGGGGTTTGAACACCCCTGGTTTAAAGCATCACACACAAACATAAACTTGGAGGGAACAGAGCTGCCAATCATCCCAGTTGCTATGGTGGCTTGCAAGAGATAAAATAGATAGGAATGCCTATGCATTTAACTGGAGAGGAGGAGCACCAGGAAGGGCTGCTTCTATTTGCCCAGTAATAAAAAAAGATGACGCTTGTGTCATCAGTCTCTGAGGAGGCATTAAGAAGAATTGTCTCTAGCAGGTTAGGCTATATACATACTTAGCTTTAAAGGGGGGGAAGCTGTCTAGCAGGGATGGGAATTCGAGTCCGGTGACTCAAGTCCGAGTTGCAAAAACGTGTTTTGTGCTGGCTCATGTACACTTGAGTCACCTGTGTTGATGACTCTGGCACTGACTCGAGTCTGAGGCCACTGAGTCTGAGTCTCCATGCTTGCAGACTTGAGTCTGTGTCTGGGTGTGCTTACTGACATTTTTTCGCAGCATTAAAGACCTCATGCGGCCATCATTCAGACCGGGCAAGCAGCAGGGAAGTTCCAGCCAGGAGGCAGGGAAGGGTTAATGTTTTGCTTCTGCATCAAGGGGGGGGCAGGAGCAGGCTCTCCTGTTCATCTCTGACAGAACCAGTGATAATTGGATGAAGGATGGGTGGTCTAATTTTTTTCTTGAATGAGGGAGGGCAGAAGGAGGAGCCCAAGGGAGTTCTTGCCTTAGAATTGACTGGAGAACCAGGGAAGGGGAGAAAGGGAGTGGGGAAGCCAGGGTAGGCAGTTCATAGTGATCACACTGGCTGACCACATTGCTCCTTTGGGCTTCGTTGTTTCTTGGGAGGAGGAAGCCTCATTCAATGACTGGCTCAAATGGAACTACTTCTGAGTAGAGCTGCAAAGGTTTGGGTTGTACTGGTAAGACTTGCAGCTGCTGCTCATGACCCTCCTCCCTCTTGCTGTTTCTGTCCCTGCTTGCAGTCCATCCCAGCCCCCCTTCTGCCTTGTTTACAGATGGGATGGGCACAGCAGGGGTTTAAAGAGAACTCTCTCTCTCTCTCTCTCTCTCTCTCTCTCTCTCTCTCTCACACACACACACACACACACACACACACACACACACAGAGTCCAGCAGCAGCTCTGTTTTTTCCCCAAAGGCTAGCTTTTTAAAGGGAAAGACACATGACTCAAGTCTTTCTGAGTTGCAAAAATGCTCTGGGCAACTCGGAAAGTCTACCCATTAGGACTCATTTTCAACTCAAGTCATGGGGGCAGAGACTTGTGACTTGACTTGGGTTAAGCTGCACTGGACTTGCCCATCCCTGCTGGCTAACCAATCAAAAAGCAGCAGGACATCTGCATCATTAAGCTCTGGGGAGGCAGCAGGAGGAGTTGCTTCTCTTCTGTTAAAAAAAAAACCCAATCACCATGAAGAAAAGCATGGAGCCTGTGCAATGGATCAGTCTAAATGCAGCTGAAGCAGCCATTTTCTAGTTGCTTCAGGAGCCCTGTTCTGAGCTCTTTCTAGCTCCGAGTGGGGGGAAGAGGTGGATTTGTTTTCAAATTTATGGGGAGAGGGGGAAGAAAGAGTGTGTGCTCCAGAGACTGAGCTTTATTTGTTTATTTGGGGGGGGGGGGAGTGTGTTTCAGAGACTGAGCTTAAGGGGGGAGAGTGAGTATGTGCTGCCTCCCCTGGCCTGGACCTCACTGCATGGCTCTGTTTCCCAGGGCTTGCTGATAGGCAGAACCTGTTGGCTGAATTGACTTTGTCTTCATCAGACAGTGCCTCACACATTGAAGCTGGCAAAGCAAACTGTTTGAGTTTCTATTATGTAGTGATCCTTCTTGACATATAAGGAATAAACAGGATACCACTACACATTTACAATATATAGAGCTTTACATGTCCCAATTTTTCTGTACGTTATCTCAGTAACCCTTATAACAATTCTGTGAAATAGGTCACTATTCTTTATTATCTACTATATATACTGTGCTATTTTTATATTTTTATTGCTCATTTACCTATTCCTGTATCATTTTTGTTTATCTAATTGTATTCTTATGTTTTAGCTGTTTTATTGTTGTACACACCACTTTGAGCTTCAGCAAAAGCAGTACACTACCTGTTCCCGGATCCTTAATGGATACTGATATTTGTGAATAATAGAAGCCACTGGTAGGGACTCCAGGATCTCCCAGATGCAAACAGAAGTGTCTTCCGCTCGCGTCTGGGAGGTTTTTTGAGATGCGAGGACACCTGCTTGCCTCTTTAACTCCTTGTCAACTCTTGCCATCTCATCCTCCTTCTCTTCTAGTCATTTGGTCAGTGCTCTGCATTAATCCCTTGTCCCCTTTCCATCCACTATTTTGATTTCTCAGGCTTTAATAAATTCCGTGTATGTTCATGGATTTATCTGTCTGGTCTGTCCATTAACAATCAAACAGGTTGCCAGGTCTCTAGACTCACACAATCATGTTCTGCCATGCTTAGTTTCTGCATTCTCCTATTCCTGGCATCATCCTGGAAACATGTGGTAATAATTTGAAGTGTAGTTGTAAATAAATAAAACAATCTTATCATTTGCTGGCCCAGCTTTGTCCCCCACCCAAACCAGTATTTCATCAAGTGAGTCTACAGTTTTGCAAAATATGGAGGCCTGTTTTAAAATTCTTATTGGTATATCTGGTTTTTTCATCGCTGCTTTAATGTTGGAGAACAGCAGCATTAATTTCCATGCAGCTCAATCTCTTGGTATTCCCTCCAGTGTTCTATGATGGCATATTACCTGGTAAACACTACCTAGAAAGTAACCAGCAAGGAATTTCTTCTCACATAAGATACTTATAATTAGTCTCAGGGAAGTATTTCTTGCATCTAAATGAACAAAGCAGAGGGGTGAAGCAAATCTGAATTTTTCTGATGTCTGAGTAGTGCTAATTTAATTGACAGATATAGGAGGGGCAGAAGGAAGGGGGAACCCAGATCCCTGATTTTTTTTTTTGTATTATCACTTGTTAGCAGTCAACACAACCAGCAGCTCAATCATTTGTCGAAGACATATAACCCCTGCTAACTAGGTAAGAGGCACTTTTAAAGTGGGTGCTCCTCTTTTATTTAGCAGGGGGAGAGTAACTGGCCTTCCTCAACCCAGTAGTGTTTTTTCTTGCTGATGTTCTTTTGCATCTTTTTAGATTTTGAGCCCTTTTGGGACAGGGAGCCATTAGATATTTGATTTTCTCTGTAAACTGCTTTGTGAACTCTCTGTTGAAAAGCAGTATATAAATACTAATACTAATTCTACTATATAGCCAGAAGAAAAGAAAAGCAATTTAAAGTTGAGATATCCGCCCCCTCCCCCAAGCATGGCTTACCATTTCTTTCAGAGCCTACATATGAAAAAAATGACAACTGAAAGCTGCTGGGCAAAACTTGGAGAACTGGTGTCCAAGAGTATTTCAAGTGTCCAAGTTAAGTATTTCTCCCCTTCTCATTTGTTCTATCCCATGACACCTTGAACAATGCATATTATGATAAGATACGGGTGTTCTTATTGGTCTGCAACATGGTGGCTGGGGTGTGTAATGGAAGATCAGAAGATCATCAGGTGAATGATGTGGTGTTGACAGCAATCCCATGTTTTGACAGCTGGTTGACAGCTCTGGGAAGGGCAGGGCTGGCTCCACAGCTGTAATCAATCAAGGCCAATGGAGACCTGGTTGGACACCTGAGCTTCATTTGACCTTGATGGGACTTTGAATGGACATGAACTGAAGAGATGGCTCACCTGAGCCTAATTTGGACTTAATGGGACACACAAGGATAAAAGGCAGCTTCAGAAGGAGCAAAGCTACCTGACCAGAGGGACTCCAGACCAGACACTATCTGATCCAGACCTACGGGAGAAGGGGATTGCCAGGACTCTGCTGGGAGGACACAGAAGAGAGGACTGCCAGGACTCTGCTGGAGAGGACACTGTGGGAGAGGAGGGACTCTGCTTCAGAAGACTGGACTATGCTTTGGAGATTGGAATGGACTTTGACTGTAGGTTTCAAACCTTTACCCACTGAGTTAAGTGGAGTTTTGGGGAGGGAAAACCTCTGGACAAGAGGACTTGCAGGGAGTGTCAGTGTTTGTAGCAATAAATTTGATTAATTGCTATAGATAAGGAATTGTGTTCATTTCTCTGCAGACCACAGCTGTTCTTTCTAGAGATAAGGATGGGTTAATTAGCCAAAAAAAGTGGGCACTGGGAGATGCAACATTTTTCCTACGGGACAGGGTGTCACCCTCAAACTCAAAGATTTTGCTGTAGATTGTGGTGCCATGCCAATAGTCTGATCAGAGAAGAAGAGGTTGTAGTTCAGCTCTCAATATCACATCAGTAGCCAGATAGTAGCCAGTGAGGAAGGAAAATATATAGGCCCAGTTTAAATGACTGAATAAATGCAATTTCTAATTTTCCCAAGTCCAGAAACTCTGATTTTACATCCTGATTTAATTGTGCTTTGAAAACTATAGTTAAATAACAGCTCTGGATTTGGACAAGCCATGGGTTTACAAACCAGGATTGTAGAGCTCCCTGCAAGAGCAAGTAATGGGGGAGGAAGGAGCTTAAAGGAGAGCTAGAAGCCATGTTCATAACCCAAGAATCTGAACGGACCCATGCTAATATCTTAGCACTACATGTTCTGCCTTAACCTTGTGATTTTAAATTCCTTCCTCTGTTTCTCCTAAGCAGTTTGTGATTGAGAGGATGTAACTCAGTCACAGAGCACGTGCAAAGGTCCCAGGTTCAATCCCCAGCATCTCCAGGTAGGGCAGAGAAAAATCTCTGTTGCACAGCCCATTCCACTCAAATTCCCCATGTGGCGATGCAGCAGCACTGATGTGGGCTCTGCTGAATCTCGACTGCAAATTTCACCATGGGAGGCCTCCTCAGGGCAGGGAGCATTTGTTTCCTTGTCCTGAAATAAGTGCCTGTGGTCCCAGTGGGTCAACTTGCACCTGCACCAACTCTATAGAAGGTGGATCAGGCCCGGGAAGGAGGTCAAGGTTCAACATGCACCCCCACCACTGAACTGGCCTGCCTCACAGGTCTGATCAGCCCTCCTCCCCACCCCATCATGCATCCTCTTCCCATTTAGCTCTCTCTCACCCTGTCTCACCCCCTGCATGGCCTTATCTGCACTAATGGGTCTTCAGCCATCCACCAGAGCACAGGAGGACCCTTCGGCCTCCCCACAAGCAGCCCAGCAGCATGCACCATCGGAGGCTGTTTTGTGAAGTGCCATAAAGCAGTCTTCGCTGGTACAATGTACATTATGCCAGAAGGCAGGGAAGGGTTAACATTTTGCATTCAGCAGGAGGTGGGAGAGGGAGGTGGGAGCAGGCTCTCTTGTCCATCTCTGAAGGAACCAATGATCATTGAATGGATGATGGATGGTTTTGTTTCCCTGGATGGGGGAGGGCAGAAGGAGGAGCCTAAGGGGGTTCTTGCCTTAGGAGTGGTTGGAGAAGCCCATGGAGGGGAGGAAAAGGAGGCAGGGAAGCTCAAAAGTGGTTCCTCATGACTCTGGCCAGTTCCTCATGTCTCAGACTGTTGTTACCTGGGAGAAAGAAGCTCTCTCATTGAATGACAGGCAATGGAACTACTTCTGAGTAGAACTGCACAACCCTTCTCCCAATTCTGTCCCCCACGTTGTCCGTCCCACTCCTTTCCACCTTACTGAGCTCTGACACCTCCCAGTTCCTTTTGGTCTGTGCTCTGGCATGCCTCACCCTGTCATGCCTGACCCAAAAGACAAAGTCAAAATGACTTGAATTTTGGGGGGCAAATCAGCAAAGGGCAATCGCTAGGACTCATGCATGAGTTGAGTTGTGGGGGGTGGAGACTCAGAATTTGAGTCTCATTGCAGCACCAAGTTCCCAGCCCTGCTGTGTTCCTACTTTCTTCAAGGCTATGAACTCAACAGGAAGATGCTTAAGCATTCCTTCACCTATTGGTTTTCTCCAGTAACTCTCTCCCATCGGTTTCTATTCTCCCAGCCTAGATTCCAAATCTCTGTCTCTATTGGAAATGCCAGCCTGAAAACTGCGTGGGAGTAAAGCATCGGTTAACAGGGATGGGCACTCAACTCGGGATGACTTGACTTGAAGTGTGCAAAAATGCTGTTTTTGACAATTCAAGTTGACTTGAGTCATGGATGTCACAGACTCCAACTTGACTCCAGCCCAGTTACTCTAAAAGAGTCGGGACTCAAAACGAGTCCCAACTCTCTTATGTGTGTATTCTCTTGCTTACTTTTTCATAGCTTCCACATCACATCGAAGACCTCATGGGCAGAAAAAGAATCCAGAATCCAGGCATTCTGAAGTTGGCAGCAGACATGGTGGGAGGGTAGGTTCCAGGAGGCAGGGGCTGGTTGAGGAAAGGAGGAAGGCTTAGGATGTTTTTTTCCCTATCCTTGACTCGTTTCTCAAAATGACTTGTGACTCAACTAGAAATGACACTAAATTTCTCACAGGTCGAGTTGTGATGGCTGCATGCTATGACGCTTGAGTTGAGACGAGTCGCAGGGTCGCTGACTTGACTTGACTTGTGACTAACTTAACTCGCAAGACAGGACTTGACTTGTGACTTGGACTCCTTGCCTTGAGCATGTCCCTGATGGTTAAGGAGTTGTTGCAGGAGGCAAATGTGGGAAGGAAAGGGTTGAGGGCCTTGCTTCTCTGGGGTGTGAATTACAGCCTCCCAGGCCTAATTTGTGAACAAAAAATAGTGTTCAGGCTTTAAGGCATGAACTTGCAGCAGAACACATTTTTAAATTCATCTCTAATCCAGTTGAACAAAGTGGCCTGTAACATGTGGATACATCTCAAATGAAACCACTTGCATACTACTAAATGCATCATTTTACTGTGTTTTGATTTCTGTCATCTCCATTAAAAACTCTAAGATTCATTTCTTTCAACTGAAATGGCCATGTAATTTAAAGACAACTTGTTAAGTATGCATTCAGATCTGTTCTATTAAGGTCTGTTAATTCCATTAAACATGAATCTTCCTTAGAAGATTCAGTTTATGGGTAATCGTTGCTGTCACATTTCCATCTGAAAGCCTTGGTCCATTTTTGTGGGTATTTTCCCCCATGCACAATCATTTTGCAGTGTTTTGTCTGATCCATATTTAATTAACGTGCACCAAAACAGTGTTTTGATGACAGCCGGCACAGTAATAGCTACTACTCTCTCAGCCTGACTTATTTTCAGTATAAATGAGCAGCGATCCTCTTACGAGGAGGTTAGTAAATTAGAGTGAACAACTGATCCATTCCCATCACCATTTCCCCTAAGCCCCACCATACACGAGCTTACTCTTGAGTAGTGGTGCAAACTGTATGTGAGCACCACATCATCATCACTGAACGGGGGAAACGGAAGACCAACTTTGTCATTTCCTAATGAAAAGCAGCAATTCAGCCAGCTTGCCTTGGCGCCATCACTGCCTTGTACAGCATGTGACTGAGTTAGATGCCCCCAGACAATAGGGCCCATACAGATGATTCACAATAATTTTGTGCTTGAGTTGTGATCTGTCTTTGCAGCACCTGCTGCAGCTGATGGCCCCATCTGTGCTTCTCAGAGAGTGTGTGACACGGCAGCACTTAACATGCCTGGTGCTGTTTCACTTCCTGAGCTCCCCTTGTTTTGTATCAATGGGAGAGTTTTGAGTTGGAAGAGACACACACACACCCAAGCTAATTTGGAAATGAGAAGAGAGTTGCTGCAACCTTACAAGCAAAGCATGACTTACCACACAGGGGAAGCAGGGAGGACTAAATAAATGGATAATGGGATGTTTTCTCTCGTGCATTATTCAAAATATAAGCCCCATTTGTGAACAGGGTTGAAAAAAACCTCAGTTTTCACCTTTCTATACGTATGCAATTTGCATGAAAAGCTGCAAAAAAAGAAGCACAGACAAAATGAACATGCCCCATCCCACCTTTTTCAAGAATGGGAGTTTAATCAACAATCCCATGCAACCCATAAATTTTTAAAGGTGGAGGGGGGGGGGTAGAATGTATTAAGACTGTACATTTCTTGCAGATCATCTAACCAGTTATCCAGATTCATAATTATGTTATTATGAACAAAGAGGAAGCCAATGTTTAATTTCCCAGAGGTTCCAGGGTAGCCCTACCTGGAGATGGAATGAAGCAGCTACTTACCGTAGGGCAAAAGGGTTAAGGGTGTTATTACGGAACAGTAGATTGGTTTAACAATCACAGGAAAGGTACTGTTTGGTTGTATATATGTGTGTCAATTTGGCAAATCACTTTGGGTAATTTGGCAGGCGGAGAGGGTGTCTTAAAATGTCTCTCTGCACAAGTTTAAAGGTCAGGGATACATAGCACTGCCTCCTGCCTCTGCTCCTCAGCTGTTTTGTATCTTCTTAAGAGGTACTGAGAATTAGGTGGGTCTCCCTCTCAACTATAGACATGAAGACAAAATGAAGTTTGCAGATAGTAAAACAGAGGGAGCAAGAAAGTAGGGGAAGCTATTATGATTCTAATTAAATTCAACAGCTGTTCCTACCAGCCCATGAGCTATCTGAGCTGTTAATGAACCCTGAATTGCTATCCCTGTAGAACAGTGTTTCCCAGGTTGGTGGGTCGCAACCCACTGGGGAACTGGAAGGGGGACCATTTTCCCTTAAGGGGAGTGGCTTGGAAATGAGTGCCCCAACAGCGCTGCAGCGATTGCAGTGCAGCTGGGACCAAGGGGCTTTTACATGTACCTGGGAGGTCATGCTGGCCTCTGGGAGGGTCTGAGAGGCTTGCAACATCAACTGAAGCTATTTACAGCAGTGGGGAGGCCCACAGAGAGGGCTGCAAGCCTCGTGGACCCTCCCAGAAGCCAGCACAACCCCCCAGGTATGTGAAAAAGCCCCTTGTTCCCAGCTGCACTGCAATAGCTGCTATTGCTTTGGCACTGCCCCCCACCCCAGCCCCACAAATACTTACTGCAGTCTCAAAGCCTGAGTAGGACTTTGAGAACCACTGCTGTAGAACCTTGCAAGGTAGCATAGTATGATCTGGTCATAGCTAAACAAGGTTTGCCAATCTGTATTATTAAAAATATTGGTCAGTGGATGATGCTAGCACTAAGCTTAACTGGTTAGACAGTAGAGCCTGGTGAGTTCAGGAGTGGCGCTGATGCTTAGTGTTTTTTGGCAGATGGATGGTGGGGTCTGACAAGTTGAGATTATCAGGAGGCAGAGCTTGGTATGTTTGGGCCAGGTCATGAGTGAACCCTGGTGGATCATTGTGTGGAAGTCAGCAGAAAAAAACTGTTAACCCTTCTGCCCAGTCCAGAATATCCAGTTAATTTAAATAAAATACCTGATACAAGACAAAATCGGTCTGGATAGATATAATACTGGTCAGTAGGTAATCCTAATCAATAGTGGTATTAAACTAGGCTAGTAATTTCCTTTCCTCAAAGGACCTTTGAAACTGTAGTTCTGTGAAGGAGGGGGGTCTAGGTTTTCAAACAGCCCAATTCCATCCAGGGAAGGCACTTGCAAAATGGCCAATAGTGTGCAGAGCTCCATTGGCAGCTATTTTTAAGCAATGCCACAAGAGGCAGCAGTGCTCCAACTCCACCATCAGAACCTGCGGCACCCACCAGAGAAGATAAGGCCGTGGTGAGGTGGAATGGGTAGGGAGGGGGCGAAACTGGGCAAGGAGGGGGGAGGAATGGGGTGGGGAGGCTGCGGGGTTGGATCAGAGGCAATGGAGCACACCAGACCTATCACCTGTTTTGCAAGCATTTGTACCCTCTTTATCTCCTCAGATTTATGCCAGCTACAGAGTTGGCACAGGCCCAAGGAGACCCATTGCAGAGCAGGAGGCTTATGGAGGGATAAGGGGTTATTCCCCTTTCCCCTCTGAAGCCTCCTGACCTCCTGAAAAGCCTCCTGAAATGTGCTATGTCAGAATGCCAGATGCAAGAGAGGGCACCAGGTTGCAGGTATCTGGTGTGCTCCCTGGGGCATTTGGTGGGCCGCTGTGAGATACAGGAAGCTGGACTAGATAGGCCTATGGCCTGATTCAGTGGGGCTGTTCTTATGTTCTTACACCCCCCCCCCCCATACACTGCTGGATACAGTGTGCTCATTTTTGATGCACCTCATCTGTGGGGCCCAGGAAAAGGATAGGATTGGGCTTTAAGTTTCAGCAACCTAATCAAATTGAATTTCTCAGGACACTTTGGGGGAAGACATGACAGTTAAATTATAATAAATCTGATACATATACATTTTGTCTTGCAGCTATGCCCTCAGAGAAAATGCCCACTATCCAACAGTTCTGGGACTGAGGTTCAGTCAGTACATCTTATAGTGGCCAGTTTTTCATCGCTACAAAGATTTGCCACTGTAAGACTATTCTGTTATCCATGCATTCTGCCTCCAGATCTGTTCTTGAATTAATTACTGACTTAGAGAGAACTGGCGAAAATTCCCTAAAGAGGGTTTTGTGGCAATGTATCTTGGAGAAACATTTGAAGGAGAAGACCCCTAGTACAAAGAAGTAGGAAGGCAGGGCCCCATGTTGCAGAGAGAGCGAGAGCGAGAGAGAGCGCATGCACGTGCAGCAGCAAGGTCAGTGAAGGAGCACTGTATGTTTTTTAAAAAAAACACCTCTAACATCTGTATTCATCTGTAAATGTAAGAACATTCCACAAGACAAGGCTGATATTCATTAGATTTTCTTGTCCACTGAGAAATACCCTTGAACCTTGATTTTTTATTTCTTTATCTACCCTGGGACAAATAGTACTATATTTTTGGGACTATTCACAGAACCAGAAATCTCTTTCTCATCCATATGTGGTCCAGTCAGCAAGATAATGAGTGAATATTTTGGGATGCAATCCTATCCACACTTTCCTGGGAGTAAGCCATATTGATTATAATGGTGCTTACTTCTGAGTAGATATGCATAGAATTGGGCTCTAAATCACACAAACCCCACAACCAAAATATGGTTAATCCACAATAATATACAATCATATACTATAGATACGAGCCATATTTGTGGGGAAGGTTTGAGCTAACCATCTCCTTTGCAAAAGGCTGACAACCTGAATTTGATTCCTAGCACTAATTGTACACAAGAGTAACTCTGTTGATGTCAATGATATTATCTTTCTAATTTCCACAGGGGCTTTGATGAAACAGAGTTCCCTCAACCGGATAGTACAATGCTAATTAATACATGAGAGGAGGGGGCAGAGAAGGAGAGTTATGATGCCAGATCATTTCAATAAATTAAACCCCCTGCGTGGAAAAAAAGAACTGAGAAGAGCTGTGGATTTGTGCTGGAAAATCTATTACTTATTCAGTAGCAGATACATTAAGAATAGCTTCAGAAGCTGCAGCTCTGCCAGCTACTATTAAGGAGCTGTGTACTGAAACACACAAGCTCCTCATAATTTATTCAATGAATGAAATTCTTTTTTCTCCCGAAATGATGTGCTTCAGAGACTGTGATATTAATGTGATCGGTATGAATTGCTTCTTGCCAAATAACTCCCCCCATCACCAGAGATAGAAACCTCTGGCCACCCCATCCCTCCTGTTGTTGGGTCAGATTGATGCATTTCCCTGCATTAGCCTAATTCCACTATGAACTTAATGTGCGGTTCATGCCTGGTGCACTCAGCCAATACACTCAACAGGATGGAGTATCAACACGACCAAGTTTATTCTGGAATAAGAGAAACAGTACACAGCACAAGATACTTATGTGTAACTGCTCTGCTCTCCTGGGCTGTGTCATTCCCTTTTATACATTTTTACAAACAAATATGTCCATATATGTCTCTTATGCAAACATTTTTGCCCAACCTCTGTCCAATTTCAGCCGGTTCTACCAGATTCAATTGTCTTATATTACTCAAAATGGAGGTCTTCTGAGGCCTCCTTCCATCTCTCTCCCCCCCCAGCACCTCAGTAGAAGTGGCACAACTGAAAGATCTTCCCCAGTACCACCCATTTAGCAGTGCTACTTCTGCCAATTTCTCACTTTGCAGCTCAGTAGACGAGAGCAGCTGATGGTGGTGCTGGGAGAGGCCAATTAAAATGTGGGCCCAACAAAGATCTTCTGCAGGCTGCATCTGACCCATGGGCCTTATTTTTGACACCCCCGCTCTACAGGACCCCTGCTCTTTGTCTTCTTTGTGGTCTTGTTTTAAATACAATCCTCTTGGCATGGGGCTGAGGACTTTAGAAATACATGGAGAGAACTGTGTGAGATTGGTTGGAGCCAATCGAAAGCAGTGCTAGAACACACATTCTATGGTTTCTTGTTCTGGTCTAAAACTGCTTCTCACTGGCTTTAGCAAACTTCTCATAATCTTACAAAATCTGCTCAAGAGAATTGCTGGGCTACACCCTCCTCTAGAACTCAGAAGGAACTTGTTCAAGAAACTCTAGGACTGGGATTTTCAACCTTTTTCATCTTATGGCACACTGATAAGGCACTAAAATTGTAAAGGCACACCATCAGGTTTTTGACAACAGACGAGGCACACTATTATGCCGGGGGGGGGGGGGGTTTCACATCTCCCATTGGCCCTATTAATAAATGACCTTCCCCCAAATTCTTGCAGCACACCTGTGGACCACTCACAACACACTATGTGCCATGGCTCAGTGGTTGAAAATAGCTGCTCGAGGCTATATAGTTTGGGAAACTATATATGTGCCAGCATCTGTGCCTTGATATCTCTAAAACTATGTTCAAGTCTTCCTTAGTTCCTGTTGGAACGATGTATGTTCCATAGGCAGGAACATATATAGGCAAGAGTTGGAGCCCATGGCGTGCAGCGGAAAACTGGCAGCAGCAGGGAGCAGCAGCAAGTACCATAATAAATAGGTACAGTGACATCCCGGGGACATTCAGGAATGTTAAGCACTGAGTTCAACAGTGTCTATAAAGCAGGAAATTAGTACTGATTGGCCCTGCTCTTCTTAGAAGCTCTTGCATTGTGCAGCGTAGCTGTCAATCATTCCACGACAAAGATTGTTGCAACAAAGCCATGCTAAAGGAAACAGCATTACAGGCAGTTTTACTGTATGTCATTTAGCCAGGGAGGCCCTATTAAAATCTGCAGGGTTGCTTTTGGTAATTTCAAGGAGACTGATGCTGCTTCCTAGAGGCTCCAGGTCATTCCCGGAAGATTAGCAACCCTAGTTATGTCTCTGGTCTCTAGAGTGCATAGAACTGATGCTAGACCCTGCTGGGTAGAGAACCATGTCTAAAGGGCTTTTCTCATTGCCCTTGTGCATAATTATATACATACACGCCGTACTGCCTATCTATAAACATAAATCAGGCAGCCAAAAAGAAAAGGAGCTTAAATAAGGGAAGTAAAGAAGATAAAGGCTGCCAATAAACCCTCCAATTTTCAGGACAGACAAAGCCTCTCCTAGATATGGGAGGGGAATCTTCCTGTGCATACTCTCTTGGGAATAAGCCCTCACTGAACTTTGCTCATTGCTATTTTCTGAATGCTTTCATTCAGAACCACTGAATTTCTTCTGTGAACCTATGACAAGTATTTTGAACCCCAACTAACTGCAAAGGAGTGCTGTCTGCCATCATTAAATCACAATGTACAAAGCTGGCACAGGGCTTTAGGCAAAACTAGCAAGATGATTATTTGACACATAGGCCAACTGTGATTAATCTGGAGTAAAGCTCTGTGGGCCGAAGTTTCCTTTCTTCTGTGTTGTAAGATTAAGGCCACAATCCTAACCAATTTTCCAGCACTGACATAAGGGCAATGCAACTCTGAGGTAAGGGAACAAACATTGCCTTACCTTGAAGAGGCCTCCATGACTGCCCCCCAACTGCAGAATGCAGCACATGCCCCACTGGCACAGCTATGCCAGTGCTGGAAAGTTGGTTCGGATTGCTCCCTAAGATACTTGTGTTGGGTGCTAATGTCACAAACTGTGTTTCTAACAACAACAACAATAATAATAATACAGGTATTTATATACCGCCTTTCTTGGACTTTATTCAAGACTTTATTCAAGGCGGTTTACATAGGCAGGCTTATTTAAATCCCCATAGGGATTTTTACAATTGAAAGAAGGTTCTTTCTTTCAAGAACCACAACATTCAGGTGTTTCATTCTGATCTGGTTTCACATTCTGGCCTCCATCCTCCCACGCTCAGAGCAGATGGAATAGCTCGGCTTCAGTTTGTCAGCTGCTTCAAGGTCGCACAGTGCAGGTAGCCTTGAACTGGCAACCTTGTGGATGTTATCTTCAGGCAAATGGAGGCTCTACCCTCTAGACCAGACCTCCTGCCCTATGGCTCTATGTCTTTTAAGAATGGCATAAAAACATTTCAAGAGGCACTTTTTAAAAAATCAATGTTATTTCCATGTCTGCTTGTAGCTGTTAGAAGTTCATGAAACCTTTCAATAAAATAAGTGACAGCTGTAGCTGAAATTAATTCTGAACAATGTAGTGATCAGCTGTGTCAGCAGGTTTAATGTAATCACTTCAGAACTGAAGTTTGGTTCAGACATTTGAACTGGTAACAACATCATTTTCATGGTGAAGATTGGGCCTGACCTTTGAAAGCACATGCACTATGTGTATAGTGTCACATGCAGGTCCTGCCGAAGACCTCCCAATGCCTGAGGTGGCATGCAAAATGCTGCCTCTACTTACTCAATGATGAGTTAACCTTTGCTCCTCCCACTCGCCGATGTTCTAGCTCAGGGGTGTCCAAAGTTTTTGGCAGGAGGGCCACATCATCTCTCTGATACTGTGTCAGGGGAAAAAAGAATTAATTTAGATTTAAAATTTGAATACATTTACATAAGTATACATAAATGAATATATTAAAGATGAACTTATATGAATGAATGAAGGTCTTGCAATAGCTCAAGGCCTATAAAAGGCCTTGCACAAAGCAAGGATGGCCTTTCCTTTGCTGCCGCTACTGCATCACGGATGTGAAACAGCAAGCAGTGGAGGAAGCCCTCATCCCACAGCTCATGCAAGAGGTCTCACGCCAAGAGCAGTTGCGTCAGGCCAGTGTGCGCTTCCACAAATCTCCGGAGGGCCAGAGGCTCACTGGAGACTGGGGGCTCCCTGAGGGCTGCATTGAGAGGCCTCGAGGGCCGCATGTGGCCCCAGGGCTGTGGTTTGAGCACCCCTGTTCTAGCTCAGCAATCTTCTCTCATCCACATTTCGCCTTCATCCTTGTCCCCTCTTTATTTTCAATCCAGAGAGCAGAAGGAGGAGGAGGAGATGTGGCAGCAAGTAGGTGGATAGAGATGGGTGCTCCCCCACCCATCTTTTGCCTGAAGTGACACTTTAGTGGGCCTCATAGATGGGCCAACCCTTGATATGTGTAAGCTTCATACAAGTGTAACCATGACTTGTGATATCCATGGTCCTTTCATCCCTTTGGGTGCAAATTCTACGCTCATGCATGATGTAATTCATGTGATACCCACTGTGCATGTTCCAAAGGCTCAGGTCTGCCCCTAGTTCTGGGAAGACTGTTACTGACTATATATACTGCAGAATATCTGAAGCAGACCTTTGTGCCTATGGCATTATGGTTCCACGTTTTATTGTTTCATCAAAACCATGACTATTTTTATGCTTCTTCTACTGCCTTAGGTTTGTTTATATTTTATGCTGCTCTTTGGTTATTAATAGTATAGCATATTGTTCCTTTGTTTTTATTGGATTGTTGAAGCATTTTACTGTAACTTTAAAGGCAAGCCTCCTTTGGTTTGGGGGGGGGGAGAAGGCAGGATAGGAATAGATAGATAAAATTTCTCTGTGAGATAATTGTTCTATACAAAATTAATATGGCCAAACTTCACAGTGAGCAGTTCATAGGTTTCAATAGCATGCTGCTAAAATAAATAATAAAACATTAATTTTCATATTAGACTAAAAAGGCCAAAATCCTAACCAACTTTCCAGCCCTGGTGTGGCAGTGCCAATGGGACGTGTGCTGCATCCTGCAGTTGGGTGTCACTCACGGAGGCCTCCTCAAAGTAAGGGAATGTTTGTTCCCTTACCTCAGAGCTGCATTGCCCGTATGTCAGTGCTGGAAAGTGGGTTAAGGTTGCGCCCTTATTTCCTCAGGATGTCCAACTCACAGGATGTCCAGCCATTCAAATGTCAAGCTCTCCACAAACACTTCTCTGTGTTAAATTGTTTCCTATCTGAGCAGGCCCAATCCCATGGACAGTCTCCACATCAAAATTGAATGTTTCTTGGCAGGTCTTGACATTGGCATGGGGAATCTTCACATGCCTGTGTAGAACAGATCCATGCCATGAGCAGTTCCAACCTCTGGATGGAGCCACCTTCACATGGAAGTGTTTTTCATTAGCTTCTGAATGAGGGCTGTAGTTCCTAAATTGTTCTCTGTTCTGTCTTGCTCATCACAGGGTGATTGGCAGATGCAGCCATCACATCAGTCATTTGATCTGTAAGATAATGTATGTATATATTTTTTTGTTGTCTTTACCCTTCCTTTGTCCAACTTGTTTACGTACAATATATAAATCTTTTGAGGTTTCAGTCAGTCACTCTGAGAGGTTTGCTCTGGAAACTGTCTCCATCCTCTGCTTTGAAATATGTGATGAAAGTAGCAACAGAGTGCCTTGTGCAAATCAGAATACATACAGATTTCCACTTAATAATCACATCCAGAGCCCAGGCAGCATGGGTCTGTGAGAACAGATTTTGGGTAGAGGACTTGTTGGGCCTCTTAAAGGGCTCCCTGTACCTTTAAGAGCTGCCACACAGCTTAGCAGCATATTGAGTAAAGCAGTCATTGTCCTCAGTGAGCACTTCCCCAAAGACATGGTGACATGGTGAGTTGGAAAGCAACAATTGACCACAGCTGCCTTGTGTTCCCTGGGTTGCAAAGCACAAAGTGCTAAGCAGCACATAATACTATGTAACCTACAATTTTGCCAGGTGCAACTCTGAAAGCTACAAGACCAGTTTCAAGGTCTGAATCTGGCAACTCTATTTCCCAGTCAGATGGTGTGATGACCCGTTAGGTGGAGTTGGGTCCACTCCTTCTTATTTAGATATGCTCCTGGGGGATACAAAAAACAATTCTGGGTGTAGAGGCACATTTTTTGTATATATGTGGAGAATGTTTTTTCCTCTTGTATTCCCTCCATAGAGGTTCTATACTATAATGCCAGTAGAGGCTAAGGCACGGCTTCCCAAGTTCCCTGGCCTGTGATACTCCTCCCTGCCCTGCAAGTGCAGAACACAGTTCCCAGAAGTAACTGGCGATGATGTCATCACTTCTGTGTTTGGAGACAGTGATGCAATGCTACAAATAGCGGTAAGAGGCTCAGGGCAGGCAGTCAGGCTTTTTCAAGCACCCAAAAATCATACATTGGAGCTCAATCCACCAAGTTGAGCCTCCTACCACTGTTATATTGTCATGTTGTGGTTTCACTTCCAGCCATTGGGTGTCCTACAATGACCCTATGTATTTGCCATGCTGCTCCTGGAGCCCTGCCTCAAATTGGAGATCTCTGGGCTAAGGCTTCAGTCCACAGATGCTCAGATGCAAAATAAATAAAATCTGCAGTGCATGTGTAGTGTTAGGGCATGCATTAGCAAAAACATGAGGTTGTCCTACGACCAGAGATTCCTGTTTGCAACCCATCTGGAAAGACAGCTGTGTATACTATATTGTTTGCCATGGTGATCATGGCCAAGACCTGATCTGCTCCCCTGCTCATGCTACTATGCTACTGTGTGCATAGTAGCACGAGAAGCCCATGCTTTTCACCCTGCATATATCTGGATTCCATGGATGAGATGGGGTATGATTAAGGGTTGTATGTATGAACAACAGTTCTGTACACTGGTTCTATCATGCGTGAAAGAAAATTGCTGGATCAGGGCAAACACTAGAAAAATAATCAGAAAGCTCTCTCTTGTGCGGTTGGATAGATGTTGTCAACATTATCAAATCCATTAAATCATCAATACAGTGGGCCAAATTAAATTACTGGCAATGAAAACCAGCCGCTGAAATCAGCTACCCACCGACTCTTATGAGCAGTAATGCTGGATGTTTGTTGGATGTTGTTATTTCAGCATTTCTCAAATCAGCATAGTGGGAAAGATATACTCTGGTGATCTAAGACGTTCTTTAATTCAGAGGAAAATGCAAAGAAACCGTTGTGTCATTTCTATTCCCTGAACTGTCCATTCCCAGCTGCTGCCTCTGAATAAAGGAGGGTTAACTGATTTAAGTGTATAGCCCACTGCTTTGCTAAGATTTGAAAAATCTTAGCTTAAAAAAAAAACCAGGTTAAAAAAAATCATTTATAAATCCCATTAAAATATCGTATCAGAGGGTAACCTGTTTATACTTCTTGCATTGTTTCTATATGGAAACTTGAGAGTTTGCGAGCGCCTTAAAAAAAAAAAAAGCAACTTGCACAATCATCCTGGATGGTTTAAATCTGTGCCAGAGAGATTTATTTATTTAAAACATTTATACCCCGCTTTTCCAAAAGCTCAAGATGATCAACTCTTGCATTTTGCAGAATTTTTATATACAACACCATCCACAGGCATCACTCTGTTCTTAATACCAGGGCCGGGATTAACATAGTAGCAAAAGTAGCATATACTACAGGCCCCACATTTTTTAGGGTCCCACACTTAATGCTTGCAAGCTGTCACTGGTGAAATAAGCATCCCACAATCTGGCAACTCTGTTGTTTACATGTTGGGGGTGCTGCATGCACTGCATGGTACATAATTATTAAAGATGTCATTAATAACATAATATAAATAAATAATTTCATCTAACTTCACTGTCTTATCCTATTGTGCGCATGCTGTAGTAGTGCTGGCTGTTGCAAACATGCCAGAAAGCCTGTTGTGACACCGGAGGAGTTCAAGGTGCTGATGGGAAGACCTACGCCAGCCTGCTGGTGCCCACAGAAAATCAGCGCATGTAGGGTTGGAGGAAGGGTGGAACAGAGACAGGGAAAGGGTCTTACTGGGATGGGGATGGCAGTGAGGGGGCCCTTCCAGGTGTTGCAGCAGCCAAGATTGCAGGGACGGGGAGGGGGAGTTGCAATGGTCTATCGTGAGTCCATCTCCCTCACCAGGTGCCCTGTCCAGCAGTTTGCTGGGTTCGAGTGCCTGCATGTTGTGTAGAGAGGGCCGGACAGGATTGGGATTCTGTTGGTGTACCGCCTGCCCTGCTGCCCAACAGTCTCCCTGCCTGAGCTGACTGGGGTGATCTCAGGGGTGGCATTGGAGGCCCCCCGCCTATTAGTGCTGGGCGACTTCAATGTGCATGCCGAGGCCCCTGCGTCAGGTGCAGCTCAGGATTTCATGGCCGCCATGACAACCATGGGCCTGTCCCAGAAGATCTTGGCCCCGACACATACTGCAGGACACGTGTTGGACCTGGTGTTTACAGCTGGGCACGGGGGCAGTGATCTAGACGTAGGGGAGCTCAAGATCACTCCGTTGTCATGGACAGATCACTTCCTGGTAAGGTTTAGGCTTGTTGCAACTTCCTACCTCCGCAGAGGCGGAGGCTAATGGATCCTGAAGGTTTCCTGAGGGCTCTGGGGCATTTCCCCACTGCCAAGACTGGCGTCTCATCTGAGGCCCTGGTTGACCTCTGGAATGGGGAAATGACCAGGGCAGTGGATGAGATTGCTCCGGAGCGACCTCTGCCACGTCGCAGACTCGGAGCGGCTCCTTGGTTCACTGAGGAGCTGCGAATGATGAAGCAGCAGGGCAGGCGTCTAGAGCGACGGTGGCAGAAAACTCAGGATGAATCTGATCGGACACGGAGTAGAGCCCATTACAGAGCCTATTCCGTGGCGGTGGTAGCAGCAAAGAGATCGTTCTTCTCTGCTACCATTGCGTCTGCTGACAACCGTCCGGCAGAGCTGTTCCATGTGGTGTGGGGCCTCCTCCATCAGGCCCCCCCAGTAGACCAGGAGGAATACACGGTCAGTCGCTGTGACGTGTTTGTGCAACATTTTGCAAATAAAATCGATCGTATTCGTCACAACTTGGATGCCACATTGACAGTGTCTGACGATGTCCCCTTGGCAACTGCTTGTCCTGTGTTGTGGGATTCTTTTCAGCTTGTACAGCCTGAGGATGTGGACAGACTCCTTTGGAGTGTGAGGCCATCTGCCTGCCTGCTCGTCCCTTGCCCAGCTTGGTTGATAAGAGCTGCCCGGGGTGGGCTGGCTGAGTGGACAGGGAGGGTGGTCAACTCTTCCTTGATGAAGGGGACGTTACCACTCACTTTGAAACGGGCAGTGGTTCGCCCCCTCCTGAAGAAGCCCTCCCTGGATTCCACCGTGTTGGATAACTACCGGCCAGTCTCCAACATCCCGTTTCTGGGCAAGGTAATTGAGCGGGTGGTGTCGTCCCAACTCCAGAGGATCTTGGATGAAGCGGAATATCTGGATCCTTTTCAAACTGGCTTCAGGCCGGGCTTTGGGACGGAAACCGCCTTGGTCGCCTTGGTGGATGACCTACGCCGGGGACTGGACGGGGGAGTGCGTCCCTGTTGGTCCTGCTGGACCTCTCAGCGGCTTTCGATACCATCGACCATGGTATCCTTCTGGGCCGACTGGCCGAGTTGGGAGCTGGAGGCACTGTTTTGTGGTGGTTCCGCTCCTACTTGGAGGGTCGGTCCCAGATGGTGGTGCTGGGGAATGCCTGTTCGACACCCTGGCCCTTGAGATACAGGGTGCCACAGGGCTCAATTCTGTCCCCCATGCTATTTAACATCTACATGAAACCGCTGGGAGAGGTCATCCGGGGCTTTGGAGTGGGGTGCCATCAATATGCCGATGACACCCAGCTCTATCTCTCCTTTTCTCCAGACTCCAGGGTGGCGGTTGAGGGCCTGGAGCGCTGTCTGGAGGCAGTGAGGATCTGGATGGGGGCTAACAAGCTGAAATTAAATCCGGATAAGACAGAGGCTCTCCTGGTTTGGAAATCCTCGATGCAGGTGCTGGACTATCGGCTTGCGCTGAATGGGGTTGCACTCCCTCTGAAGGAGCAGGTCCACAGCTTGAGGGTCCACCTGGACTCGCAGCTGCTCCTGGATTCCCAGGTGGCGGCTGTGGCTAGGGGGGCCTTCGCTCAGCTTCGGCTGGTGCGCCAGCTGCGGCCGTACTTGGATCGTGCTGACTTGGCCACGGTGATCCATGCCTCGGTGACATCGAGATTAGATTACTGTAACGTGCTCTATGTGGGGCTGCTCTTGAAGATGGTTTGGAAACTGCAACTAGTGCAGAATGCGGCGGCCCGAGTGGTTACTGGAGGTAGGTGGTTCGACTCTGTCAGTCCGCTTCTCCAGCGGCTGCATTGGCTGCCCATTCATTTCCAGGCCCAATTCAAGGTGCTGGTTTTGACTTTTAAAGCCCTATACTGCTCTGGACCAGGGTATCTTAGAGATTGCCTACTCCTGTACAATCCGGCTCGTCCTCTTAGGTCATCAGAGAAGGCCTTTTTACAAGTGCCGCCACCTAGGGAGGTACGTGGGGCGTTGGCAAGAAATAGGGCCTTCTCAGTAGTGGCACCAACACTATGGAACTCCCTTCCCCTTGACTTAAGAATGGTTCCCTCTCTTGAGACCTTTCGGCGAGGCCTGAAGACCCTTCTGTTTAAACAAGCCTTCTGAGTTCTCGGCCTTTTAACATCTTTTTAACATCTTTTAATATTTTTTTACAGGCCTGATTCTTTTATGACTTGCTGCTGCCCTATGCTCTTTTTACCTATTTTTTACTCTGACTGCTGTTTTTTTATGATGTGTTAATATGTTTTTATTTGTTTTTAAATTATGTTTTTAATCTGTTGTAAGCCGCCTTGATTCCCTTCGGGGAGAAAGGCGGGGTAAAAAATAAAGTTATTATTATTATTTTATTATTTTATGACATATGCTACGTACCAGCTTAATTCAGCCCTGCTTCATACAGTTCTCTGGGGACAGGAAATGTATTTTCCTGACTCCTTCATAGGGAATCCCTGAGCTCTGCACTGAAGTTTGCACCGCAAAGCAGCAAGAACTTCACAGTGTTTTATTATTAATTTGATGTATTTATGGATAGTAATAACAGCTTTTCAGGGCAGCTTACAAAAAGTAATTAGCAATGAATAACAAAACCCAAGAGTGAGCGGTGTCCAGATTATGGGCCAACACAATGTGTGCTTGTGGAACATAACTTTCCCACTCATTTCTCCCTACTGAAGCTTCCTGAGCCCCTTGAAAACCTGCGTCATGGCATGCAACACAGGAGGAATAGCCAGAAAACGCCAGCAGAACAGTGCACCTGCAGGGCATTCTTCTCATGGTTTCTGGGTATTTCTTGTTCCCCTGAAGTCCCCTGCACTGTATCTCACAACACTGCCCAATGCCCCTAGTCCTTACCAACAGTTTTTCAGAATTCTAAGGAAGCTTCAGCAGGACAAAGCTGGTGGAGAGAAGGCCTTACAGTAGTGCAAGCTGCACCACCAGAACTCTAGATACTACCCAAGAGGTAGTACAGTGGTATAAACACACAGGCAGCCCAACCCTGAGCTTCCTGGTGCCTGCTGGAGCAGCGACACCAAAGTGGCTACTGCTGTATCCAGCAGGTGCTGGAAAGCCACCAGGAGTCTTCTTGGGGACCTTTGTCCCCTTCCCCTGGGGAACATCCCAAGTCCCGCAATAGGGCTTCTCAAGCCTGCGCTGGCTATTTTTGCTATGGTGGAGCAGAGCTCCACTGGTCCCACCCCCCTCCCACCCCAGTTCCTCCCCCTCCCCTTGTTCCGCCCTCCCCCTCCCTCTTTCTTCTCTCCTCCTGCAACCCAAAGTCTGCACCTGGTGGTTTCACCCCTGGCAGTGGCACGTCCTCCTCCTGCTTGCGCTGGGCCCAGCACCTGACTAGCACGGGCCCAGCACCAGTACTCCCTACTCACTCTACCCTTGGTAACAGGGTATTTCATTGTTAGCAAGCAGTTGGGTGTGTTGTTTTAAGAATTTGTATCCTGTGTAAGTTACACATTTCTCACTCTTGCAGTCTTGGACTATACAGATGACATCACAAAACCAGAGACGCACTGCCACCTACTGCTTTGAAAGGTGTATTTCATTTCAGTTACCATACTTAAAGTGTATGTGCAGTGTACATACTTACAGTGTACAAGGAGCCTACAGAAGCCTTTATTGAGATTTTTCCATCATGTCAAACACGGATGTAAGTCCACCATTGAGTCTCTCTGAACAATACAATTGCTTCTCTCAAGCATAATCCATAATTTGGAGTTCTGTATGACTTTCAATTGCTGCTTAGGTGATCTTCCAATATTTTGTTCCCTACATATATTTTTATTAAGAAGATGCACAAAATACTGCATTAATTTAAGTGATTTATAGCCCTAGTCTAGTAGAGGGGCTAAGAACCCAATCCTAGGCATGCCTACTCAGAAGTAAGTCCCATTATAGTCAATGGGTCTTACTTTCAGTTAAGTGTGGCTAGGATGCAGCCTAAGATGGTGACGCCCCTTCTCCAAATACCACCTGAACCATCTCACTAGTTGACCTTAGAAAAGTCACAACTTCTCAGCATCCCACCATTTTACTTTTACCCTGTCCTTTCTTGTCTCCCTTTTGTCCAAAGGTTTGGCTAAAAGATGGTGGTTAGCCCAAAGTCAGTGAGCTTCATAGACAAGTGGAAAATTGAATGCAGCTCACCCCAGTCTGACACTCTGAAATATTAGCCTAATATGGTTTAAAGGATTACTGAAGAACATGTGCTCTACCAAAAAGGACATATAGTATAAATATTACATAAGAATTATTATACCGTTCATGCATTTCTCTAACCTGACAAAAATGTGAATAAACCTGTATATCAGCTTCATCTGCTTCTTCCCCCCCCCCCCCCAGCAGATACCATCTAATTTGACCTATGGTGATTCAAATATTATTGCACTCCTGTTATTTCTGCCAATTAGTTTCCATCTTTCACTCAAAGCAGTATGTCTTGTGACTCCTATAAGAGATATTCATGGTCAGCCAATAGTTGCTGACATTACTGTTGCTTATTGACAACCTGGTCTGTGTTTCCATGTAAAGGAAGCCTCACATTCAGTTTAGGGCTATGCACTGCATGCAATTCTAAGCTCCTCTGCAAGGCTCTGATATAGATATTGCTTTGAGAATTTCAGGATATTGCTTTGAGAATCAACCTTTCATTGGGTTCGTTCACATGTCACACAGAGTCTTTGTTTAATGTCACTTTGATTTGTAGGATTGTCCAAACTGGGAGCCTTCAATTCACCATAGCTTATTTCAGTCAAACAAACCACAATCTGAACTCCATTTGAGATGGCCTGTTAACTTGAGTTTGTCCTAACTATGGTTCTGCATTACATCTGAACCAAGAATTCTGATTCATTGTGGGTTTTTTTCAGTGGTTTCTCCCTCATAGCTTTGGCATCTGGTACAGTAATACTGCACTAGGCTGAGGGTCCAATCCTATCCAACTTTCTAGTTCCAGAGCAGCTGCAATGTAACCCTGAGGTAACAAAGTCCCCTTACCTTGAGGAGGCCTCTCTGACTGCTTCCCCACCACCGCATGCAGTGCACACCCCATTGGCACTGGAAAATTGGATAGGATTGGGTCCTAAATCAGCAGCAAGACACACCTGGAGCTGAAAGCTTCCATCAATGGCACAGTCCCCACCATCTCTGTCTGGGCTAGCTATGCCTTTGCATACATCCCCCTTATACTGAAAATAGGCAGGCGGTGTCACTGGTTAGTCATCCCCCGCATCCCACAATTAGAAGTATCTCACTCCAAGTCCTATTTTTCTAAACTCCTAAAATTCAAAAGTTAATGGGTATCTTCTAAATAAAGTTCTATTGAATGAAGTTTTATTGAATTATTTAGAGTGCATTTATAATCACAGTTGGAGTGCTTTTAATGCATTCATCATGGGAAGTGGGCAAGACAACAGTGACCTTTGCTTAGGAGTGGGGGGGGGGGGAGAATAGAACCATGCTTTGTACTTCTCACTTGGCAGTGCTAAAAGCTGATAAAAGTCCCCAAAAGTTAGTTATCAGCTTACAAACCAGATGAGATGAAACAAATCAGGATTGCCAATCCTGCCTTTGTAAAAAATCATAGTTAATATGAACTATGAACCTGAGTGACATCTGAACAGGTTGTTTTAAAAACAGCTAGTCTTCATAGTTGTGGAGAAGAATTTGAAAGCAAGGGATCTCATAAGGCTTCCTTGGATCTCCCTTGTCACTGCCTCCTTTTCTGGACTCCTTCCCCACTATGTCTTATGTCTCTATCCTTTGTTCCATCCTATTTCTAATTGTTGCTAAATAGTTCCAAAATTATACAGAACACCTCTTTTGATCAGAATACAGAAAATAAATGAAATACAGTTATATTTATTTGCAGGAATGGTACAGAAATGGTATTTTCTTAGGAGCAGTGTTCTTATTTTTTCCCAGCAGAGTACACGAAGGCCTAACTTTGCATCAATAAGCTAGAACAGAGAATCATATGACTGTCACAGCATACAATTTCACTTTGTTCAGGGTAAACAGAGGATTTACTTGCACTGTAAGCAAATTTTCTTTTTTGACTTCACATAAAAGAAGAAAAAGATTGGCCCTTGTGAAAGATGTTACAACTAATGAGCTCAATATTTTTTTTAAAAAATATATGAAATATAACACTTTACAGTTCAGGTCTACGATCCAGTTGAATACTTAGTACACCGAATACAACTCGGTAGCATCTAATCAATGAGACGAAACTCATGCCACTGGAGGGTGAATAAATGGGATGAAGTTAGCTTAAATTTAAGTACTTTAGCTTACTCTATTGCTGGTTCAGACTGTTAATATGCCTGCTCTTTTCATGAGAGTCTCAAATGGCCTCACAAGCTTTAACAACACTCCAGATGCAGTTAGATCTTTTACAAGCTTCTAAACAGAAGCAGATGGTAAAGGATGGTCCTGCTCAGATGCAGTCAGTAGCAATGAGAGAAAACCCACAACGGTCTTAGCTATCGGGCACTAACTCAGTGAAACTCCTAAGTCAACCAAGTCCATTTCACAGCGGGTTCAACTGATGTCACACATTATTTCTTCTCATCACAATATTTTTTATAGCTCAAAATTGTCTAGAATGTCAAACAAAGAGCAGGATACAGTTCTTATTATAAAGCTGGATGCTCTTTATTTTACAGATGGAGCCTTGTTATTCGCAAGGGTTCTGTTCCTGGAACCCACGCAAATACCAAATTTCGTGTGGAACCAAGTCATGTGAAATCCACCCAGCTCCGAACATGACCGGAGCCTTTCTCTGGTCACGTCTGGAGCTGTTCTAAGGTCCGTGGAGGCTACGTGCAGCCTCCACGGGCTTCAAAATGGCCTCCAGAGGTCCTAAAAGGGCACTTCCGGTTTTTGCATTGAGTCAGATTCATGGTTAAAAATATCACGAATAAAGAGGCTCCACCTGTACTTATAAATGCATTTCACATTCATACTTTAAAAACACACACTTTGAACAGTATGACACTCAAGTGCATAGTAAGAATCTGCTCCTCCAAAATTCAGGCACCACTCAAACCATGGTTGGACACTAGTTGTCATTACCTGCATGAGCAAAGTAATGGAGAACTGGGCCTTAGGGCACAATCCTAACCAACTTTCCAGCACTGACATAGCTGTGCCAGTGTGGTGTGCACTGCATCCTGCAGTGGGGAGGCAGTCAAGGGGGCCTCCTCCTTACCTCAGGGGCTTTATTGAGGCTAAGTCAGTACTGGAAAGTTGGCTAGGATTGCACCCTTAGATGCATAAATGCCACCCTTCCACTCTGTTTCCTGACAACTTCCCCTCTTGTTCTGACAAACAGAAATAGTTATTTTCCTGACAGACTTATTTGTTGGCAAACCACAGTTTGCACTTCCATACAGATGTGAAATCTATAGTTTGCTCAAATGATAATTTGCCCTTAAACCAGTATTCCAAACTATGATCAAAGGGCATATTATGGTTTGCCAAACTATAGTTTGTTGCATTCACACACAACAGCAAACTATGACCTGCTGGCATACAACAAGGAAGTTATAAAGCTGTGGCATGTAAACCAGGAGGAAATGCCCATACCTGATGTTCAGCTCTGCTTCACTTTGGTTCATGTACATAATGCTAAACTATGACTTGGCGCTACATCTAAACGTGCTGACTTCCATGGCCAACTTTAGTATTTTGACATGATTGACTCAACTCATGGGAACGAAATTACCATCCAGCTTTCCAACCATCCAACATAAAATTAATTTGCAATCGCATTAGCTTCCTTCCTTCCTTAGGATTATCTTTTTGACATAACATAACAACGATATTGTACTGCAATGCTTTATTAAAAAATATTAAAACAAAATCTTGTAAATATTTCATAATGTAATCTCCTTAAAGACATATGTATTTTCAGAAACCTCTCTTTCAATAACTTTTATCCTGTAGGATCAGGTATTTTATAACCAAATATTCCATTGTGCTACATGATCAGTCTAGTGTGAACCAAGATGGACGCTTCCTGTTTCTTTCTATAATCCGTTTGCCTTCATCTTTTTCTCTAGGTTTCTCTCCTTCATACAGTACAACAGTCTCTACAACTGGAGCCTTATGGGGTCCTCCCTCCTGGGCCCTTATTTGCTTCCTTATAGCAGCAGTCTCCTGTTTCACTTTTTCATAGCAATAACCACAAAGAATATGCTTCTGCTTCAGGTTGCCACATTCAGGACAGACATCAATGTTTCTCTAATGGCAAGAAAGAAAAGAACAGACTTAAAACAAGATAAGAAAAAAGAGAAGCATTTCACAGATGCAAAGAGATTTGTAGAACAACTTGTATGATATACTGTTTTCCAGCAAGTTTCATGTTAACTGCTAATACCCAAGTTTTAAATTTTCAAAGAACATGCAATATTGCCTCACTTTAAAGTGAAGATTTAGCACAAAAGAGCTCCAGATTTTATATAATGCATATTTTATGCACAGCCCCATGACATACAAAAATAAAAATGGAGATGAACTAAATAGGATTACTGAAGATTCTGCATGCTTAATTCTTTTTCAAAAATACGTTTAGTCACAGGCAGACAGACTGACTAATCCAAATTGATTTTTTCTATGGGGCACCCCAATTAAAATTATTTTCATTTCTGAAAAAGCAGATAAATGCAAAGATGTAAAGATCTGGAATATTGCTCCACTCAAGCTTTTCATTTAGAGCCCTGAATTGAAATTGTCCAAATGAGAAGCAATTTCATTTCAATTGCTTATGCTGCTTTGTGATATGTGGGTATAGGGGCACATAATATTTCGGGATCTTATCTCCAAGATTGATGGAGATATGTGTTAAAAAGAACAACTGCTTCAGACTGGGGGGGGAGGGGAATGATGACAGTGGCCACCTAAAAAACCAAGCATAGTATAAAGTTGAGCTCTGATAAAGAAATATTGAAATTGAGGTGTTTTTTTTTTAAAATGACAGTAAAAGCAAATCCCAGGAAATCCATTGATCTTGCATGTAAGCAAGCATGTTTAGGATTCAACGGCAAGGTTCTAATGGTGTGTTCAGTTGGCCTAAGTGCCTTATGCTGTTCCAGGAGTGTTGCAAATGTGCCATAAGGCAAGTTTGCGCCTCCCGGAATAGGCACAAACACATTCAAGCTGGGGATGCCAGTGTGAGGATGTGCACCTGCTGCCCGACTTCAGATCCTGGCCGGCGAAGAGTGAGTTCATGCTGGCCTAGGAAGCCTGGCACAGGGGGTTGTGAAGGATGGGGGAGGGCAGAATGGGGGCATTTTGGAGTGGAAGGTCAGTATGCGGATTGAGCCTGGGAAGGGAGTGGGATTGGCCTGGGCAACCAATGCTGTATCCTAACTCCCTTCCTGGGCAGCCCACCTTTACATCAAGGTGCTCGATCTGCATCAGTGATTTTGCTGGTACAGATCCGAGTAGCTTCATTGGAGTGGCTGCCCTGCTACATGATGTAAAGGGAAATAAACTGTGCAGCAGCCACCTCCTACCCTATGCTGGATACAGTGCAAGCCAACTGACCTGCCTTTTCCAATGCAGGACAGGATTGGGCTGCCCATTCCAGGTATGCATGTATAGGATTGCAGCTCAATTTAACTTGACGTACAGTAGACTTAGAGCCCAGTCCTACCCAACTTTCCAGCACCAGTGCAACTGAAATGCAGCCCCAAGGTAAGAGAACAAATAGTCCCATACATTGAGGAGACCTCTGTGCCTATCTCCCCACCACAGGATGCAGTGTACGCCCCACTGGCACGGCTGCACTAGAAAATTGGATAGGATTGGGCCCTTAAGCATACAATACAACATGCAAGATAGTGACATATGGAACTATTTACTAAAAACTGATTGAAAGAGCTTGCTATGAAATACATACGCTGCCTGATTTTCAAAAGTTTATATTCTCTTTTTATGACTATATGCCAGAGTTACAGTAAAACAAAATAGAATACATTAATAATTTGGTTTTCAGGGAATTTTGTATCAATAAATTATTTGTATTTTGTGTACGCCAACAGGGTGTATGCTGCAACCTGTGGTACAGAGCCAGACACACAGGTCTCCCTCAAGGTATGGAAACATTTGTTCCTTTACCTCAGGGCTGCATTGAGGCTGCACCAGTGCTGGAAAATTGGATAGAATTGGCCCCTCAGACCACTGTGACTTTCTTTAAAATGAACAGAACTACTGTTTCTAAAGAAATCATCAAAAGTAATTATTGCAATGTCCATACAACAATTCTATTAGTATTTAAGAAAAAAAAAGAGGCATTGCGAATTTAACAAAGGAAATTCCCAACAACTAAAGTAAGAAAACTAATGAAAATGTGATTATTTACCCCTGCTAATTGGGTAAGAGGCACTTTTTCAAGTGGGTGCTCCTTTTTTTAGCAGGGGGAGAGTAACTGGCCCACCTCACCCCAGCACTGTCTGTTCTAGTGGCTGTCTGCTGGCATCTTTTCCTTGGCATCTTTTTAGATTGTGAGCCCTTTTGGGACAGGGAGCCATTTAGTTATTTGATTTTTCTCTGTAAACCGCTTTGTGAACTTTTAGTTGAAAAGCGGTATATAAATACTGTTAATAATAATAATATTTACCTTTATTTTTATAAGGTTCCTAGGATTCCTTCGTCTGCAGCGATTTACCTCAATGGTCCGTCTTGACTTTGGAGCAGCCATCCAAAAAATGCTATCCAAAAAACTTGGAGTCTCATCGCTTTCAACCTCACCTCCTACAGGCCCAAGCAAAGATGTTGGGGTCTGTATAGCCAATGCAGGAGCTTAAAGGGGATAACAGACAGCAGTTTTGTAAATAAAATAATTGAACACCAGTAACTTGTTTGGCTTTATCAATCTGTACTGAACATACAGGTTTGTTCAATATTGTTCCTTCAAGTACCCCAGCTAATTGGGCAAAGAGGCACCTTTTAACATGGTGTCCTCTTATATTTAGCAGGAGTAGAGTAACTCTCTCTCTTTTACCCCAGCATGACATCTTTTCCAGTGGATGTTGCTAGTGTCTCTTCTCTATCGTTTTTTAGACTGTGAGCCCTTTGGGGACAGGGAGCTATTTATTGATTTGTTTTGCTATATGAACTACTTTTTGTTAAAAAATGATATTTGAGTTTTGTTATTCATGAGCAGGGGTGCCCAAACCTAGGCCCTGGGACCACTTGCAGCCCCCGAGGCCTCTCAATGCGGCCCTCAGCGAGCCCCCAGTCTCCAGTGAGCCTCTGGCCCTCCGGAGATTTGTTGGAGCCGAACACTGGCCCGACGCAACTGCTCTCAGTGTGAGGGCAACTGTTTGACTCTCGCATGAGCTGTTGGATGAGGGCTCCCTCCACTGCTTGTTGTTTTATGTCTGTGATGCAGTAGTGGCAGCAAAGGAAAGGCCAGCCTTACTTTGTGCAAGGCCTTTCATAGGCCTTGAGCTATTGCAAAACCTTCATTCATACAAAATCATCTTTAATATATTCATTTATGTAAATTTATTCAAATTTTAAATGTAAATTAACTCTTTTTTTTCCCCAGCCCCCCCCCCCCCCCCGGCACAGTGTCAGAGAGACAATGTGGCCCTCCTGCCAAAAACTTTGGACACCCTTGTTCATGATGGTTCCATTCCCAGAAATCACATGGATGGCAAAAATCGCATTAAAGCAAATCCATTTAAAAACAATATTCCTTTGCTAGGCGAGTTAAAGAGTCTTGCTGACCTTTATGATGTAAGGCAGAGTCATTAGGCAGACAATCCATCAATCAATCAGTCTCTCTCCAGGCACTTAGAAAGGCTTAACTCTGAGCCAGCAACCCCTCCCTTCAGAATGCAAGGTCTTTCTTTCATGTGCTCAGTGGGAAGGTAGGAGTCACTTGCCATGGAGAGAAGGTGTTCTAAGTGTCTGAAGAGAGAAGGATTGAAGGTTTGTCAGCCAGCTGCTCTCTCTCACATTAAGGACGCTATTGTTAAATGACTTTTTCCCTTTAATTTAAAGGGCCCTTCTCATTGTGTTGAGATAAAATTGCAAGTAAAAAAATCTGTGGATAATTAGATTATACCTGTATACATAGTCATTAATATAAAATTGATTGCTTTGTTTTTGGGCAAATATTTGCTATAAATAAATAGCATCTAGGATTGGACACAAGTAGCTTGGTTCTGTATATGTTATATTTGTAAGCAAGCCCTACTGTGCTCACCAAGGCTTCAGAATGTGTGTACAACAGATGTGTGTACAACCAAATAAGTACACATAGGACTGCAAGGCAGCACAGGCAATTTTCACCCTAAAATATCCTCTCCTTGTTCTTCCACCAGGAAACTCTTTACTGTTACTCCTTAAGGATATGCAGTTTAGGTTATCCATCCAGAAAATATGTCACAATAGTTGAGAAGCCTTAAAAAAAATCACCCTACTCCCACATAGTTCACATGCACAAAATGAAGTACAGATTGAGCCTACTTATCTGTGGATTTTCTATCTACCAATCTAGCTCAACCTGAACTCGCCGAAGGCGACTGGAGCAGAGCTCCAGTCACCCCTGGAGGGCTTTCTGAAGCCTGTAGGAGCTGCAAGTGTCCAACAGTGGCTTCTGCAGGCTTCAGAATACCTTCTAGAGGCGGAAAAAAAAATGACTTCTGGTTTTTGAAACTGTTTGTTTAGACCCCTTTAAACCCTCTGGAGATGACCAGAGCTCTGCAGCACATTTAGCACCAGAACCCACTTTTTGGAATGAGAATCTGTCAGGACCCACTGGAAATGATGTCATGATCAGAAGTGACATCATCAAGCAGGAAAACTTCTAGCAATCCTAGGCTGCAATCCTTCCCATACTTACCCAGGAGCAAGTCCCATTTACTATCAAAAACATATATATAGTAGCTTGTTCAAAGTACAGATGTGTAGCGTTTCCCCAAATGCAGTCACATACCATGGTAGCATCAAGTCTAACATATGAAAAATAAAATATTGAAATGAATGGGGACCCATCTGAAACTGGCTTGCAACCCACCTAGTGGGTCCCAACCCACAGGTTGAGAAACACTGCTCTGGGAGGTTTAAAGGGGCCAAAACCTGTAGTTTTCTCTTAGTCTTTCGGCTCCCTTCTCCCTTTAAGTGTGAGTTTGCTCCCGGGCCCCCTTTCTGACCCCAGGCCCAAGTAGAATGTACCCCCTGCACCCCTTTGAGAGCTCCCTCCCTGCACCCTCCTTATCAGATAGCCCTTTGCAGATTCCTAGTAAGTACCTCTACCCCACAGGTACCCTGCAAGCTGGGATGCTCATTCCAATCCTATGCATGCCTACTCAGAAGTAAGTACCATTACAGTCAATGGAGCTTACTCCCAAGTAAGTGTGGACAGGAGAGGACCTCGGATTCTCTGGCAGGGCTGGCCGACCAGCAGGCCCACACTGAGTGGGACTCTTACCCCAAGGAGGGCTGGGACCCCCGAGCTGTCCCCAGCACCTTCGCAGCAGCCCACGCAGGTAAGGCCCGGGAGACGAAAGCACCACCAGCGCCGCCATGCTGCCCGCCTTGGAAGAATCCTTCCACCTCCCGACACTTCACGTTCACAGCCTCCCCAGTACGCTAGGCGGCGGCTGAGAATGCTGGGAAACGAAGTTCGTTCTCTCCCTGTAGCGCTTTTATTTGTCCATTGTGCGAAACTGCTGGACTACATTTCCCAGCAACCTCGCTCAGTTAATTCAAGAACTTCAGGAGTCCAAGAATCGAGGGGAGACTGCAATTCCCGGCATGCACAGCCGGGAATCATAGAATAAATTATATCGAGAGTGACACACACTGCTTGAATTCCAGAGTTTAAAGATTCATTTTATTTAATGCAGGCTGTCCTAAAATAAAACCTGAGTTAGAACACTGAGTTATCCCTTGTTTCTATGGTTAATGGTGGTTGTTTTTACTCCTGCTTATTAAAATGTTTTATTACTTTTATGGTGCTTCTTTGAATTTTGCAAACTGCCTTGGGTGCCCAATAATAAATAAATAAATAAATAAATAAATAAATAAATAAATAAATAAATAAATCTTTGCTTCTATATTCAGTGGGAAAGAACTTGCTGCTGCTCAACATCAGCTCTGAAAATCTTAATTCCTCCTTTGCTTCCAATGGAGTGAATATTACTTCATACAGGGTGACTAGATACAATGGAGAACAGAGTGCCTATTCCTTTAATCATTCTGTAGAAGAGGGAATTTTGTCAGGTGCAGCTCATAAGAACAGCCCCACTGGATCAGGCCATAGGCCCATCTAGTCCAGCTTCCTGTATCTCACAGTGGCCCACCAAATGCCCCGGGGAGCACACCAGATAACAAGAGACCTGCATCTTGGTGCCTTCCCTTGCATCTGGCATTCTGACATAGCCCATTTCTAAAATCAGGAGGTTGCACATACACATCATGGCTTGCAACCCATAATGGATTTTTCCTCCAGAAACTTGTCCAATCCCCTTTTAAAGGCGTCCAGGCCAGATGCTGTCACCACATCCTGCGGCAAGGAGTTCCACAGACTGACCACACGCTGAGTAAAGAACTATTTTCTTTTGTCTGTCCTAACCCTCCCAACACTCAATTTTAGTGGATGACCCCTGGTTCTGGTGTTATGTGAGAGTCTAAAGAGCATCTCTCTGTCCACTCTATCCTTCCTGTACATAAGCTCAACATGGATGGGTTTAAATAGCAGCACCTGCCCAAATTCCCTCTTCCAGACAATGGTTAAAGGTTGTCCTCCATTGTATCTGGTCACCCTGACTGCATAGGAAGCAAAGGAGGAATCTTGTCCTTTGCAAAGGAGGAATCCTATGGATGCCACTTCCGATGGAGTGGATTCTTCTCTGTAGCAAGCAAAGGAGGAATCCCAGATTTTCAGAGCTGGTGTTGGTCAAATTCTGTATTGCCCAGAAAGAGAGGAAAAAAGGAAAGTGACAAAGAAAGTGCCAGGGAAGTGTCATTCTGACAATGGAATTGCAGTTCTAGATTCCTTCCAGCGGTGGACCGGTAGGGAAAGGAGCTGAGCCTCCTGTGTGTGACTAGAGATAGCAAAAAAGAAGCCCAGACTCACACACCCTCCTTATTATTGCACACCCAGTTGAAAACGCAATTTCATTTCCACTCTAATTTCCAGCACAAACTCCACCTAGAGGTGTCAAATCTCTAAAGGACCAAAAAGGAGCAGCAAACCCAATGGCGACTGATAGCATGATAGTCTATCCTTCTGTTATCTCTATGGCCTCCTAACCACGTGGCCTCTCGGCGGCTGTCGGGCCGGACTCAAGCTTTGCGCAGGCGCAGAAGGCGAAGCCGGGTGCGAGGAAATCAAAATGGCGGAGCGCGGGTACAGCTTCTCTCTCACCACCTTCAGGTACTGTCGGAGCCTGCGAGGCCCGTGTGGGGCCGGGCGGTCTTGGGCAGGCCGGGCCAGGCAGAGCCGCGCCGCGGGAGGGAGTGCGGGGCAGGCCGGGCTCGCCTGTGCCGGGGGGGGGGGGAAGGTGCAAGTTTTGTGGAGTCACCGCTGCGGATGCGCACCTGCTGGGAGGCAGGGGCAGGGCCAGGTGGAGGCTCCCTGAGCGGCCTTGGGCTCCCTGAGCGGCCTTGGGCGAGTCACTGGCCCGAGGAAGCCTCCTGCGGCCCCCCCCCTCCCGCAAGCCAGGGCTGTTGTTCCATGGGGTGGCCAGAGACCAAGCACAAGACTCACAGCACGGTCGTGGCCACGCTTTCCTGGAAGGGAGCCCCATTGATTCTAATGGAACTTACTCCTGAGTAGACCTGCATAGGATGGGCTCAGAGGCTGCCACCCTATCCACACTTTCCTGGGAGGCAGCCCCATTGATTCTAATGGGACTTACTCCTGAGTAGACACGCATAAGATTGGGTTGGCAGTGTCTGCCACTGTCTTCTATAGACCCCCCCTCTGGTGAAAGGGTGATAATTATAACTTTAAAAAGTTAATCATAACTAAAGGTTATGCTCATAACTAAAATAAAGGGGATAAAGGTTGATCATAACTCAATCTCTTATTGGGTAGCAATTTGGCCTCGTAATTTGTTGCTGTCAACTATTCCTTTTCCCAAGAAATGAAATTCCACGCAATAAACAATTAAAACGTCACATAAATAACAAACCATCTGATGGGATGGCGTATCTGTCATTTTGATTTAAGTAAGTGTTTCTCAAACTGTGGGTCAAGGCCCAGTAGGTGGTTTGCGAGGCAATTTCAGTTGGGTCCCCATTGATTTCAATCTTCTATTTTTAATATATCAGACTTGATGCTACCTTGGTATGTGACCATATTTGGGGTAATGTGACACATCTGTACTTTTCACAGGCTACTATACTTGAACAAGGATAGTTCATGGGACTTACATTTAAATCAGGAGAACCACTGATTTAAATGATTTCCTTTGGTGTTATAGGGTGCTCTTTGGGGAGAAAGGCGGAATATAAATCGAATAAATAAATAAATTATACTGCCTTATCAGTGATCTGTTTTCAGTCTTCAGCCTTTGTATTTAATGTGGCTAGCTACTCATGAGTATGTTGTGGTCTCAATAAATAGATTGTGCTCACAAGTTGATGATATTTGTTTGTCCTAATAAAAGGTATTGCACTACTGATGTTTGGAGACTTTTTCTAAGGATCAATACAATTTTTGTTGTAATAAACCATTTAATTTATTGTTTGTTTTTATCTTGCTAACATGATAAATGACTGGCATCTGCATAGTATGCCAGGTTAATCTGCGGTAACTCTAATAACTAATTATTAAATTAGAGCCCAGTCCTTTGCATGTCTACTCAGAAGTAAGTCCCATTAGAGTCAATGGGGCTTACTCCCAGGAGAGGGTGGATAGGATTGGGCTGTTAATCATTATAATGACCAGTGAATAGCCTTTTCCTGTGCATTTCTTTAGGTTTGCTTCTAAAAGAGTAAGTTTTGGGTTGTCTTCCAGAAGTTGAAGGGATTGATGACTGCTGAATCATCAGTGCTGAAAAGCAGTCTGAGCAAAGAAAAAAAAAATTATCAATGGGTTCCCTTAGTAAGAGAATTAAGAACTGATGCATGCAAAAAATTTTACATTATAAAATGGGTCACTAGTTTAGGAAAAATTGCATTTCTTACGATTTTACAGGTTTCGTGTGGACATTTTGAATCTTTACATATGTGTTGAGACTTTATTGTTGAATTCTTTAAATTTATTCAAACTCTTTAAGTTGGCTTTGTATATAATCTTAAAACATTAAGCTGTAACAGTGTGCTTAGGGAAAATTGAAAGTGCTTACATTGATTAGTTGTGTAATTTAAAAGCTCACTTACACAGTGGTTTGTCTGGGCTTTTTAGCCAGATAGAAACAGGTTTCATGATGTATGCAACAACCAATAACTTTTTCTTCCTTGTATTTCTATTGACCTATGATTTTTTGAAGATTTCTTCCTTTATTCGGCTTCACTGGGTGTTTCCTTGGAAGCAAGCTCCATTAAACTCAATGGGGTTTACTCCCACGTAATTCTGCATAAAATTGCAGCCTGATCCCATACAATGCTTTCTTTGGAAGCAAGTCCCACTGAGTGCAGAACACACTACTCCCTGGTCAGCATGCCTAGGATTGCAGTTTTACAGCCCAATCCTATCCACACTTTCCTGGGAGTAAACCCTATTGACTCTAATGGGACTTACTTCTGAGTAGTCATGCATAGGATTGGGCTACCAGTTATTTAAAACTTTCTGACCAAATGTTTCTCCAGAAAGAAAAAATGAAAGCAAAACTATTTCAGTGCACTGTGTTTTTTTCTTTATGATTATAATGAACCTATTTCCTGAACATGAGCTCGTGGCTTCATGAAACTGCAATGAAAACCTAAACACATTGTCTCCAAAGTGAGTCCCACTGAATTCACTGCAGAAAATGGGCACAACCCTATGTATAAAACACACACACAGAGCGCATGCGCGCGCACACACACACACCCACCCACACACACACACCCACCCACACACACACACACGCACATATATACTGGAAAGTATGTCATATTGAATGTAACGGTGCTTACATCTCAAGAAAGCATGCAACTTCAAAGAGTAATTTTGTTAGTGAATTTTGACTTATTTTGTTTATGTTCACAAAAATGTCCAAAATCCCTTAAATAAAGAGGCCAAGAAAGAAACATGCTTGTTTTCTCACCAGGAATGAATTTGTTTCTTTCATTAGTTTCTTTAATGAATTGGATTATTTCTTTCAGCCCTTCTGGAAAGCTTGTTCAGATTGAATATGCATTGGCAGCTGTTGCAGCAGGAGCCCCGTCAGTTGGAATTAAAGGTATAAAAATGCTGATGTTGTCGGTCTTCTCTTGGCTGTACAAATAAGGCCATAAAATATTTGCTAATCTGTATGCCAACATGCATGTGTGTTATTAATTTTTGATGTAAATCAGGGGAAAATCAACTTCTGTAAAAATTTTCTTGTCTGATTTTCTGTAGGCAGTAATTCCTGTCTCTTTTCACTATTTAAGACAGGTATAATATGATGGGGAAAAACTGATCTGAAAGTGCCATTTCTGAGACTGTAACTCAATATGATAGTTTTTCCTGAATATCTGCTAAATATGTTGCAGAGAATATTTAAAGCACAGTGTAGGCAGATGGTGGGGGGAGCTGAACCCTTCCCGCAGCTTCTTTCTACACCTGCTGAAAACTGTATTTTAAAACTTTTTTTCTCGTGGTGGAGGCTTAGTAATGAGAAGTAACATACACATATTGTCACTGGAGGAAAAACCACCTTTAAAAAGCTTGTTATGTGTATTGGGGTGGGGGAAGCTTGATTGGGGAGGATTTGCCTCTCCCCCTCTACCTGTCCATGATGTGCTTCAAGCCTCACCGTTCCGGCCCTGCTTTTCAGGCATTTTGTTCAGATCAACTGACCTGAACTTAAGCCATTTCTGCCATATTGCATATACACAACTGGGACCAAATGTGTACACCTGTGGGCCAGGCAAAAATGGGTTAACTAGGTTAGTTTCTGTCATGTCTATGCTAAAGCTAAGCAATTTGTGCCTGGCCAGTACTTAGATAAAATGTAATAATGAATGAATAATGTATGAAACATAATAAATATTAGATGTAGAATTTTAAGTAGAGTGTATAACATTTTAGAGTCAGTTATTTCAAATATGTTTTTGCAAATAAATACATGAAGTGTAAGATCATCTGCTTGTGAAGATTTGAAGAAGTACACCTGAAAAGAGAAAAACCTGGTCTTGGTAACTAAAATATTTGCTTTTTTCATACAGCTGCAAATGGTGTGGTATTAGCAACGGAGAAAAAACAGAAGTCCATTCTGTATGATGAACGGAGCGTACACAAAGTGGAATCCATTACCAAACACATAGGCTTGGTATATAGTGGCATGGGCCCTGATTACAGGTACCTGGCAAAATGCACCATGATTGTCACTGTAGGACGCATCCAAAACAATTCTTTAGTATTAGTGTAACTTCTGTCTTGTTTGCCAGGATTCTGAGTGTGAATGTGGTAACAAGTGTCTTCCGCAATGTGTAGCAGTATAGGAATGGAGACATAGAAAGGTCTCTATCCACAACAGCTGGGTGCTTCCAAAGTGTCTCATCTGTACCTAGGATGAAGATATTGAGTGCTTTTCCACATCCCTTGCCTTGGTAATAAGGGTCCTTGTGAACTAGCTGGGCTCATGATATCAATTCATGAAGTAATGTCTGTTGTTGAATTGTGCTCAGAATCATAACCTACCAATTTCCAAGAAACTGTGAATTCCAGAATAGTTGCTCACCAATTGTAGCATATTATTAGTTCATGAAAATGAAAGTCAAAGGGCTTGCTTGAAGGCTAGGCAAGATACCAAAGCACTTTAGCACTGTACTTGCAAAATGCTGTGTATTGGCAAGGTGACAGCATGCTTTGTCACCTTCATGTTTAAACTAGTTTATCATCCTGTGAGTTTTCTTGCAGTGAGCTGTTGCCTAAGAGTTTGCACATCTTTATTTTTTATTTATATCCAACCTTTTGCCAGTGGCCCAAAGGTGACTACAAACTAGTTAGCCCTTAAGGCAGACCTAGAAGATAGATATTTTCCTACACCACTTCTGTGGCAGTTCAATGCTTTCTTGTCTTTAGACTATTGCAGTGGTTCTCGAACATTTCCGGCTTGCGCCTCCCCTGATCCTTGTAGCCACTGGCCATGGCTCCCCATTACAACACCTCACCTCAGTTACCCCCAAAATGGGGATGAAGGTGTTATAATTATGCACTAGAAACAAGGCTGCCAGCACTCTGAGGCTGCAATCCTAACCACACTTACCTGAGAGTAAGCCCCATTGAACAAAATAGGACTGAGTAGACCTGGTTAGGATTGTGACCTGAGTTTTAGCAGCACACCTGGAGAGTTTTGGAAAGGGAGGGGGGGGAAGTGATGAATTTGCTGGGGGAGGGGAAGACTTTGTTTTGTGTGTATCTGCTAATTGCAAACTGAGACCTAGAGACTGATTGACTGGAAAAGCAGCAAGTCAGGAGGCAGCATGTGCAGCTGAGCAGAGCAGCCCAGCCTCTCTCCCCCTAAGATGCCTGGTGATGCCCCTGGAGGCTAGCCACGCCTACTAGGGAGGCGGGACGCACAGATTGAATACCTCAGGACTATTGGTTCCTTTTAATTCTGTAGTGCTATTGGTCTTGTTTCCTGTAGGCATCTGTGTGACCTTTTTGGGAATAGGATACTAAACTACATGGACACTCTCTAATATCCCACAGAGAGTTCTTTTTTGTTTGTGTTCTTTACAGTTCATGTGCAGTCCATAGTTTTGTTGAGCAAGCACTATAAAATTGTACCAGTAGGCAGGAAAAAAACATTCTGAGGATCAGCAGTTGTTATATTCCAGCACAATACCTTCATTGCTTTTAGTATGGGGGCCCCCATGTCTGTGGGACCCCCTGCGCACACCCCCTCCGCTCTGTTCACCTCACCTCTGGAGGGTCTTCTGAACCCTGCAGAGGCTGCTCACATCTGTCTGTGCCTCTGCTAGCTCAGACTGAGCTCAGCAGCTCAAATAACACAACTTCCAGTTCCATGGAGAAACTTTTTAATATCTTATAAGGAACCTTGTGGATATGGGGGCACGCTTGTAATTAGTATTGAAAATTTCTTTTGTTTTAATCATTTTGTTGCCTTGGATCTTAAGTATTAATGGAGGTCCTAACTTCATCTTTTTTTGTTTGTTTCTCAGAGTACTTGTCCACAGAGCACGCAAACTGGCCCAGCAATACTATTTGGTTTATCATGAGCCGATTCCAACAGCTCAGCTAGTACAGAGAATTGCTTCAGTGATGCAAGAGTACACACAGTCTGGGTATACTTGACTTTTTCTTCCTGTGCTAGCCATCTTGATAAATGTGTCAAAGTATGATGCATGTTTGCCATTCTTCTGTCATCCACCTCTATTTCCGTGTCAGGTGTGACGTTTGTCTTCATTTTAGTCAGGAGCAGAGAGCAACAAAGTGCGGGAGACTGTGGCAGGAGTATTGGTTTGGCTCTATGTAATACCTAAACTTGCTAATTTAATCCTGGACACTGAGTGGTGTATGTCACACAATCTTGGATGCCGTTATAATAAATGGCTGGGGAGCCATTTATAAGGGAGAACAAAAAGCAGGAAATAGGTTTGTTGTCAGCCGTCTGCAGGGCTAACTGCTTCCCATAATGAATGCCTTTTGAATGTTGTCAATGATGTGGGTTAAAGTTTTTCTTTGTAACTTTTCATTCTTAGGAATGTGGAAAAGATAGTTGCCAATCTTTTCCTTGTTCCAGCCCCTGTGGATATAACAGTAGCTTGACATATTGGAATTAAGCAAATGATCTCTTTCCATCACCAAGCCATCAAATCTTCACCTGCTTAATGTTTACATGTCAAACTGCTATTAAAGAGCTAAGAGCAGGACAGTGTAATGGTTAGCGGTCTTGAGAAAAGATTTAGAAATAAATCGTAAGATATTTGGATAAGCTTCCATGTAATTTGTCAAATTATCAAGAGAAGAATGTCTGTGCCTATGCCTGTTCCCAGAAGTGTTATGGATGCTGCTGCCAGTCTCTTCAAGACTTCCCAGAATTACACCTGATGCGGTTTTTGAATATGTTTTGTCTTATAGGGGTGTACGTCCATTTGGAGTATCATTATTAATATGTGGGTGGAATGAGGGACGACCCTATTTATTCCAGTCTGATCCATCAGTAAGTATTAAAATAGGTATCTTGGTGGCCTTAAATAATGTATTTGCAGAGGCGTTTATTTGAGAAACTCTTAAACATTTCTTATGTTTGCTCTTTCTTCTTTAAAAAAGGGGGTGGGTGGAGAGTGCTCCAGCAGCTCTGAAAACAGTGTAAGGTTCCATTCTATTAAGATACTTTGGCTGATCAGTCTTAAAATTCTAAAAGCCTCAGAAGGTCCCTCCCTGCTGGATGATGCCAAAGTCCATTTAGTATCCTGACAGTGGAAACTTAGAAGCTGGAGATGAAAGTAATAGCCGTTCCCCCACTACTTGCCACAACCAGACATGCAATGCTTCTTAACTTGCAAGTTCTACTATGAGTAATAGCTACCTCTTCCCAGTAACTTTGGTTAATGCTTTGTTTAAGCCAATAGGTGTCGTCCCATATTGTGGCAACAAATTTTGTATTGTGTGAAGAAGTACTTTCTGTTGTCTAGCCGAATTTTACTGCTAATGAGTTTCATTGAGGGACCCCAAGTTTTAACATTATGAAAGAGGAGAAAAATTATTTCTGTGTTTTTCCCCACACCATTCATAATGTTATGAACTTCTATTGCATAATACATTCAGTTAAGATCCCACCTTTTTTCCCCTATAGAAACTTCTCAACTACTCACATCAAAACAATTGTAGAAAAAAGGGGGGAAAAATCTCTAGATCCTGTTGGCTTAGCTCTCCTGTCTACTGCAAGTACTGAAAACCATTAGAAATACAGCCAAAAAGAGGCTGCTATGCCCTCCTCCACGTAAGCTAATAAGTCTCAGTAGCTGACTGTGAAGTGGAATCTCTTCCATCCTTCCCCAGTGATTTTTTCTAAATGCAAAAGTCCCAGATACTCTTGTTGTCAAAAGGAAAGTGCTCCAACCTCATGATTGTTTTGATTCCTTTTTTTCTGCCATTTCTCCAGCTGTATGAGTACAAAAAGAGAACACTCCTGAATCAGAGTTCATCTAGTCTGGCATCCTTTTATGAAGCTGCCTTATCCTGCATCAGACCATTGATCAGTCTAGCTCAGTATTATCTACTCCAATTGCAGTGGCTCTCCAGAGTCGCAGGAGAACTATTCCTAGCCTGTAAAATACAGTACTTTACTTCCCCCCCTTTAAACAACTGACCCCTGCCACCCCTGTATCAGAGCTTGCTTTTGAAACTCATTTTCAAAAGCAGTTTTTCTATATTAGCCTGGTGTGGGGAACATCTAGACCTCTTGGGTTTATATAATTAATTCTGTGATCCTTTGGATTCTGGCCCTACAAAAGAATATCTACTGGAAGAGCAGAAGAAACATAGGATATATAGGTGGTTGATGCATGTTGATGCATGCAAAAAGGGACCCAGCCGCCCTGGGTCCCTTTTTGGGAGAAGGGCGGGATAAAAATAAAGTTTTATTATTTTATTATTATTATGTTGTGCACTGCTAGATTGTTTCATTTTGCATTTCAGCAACTCTCACACTAATTTAATGACTTAAAATTTTAACAGCGTGGGGTTTCAGCAGGGGAAGTTACTAAAATGGAAGACTCTGGTATATTGGTGTCTCAAACAAAGATTGTGGCCATAGACTTCATCCGCACTCCCTACTCCAGATCTTGGTATTAAAATTCTGATATAGGTGTTAAGAGTTAACATATCTCCAAGAGTAGGTGGCACTGCATAAATCTGACTGGTTTACTACACAGTCAGTGAGTGGAACTTAGTTATAAAATATGTTCTTTAATTTAGTTTCATATATTTTTCTAGGGGGCTTATTTTGCATGGAAAGCAACTGCAATGGGAAAAAATTATGTGAATGGAAAGACATTCCTTGAAAAGAGGTAGGGTCATCAACTATACTTTTAAGTATTTTTTTTATACAGCTTCTGATTTGAATTCAGGCTAATACTATATAAATCTTATGCAGGTAGCTCCTTCTTATCTGCTGGTTCGGGACCTGCGGATTTGACTTGACTTGGGTCCCAACCTGCATCTGGAGGGTCTCGCTGAACCTCCCAGACATGATTGGAAGTCACATCTGGGAGGCGTTCTGAGACATGAGGAGTCAGCATGTGATCTCCCCACACCTCAGAAACTCTCCCGGAGGCTTCTGAGAAGCACTTCCAGGTTTTTGTCAAACTGGAAATGCATTGCAGAAGCCTCTGAGAGGCCTTCTGAAGTGTGTGGAGGCCATGCACAGTCTCCCGGTGTCTCAGAGCACCTTGGTATGTGACAGGAAGTCACTTCCTCTTGTGTCCAGAGGTCCTCTGCACCCCCACAGGTCTTAATATCCATGGATACCAAGGACCAACCTGTACTAAATATGTTGTCAATAACTTTCCCATTTCTAAATTGTCCCTTTTCTGTTTTTGGGTAACTTTCAATTTCAAAATTACTAATAGAAGATGTTGGAAACAAGTGTTTCAGATTGCTAACAAAAACATTTGACTTGATCAGTGCAAGTGCAGGGCAGGGGTGTGTGGTGTAATTCAGCATCTTAGTACGTGTGGTGGTCCCCTATGACAAGAAACAAAGCAAGTGTGAAGATAACCAGAAACACCTTTTTAAGATACATGGAATTCTTCTTTGTGTTTATGAAAAAATAAATCATACAGTCTTGCATTAATCTGATGAATTTTTACTTTCTTTTAAATGGTTTTATAAACTTGCTTTGCTGAAAGATCATGTTACACAAAGGCATGAGAAACTTGGCAAGGAGATATAAGAATACCAGGTGGAATGCTTCTGTCTATCTCTGGTACTATCCAGATGCTTTGCTGCATTTCTGTAAGTCAGGGAATAAATAATGCAGTTCATACATGATGGTATTTTGATTGGCATCCAAAGAGATTTTAAGTATGCCCAAGAGCTTGTGTATGCCCAGTTAGATTTTTTACTCTTTGAATAATAGATCTTATCCCCCCATTCCCTGTCAAGGTCTTCTTGAAATTCCACTGTTTTAAAACATAATTCATCATGCAACATAGGGAGCTCTTTGCAAAATGCGTTTCTTGGGAATGTGGCACTTGTGTAGCTCAGAGTTTTGCTATTCTAGTTACAGTGGTTTTTGAAATAGTATATTAAAGTTAGAATATCTATTTTCTGTTCCTTTTTTTTTAGGTACAATGAAGACTTGGAGCTTGAAGATGCCATTCATACAGCTATCTTGACACTAAAGGTGAGAAATATTCCTAGTGAATTGGCCAGACTTTTACACATGAAACACATTTTGTTTATGTAAGGAAACTGTCTTCTCTCTCTCCCCCAGGAAAGTTTTGAAGGACAAATGACAGAAGATAACATAGAAGTTGGCATCTGTAATGAGGCAGGATTTCGGAGACTGACTCCAACTGAGGTTAAGGATTACTTGGCTGCAATTGCTTAGCTGAGGTTAAGGAAAGATTACCTGGAGACATGCAAAGATCTTTTTTTTTTTTAATTTCAGCCATCTAAATATTGGGCTTCTGTACTCTCAATTTCTACTCTGTTTCACTGAGATTTTTTTAAACAAATATTATGGATCCATGAAACCTACTATTCTGATATTGAAATGTCAAATGATTGTTCTTGAAATATTACGCATTGTACAAAAATATTATGTAAGTTTACACAATCTGAAAAAATAAAAATTTACAAAGTGTGGTATACTTTCTGGGTAAAGTTTCAGAAAACTTAACTTTACTGAAGTACTTTTGTTTGTTTAGAAACAGTTTCTTCAGTTTGTTTAGTAATCAAAATCAGTGCTTCTCACTGTTCCACTTTGCATGGTCTGCCTGTTGGAAGTACCATTGGAAGTAACTGGTGATTATGTGATTATCTGCACTGAATGTGCCAAACACTAATAAGGGTGGATGGGAGAGCTTTTTCGAGCACACACAAAGTGCATGCTGGAGCTTTGCCTGCTGAGCCAAGTTTCCTACTGCTACTTGCCATATTGTGTTGCTGGTCTTGCTGCCAGGTGGCAGGGGCCTGTGGGTCCCATGAATACCCCACCACAAGTACCACCGGAGGTACTAGTACCACTGGTTGAGAAACTCTTGTCTAAATCTCTTGGAGCCACTTGCTTAAGTAAAGCAACAGTTTATCTCTAAGCTTCCTAAATTTATGGTTATGCACACAAGCATTTCTAGTGATATGTAGACCTTGGTGAGAATAGTTGGGCCATAGTTCTTTGTAGTAGTGAAAAGGGGCAAATTTTGTGCATGAAATGGGACCCTAGGCTCAAACTTGGTGAAGTTTTATGAGCTTGCAACACTTCACCAAGTTTGAAAGCCATTGCTAATCAGAGCAGATGGTACTGGGCTAGATGGCCTATGTAGTAATTCCATCCCATAACTTGATAGAATTCTTCAATAACTTATCAACAGGGTAAGAAATCTGCTTATGGCACATGTAACTTATTGATATAGATCAGTGGTTGCCCAACCCCAGCCTGTGGCACCAGTGCTTGTCACGATCCTTCCCTCAGGTGAATGGAGCTAATTGTTCCACTGGGGAGTTTCCTTAAGGTGCCTCTGATTGCCCCCAGACTCGCACTGGCCAGCCACTTCTGTGTTTTGTTGCCCCAGTGGTGTAGTTAGTGGGGGGCGGTCCACCCTGGGTACCACCCTTAGGTGACACCGCAAATGCCCCAACATTGCTAACATCGCAGAGCTTCGGAATGACCCCATCATGCTATATACTGTTGGATGCAGAATTTCCAGCAGAATGCAATGCAAAAAACCGCACTGAAATATCTCCTTTACATCAAAAGTTATGGTTTTTTGGCCATAACTTTTGATGGAAAGGAGATACCTCAATCAAAAAAATGCATGGAACCCTATGGAAAATGACACCGAGCCATATCGCGCATTTACTTGCGTGTAGGTGAACTTGCCATAGTGAACTTGCTATAGGCTGAGAAGGATCCAATGACACCAGAATGGTTCCTATCCAATGAAAGTAGCCCCCAAAAAGGAACCCCCACTCCAAGCAGACAAATGTATTGAGCCTTATGGAAAGTGAAAGTAAGCCACATGGTTGCATTTACTCACGAGTAGGCAAACATGCCTTGGCTCCTTGCTTAAGTCAGGCAAAGGTGATGCAAGGCTAGCTGCATGGTACCAATCTGATGAAGGGCTCAACAAATGCTCCAGAAGGCAGCATCCCCCAAAGAATAAAACAGGCTTCAGCTGGTAAGGTCCATTTTATTTGTTTTTAGACTTGTAAAGTCAGGTGGGTCCTGATAGTGCTAGGCTTGAAATACAAGAATTTACACTGAACTGGACACTGGGGAGGGCTGAAAATCTCACTGATATTTTTGTGTGTGTGGGGTGTTATTGTAGGCAAGCTACAGAGAAAATTCACTTGGTGGAACAGGGTTGGCTTCTTATTTAATTATTTGTTTTTCTTTAATTATTTATAATTTATTATGCTTGATGATGTCACTTTCAGCCATGACATAACTTCCAGTGGATCCTGGACAGATTGTCATTCTAAAAAGTGGGTCCCAGTGTTAAAAGTTTGAGAACCAGTGCCTTAACTCAAAACAGGTCAATTAGACATTCGGGGGGGGGGGGGGGACACACACACACTAGTGACCAAAATTCTGGAAATCATTGCTTTTAGGTATAATACCATCATGTTATATATCATTTGATGCAGAATTTCATCTGTTGGTTGTGGGGAAATATTCACTGGTAGCTTCAGCTACATGTTTATTATCTTTTATATAATAGAGCTGAAATGCTGGACAGCCATGTATGTCCATTAGGGAAAAACCACAGTGGTATAATACCTTTGAAACTAACTCCGTTTTCATAAAGTAGTGAGCAAGTCTTTGAGTTCTTGAGAGTTCTTCATGTGTTGAGCAAAATAAAGGAAGTGAATAAAGCAGAACGCTGGCATATGTCAGGCCTTCAATGACAGCATGTGCAAGCAGGTACAGTGTTGCTCAAGTGGCATATAGTCTGAGGTGGAGGCAGGCAAGTCCCACTTCCTCGCTTCTACACTGAATTTTAATCGCTCTCTTCTGCACCTTTTTCAGTTCCATCATTTTTTAGATGTGGCCTTATCATTGATCTATCTATATAATGGCATATAATATTGGCTATTCTCAGTCCCTTTTAAAGTCATTTCCAAGCATTGAATTGGTCTTCTTCACAGTTGCTGCACAGTGGGTCAACGCTTTCATTGAGCTGTCCACCACCGACCCAAGTTCTCTCTCCTGATCCATCACAGACCTCTCAGAACCCATCAGCATATAATGTTAAATTTTGATTTCTTGCTCAAATGTGTATTGTATTACACTTACATTGAAGTGCATCTGCCATTTTACTGATCATTCCCCCAGTTTTGAGAAATCCTGATGGTTTGAGAACCATGAGTGAGTGAGCAACCACAGATGAAACTTTCACAATGTTTTTCTATGGAAACTGCTAATGAATTCAGCCAAAAGTTATCAAATGTTGAGTAAGCACATAACAAAGGACTTCCTGCCCCCATGTGAACCTGTCTTAGTATTGATATCATTAAAGGCCCTCTGAAACAGAGACACCTGCATTGACTTGGTCATGTCATGAGATTGGGCAACGGCCAAATCCCAAAGGTTCTCTACGGAGAACTCGTGCAAGGAAAGCGCTCTACAGGTAGACCACAGTTGTTGGCATACTTCAGTCTCGGAAGACTATGGTAGCGTGCTCTGAATAGTGTTCTGGAACAGAGTGTCCTCTCCAGTGTGCGAAGCCTGGGTAAAGTAGATATGGAGGATAGACTGTTACCCATGCAGCAAATCCCCCCTCTCCACATCGCTGAAATGGTTCAACGGAAAGGCAGAAGCCAATACAGTTGGTTCCAACAGCGTTGCAGGAGTTGCCAGAATGTGACTGTGTTCAGCCATGAACTGCCTCAGGGACTCTGGTTCCAGATTTTTGCCTTGAGGTTGACTCCTGAAGCCTTTTCCATAACTGGATGTAGCCACAAGGCAGTGGAGGTTTGGGATCAGAGTTTTCCTTCTCTCAGATGAGCTGTCTTCCCAGGCTATCGAGTCCCATCTACCCGGTGGCTGTTTAGTCACCTCTTATGACAAGTACAGCCAAACTGAGAGCCTATTCTTATCCCCAGCCCACAGGGGAAACCACAGTTGTGAAACAAGGATATCTCCAAGAGGGATCTGAAGGCCTTAGGATTGGATCTCAACAGATGGGAAACCTTGGCCTCTGAGCGTACCGCTTGGAGGCAGACTGTGCAGCATGGCCTCTCCCAGTTTGAAGAGACACTTGACACTTGGACTGAGGCAAAGAAGCAAAGAAGGAAGGCCCACAGCCAGGGAAACACACCAGGGATAGACTGCACTTGCTCCCAGCGTGGAAGGGATTGTCACTCCCGATTGGCCTTTTCAGCCACACTAAATGCTTTTCCAGAACCACCATTCAGAGTGCGATACCATAGTCTTCTGAGACTGAAGGTTGCCAACAAGCAAGTAAAGGCCCTCTTCTGGATTGTCTTATCTTGAAAAGTGAAGCTGGTGGAGGTTTTACCTCAGCAATTATGGTCTTTTAACCCATTTCTGCCCAGCCCACAGGTGTACACATTTTATCCCTGTTGCATATATGCAAGGTTAGGTAGAAATGGCTTAAGGAGTGGTTCAGTACCCAGATTCTGGAATACTTCTCATAGAGGCTCACCTAGTGTCAAATGTCTTTTCAGTGCCAGGTGAGGATTATTTGCCTAGACATCTTACAGCTTTTTTCTTTGCTTCTATGTTGATTTATTGCTATTCTATTAGCTTTCTTTTCTTGGAAAGAGTAATATTTTGTACATGTGTAGCCAGTGGGGTGTTGAGTTTGTGTCGTAAATAAATGTACTTGCCAGTGTGAGCCGCTCCCTTGCCTGCTTTTTCCTACATTGCAGCACAGCAACAGCCTCATGGCTATAAATCAGAGCGTGCTTTATAATGTAGTCTGGACTATATGAAAAATATTTGATGAGGCAGGCACCTTTTCCTTGGCCACGTGGTGGCGCGCAAGAGCGGTCAGGAGAAGGGTTTTGATTTCAACCCCAGGAAGATGATGCAACATGAGAATGCAAAGGGGTACAGTCTTAGTGGTTCCCTAGAAAGACTTCTGGGTTCGCCTTGCATCCGGCAGAAACCTCTATATATGAGCTAAACCAGGGGAAAAAATAAAGGAACGACGATGCAAATTTGCGAGCAAATGTAATCCAACTCTCACTGAATTGCACCTTTGGATTTTTCAACATTTTGTCTTTTTTCTACATTTTCCAACCAGTTTTTTTTTTTTAAAGTCTCAAGAGTTCCACAGTGAGTAAAATACTTTTGCTTTAAGGTGGAGGAGCTGAGTAGTTTATTCGAGTTTGTGCATTAATTTCAGTGCATTTCTGCCACGCACAAAGGAGCGGGGGTTCCAATGAGAGCCGGAAGTGAGAGGCCTGCAATGCGTGTGCTTTGCAGTGTATCACTTTGTCCTGGTGAGCTTGCAGGTCCTTTCCCTGTGGAATGTAAGGAGGAAGTAGCTGGAGCTAGAGTGGGGGAGTGGGTTTTCCAATGTAATGCAATACAGAAAGGGTCTCCTGGCTTAATTGTAGGTACAGTATTGCTACAGCCAGCAGCTATGGGGAAAGTGAGTGTGGGGGAGGAGTGCTTAAGAAAGAGACTTTTGTGGGTTGTAGTGAATGGTGTGTATGCCAAGTAGGGCTTTTTAAGCAGATCTTTCTATTATAGCTTAAACTCAGCAAGGAGGGAGGGGAAAGAGGCTAAGCTTTGAATAATGTGTTAATTTCCTGGTGATCTGTAAAAGTATTGAGGACAGGGTGACCAGATGTCATAACTGCAAAAGAGGACAAGGTACCCCAAAATGTAGGACATACTATAAAAATGTAGGGTATGACAAAATAAAAGCTAAAAACACTTGTATATTGTTTTCATGGGGTTAACGTAAACACTTTATTATTAAAATTAAAACTACATTACATATAATTTATTATTTACAAGAAGGCTATGGGCTGCCTGCGGGGGTCTGCTGTCAGGGAAAAGGACATTTAAGTTCTTTTCCAGGACATGAGGCTAAAAAAGAGGACATATCCTGGAAGAAGAGGACATCTGGTCCCCCTGATCCGGGAAGACAAAGTGTTGTGCCTGTAAATGAGAAATTTCAGCAGTTGTGCATCTTCTTTCATCCAGGTTTCTCTATTAACTGTACCAGAGGCCCTTGCGTTGGGAAAGTTGGGAGAGACATTGCATCCCATGAAATGAGGGGATGGTGGAAAGCTTTAGTTAGTCATCCCAGCCGAAGTACAAATGTAGGTCTTTCTTGTTCCCTCCTCCCCCCATTAACTAATGAATGTGAAGCAGTTTTATTTTTATGAAACCCTGTTGCAGTACAAGAGATGTTTAAGTTCCATTGGAAACCTACCTGGAGTGAAGGAATCTGTGCTGTTGCTTAACATGGGGGGGGTTGCCTAAACTTTGCTCACGCAACTGTGGATGCTGTCAGATAGAATGAGGTTTCTCTTCCTTTTCTCCCCCATGGAACTATAAAGGCACTGGGAAATGGCTACTTTAAGGGACACTGAACACTAAATGGAAACTCCCCCTGTGTTTCCTTGTATTTGTAGTGTGACCTTGCCCTACCTTGCCTCTCTCTTCTCTGCAAGTTTCACTATGATTAAACTTTCTCCTTCCCCCCAACTTGAATGGAATTATTTCAGGAAGGCATAACAGCTACTGTGCACATCACCACTTAGACCTTGCAAATGTGGGTGTTCCTTCCACTGCACAGCTTCTATTCTGCCAATGCACTAAGATTTCCTGCTCTTTGTTGTATGGTCTCTGACATGTGTTACTGTATGAGGAAAAGTTCAGCAAATGCTGCCTCTCTGGTAACTTTAGGCACAGCACAGTAGTGCTTTTTTTTTATTTCTTCTGTGACATGGTAGAGGTACCCTTTAGCTTTCCCCTCTGTGTTTCAAACCACACAAAGTATTTCTCATGGCCACCTATATTTCTGGCTAAGTCTCTGGTTCTACACACAGAATTCTGATTAAGATCCATCCTATAGTTTGCTGCACCAGGTATGCGTAGAGTTGTATACTGTAGCCAATTTGTAACTGAAGTTATTTCTGGAGATTATTTTTTCCCAACATGATATCATTTGGTCCTGTTAAAATCTTCAGGATTGCCTGAAGCAGTGTCCTGGAAACTGATGCTAATTCTTGAAGGTTCTAGGCCAGTCCTAGAGGATTGGCAACCCTAGGCGTGCATACCAAAGGTGCAGATTCCTTTGTTTTGCAGAAAGGAGGATGAGCATTTGACCAGTGTTAACATTGCAATAATGTTATGGAATGTTTAGCAGCAAAAACATACTACTTTTTTGAAATTTAATAATTTTGAATAATGCAAATCTTTGTTCTTTTGTAGTGAAACTCTCCACAGATCCTGCTGATAAAGTTGTTGCTGGGATCAGTGGGCAGAGCCAATATCTTTGGTAATTACTACAGGATGATGATTTGAGGCCACTCAATGATGCGTCTTAGGAAGAAGTCATCACTTGGTGGTAATGGTGCTTTTTCTCCCTGTAGTGGGCCCAGATTCAACTTCTAAAAACATTAATAGGCAACAGAGGTGAGAAATTTCTTCAGTAACCTCCAGAGTTGTTGCCTGTCACTCTGGGTTTGCAGAACTACATGGACCAATGGTTTGATTCAGTCTAAGAAATCACTGTTACATCCTTGCATCCTAGTTGCATTCTGTAGATATAGCGACAGTACATTGCTTTCTCTCTTTTCCCCTCCCCCCATCTCTGCAAGGAATACCCTTGGCTTGTGCATGGGACTAAACAACTAAGGGGCATAATGGAAGGGTTCTGCAAAAGTTTCTTACTGCTCTCCATGCAAGTGAGTGGGTTAACAAGTCCTCTGCCTGTGCTTCAACGGGGGGGGGGGGAGGGAAGGTGCATAGCAGTGTAGAGATAGCTTGGAACTGAAGCTATGCTGCTGCTGGGATAGACAACTGGTTAGAATTTTAAAAAAAAGTTTGCATTGCTGGACTGATAATAGGACAGCAGATGGCAGTGTTTTGTGTGACTAAAAGCAGGTCTGGCATGTATGAGTTTTGCCATGCAGCAATTCAGAGCGCGATACCATAGTCTTTCGAGAATGAAGGATGCCAGTGTGTGAATCCAGTGGCAAACCAAACTAAATTTTTACTATCCTGCAACTTTTAAAGGTTTAAATGTATTTTTTAAAAGACTATGGAGAAGCTGGGCAACCCTTATTATTGTATCAGGGCTTAAAATAATCAACTAATATTTCATGAAATGCATCTTGGAGGGACTGTGTTAAGATAAAGCTTCAGTAAGTATATGTAGTGTTTTTAAATGAAGCTAAAAGCAAATGTAGGAAGATTATAGGGTACTGAGCTTCAGTGTGCTTGTTGCATAGGTTAGATGACTAGACTCTTCTAAGAGAATGTAATAGAAGAATCTACCCCACTTGTATGTTGTCTTGTCCCTTTCTCTGCACCTGTCTTATTTTCATGTGTCTTGTTCCTAAATTTCTTGCCTTTTTCTCAGTGGGGAAAAATAGGCCTTGTTTTTCAAAAGCTCAGGTGCATAACTGTAATGTCTTATTAGAAAACATAACTTATTCTAAGGAACACCAATATCCTAAAATTTATTTGGATTATAGGCTCTTGCTTTTCTTCTTGCTGAATTTAAATGACTTTTGTTACACTGGGATAATTCCTCTTCAAACATTAAGCATCTTCATCTATGGCATCATAGATTACCTTGCAGTAATTACAATTTTTCTTTTCTCTCTCTCCCAGGAATATTGTTATCAACATGTCTACACAGTCCTTGTTGTGTGAGAGAATTGCCTTTGCTAAGGAGCTAATCAAAAGAGCAGAAGCTCTTTCCGGGTCCCGGAAAGGTGGAATAGAAGGGGGATCAAAGCTCTGCAGCAAACTAAAATCAGAGTTAAAATTCTTGCACAAGGTGGAGGCTGGTAAGGTAGCCGTTAAAGATTCTCATCTACAGAGTACAAATCTCACTCACTTGCAAGCTATCATCGAGTCAGCAGAAAGCTTGGAAGAAGTTGTTGGTGTTCTTCATGTCTTTGCTTATGAGGACAACTTTGGTGAAAAGCAAAGCTTAGTGGTGGATGTTGTTGCAAACAATGGCCACACATGGGTGAAAGCTATTGGTCGAAAGGCTGAAGCCCTGCACAATATTTGGCTAGGCAGGGGTCAGTATGGAGACAAGAGCATAATTGAGCAGGCAGAAGACTTCCTGCAGGCGAGCTGCCAGCAACCAGTGCAATACAGCAACCCGCACATTATCTTTGCTTTCTACAATGGAATATCCTGTCCGATGGCAAAGAGGCTGAAACAGATGGGAATATCTGTGCGGGGGGACATAGTGGCTGTGAATGCATTGACGGAACATGCTAGCAAAGACATGTACGTAAGTTCTAGTGAATCTGATGAAGAAGGTGTTGAGCACCTGCAGGTGACGAAAGTGGATCGTGACAACTTAATAGCCACAGTTGCTTTTCCTACAGAAATCAGAGTAGACACGTGCAATAGGGTTAACTTGGATATTACTACTTTGATTACATATGTGTCTGCCCTTAGCTATGGAGGATGTTACTTCATTTTCAAGGAGAAAGTCTTAACAGAGCAGGCCATTCAAGAGAGAGAAGAAAGAGTTCTTCCAGTATTAGAGGAATTCATGAAGGATAAGGAGTTGTTTGCTTGTGAATCAGCAGTGAAAGACTTTCAAGTCATCTTAGAAACTTTAGGGGGACCAGGGGAGAAAAATCGAGCTGCACTGCTTATGGAGAGAATCAATGTGGTGCCAGACCAACCCTCTGAGCGTGCCTTAAAACTAGTGCCTAGTTCCAAAATCAATAGCCGTTCTCTGACCATCTTTGGGACAGGAGATGCTTTAAAGGCTATCACCATGACTGCAAACAGTGGCTTTGTGAGGGCAGCAGCTAACCAGGGAGTTAGATTTAGTGTTCTCATTCATCAGCCAAGGGCACTGACAGAAAGCAAAGAATTGTCTGCCACACCTGTACCAAAGCATTGAGTTCTAACAGTGCAATTGTGGCCACTAAAATAATAGAACCTATGAGTAGATATTCCAGATTGTAGCTTAATTATACCACCTGAAGTAGAAGTGATTTCAGAAACAAAACTGGGAAACATATGGACACAATCTGGCCAAAGGGTAGAAATCAAAATTACAAGGAATATGGGGATGCCACCAAAACATAGCCCTTTGAGTTCCACTCTTTCCTTTGTAGTGTCTTATAGAGCACATGTTATATTCCGATATCACTTTACTGCACAATTCCTTTACTGCACAATTCTTTACTATCCCAGCTCTAAGTTGTGTGTTTTACTGCCAATGGCATCCAGCATCTTGATGATCACATACAGGGGAAACCATGCTAGACAATATGAATCGGGAAGGGGAAAATGCAATATGGGGCTACTACTTTTAGTGGAAGCTCTCTGTTCCTTAAAACCCATTTCTGCCTAAAGTTATGTATAGGTCCCATACCTCAAAAGGAGAAATGCAGCACATATTTAATTTTCGTAGGGGGCTTAAAAATGCATAACTTTGACTGGACTGTGCCCCAACATTTTGTTTATAGCAGGGGCCTCCAAACCCCAGCCTGTGGATCAGATCTAGCTTCCCCAGATTACCTCTCTGTGCAGTGGTGGCAAAGGCTTTCCATTCCATGCCACAGCCTCCATTGTTCACAGTTGATCTTCTCAAAAATTCACACTGGGCAGTCATTTCATCCAGGAAATCAGGGTGACAGGAAACACTTGTGAGTGGAAATACCTGCCTAGTGTGAGTTTCCGAGAGGATCAGCTGCAAAAAGTGGATACTGTGGCATGGAACAGAAAGCCTTCGCCACTGCTGCGCCCAGAAAAGTAACCTGGGGTCGTAACAGGCCACAGTTTGGAGATTGCTGGTTTATAGCATAAGGTCCTATCTCTTCCAAGATCTATTTCTTTAGATGAAGAGTAAAGGGAAAGAGGCTCTGCCCAAGAGCCAATTGGCAAGATTCAATCAAAGTTGGATCCTATTGTTCTTAAATAAAGGGGTTTAGGCACATGCTTAACTCTCCCATTGAAATTGATGAGACTTAAACATGTGTAGCTTAGGTTAAATTGTGACCATCTTGTGTGTGTGTGTGTGTGTGTGTGAATTCTTTGTTTTCAGTTCAGTGGCTCCACTGTAATTTATTTTTCTGGCGGTAATTATGATGTTAACATAGTACAACATATCATTAAAATGTTACAATTCAAACAGAACTTGTCTTGTGTTTTGGTGCTTAGAGACTGGCTTTATAGACTGGCTTTAGAACTTCCAAATTTAGCTTCTTTTATATGGATTGAAGAATTGGTGATTGAATTCTACTCTTGTGCTAGTTTATGAAGTATAACTGGCAACAATTGACAGGAAGCTAACAGACTATCCTACAGAGTTTATTCTTAAAAATAGTCATCGATAGGTAGGTATGTAACAGTACTGGTGCTAATGAAAAAGTTGAAGCTCTAAAGTTATATCTACTGATAGTCTGCTTTGTTCACAGGCCTGTGGGTGACATGAACCAATATTTACAATTTCCCATTTATAGAAAGAGAAAACAAATCTTCCCATAATCGTTTTGCCAACATCCCTAAATTGTGCACAATGAATGAATGCATAAGGTTAGTGTTAAAAGTGAAAGAACTGCACATTCATGAGCTATTCACAAGTTTCAAGAGCTATGATGCAAATGTTCCCTTGTATTCCATCCAGACATCAAAATGAGCTTATTCAGCACATTAACTAGGACGATGACTACTATGGGTTAAAAAAACAAACTTTCAGGAAAGAAACAACAAATTCTGCATTCAGAATGTAAGAATAAATATAGTATTTATAAAACACTGTTTTCTTCTTGGTATCAGGGTTAGGCACTGGCAGGATGTCTACCTGGCTAGTTCAACCCCTGCATTCTCCATAGCAACAGTGGTAAAGCCCAGTGCTTCTTTAGGAGGTTGGTGAGGGCCCACTGCAAGCCTTTCTATATGTTGGGAAGGCCCACTTTATTGGACCCAGTTTGTAGATGAGGGCCAGGGTGCTGTGACACACTGGCTTATTCAAAATGACCAGCAAGTTCATGCCTGAAACACAATTTGATTCGGGCCTTTGATTCACACTCTTAACCACATCATGGGAGGTTTAAGTTATGGAAAATTTTGCCTAATTGATTAAAGTACAATTTGAAGGCTTTTTTAGCAGATGGAGTTGAGAATAAATAGGTAGAAGAATATGGAGATGAAAGCAATGAGCCGAAGTACAGAAAATCGTGTTGTGTGCTAGCGTATCAGAGAACTATGTAACACCTGCTACTTGCAAGTTCTGCCCAGTGACAAGAAACTTCTGTATATGCAGCCTCCATGTTGGCAAACTATTTTGAGAACCCATGAGGGCTAGAAACTTGGTGGAGTTTATGACAGATTCTTTGTGTTAAACACACTGGAGTGTGTCTAAACACAGATACCAAACGGATTCAGTTCATGCTCTACTACAAGAACTGTTCATTTGTGTGCAAATTCTGTAATTTGGATATATTATAGTAGCCATAGCAATATTCAGTTTTCACAAATGGGAGGATGTGGAGGACATCAAAAGGTGCATGCCAAAGTGACCTCAGTGGAATTTTAAGTGGCCTGTGTGGGATTGTAGCTCATCTTAATACTGAGTTTAGAATCTGAGTGAAAATCCCAACCTGCCTGAGAGACTTTAGAGGTACTAACATTTGACTAGATATGATCTAATTCCCTCTTCTGCTCAGTCTGTAGAATCCAACATATTCCAAGCACTCTCCCAAACACAAAGAAAATGCAAATGTTCCCTTCAGAACTGGATTGTTCGTTTTTTTGTGAGGCCAGCCTCCACTCAAGTCAAGGGCTCTTTAACCAAACCACTCCATGTTTCTTGTGTAGAAACTTGACTTCCTATTCACTTTGAAGCACTCTTTCTGCTCTTTCATTGCACAATCTAAAGTGGCATGTTCATAAAGGGGTGAGGGCCTGATACCTCTTTGTTCAATGCTTGGTCTGCTGCCTGTGCTTCAGTGTAGAATGAGGGCATGATGAACACATCTTGCTCACAGACTTCCCGCAAAGTGTTACAGGGATCAGTGGAAGGAAATTTGGATTTGAAGGCAGTGATTATTTTTTTTTGGCGGGGGGGGGGGGGGTCGTCATTTCATACCTTGGTTTAGTTAGGCAAAACAACTATATCTTTCTCATGTCTTGCAGTATTTTGTGCTTTCAGCTAGCATCTTTTGCAGCCAGAGTTAACAAAGGCATGGATTTTGTTTGTGCAAAACGTAGACTTTCCCCCCAGTATTTTGCATAAAATGGAGAATTTGCAGCAGGGAGGTTTGGGCTGTTTGGAAGAGGGCTCTTTAAGAAGGCTCAGAACTACAACAGTCCCACAGGTGTGGCTTTTCCCCTCCTAATATTGGGGGGGGGGCAGGTCTGTGAGACTTCACTTGTGGAAAAATGACTCTGCCTCAGAGTTCTTAGGGGAAGAAATATCCTATTTTGGAATGAATGGGAAAGCCCTGGCTAACCCTGAGAGTACCAGTGCAATTGTAAGTGGGGCAGGAGGTCTGGTCTAGAGGGTAGAGCCTCCATTTGCCTGAAGATAACATCCACAAGGTCGCCAGTTCGAGGCCACCGGCACCGTGCGACCTTGAAGCAGCTGACAAGCTGAAGCCGAGCTATTCCATCTGCTCTGAGTGTGGGAGGATGGAGGCCAGGATGGAGGCCAGATCAGAACGAAACATCTGAATTGTTGTGGCTCTTGAAAGATAGAGCCTTCTTTCAATTGTAAAAATCCCTATGGGGATTTAAATAAGCCTGCCTATGTAAACCGCCTTGAATAAAGTCTTGAATAAAGACCAAGAAAGGCAGTATATAAATACCTGTATTATTATTATTATTATTATTATTATTATTATTAAGTGTAGTGCAGTGTTCAAATCATGTCTATAGTTTGCCTTTCCATGATAAAAGGATGCGCAAGAGAGAGTGACAAATATGAACGGCTACCAAATATGACTTGGTCTCCTCTGGCACCCCTATAAACCAAGCACTTATGGGGGAAGGGGAGACAGACTCCTCTGAAAGTGGATGGGTTGTATGAGTACTATGGGTGGGACAAAGTAAACAAAGTTCCTGCAAATAACAGGTCTGTGAATGGTCATGATGTTTATAGTGTACATGTTTATATATGAACTACTCATTCTGTAAGTGTATAGCACTGTTTTGGACTTCTGTAGGAAGCGCCCCTCCACCACCTCTGCTCCTGAAGAGGCAACTGAACTCCCACTGCTTGACATTCTGTACCCCACACAGGTTGGTTTGCTCTGTGTTGGAATATTGGGCTCTGTTGTGAGGTAAAATTCATGTCCCAGGTTTTGTCTGTCAGGTGTAAAAATGGCCCATTTTCAGATTTTTCTAGTAAACTCAATGTTGTGTATCAAACTTCAGCTTTCTGGGCAGCCTAGAATTACCCTATTTTGGTTGTTAGTTTTCTAAAGGAGAGTACATTTTTAATATAAGTGGTTGGTTTTCATATTTTCATGGGAATCTGTGTGCCAAATTTCAGGGGAATGCTTTATCAGGAAGCACACTGATAACTTTGATATCCCCATCAGCGAATTGATGAGTACCTCAGTGAGATGCAAAATTACATCGCTTCACACAATCACCTTAAGCCTGCAATCTGAAACATAATGCCACTTTATTCCAACTACAAATGTTTAAAATATATTCTAAGGGGTATGGGAAGGAGGAGGAGGAGGAATGGACTGGCAACAATCACAAAGCAAACTACCAAAGTTGTTAATGCCATTTTTTCCACATAAGTTTTCTAAAGCAGGGGGCATCATTCTTGTTTACAGTATAGCAAGCCCATCATTCACAATACAGGAGCGTGATGGGGGAGAAGTGGGGTGTGTGCGTGTTAACATAGTATAACTGCCAAAAGCCAACTGTGCATTGTCTGGTATGCTGGAGTTTAAGAAACGACTCAGTTAAATGAAATGTAAAACCCCAGCAGTGGATTTTGGTTTCACTGAAGCCCAACCAAGTAGCTCAAATGCTTACTAGCTTTTAAACTACAAAACATTCTGCTATTCCCATTTACTGAATGGCTTCTTCATTCGAGCAAAAGTCATCAGGAAGACATCGATGCAAGGTCTCTTTTTCCCAAATTCATTTACTTGTTATTCTAAAGACAAAAACATGAGGCAATGTTAGATAAAAGTGAATTCACCATGACAGTGGAAATGACATTTTACATAAATGCCAAATTCAGTTGATTTGGCAAATCCAAAATTTTGTTCAGTGCTATTATTTTTAACATTTTTGTACTGGTTCCTCTGCTCCTTTTGTCCTCACAACAGCCCTGTGAGGCAGGTGAGGTTAACAGATAGTGACTGGCCAAAGGTCACCCAGGAAGCTTCATGGCTGGGCAGGGATTGAACCCAAGTCCAATGCCCAAACCACTGCACCATCTTGGTTTCCCAGAAACATTCATTTAGAATGTTTAAGCAATTAAGCAATTCTAAAATTGTCATAGACATCTTCATGATCATTAAGGACTCAAAATATTGTACATGTAATTCATGAGGAAACATTTGGAGTTAGGAGCAGATTGATTTGGTATTTCAGTCAGAATGGATGTTTTCATTTGTGCTTTTACTACCATATTGTAGGGTACTGTATACTATATATCGGGGGGTGTCCAAATTTTTTGGCAGGAGGGCCACATCATCTCTCTGATATTGTGTTGGGGCTGGGGAAAAATAATTAATTTACATTTTAAATTTGAATAAATTTACATAAATGAATATATTAGAGATGGAATTTGTATGTATGAATGAAGGTCTTGCAATAGCTCAAGGCCTATAAAAGGCCTTGCACAAAGCAAGGCCAGCTTTTCCTTTGCTGTCACTGCTGCATCACAGATGTGAAATAGCAAACAGTGGAGGGAGCCTTCATCCCACAGCCCACGCGAGAGGTTGATCAGTTGGCCGTCACGCTGAGAGCAGTTGCATCAGGCTAGCACGGGCTCCAGCAATCTCTGGAGGGCCAGAGGCTCATTGGAGACTGGGGGCCCGATTGGGAGTCCTAGAAGGCCGCAACTGGCCCCAGGGCCAAGGTTTGGGCACCCCTGCTATATATCATAGTTATGGGACCATGAAATTTCAGTGTTCTTCATTGCTAGCTTCTCTGAAGTGTTCTAGTGTATTAAAAAGGCTCTATTTACTCAAAAGCATTGCTAACTTTTTTGTTGCAGATATCCTGTATCTTAAACAGCTGCAAGATAAGCAGAAGGTCCAAAGTCAGCAAGCTTTCCCAGTCATGTAGACATAATACAGGAAAAGCTTCACCTGCTGATTTTCTGTGTTATCTTCCCATTGTAAAAGCACCTGCATCGGAGTGGTGCTGGGATTTAAGGCTTCTATCACCAGAGCAAAGTTGGCAGTCCTATTACCCAAGTATAAATAAAGTTTCCAGAAATATATTTTAAAAGAAAAGAATGTGGTTACTATGTAGAAAATTTTGTTTCTAGTTCTAGTTGATCATAAAGGAAGAACACTATGATACAGTAGAGTTCTTGATGATATAAGCTTATACAGGTGTCTATATATGTGAATGACAGAGCATGCATTCATTTAAAAAGTCAACTCTGGAATAGGACCTCTTAAATGTAGAGTGCAATTGCATATACTGATATACACACATTGAATAACTGTACGTACATCCAGATGAATTCCCATATATGTGATAGACTTGCTGGTATGCATGTTGAATGTAAATGTGGGATTAGTAGGTAGTCAGAGATTTGCTGTTGATGTTCTAATCTAGAGAGAAGCATTGGATTTTTAATATATACCTGTTTTCTCCTTGAATATAAAAAGGATGGTGATCTTATGGCTGTTTCCCCTCTACATGAGCAGAGAGATTAGTTGTCATGGTGGAGCTTAGTTTCTTTTATCACCAACCTCTTTGAAGGTGCTGTTTGTTTAACAAAAGACAGTCTTAACTCTTCCTGCTCATTCCTTCCCTGAACCCTTCATTTGCTTCCCTCCACCCCCACTGTGAAGAACAGCAGGTGAAGGAAGGGGCAGGTGACAACCTGGTTGGGAATGAGTAGAGAAGCTGTGGCTACCTTTTATTTTCTATTAAAGTATTCTGGGCCAATCTCCTGGTCATGTGGGAGAACTATATTTGGATCACTGAACATTTATGTGTTTAATTTAAGCTACTGTCATATTTTAGTATGAAAACATCAACTTGCCTAGCTGAGACACTGCTGATGAAAGTCTTTGCAGTGTGCCCAGAGGAATTAGAGGACTGGAAGGCTTCATTAAATGTTTTGTACACTACTAGGTTTCTGTTGAATACAGCCTTGGCAACTGTAGAACAAGTACTCTGTATTTTCTGTATCAGCCAATGGTTGGTCACATCTGTTGACATACACAGGATTCAACTCATGACATGCCACTCATAAGCAAAATGTAACAGCCAAATTTCACACATGTATACAGTGTGCTGACAGTCGCAGTTGCCAACTTGCCATGGGTTGATGACTCTGATAATCAGCATGAGTAGAGTTTTCTTGTGCAGTATAGAGGAACGCTGAGCCAGTCTGATTTTTTGATTAATGTTTTAAAAAGAAATCATTCTGCCTTTCTTAACTTGATGGGAAAGCTCACCATTATCTTTATGAAACCCTAAGACCCCTGCAACAAACCTCCCAAAGTGACTGTATTAACTAGTAAATTCAAAACAGGAACAATTAAAACCAGAGAGGGCTTCATGTCAGCTATATAACTGGGAAGAGCTTGCTATATTAGAAAATAACTTTAACAAGTCATATCTGATAACTTGAAAAAGAACCACCCTCCCCAACACTGTGAACAGGCAAAAGGCTCGGATGATGTGCTCCGTGTTGTGAAGAATGTTCTGTCTAGCTATCAGAAGTACATAAGAGCTGGCCTACATGTTACATTTGCCACAATGAGTTGCATTTCTGTGGTGAGTTTCTCACTCTCAATTAGAATATCTTGACAAGTGAGGGCCCAATCCTATCCAACTTTCTAGCGCCAATGCAGCTCTGAGATATGGGAACAAATGTTCCTTTACCTTGATGGCCTCCATGACTACCCCCCAACCTCAGGATGCAGCACACACTCCATTGGCATGGCTACATCAATGCTGGAAAGTTGGGTAGAATTGGACCCCGAGTCAGGAACATTGCATAGTGAATTTCTCTCCTCTGCTAGTGAATGCCATTAGCATGTATTGTGGATGGAGACAGTGTCTCTATTATGGCTGCACCTCATAGGGTGAGTTATGCTAAAAAAAAGATGCACCTGGGGTTGGGAAACTCCTAGGAGGATGCTAGCCCCCATACAAAGTGTAATGTCTAAACCAGCTCTAAGGAGAGTTGTTAATACAAATGGAGGGTTAAAGTAGAATTAACTTACTAGATGTTTCTATCTGTTCATTACTTGGCCAGGGTTGGTTCTGTGCTTGTCTCTTTGGTTACATCTTCACTTGGCAATACACTTGTAAAGTCTGCTGGTTCTAGGCTGACTTCAGTGCTGGATTCCCCAGATGGCTCTATACTTGGTTCCACAGTTGGTTCTCCTCCACTCATTTCCTCAATAGGCTCTTCACTTGGCAGAACAGTTGGTTCCTCACTTTGCTCTGTACTTGGTTCAATTTTTGGTTCTTCTTCAATGAATTCTCCATTTAGCTCTTCTAATAGGTGTACACTGGACTCCTTACTGGGTTCTGCACTTGGCTCTAAGCTTGGTTCAACATTTGGTTGTTCTCCACTTTCTTCTGAACTTGGTTCTTTGCTTGGCTCGACACTTGGCACATCACTTGATTCTGTGCTTGGTTCCTGGGTCACTGGAGCAACAGCTGCTTCTGGGAAATTAATGATAATAAACATTAAGTAGGTTTGATGCTGACTGTTACTGAATATTAAGCATCTGAAGCACATATTAGGCTGTGTTTAATTACCCAAAGTATGCAGTCTTGCTTAAGAACACAAGCACTTGTACTTCACAGGATCAGATCAGGGTCCACCAAATTCAGCATGTTTTTGCAATAATCCAACTAACCATGCTATGCAGTCTACTTAAAATTAGTCAGTACTGGATTATGGTCTGTCTTAAGAGTATCACTTTTATGCAATGAAACTTGTGTATTCAATACAAGTCCTGAGCAATGCGAGGCTGCTCAAAGAAGAAAATCTCAAGAAATATACGCATCATGCATAGGACAGCATGATTTGATTGCAGTCAATTGATTTTAGGTATGTTTTGCTCATTTATAATTAGCAAAGCTTAATTAAACCCCAAATGATAAGAACATTAATATTAAACTGTGTTTTTTCTCATTCATTTTTCTTACCTTGTATAAACAGAACAAGAGCTAAAGCTGAGAAGGCTGAGGTCTTCATCAGCATTTTTGACTTGCTGTCCCTTGTAAAGTATGAGAGAAGAAATTTCCTATCTTTAGTGGAAAGGGAGCTTTGGCTGTATTTATTGAAGAAAAAACTTGGCATCCACCTATGCCAAATCTATCTCCACCCTCAAAAGAAGTTGCAAAATAAAATCCTCCATCCCTTGTGTTAAAAGCTCCGAATGGGATTTTGGATCAGCATTCCCATTGGTAAAATTCCATTTCATTAACTCAGAGTAAGATAACCTTTTTGCACTGAGCCTGAAGGAAAATTGCAGATGCTGTGTGTGGTTCACACACTTTCATGGAAAAGACTTTATGACTTTATGAGCAAGACCAATAACAATTTGCTTCTGGCAGTGATAGTTTCACAAGGTGACTTATCCTGATTCTCTGTAGGTTGCATTCGATACTGCTGATGTGATAGTTGACCAACCAAAAGTGCCTCCAGGCAGTTGACAACAAATGAAAGGTTAGTGAGGTTGCTGTATGTTTTTGTCACGTTCTCAGAAGAGGCTGACTACAGAGTTGGAAATGTAACACTGCAGACAAGGCTAGGATGGGCACTCAATACTAAGTGAAATACAAGCAACACTTTCACGTACATTTTTCATGCTGGCTTTGAGGCCCAAAGAAAATTTGACATAGATAGGGATGCACGGAATAGTTTCTACTTCTGAATTTCCGATCAAAAGTAGCTATCTTAGTTTGGTGAAAACTTGCCTCTCCAAATACTATGCAAATATTCACAAATTTTGATGCTGCTCAATGACGTTTCACCAGCTCCATTTCCTCCTTTGGCTGCTGCAGCTTTCTTTTTTTGTAGATTAATCACATGTATCTATCCAATCAGGGATCACTTTGTGACTGGGATGAAGTGTCAATTCTATCTCTCCACAGGTTTGGCTGCACTGTAACATAACTGAGAGAAACAGAGTGTGAGTGCAATTTTTTTAAATGTATATTTTTACAAATATTATAATACAATAACTGACTAGGTTTAATTTAACAGATGTGACTTTTTGTTTATGATGTAGTGTTTGGATAATAATGCCTTAGTAAATTTTGTTAATACATTTTTCAAAACAGTTTTCAGTATTAAACTGCCTAATGTCCTGAATGAAATAATGGAATTTGAAAGTATTGAAATATATTAATAGTCTCTTCCCTGCATTGCTTTGCTCACTGATTTGTTAGGTTATTGATTATATTCTGGAGAGTCTATGGCAGGGCTTTTCAAATTGGGGCGTCGCGACGCCCCAGCCTGTGGGCCCTGGCCTCTGCCCCCTTAAGGGGTGAGGACAGCCTGGAGGCAGGGAGGAGGCAGGGCTCCCCGCAGCAGTGAAAGTGAAAGTGGAGTGATCATGCTCCGCTTTAGCGGAGGCGGGGCACGATTGCTCCGCTTTTACATTCACTGCTGTGGGGAGCCCTGCCAAAAGTTTGCACCGGGCTCCCCGCACCCTGGGGAGGCTGCAGGAGGCTTGGGTAAGTGCACCCAAGCCCCTGCAGCCCCCTGAGTGGCGAGATCCTGGGGATTGTGCCACTGCCTTCCACCCGCCCCTGCTGCCTCCCTCCCGCTCCCGCAAGCACTTACAGTGGCTCAAACCCTCCAGGAGAGTTTGAAAACCACTGGTCTATGGCATTCACATATATAGAAGTGTCCAACCAAATTATTGACATTAAATTTCTGAAAAAGTAAAGTCAGTGAAGAAATTCCCAAAGACTTCCCATGTCCCATGTCTTCAGCAATGACTTTCGCAATTAACTTTTATCAAGCTGTAAGCTGAATTTTCTTATCGTACCATAAACACAGTTTTAATTGTGGTCTTAATTCACCTTAATTCACCTTGTTCTGCAGTAAACCAAGGGATTTTTTATCCATAAAACAAGAAACTTGCAATCAGTTGTGAATGCCAGGTAGGATAGAAGAATAATAGGTTCCTTTATTCTGAAAAAGTGAGTAATTTAACACTGTTGCAGAGTGCTAAAAATTGTCCGGATAAAAATGTTTGAAAAAAAAGCAGTGAGTATTCCAACTTTGTTCTAGTTTCAGAGAATCCTAACATATAACAGAGGACTAACTCTATGAACACTATTTTTATCACCTTGCTGAACTGACGAACTGGTTCTGAAAAATCTGTTTTCTATAGAGCCATTGGGTTGTATCATAAGTTTAATTTGTCATGAGTAAGGAGGTAAGCCTTGGCCTAGTGCTGCAATAGTTTCTGGGAGTCAGACCCATTGAGCACAGTGGGAATTACTTCTAAGTAGAGATGCATAGGTTTGTGCTGTAAATTGCATCTAAAGCAATTGAACATAGAGTGCAATCCTATGCATATGTACTCAGATTTAAGTCCTATAGTGTTCTGTAGGCCTTACTTTTAGGAAAGTTCATATAGGATTGCATTCTCAGTAATGACTAACAGCCCAATCCTGAGCTGTCCGGAGCACCCAGCCTCGGCGGCACCAAAAAGGGCTGCCACTGAATCCTCTGCCTCCTGCGCTACCATGGGAGGCTCCTGGGGAGAAGGGGATGTTTGTCCCCTTCTCCTGAGTAAGGTAAGCAGCCCCACAATAGGGCTACTTACTTTACCGGCGACCTTTTGCTGGTAAAGGAAAAGGCGCTCGTGTAGGGCACGCAGCCCTCCATGAGTGCCCTGGATCCTGCGGAACTCAGCTCTGTGGATCCTTCTGCGGATCCTCCTCCTGCCTGCCCCCCGGCACGTCTACTCCCTGCTCCTGCCAGCTTCCCCCCTCCCCGAAACACCTCCTCCATGCCCCCATCCACGCCCCCAGCTCCTGTTCTGCTGCTCTGCGGTCCAGAAGACCGCAGAGCCATGGAACCTGGGCAATCGCCCCAGGCTAGCCCAGCACCGGCTGGCGCTGTGCTAGCACTGGCGGGAGCCTGGCAGGAGCCCAGAGCTTATAGCACATTTGTGACTGTGGTCAGCGGCACAGAGCCGTGCAGCCGACCACAGGATTGGACTCTTAGGATGTTACCCCTGTCTAAGTAAATTTAGGATACAACCAATTGACTCATATATAAGTAAGCTTGTCATAATCCCTGGAAGAAAATTTTTTTGTTTATCCAGTCTGTATAAAATGCATATATTTTAACTCACATGCTTGCAAATTTAATTGAAATTTTAATTCTTCAGCATAAGCTGTCCTGTCAGGAATCTACCTCATCTAGAAATGTTACAGAAAAAGAGAGAAATAACCCTAAAACTAGTCTAAAAGTCAAGAAAAAGATGATTAACAGTGAAGAACAAATACTACTGTTGTTTTTGTTTAATCTATTTAACTTGCATCAAAAGCTTACATCAGAAGTTCTCCAGCCCTAGGCTGCAACCTTGAGCCTTCTTACTCATGCATGCGTTAACTCCAGGCAAGTGACTGAAACTTATCTTTGCTTTACTGAGAGGATTTATCTGCAGTGATTGCACCTATGTGGACTCATATTATTGCATAACAGGTGTTTGGAAATGTGATTCCATCAAGCCAAACCACAGCAATATCAAAAGTACTGTTGAATGTCCATCACCCTTAATGAGTCTAGCACCAGGTTGTATTGTCTATGGTACCCCGTGGCTGTAGGAGGAAGTCTTATGTTACCTCCTGGTATATTTATTTGTCCAGAAACACCCCATATTTGATTTTCAAAGCAGTTCAAGAAAACTGAACAGAAAAATATGATTGATCAGCTGTTAGTTATAGTCACTACTTACTACTTTCCCACTCCGCCCCCCCCCACACTTCCTGTAGTTCCCTTCTCTTGCTCAAAGTGAATACATAGCTTAATTGGTGTATCAGGACTGTGAAAGACTTAGAAAAGGCATCCTTATTTCTTTTTTCCCCCAAGATGAAGTCCTAGAATTAAATCAATGGAATAAGGATAAGGTGTCCCTGAGCGAGTGAGATTTTCCCTGAGCAGGTCCCAGAGCAATTACTTTACTACCACATAGTTCCTGAATCCCCGCTTCAGGAATTAAAGAGAAAGCCTTCCATACAGTGTGGTGTTGGTTCTAAACAGAGCACTAACTTGATGGCATCTAGTAAGGTGGTCAGTGGCATGCCATGTAGTGAGGTCATTTTGTCCTCATTTTTGCTGTTTTTATTGTCCTTGTGTGGCACTGCTTCACCACATATGTTAGTAAAAAATGTTAGTTTGCAGAAGCAGTTCACATCACTGCAATCCTAAACACACAATGATCTAACCATGGTTATTCAGAACTGTTGAGTTGAATGGTATTTACTCGCCTATGTTTAGGATTCCACTGGGGGCTATGTTTCCCCTGGGGGCTGGGGATAAGAATAGGCCCTCAGTTTGGCTGTATTTGTCATAAGAAGCGACTAAACAGCCACCGGGTGGATGGGACTTGGCCACTCCTTTTCCATTGTGATTATTTTAGCCTTTCCCCTGGGGGCTGGGGATAAGAATAGGCCCTCAGTTTGACTGTACTTGTCATAAGAGGCGACTAAGTCCCGGGTAGATGGGACTGGTCAGCCTGGGAAGGCAGCTCATTTGAGAGAAGGAAAACTGCGATCCCAAACCTCCACTGCCTTGTGGCTACATCCTGTTATGGAAAAGGCTTCAGGAGTCAACCTCGAGGCAAAATCCGGAGTCAGAGTCCCTGAGGCAATTCATGGCTGAACACAGTCACGTTCTGGCAACTCCTGCGACGCTGTTGGAACCAACTGTATTGGCTTCTGCCTTTCCATTGGACCATTTCAGCAACATGGAGAGGGAGGATTTGCTGCATGGGTAACAGTCTGTCCTCCATATCCACTTTACCCAGCCTTCGCGCACTGGAGAGGACACTCTGTTCCAGAACACTATTCAGAGCACGATACCATAGTCTTCTGAGAATGAAGGATACCAACATGTTTAGGATTACAGTCTTATCTTGAATCAATGGAATAAATTCCATTTGAACTAATCTGTTGTTGGCAACCTTCAGTCTCGAAAGACTATGGTATTGCGCTCTGAATGATGGTTCTGGAACAGCGTCTAGTGTGGCTGAAAAGGCCAATTCCGGAGTGACAATCCCTTCCACACTGGGAGCAAGTGCAGTCTGTCCCTGGTCTCTCTCCCTGGCTATGGGCCTTCCTTCTTTGTCTCTTTGCCTCAGACTGTTGGCCAAGTGTCTCTTCAAACTGGGAAAGGCCATGCTGCACAGCCTGCCTCCAAGTGGGCCGCTCAGAGGCCAGGGTTTCCCACTTTTTGAGGTCCACTCCTAAGGCCTTCAGATCCCTCTTGCAGATGTCCTTGTATCGCAGCTGAGGTCTACCTGTAGGGCGCTTTCCTTGCACGAGTTCTCCATAGAGGAGATCCTTTGGGATCCGGCCATCATCCATTCTCACAACATGACCGAGCCAACGCAGGCGTCTCTGTTTCAGCAGTGCATACATGCTAGGAATACCGGCACGTTTCAGGACTGTGTTGTTTGGAACTTTGTTCTGCCAGGTGATGCCGAGAATGTGTCGGAGGCAGCGCACGTGGAAAGCGTTCCGTTTTCTCTCCTGTTGTGAGTGAAGAGTCCATGATTCGCTGCAGTACGGAAGTGTACTCAGGACGCAGGCTCTGTAGACCTGGATCTTGGTATGTTTCGTCAGCTTCTTGTTGGACCAGACTCTCTTTGTGAGTCTGGAAAACATGGTAGCTGCTTTACCAATGCATTTGTTTAGCTCGGTATCAAGAGAAAGAGTGTCGGAGATCGTTGAGCCAAGGTACACAAAGTCATGGACAACCTCCAGTTCATGCACAGAGATTGTAATGCAGGGAGGTGAGTCCACATCCTGAACCATGACCTGTGTTTTCTTAAGGCTGATCGTCAGATTAAGATTAAGATTAAGATCGTCAGATTAAGGTTAAGATTTTGGACTGACGATCCGCCTTAAGAAAACACAGGTCATGGTTCAGGATGAACTAATCTAAAAGAAATATATTTAGCATCAAGGCATTTGGGTAACATAGCAGTCTATGCTTTTTGTTCACAATATGAGAGTAGAGAATACTACCTATAAGGATATAAGGATATAATTTGAAAAAGAACTGGTACCAAGGGCTGTTCCTCACCTGGACAAACAGCAGCTGTAGGGTTCCTAATCTAGATCAGGACTACAGTGGAGGGAAAGAGTTAGAACCTTCACCATGGTCCCAGTCCTGATTGCCCTCCCCACTCACAGCTTCTGTTTAAAAAAATAAAAGAAAAAGCACAAGGCTAAATAAGATTATTAACATTATATCCAGTGACCTTTAGTTGTAATGATCCATTGACTGAAATTAGATAAAACTAAGTAACAAGAAAGAGTTTACTATATTTGTTCTCTAAAATGGAGAGCAGATCACCCATTTAAAAACCCACATGAGTCAGTTCCTATTTCCAGTTCCAAGAGATCAGAGAGAATGCTTCATTTGATATGTATGCTCCTTTTGATTGCACAACAAAGACATTAAGAAGTGGTGGGTGGAGGTCTTTAAAATTCTCAGCAGTACTGACCAGCTTTTCTGGAAAGGTGAGAGAGGTGTTGACAGCAACTCATTCCTTACTTATCAGATGAGGATAGCTGTCTGTCCAAAACATCTCCTGCCGGAGGGCCAGAAGGAAGTGGATTACCCTCCTCAAATGGGTTATAATCTAGCTTCAGATTTCAGATGGTTCACTTTTTTAAATAAAGGTTAACTATGATAAAATCCACATTCTGCAAATGGATTATTCCACTGAAGTATTCTCTTCTATAGTAAAGCTTCATGGGATCAATACAAAGCATGTTTGTTTGTTTGAATCTTATGCCTGGGTAGTACATTTTCATGAAAGTTTGTAACAGCAGGAAAATTTGATTTACTGAAAAGTTAATTAAAATTCTGTTTCCAAGGAATAGCCTCTGTTTTCTAGGTTTCATGTTATATACTGACAAATGATACACATAGTCATTGGAAATTGCTATCTATTTCTGGTCCTTCATTCTTTTAGTTTGTTGTATCTTTTGTATTTAGGGTTGTGGTAAATGTTTGCCTAGTGCTTTCTGGGGTAGGCTGCAGAATGTTAAAAACTCTCTAATTGTAATAAAAAAAAAATCAGTGCTGCCAAAAGTGTTCAACAAGTTTTTGTCAGTATATGGCTTGTCTTTAGGGGAATTTTTTGCCTTCTCAAATAACAAAGACTTTTAAATATGTTTCCTTCAAAAAAGACTCTAAAAGCTTTTTGAGGGCAAATGTGTTTTTGTTATTCAGAAGACAAGATAGCAATAAACTATCTACCAAATTGTATCCAGAAGATTCTTTTACATACTGGTTATTTGAGATATGTATCTTATTAACTATACTGCTAGTAATCTCTTCTGCATCATCCTTATATGCATATCCAAATGAACCTTGAGGATTCTGAAGTCAATGTTTTTGCCTATGGGCTTGAATAAAATGGATTATAAATGCAAATATGAAGCTACGAATATAAAATTGTTATCTATTTTAACCTCTCCCATCATCGGTATGGATGCCTACACTCCAGTACCTATAGCAGATTTCATAAGGGTTAACACCATTGCTGGAATTGGCAAGATGACTCCTATGCCCAGATGTCTTTCCCCTACTTATCAGAGCCTTCTACTGAAAGCATACAAAAGAGAGTTCAAAGACGTTGACCCATCACCTTTTTAATCTTTTCTTGCACTTTTCTCCCAGTGCCTCTGGCGCGACTGAGTTTCTGTAGATTTCTACATTCTTGGAATGAAGTTCACATGCAAATTCACTTAAGGAATAGTTCACATGAAACCACAGGATAACCATCTATCTGTACTTGCACAATGATGGGGACATTAGTCTGTGGTAAATTGATGAGGGTGCTTACTTATCTTTGCAATCAGGAGTTGCATCAGGAGTCAGCCAGGTTGGGCACTGCTGAGGGCCTACACTGACACAGGCCAACTTATGAATCCTCAGTACCAGCAGCAGTGGCAGTGTCCAATACATCATCAAGGGGGAGGGAAAGTGCTGTGTGGGGCGGTAGAGAGCTTTGTCCCAGGGCACTAAACAAACTTAGTGCCAGTACTCAGTGGTGTTGCAGCTAGTATGTGGGTCTCATCAGGCATGCGGGTGGTGGTGGTGGTGGTGGTGGTGGTGACACCACTACTAGTCCACATTTAAAAATTTTGGTATTTTTGAATAATACCATCATGTTATAGATCGTTCGATGTGTAATTTCATGAGAAATGCAATCAAGCAAACTGTGTTGAAATACCTCTATTCTTTCAAAAGTTATGGCCACAAAACCAGCAGGGCAGGGCAATAGTGCATCACCGTACCCACCGCCTGGGCGTTGCCCCATCCACTGAATAGGAGGAGGTTCAATAGGGGGGTGATGTGCTTGCCTCCCGCACTGAGTGATGCAAATCCTAGTGATGCCATTGTCAGTACTTTTTTTGAATATGTGCTTATCATGGATGAAGAGGAATTTCTTGTCTAAGTTAGACAATGTAGCATCGTGATTATGATTAATGTGTCAGACTATGACTATGGAGACTCAGGCTGAAATCCCAACTCAGCCACAAAGCTCATTGAGTGTCCTTGGGCCAGTCACTATCTGTCAGCTTAATCTGCCTTACAAGGTTGTTACCCAAGGATAAAATTGGGTGCAGGAGAAAACCATGTACAGCTCCCAGAGTGTATTGGAGGAAATTGGGGAGAACAACGTAAGAAATAAACTAGTGTGTAAATAGCATTTCAGTATTTCAGCCATATTAAGTGCATGATCTTCTGCATGGGGCATCAAAGACTTTGAAGACAGAGTGTCACAATTTTTTGCAACTTTCATATAAGGCAAGAGGGGCTAATGTCTCTACCATACAAATTGTGTACTATGGCTGAAATCCTAAAGTGGTTGCTTAGAGGTAAAGATTATTGGAAAGAATAGGATTTGCTTAGGATCAAAACGAGTGTCTTGTGAATGATTCAGAAATAAAGTGCTTAAACGGTGCACGATTTTGATTAATGATCACTCTGATAATGACCTCAAGAGCCCTTAAATCTGTTGACTACAGACATTGTAGAGGAGCAGGAGAAATTACCAGATTTCAGAACTAGTTGCATAAATGTTCCAAATGAGGAGTCTGAATAAACCCACCAACTCCCACGGTGTTTTTTTTTCTCTTGGAAATATGTTGGCTGATCTCATTTTTGCATCGTTGTTGGCATCCTTCAGTCTCGGAAGAATATGGTATCGCGCTCTGAATGGTGGTTCTGCAACAGAGTTCTCCTGTGTCCTCTCCAGTGTGTGAAGCCTGGGTAAAGTAGATATGGAGGATAGACTGTTTCCCATGCAGCAAATCCCCCCCTCTCCGTGTCGCTGAAATGGTCCAATGGAAAGGCAGAAGCCAACATTAAGATAACTAAAGCAGTGTCTTTTAAAGAGAATTTATATAAAATGTTTTATAGATGGTATTTAATGCCAGAGAAATTAGCAAAAATGTACTGTGGGTTATCAAATAAATGTTGGAAATGTAATGAGGTTGAAGGAACCTTTTATCATATGTGGTGGACATGTGAAAAAGCAAAGAAATACTGGAAAATGATACATAAACTGTTGCAAGAGATATTGCATTGTGTATTCAAACCAGAAATATTCCTCCTAAATGTGACATCAGAAATTAAAGATCAATGTAAGAAACACCTTATTGTACATATTGTTACAGCGGCAAGAATATTGTTTGCGCAAAAATGGAAATCTACAGATGTGCCAACCAGAGAAAATTTAATAGATAAAATTTATGAAATAGCAGAAATGGAAGTTTTAACAGAAAGAATGAAAGAGAAAGATTTAGATAGAGTAAGAAATTATTGGAAGTTTTTTTTATGCTTGGTTAGATAATTTTAGTTAAACAATATTGAGTGTTTTGCTAAAGTTAATTTTTTAAATTGATAAATATGATAGCTTTTGTACTGACGATTATGTTGTTTTTTTGTTAACTGAATGATGCATGTTGGAATCTAGGGCCAATACCCTCATGTATAACCTGTGTTGTACCTGACCTAAGTATAACCCATTTCCTTTCCTGTCTCTGTAATAAATAAATAAATAAATACAGGGAAGGCAGAAGCCAATATGGTTGGTTCCAGCAGCGTTGCAGGAGTTGCCAGAACGTGTTTTTTTGCATCAATTTTGCAATTGCAAAATTGCAATCAAAAAAATTGTAATCAATTGGCAGAATTTTTGCATCACAATGAGTAAAAAAGACAAATGAAAAATTTTTGAATTTTATAATTATTTATGAGGTATAAACTGAGAGTCCCCTGGATTAAAACGCAAGTTTAATGTTCATGGTGAGTAAATAATATTTTGAATGCTTCTTAAATGTTGCGGCTCTCAAACATTTCTCTTGCACTCTCAAACATCTGAAATTTATTGTATGTGGTTCTTATGTTAAGCAAGTTTGGCCACCCAGTGCTATATACACTTACCTGGGAGTAAACCCTAATGAACATAGTGGGACTTATTTGTGAGTAAACAGGTTCAGCAGTAGTTTTCAAACTTTTTGCACCAGGACCCAATTTTTTAGAATGAGAATCTGTCAGGGCCCACTGGAAGTGACATCATCAAGTAGGAAAATTAACAAACCTAAACTGCAATCCTACCCACACTTAGTCAGGAGTAAGTCCCATTTACTATCATTTTTTTAAGCATGTACATAGTAGCCTGTTAAAAGTGCAGATTTGTAACATTTCCCCAAATGCAGTCGCATCAAGTCTAATACATTAAAAATAAAATATTTAATAAATATTGACCCACAGTTTGAGAATCAGTGATGTACAGGATTGCCCTGTAAGTCTTATAAGCAGTGATTACTACTTCAGTATCAGACTCTTAAAAAATCTCTCCTGTTTGCTCTGCTGAGAATAAGCAGTTAATTATTTTTCGCCATACCTAAAATGTTTCATAAGAAAACAGCAAATTCTACTTGTAAATCTGGTTCCTGCAGCATTTAATAGCTGTTCAATCATTGTTAGGCAATTTCCTGTTTCAAGATACCCTCAGGCCCAGGCAGATGGAATATAGGCATGCCTGTGTCTCTTACCCTGGAGCTTCTGATTCCCTTTCAGATTTGTTCATCCTTTAAAGATGGGGGGGGGGGAATGACCAGCCCAGGAGGGGGTGGGACCACAAAGGATCCTATTCTCTGTATTGGGCTGCAGAACCTGACACGTAGCTGCTGAAGTCTGCTCCGGCAAAATAGCTGGAGCAGACATGAGAAGCCCATTGCGGGGCTTGAGGCTTTCCTCGGTGACAGGGGACAAAAGCTATTTTGGCACCGCTGTTCCTCTGGGTACTGAGAAGCATAGGATTGGGCCATAAACACCCAGCATTTAAACAGGATACATTTTAAAATGTAAGTGGATTTGGTTGTGTGTGACCTCTCCCTTGCAAATTGCAGTCACAAATACAACACCCAAAAGGTACATGGCTGACTATGTGAGTGTGTGCAGTGGTGCTTGCACAGCAGTGGTACAAAAGCATCATGGTCAGGAAGGATAGAGCATTTTTTCCCCCCTAACAACCAAGTATAGTGCAATCCTTGTGCATGTCCACTCAGAAGTAAATCCTATTTAGTGTGTAAGTACTCGAAGATAACGTGTATAGGATTGCAGGCTCAGAATGGGTTTGCACATTATCTTGGCAAATAAATGTTATCACACTTGTGTGGCCAAGATAATGGTGACTCTTGCAAGGGAAAACTGGTAGGAGAGAGAGTGCTTTATCCTTCCCATGCCTGCTGTTTTCCCCCTGCTGGGCTTCTGCTTTCGGTACTCAGCTGTGGAAAAATATTTGGTGGGAGGATAAGCAGGGGCGAATTCTTGAGTGGGAGAAGAGTAAGCACTCCAGCATTTGTCTTACCTGGGAAAAACAGGATTTGGGAATCCAGTGTTACTCTTTTGATATTATAAATGACATGTACACGTACTGAGCCACTTCACACGGAACTATCCTGTGTTGCTACTGTATGTGTGTGCATACCTCTGCATCAATGGAGGCACAATCAATTACATGGGTTGTGTTTGCACCCAATATGTGGGACTACAGGTGTGCGCCTCTTTGCAACATAGTGGCTTACACTGGGATCGCATATTTGATGACCATGTGTGGATGTGTGAGCGCTTGGATATGTGCTGCCTCTGGGAGGCTCAGATGACTTTCCGGAAGGGAGGGGAGCAGAGCGGAGCATCACTGCAGAAGGTCTGCATTGAGTCAAGCACTGCTTGACAATGGGGATCGCTGTCCCAGTCCCCGTCGTTAAGTGGTGCACGATTGTATATCATTTCCTTCAGCTCCCAGAGACTACATTGTGGTATAAAAAAGATGATTCTGAATCGGTAGAATGTCAATGTGTTCACTGCCACTTTGTCTTTAGAAGGGATTTGCTCTTATGAGTAAAATGGTAGCTTCTGTTCATGATGCATAATCCAAGTGTCATCTTGTAATGATATCCTATAACAGGGGTCTCCAAACCCCGGCCCAGGGGCCAGATGCAGCCCACAGCAAGCCTCTTTCCGGCCCACGGCCAACTTCTTGTCCCCAGAAAGCCTCTGGCCCACTCAACTGAACATGACCAGAACTGCACTCTGATTGTGTCTGGAGGGTCTTCTGAGGGCCAGAGAGGTTGAATAAATGAGCCCATTCATTCATTTATTCACTCATCTAAGTTCCATCTCTAATTTATTTATTTAAATTTTATATTTAAATTTTTTTTCCAGCCCTCCACATCATGCCAGATATTTGATGTGGCCCTCTGGCCAAAATGTTTGGAGACGCCTGCCCTATAGTGTTGAGCAGGGAGCAACTGCAACGAACAGCAATGACTGAAAACTTTGACTAGTTGTGATGTAGAGGTTACCCAGTACTTTATATTCTTATGATTGTCAGTATGGCAACTATATGTTACACAGATTTCCAAAGGTTTACACTGCATGTTACAAGTATTTCAAATGGACACTGACCTGTGTTATAATCTAAACATAATCAGATAAGCAAGATAAACTTTAAGATGGAATTTTATTAATCTTTTCCAAAGCTAGAAGGTCAACTTTTCTGTATGAAATGTTTCCCAGATGTTGTTTCATCACCCCTATTTGCTCATCAACAGTGGCAAAGCTAGAGAGGGAGGGGGGATGGACCATACCAGGTGATACCCTTGGGGGGGGGTGTGACACCAGTAGTGGCCAAAATTATGGAAACATTGGTACTTATGAATAATACCATCATGTTATATAAAATTCGATAGGTAATTTAATGCAGAATGTAATGAAAATTGTTGTATAAAAAGTTATAGCCAAATAACACAACTGCCTTATGTAACAAAAAGATTTCATTAACAGAAAACTGACCAATGAGACTGATTGTTCTGAGAGTCAATGAAGTGTTGCCTGGAACCAATAAGGTGTTAGTATGCGTCAGCTCATATTTTCATGTATAGGAGCAAATAACTCCCATTCAAAGCATTGTCTTACCACGAGCTTGGCAACCTCCAGGTTCTACTATTATTATACATGGTTGATATGGTCCTACTTGCGTGCTCTCTGATGGGCCTTCTGAGACTGCATGACAAAACGCCGACTAACAAGCTGGAGATCAATTGTGCAAAATCTAAAATCATGCTTTTTGCCAATAGGTGGAAAGTTTATACATGGACCTATAAGGGTAATAGAATTGAGCAGGTCTGGTAGTTCAGATATTTAGGTATCACCTTTCATTACAGACATTCTTGGGCCCCCCATCACCGCTCAGTAATCAGTACAGTTAAACCCACCTCCTCACCAATTACAAAATTTTATTTCACCTAGGGTGGCAGCTATGTTCCAGCTGCTCTTAGGGCATTTGAGGCGAAAGTCATCTCTCACGCCCTCTATGGCATTCCACTATGGTTTAAGGTGCTGGTCCTTTCCACAGAGCACATACAATCTGTTTTCCTACGGAAAATTCTAGGAATACCTTGCTGTGTCCCTTACTCTGTTTTGTGCCTGGAGACTGGTCTTGTATGCCTAAATATGCAGGCTCGGTTAAGATCTGCCAGATTTTGAATGGGCATCTTCTTTAGTGCAGAGAAGGATGGCCTTTTAATTCAACTTCTATCAGACCGGGTTCTACCCTGCAAGGCTGTAGAGTTCTATGCCAAGATAAAATTGTTGGGTTTAGATATTGCAGGGCTAGGCATGCGGGGGTATGCTGCAGCACTTAGAGTTATTAGAGAAAGATCTTTAGATATTGAACACCAGGATTTGCTTAGCAGAGCAATTACTATTTGCTCTCTGCTGTTCTTTCATTTGTCTATCAGTTCTCCAGCGAAAGCATCTTTTTTATACCACTTATATAAACCACAGGCAAGGAGGGCCTTTATGCTAGCAAGATGTAATGTCCTCTCTTCAGCCCTGCTGACAGTCAGTATAATGGTATACCTAAACCTGAGAGACTGCCCCTGTGGAATGAAGTGTGTAGAAACACTGGAGCATGTGTTTTTTTCTTGCTGTTTACATCAAACCCCACACTGGAAGATTCTTGCTTCTAAGCTTGTGAACTTCATGGTTGGGCTGATGTGGGTGTGGCTTCTTATCACTAGAGGAGGGGGAGCAACTTGAAAATGTAGCCTCTTTTTTTCTGAATTCTGAAGAGTTGTTAATTCCAGAGAGGTGGGTTTCAATTATAACCATGCTGATTGCATTGTAGTTGAATAGTCTGGGATTGTTTATATGTTTGATCTAATTACTTAATACTATACAATTGCTAAAGTGTATGTATTTTTCTTGGGATGTTGTTTTTAATGCCAATAAAGGTTTCATATGTACTTTGAAGTTTGACCTTACTTTACTAAGTGTAGCAATTCTTTCAGCAAATGAAATGAAACAAAAATCCAGAAGAGGGAGTCCTCTATCAAAATAAGATAGCAGACTTGTCTGAAATTCTCTATTTTCTTCATTCCAGCATTTATTTAGAAGCACTTGAGCTTATAACTTGAAAGGTCATGACTTGAATTTTTCTGCTTGATCTTTGAAGGCCACTATAGTAAAATTTGAATTATCCAGACATATCAGAATTATCCAGACATATCAGAGACATGCCACAGACTGTAATTTAAGCATATGTAGATTGTAATGTAGGGGTATAGAGATATTCCTGTTACTATCTGATTAGAATAATTTTAATTTGGTTTATTTTAATACCTGTGGAAAGAAGATATTAGGGAGGAAAATGATATTTTTTGATCGATATAAATTCCTTTTCCATTTATTCTCCTGAGTGAAAATTCACTATTTCAATGGAACAAGAGATGGTCAGTATCAGGTTGTGCAGACCTTGGCCTGGGACAGGCTGCAGAACTAGACTCTCTCATACTCCTTGAAACCTCCTTGACATCCTCCCTTCCTTGACATCCCCCCAGGGCCGATGGTTGTGGGTGGGTAAATTGTACTTGGGGCCCAGAGTCAAAAAGGAGTCCTAGAAACCAAAGGAGGCCTATTAATTTTCCGGGATCTTACATTTTCCAGTTTCACCCAGAATTGCCACTCACATGAGATCCCTGTGGCCCTCGCTGTGCAGCCACAGAGTCAGCTCTGATCTGGCCTCCTGCAAAGCATACTAGGGGTGGGGTACTGCAGCAACTGCTGCCCCAAGCCATATGCGTCAGGCTGAGAAATGTATACATGACAATATGGCAGTCCTTAACCCACTGTTGTGAGAGGAAGTGTAGGGACCTAGAAAGTTGAGGATTCTGCCTGGTGTGCAGAAAGAAATAAAAATACCAGTGCTGGGTTTTCAAAATCTTATACTGCAATACAAGGACGCAAGTCGGTGGGTGCCTAAGAAGCTAGCGTGCCAACCATCTCTTTCAACAACTTTTTATACATTCAAAATGTCCATGCAGTACATTCTTAACGTGTTGTTTGTACATAGTTGCTTATTACTAGTAAATATATCATTAACTATTTTATTTCTTTCCAGGAGGAGGGATTATAGGATATCGCTTGTCTTTTCCTTGGTAGACTGATAATATCTCCATATCTCTGTTACCTGAGGTCCTTCTGAGATCTTCCAGGAACTCTCCAATTGGAGATCTTCCAATTTACTCTCACTTCACCTGTGAGGAAACTGGTGTGCTACAGTAGCTCTTTGGTTTGTGGATCCACTTACCATAAAGGAGTGTATAGGAGGAGCTCAGGGACACAGCTGTGGGATTTCAGTTGCTGCAGAAGTAAGTTTCAATACCTGGAAATTTCCTGGGATCTCAGTTGGCCTTGTGGAAAGCGAAAGATGGAGGTCGGGCCTACTGGTAGGCCTGGTCTACTAGGGCAGGTCTACTAGGGCAGTAGACCTACACTCCAGAGACTTTTCCAGCTGTTGCCACTCTTTTCACCCTGCCCTCTCTTTGCCCTGTTTCACCCCCTCCACTCCTCCCAATAGGGACCCAAACTTTTGGTCCCCTGTTAAAATTCTTTTTAGAGGCCCTGCAGCCCTCTAGAAAAGGAAATGGACTTCTCTTGCTGGTTATTTTATCCAAGATAACTCCAGTGCCAAACTACATACATTTCATATACACTTCATAAAACAATTCCCATCCACAAAAATGCACTCTTGTGCATAGGGTGCTGTCCCTCTTTCTTTACCTACTGACTTCTGCAGCTGCAAACTGACTCAGTTCAGTGGCATCGTTTTTCTTTGGGAATAAGATTCCACTTCGGAAGCATCAGTCTGGCAGGGAGCATGTGCTGAATAACTTGTCCTTACTGAAATGATGACTTAAAATGGGAGCTTTGAAACCTCATAACTTTAGGAATACACAGTGGATTTCTCCCTAAACTACCGAAAGGCAAACACCTGCAGTGGCCTTGAATGTTTTATATTTAGCCAATAAAAAAAGAATTTGGGGGGGGGGGAACATGCAAATATTTGGGCTCCTGTAGTGCAAACTTTTAAAATTTCTATAATTCTACCATTTTAATCGGATTTTATTTTCATCCCCATGAAGCAGGTCTCAGCTGTTCTTTCTGTGTGTAGGAGCTGTTGGGTTAATACAAATAACTGCCCAGGAGTAGCATTTCTATTCATAGAAGGTGTGGAATTAGAAGTTCCTGCCACCTCCCTGCAGTTGCATCCAGAGGTCTTCTTTTTGACAAAGGGTTACAAATATCTGAATGAGAGGTCTAGCATCTTCTAATCTGGTTTTAAAATGTGTTAGGACTTAGCTTAGTTTGTAAGTGAGCATTGCATGAATATTCATTAAGAAGAACCTACTGGTTTATGATTGTGCTCTGTGCACAAATTATAGGAGGTAACTTTCCTTCACATAGTATTGTGTATATTATTGTATACTGAAAAAAATGAACAGCAAGTTTTTGTTTAACAAGGCAATGAGAAATTAAATATTCAAAATATGTAATCTCCTTTAGTATATACAGTATGCATTTTGGAGTAAATTGGGCATTTTGAATTCTCAGCATTCCACCCTTCTGTACTAGGCACTTGTTCCTGCACCACATGTCAGTACTATAAGTCACTAGAAGATAAGTTTGTAGATGTATCTAATGTTTAGCAGGTGATGATCCTACTACAGTTTTCTATACATTGGTTCCTACTAGAGGTTTAATGGTGCTGCTGATCAGATAAAATAAGAAACTACACTCAGAGAGCGAGAGCGGTTTGCTGCAAAAGGGAAGGGCTCCTTTGGGATTTGTTATTATTTCACTTGTACCTTTGCCAAATTGTGAGATTTGGCAGCCAAATTGCTTGTTGCTTGGAGCCTAGTATTGAAAGGTGAGATAAGATTGGTAAATTAGCCTCCTGCTGGATGGACAGAGAGGGCTAAGGAAGCCAGCTAGTTAGAAGGACAGCTTGAATGGAAGTTTGGAACATGATAATAATGCATCAGGCAGTCCCTCAAGAACAGAACCTGATGGTTCATGGCAGGGCCTCCGAGAGGAATTTTATCAGGGGGCACAAAATTTCGTTTGGGCCCCTTTGCAAAGGGGGTGTGTGTGAAACAGAGCAGGGGAAGGTGGTAATGGGTGAGCAGAATAGGGGCAGGGAGGGGTGAAGCAGGGTGAGGAGAGGGTAGAGACAGCTGGAAAAGTCTTTGGAGCCCAGGTCTACCTACCCATGTGGCATCAGTAGTGTCCCCAGCACCCCCAGTCATGGTAATGTCCCCAGCATCCCGTATAGGTAACAAGTCTGAGTAGATAGGAAAATGTCAGATCCCAGGAAATTTCTGGGCCCCCTCCTTTGGTTCCTGGGCCCGAATACAAGTTACCCCCCTTATCCCCCTCTCCTAGGCCCTGGTTCATGGAGAATGCTTTCAATTCTGTGTTGGAAAAGTGTTTAAAAACAAGTGCATCTATACTGATATTTAACATTTCTGCCCAGCCCCACACGTGTACACATTTGATCCCTGTTGCATGTATACAATGCTGGGCAGAAATGACTTTAAAAAATGTAGCTTGCATTTTGAAAAACAGTCTAAATAAAATCAGTGCCATGTTTCAGCTCTAACAGAGCTCATGAGCCCTTATAAACTTAGCTATCTTTGAAAAAGCCTTCTTCTGCCCAAAGACAACTGGTTAACTACCTAATATAAAATTTGTTGGTCTTTTATGAGGCTACAGAATGGCTTCAAACAAATGAAAACCAAATACTATTTTAAAAAATGTCTTTGCTATATATACATATATATTTGTGCGTGTTTTTGAAAAAAAACGTTTCCTACCACAACAGATCAAGCCTTACAGTAGCAAATGCTAAGACAGACACCAATCTTTACTCCCAAAGCCTGTTTGGCTTTTTCAAGAGTGAATACATGCCTCATCTTTTGAGAAGAGCTGTGCGTCATTTGACTAGATACAGAATCTATACAGTAACTGTGCTGGAGAGATTAAGAAAGCTGCTTGTATGGAACTATTCACAACAAAGAATCCCTAGGTATGGAAGCATTATGCATCTTAAATTACTGTGTGTTGTGTTCCTTGGCTTAAAATAGTTTCCATTGTCAAAATGGCCTCTTTAATATTGACTTGCAAAAGCATTCACAATGGACTAAACTCAGTGTCGTACATCCTAGTCCTCTATAGGCCAGGGGCCCCAAAGAGCTGCAATATAAATAGGAACTCCTCTGGCATGCATCAATAGTAGTCTGGTCCAATTACATTGAAGGCGGGTTTTGATTTATAATCAGCAAACTATTCTAGTAGCATGCAAATGTCATTTGCAGAATTTTTTTTTCTTTTTAGTATATATACTATCACAAAACCAACCCTCAGAGATTTGTAGAGTGATTTGTATTCTGTGAATGTCTGCCTGCCTCATGTAACTCAATGGAGATTGCATCCCAGTTGATGATGTATATCTCTCCTATGCTTTCAAGACAGGGCTACCTGCTACACTTCCCACTGGGATTCGCTTTATCAGTCCCATTCTCCCTCTTTAAAGAATTTACAGCTGTTCTTACATTGCAGTTGCCATTAGGGTGAGTGTATAGTTTGAAAAAGTACATCTGTGAATTTGAGAGTGGCCAGAGTAAAGCATCCAAAGGCGGTATGACTGATTGGGAGAGTAAGGTTTTGCATAGTTCAGTGAGAAAAGCTGGGATGGTGCAAGCAGTTTTAAGACTTCTGAAGAAACCTTAGTTAAAGGTCACTGAGTTAAATAAATACTGGCTAGTTATTATTCCAATTTGGGGGGCAATTGTTAGGAGTGTGTGGTGACATCACAGCTCTTGGGATTCTTGAATGATAGTGATAGTTTCTAGTTTGGTTTAAGAACTAAGGTGGGCTTAAGTTGACTGGAAAGTAAATAGGGGAAGTACATCCTTGAATCTTTTGGTGGATCCTTCAGGAAAGTATCGATCTTTAAGACACTGATATATGATTATTACAGAAGTTCTCAGATATCTTGGGAGTGAATCTCCTGAGATAAGTCTTTGCAGGGGAGGGGGTGAAAGCAGTGACATAGTCCTGGGAATTGTGTCACTAAAGGGGGGGCGAAGGGTTTTTACTCACAGGGGGTTGCTGTATGGTCCAGAAGCTGCAGGAAGCCCCCCACAGCCCTCTGCAGGGCTCCTTGAGTGTTAGAATACTGAAAAAAGCGATCGGAAACCACTTTTGGTTTCGCATTCACAAACCGCAAGTAGTTTATGATCTTTTTTCAGTATTCTAACACTCGGGAAGCCATGTGAAGGGCTGCATGACACTCCCCCACAACTCCTGGGTGGTGCAGCAGTCCTCTGTGAGTTAAAACAGCCCCCTTCTCTCCCCTTTAGCAGCGTGATCCTGGGGATTGCATCGCTGCCTTCCTCTGCTCCTTAAGGGGCCAGTGGCAGAGGTTCTCAGGCAGAGGTGTTGCAATGTCCTGGTTTGAGAACCTCAGGATTATGCTAATCATTCCTGAAGCATAGTTTCATAAGGTAATGCTGGGGAACAACTACCCATAGGGGGTGGGGTCTACAGGTATGCAAATGCACCCCATGCAATTTGCTATCTATATTAGACTGCTGGTACACAGCTGGGGATTTAGGGTGTGGTTTCATTAATATTCCAGTAATACCTAACTTGATCTCTGCTTTCATTTGGCATCCAGAGAGGCTGTGCGTGTCTTGAACTGACCAGTGAGGCTCTGAATGTAGGCTAACAAACTGAAACTTGAGCAAAACAATATGGAATTCCTGTTGGTTGGAGGAATGGCCAATTCTGGAGTATTCTGCCTGCTCTGAATGGGGTTGCATTCCATTTAAGCAGTAGTTCCCAAACTCTCTGGTAGTCTGGGAACTGATGTAAGTTGTTGTGGGGGAGGGGCAAAGGCAGAACCATTTTTGCACCGCTGCAAGGGATAAAAGTGTTTTTTAAAACTTACTGTCATCAGTGTTGGCCTTCCCACACCCCCTGGAAAGCCAGTGCTGATAATACTAAGTTGTTTTTTTTTTTAAAAAAAACCCTTTTATCCCGTGCAGCATTGTGATCATGGCGATCACATTGCTGCCTTTCTCAAGGCCCCACCCCTTAAGGGGGCAGAGACAGGGCTTGATCATGATGCCCCAGTTTGGGAATCTCTGCCTTTAAGGTATGTAGTTGCAGAGTTCTCCTGAGGTCCTGGATAATCAGGTGAGGGTTATGGTGATGAATACTTTTGTCCGTTTGTGAAAGTTGTGCCCTTTCCTAGAGAAGGCAGATTTTGTCATGATTACATATGCCTTTGTTATATCCAGATTAATTACTTTAATGCCTTTTATATAGGATGCAAAATACAGCAGCTGGCAGGAGAATGCTAGCAGGTACAATGCTGGCAGGAGACTGTTTATTAGGACATATAACATATTTTGTATCAGTTTCATTGGCCCCTAATTTGTTTCCAGGTCCAGTTCAAAGTGGCTGGTTTTAACCATTTAAGTTCTAAAATAGTTTGGAAGCAGGATGTCTAAAGGACTACCTGCTCCGTGTGAACCTGTCCACATGCATTGATCATCAGGGAGGCCTTGTTCCATATCCCATGATCCCTACACATGAGAGAGTTCTTTTTCAATGGTGGTGCTTGGCCATTGGTCATAGTGCATGGGAGATTTGGCAAATCTCCTCTATGCATTTTGGTGATAAATTAAGACAGTCAGATGGGCATTTGGTTGGCACACTCTCTAAAGCAAGTTTGAAATTTTGTTTCATTTATTTTTTGACTGATGTAATAGCACCGACCCCTGGGGGCTGGGGGATAAGAATAGGCCCTCTGTTTGGCTGTACTTGTCAAAAGAGGCGACTAAACAGCCACCAGATGGATGGGACTCGTTAGCCTGGGAAGGCAGCTCATCTGAGAGAAGGAAAACTCTGATCCCAAACCTCCACTGCCTTGTGGCTACATCCAGTTATGGAAAAGGCTTCAGGAGTCAACCTCGAGGCAAAATCCAGAGCTGGAGTCCCTGAGGCTGAACACAGTCACATTCTGGCAACTCCTGCAATGCCGCTGGAACCAACTGTATTGGCTTCTGCCTTTCCATTGGACCGTTTCAGCGATGTGGAGAGGGGGGATTTGCTGCATGGGTAACAGTCTGTCCTTCATATCTACCCAGGCTTCACGCACTGGAGAGGACACTCTTTTCCAGAGCCACCATTCAGAGCGCGATAACATAGTCTTCCGAGACTGGAGGATGCCAACAAGGTAATAGCACTGATGTTTAACTGCAAATTTTCATTGGATTCATTTTATATTATTTTGTTAGTAGCAATTACTCTAATGCTTCCATATTATACTATGAAACCTATCAATTTTGTTTCAAAACTGGAGTGAAGGCAATGCGGAATTAAAAGTGTATTTCATTGGTTCTAAAACTTTTTAGAGTCCCTAGAGACTACTGCCTGATTTATGAATGCCAAGGGGTGTAGCTATAACGCTGACTGGGAAGCAGTGTTCCCCCATACCCTAATCTGCCATGTCAGTTTCTCAAACCACCAAAAATTGTGTCATGACCCACTGGTGGGTCTTAGACCCACAGTTTGAGAACTGCTGGCGTATTTCATGGGAGGCTGACTTTTTGCAACACACCGTTTTTGAATCAGTCCTAAGATTGGATTTTATTTTAGATATATAGAATGACCATCTACAGGAAAACTGCAGAATAGATTAGCCACAGAACAAGCACTAGCTAAATGTATGCTATGGATTTGCTTGATAACCCTAAGATTTGATGGGCTATTCACAGGAACTATGTATTACCAACAAGGAGAGGAAATATACCCATTTTAAGATTTTTAAGCTGTTCAAATGGGTCTTTTTCTTAACAAGTCTGAAGTTAGTACATAAGATTCTGTAGATATGAGCTGCCAATCTACAAATGAATTCCTTTGGAGCAGAAATTCCTTTTGGACTTGTTATTTAGGGATGTTGACTTTAACTTCATTTCAAATTTTTTATGCAGCATTTAGCTACAGGAGTATGATGTACGTGTCTTGCAAGGGATGATAGTGATCGAACAGTTTTAAATTCAATCCTGAGTTCTTTATCTACAGCGGTGTGCTACTGAGATGATAAAGTATGTTAAAGCTCTAGAATCACCTCTGCTTAGAGAGGGAGATGAAGACATGATCAGATTGTGATAACATCAGGATACAGGATAAGTGAAATGGCTTTGAAAGTTGATCATAAGCATATGATGACGAGTTGAAAGTGTATGGCTTGGCATGCTTAATATGTCCTGCCTTTCTCTTCTACCAAGTGGGACCTCCAAAGCAGCTCCCTAAAATCTCTCCTGGAACACAGAAAACTAGCATATCAGAAAGAAGGCTTTCAGAACAAGAAACATTTTTGTTCTTCCTTCTCACTTTCATCATGTCCTTTAAGCTATGTCTCATATTTAAGTGGAACATCCAAAATGAAGTATCTTTAGTCAATGAAACGTGGAGACAATTCTTATTGATTTTTTTCTAGGCATTCTTCCTTATCACCGTGTGTTATAGATTAACAACCTAATCCTAACCTGTGCTGGAACAGGCAGGCCAGCTAGCCTGCGTTGTATCCTGCACAGGATTGGAGGTGGTGTATGTGCAACTTGGAGCAAAGGGATATTTATCCCTTTACCCCAAGTAATGTTCCGGCCACCTCCATGGGGCTACTTGGAACTGCACCAGGTCAATTGGTGATGCAGATTCAAGCAGATTGGTGTAATGCCGGACTGCTGGGGGGGGGGGGGGTTTAGGATCCAGCAGAAAGTGGTGCTATGTGTTTTTATTTCACTGTCACTGATTTCTCCCAGCTCTAGTAAATTAGCCCTTGGGGTGATAAGACATAGGAATGACTTACTGGAGTACTTGTGACTTTATTTTAACATGGAGTAATGGGCTAGGGAAAATGGACACATTAACAAGACATTCTGAAAACTGAATTTGTAAAACATTAAGCTTTACAACAATAAATTTAGGGATGCAGGACTGTCTTAAAGCTGTATTTTGGAAAGCAGACCTTGGAACTTTTAAAATAAAATACCATATAGTATATGCACTCAGGAAAAGTTGTATTTATAGATATGAACCTGTGTGTGTGTGTGTGTGTGTGTGTGTGTGTGTGTTGTGAGTCCATGTTGCTGCTTGCTTTGTTTCCTTCCGAACTTCTCATAACTTAAATTCTAAACTGAATATATTTGCAAAAATACATTGATAGAACCTGTTTCCCTTACAAAAAATATTCTCTCATTTTTGTAAGAAATGATAAAGTTATCAGATCTATCACAATGGTTTTCCTTTTTTCACAGTTATCAGAAAACTGAACTCTTGCTACCCCAGAAATTTAAACCTAGGGAGTTCAGTGTGCAGTGCATGACTACTCTAGGGGAACAAAAGATACCTTTCCAATTAAAGTTAATAGAAGGATAACTTCAGACATACAAAGAGAAAAAAAGACACTTATAAGTCATGGTGAGTTCAAAAGGAAAGAATTAAGCTAGACACACAAAGCATCATGGGAAGTGCTATTCAAGCTACCATGTCAAAAAGGCTGATTAAGAGCAGTTCCAAGTCTTCCTGATCACCAGGGAGTCTCACTGATAAAATTATTTCCTTCTCTAGAGAGAATCTTCCTGAACTGAACAAATGTTTCACTTTTGAATAAGGATTCATGAAAAGGAAGGGTGTTGGGAGAAGAAGGAGAAGAAAGGTCCATATTCTCTGAAAGATCTGATATTTTATAACTTTTATCAGCTTTCAGATTCTGAATGAAATTACAAGACTGATGGCAGGTGACTAGACTCAGACCATTAGATTTTGTATTCCTAAACATCTGTTTTCAGGAGCACATTTTTGCAGGAGCTATGATTTTTTTGGAGAAGGAGCTGCTAAATCATTAAAATCTAATCACAATTTCACTTGATTACCAAAGGTTCCAGACTGGACAAACAGAGGTAGACATTGGCCCTATATGTATTTGATAAATACTGTATGTAGAAAACACATGGTACGATGCCAGACTGGAACATGGACAGATATGGACTACTGATGTACAAAATTTAATTTAATAGGTTCCATATCATTTAAATAAATGTAAGTTGTGTTTGTGCTTTTGTTAGTCAGATGTAGTTGCAACAGTGCTCAGTTGACCTATCTGTAATCTAAGAAAATATTACAGTGTTATGTTATCTTTGACACAAGGACAGTTAGTGCAGGCTTCTTCTATACCAGAGGTCTCCAAAACCTGGTCCGGGGGCCAGATGTGGCCCGCGGAGAGCCTCTATCCAGCCCACAGCCAGCCTTTGATCCTTTGAGAGCCTCTGACCCAGTTGACCAAACACAACCAGAGTTGTGCTTGTGGGGTGGGGGAATGGGGGTCCATTTAAGTGTATGCTTTATTTCTTGGGCTGTGTTGGTGCTTGGAGAAATCCTGGACATTTGAGCCCATTCATTCAAGTTCCATCTCTAATGTATTTATTGTTCATAATATAATTCCTTCCCCCACTTCCTGGAACAGTGAGAGTAAACATGAGCCTATGAAAGACTTTTCAAAACCACAAGTCCATTTATTTTTTCCAGTATCACATGAATCAAGTTCTTTCTCACTACCATAATTTTCAGAAAGTCAGCATTCAGTATATATGGTCAGTGGTGACATTAGGGTTTGCATTACCTAGCATGGGAGGCCAGTGCGCCACCTGCATGATAGACCTCCTCCCATGCAGGGGGGGCAGCAACCCAGGTGGTGGGCGTGGTGATGTACCATTGCCCTGCCCATGCTGGTTTTTGGGTTATACATTTTTACAGAACACAGATATTTCTACGTGGTTTGTTTCATTGCATTCTGCATGAAATTACATATCGATTTATATATAACCTGATGCTTTATATTATTCCCACAAACTGTGATTTTGGTCACTAGTGGTGTCACGCTCCCGAGGGTGTCACCTTACTAACACCTTACTGGTTCTATGCCATTTCATAATAGCATCTCATTGGCTCTTTGAACAATCGGTCTCATTGTTCCATTTTGAATTAAGGAAATATACTTTTTTGTTACATAAGACAGTTGCATTTTTGTTTTCTGGTCTTTTGGCCATAACTTTTGATAGAATGGAGATATTTCACTCCTGTTTTTTTCATTGCACTCTGCTGTACATTACAATTGAATGGTATATAACATGATAGTATTGTTCCTACAAACCGTGATTTTAGCAGTTTTGGTCATTAGTGGTGTCACCCCCCCTTTGCACGTCACCCAGTGCAGCTCAACCCCACTGCACCTCCCTAGTGATGCCACTGTGTATAGGTGGGGATCTGTAAGAAATTACAGTCAGTTGATTGGGTCTTTGCTAGGCAGATCAGGTCATTACTCAGGTCCTCAATTTTCTTTTCGTCCTTCCACCACCACTTCATTAGTTCTAGTAGTACTTACATTATTGGTCTGTCTTGAGGTGCTTTGGAAGGGATGGCACAGGGGCAAAGTACTCGTAGAACAGCCAACTGGATTTTCTGGGCCAATGCAAATGTTTTATTTAGAGCTCTAAATAAATTCAACCTACAGGCCTGATTCTATGTATACCACTGTGTGACCTGGGAAGAAGAAAAGAAACTTGCCATCCAGAAAGCTAAGTGGGTGGAAGACAAAATGAAACAGTGTATCTCTGTGCCCACTCGTATGTACAATCAGTAACTCTTGACAGGTTCCAAGCCCCCAGCCCATTCCTGTCTCCAGTGATGCTGATGTACTATCACAGCCACTCCTAAGTTTATAGTTTAGATTTTAGAAGTTCATATACAAAACATTTGTGTAAAACGTTCTTTTCAAAAGCATCACCTGTACTCCCAGTGTTGGCATCAGAGTTTGTTCCACAAAACAAAAACCAGGAAAGGCTTCTTCCAAACCAATCAGCTCTAGTGGGTGGGGGGAGGGGGGAGCGATGAATGAAATGAACCAAAATGTGACCTTCCTTGAGGTTTGTGAGACTGGAACCTTTTACCATCAGTCCATTTCCAAAGAATGCAGTACTGGCTTGGGTCATGTTTTCCTAGCAGTCACATGGCACCATGTACACATGTAGCCAAATATGAACCCGATTCAGACCCATGCACGCTGGCTCACCGCCAGCACACATTGTTGCAAACATCTGTAAAGCACGTATGCAAACCCTCAGTGCCAGCCTAGTGCCGGAGCTAGCCCAATGCCAGCCAGTGCTGGGCTTACACTGGTGGAAAGCTGGTGCTCCACCTCTCGGTGAAGAGGTAGATGGAGGTGTGGGGGGAGGTGGGGAGGAGGTGTTCTGGGTGGGGGAGGTGGAAGAGGGCAGGAAGGAGGTGTGCTGGGGAAGAAGTGGGCGGGAGGAAAGTGGAATCGGTAGAGCTCACTGAATCCTGAGCTCCATGTTAGGCCCCATGGCTTGACATGGAGCTCTCCAATTCTGTGGTAGCTCCAGAACTGCCATAGAATTAAATAACTCCATTGCAGGGCTACTTCCTTTACTTGGGGGAAGGGAATGAAAGTCCCCTTCTCCCAAGGAAGTGGCGGCAGTTGCCCAGGGTGCACCGCCTGCCGCAGATGCCATTTTTACCGCTGCAGCAGCTCCGTGCAGCTCGGAATTGGGCTGCCCATCAGCACAAGTGTGTCAACATCCAGCACCATGTACACATATGGAACAAAATGTATCCAAGAGCAAAGTTGTTCCAAACATCAGTGCAAATGGACCTCTGGTAAGCACACAACTCATTTTTAGACTCAGCAAAACCATACAGAATTGCCAAGGCAGAATTCAAGAGGCAAGAAATCATATGGCTCTTGGCATGGCTACCCCCCCTGCCCCCAACATGGGCCCTAGATTCCTCTGTGATGTGGTGCAAGGTTCTGGAAAACACTCTCAGCTCATGCAGTGGGTTGCCCTCACCCTGCTTCTACTCCATAAAAAAAAAAAAATCTTGATCCTGCCCAGGTGTTTACACAAAATTGTCTGACAGTTTATAGAGCCCTGCAAGACTTACTGCCATTCTGAAACCTCAAGACAGCTAAGCATCAGAGAGGCAGTGTCATCAACATAATAATTTTAAAAGTGTTTCTTAGATACCAGACACCTTCCACTCTCTGCTCTTTGATCTCAAAATGCAAACTGAGAATAAACAGTGAAAACTTCTTCCGAGTTAATGTTCAACAGAAGTTGATGAATGTCTGGAAAACCAGCATAATAGGCATGCCATTTTCATTTGTTAAAATTGTTTGACAAGGGCCTATTTTCATTTTAAGAGGTTCCCTATTCTGTTCTTCAGAAAATATGAGCAACTATACCAGGCACTTCTTAGTTCAGCTTCCAGACCAATCAAAAGAGAAAAAAACCCCATCCTGTCATGTTCTCTGCTTTATATTTTTAAAGGACAAGTGTATAGACATTATAGGCTTGCATTTGTGATTTTTGGCACTGTTGTAGTTTTCATTAAAAGCCTCAATTTCCATTTACCGTGCCAAAGAAAGTTCTTTCTGGCATCATAGATATTATACAGTATGCAGTACATTTTAGGGATTTAAGCACTGATTTGGAAAACATAAGCACCACTATAAATTTTGGGTTCTATCTAGAACAAAATTTGCCCTGGTTCTGAAACGTCTGGCTAATATTTTTTCATTGCTTTTTTTTCACTTATAGTATTTTTTTGAAATGTTTTAATTGCATTTGGACTCAGGATGTAAACTGATGACCAGTAGAGAAGGCTTGTTTTGTAGTAATCCAGGTCCAGTCAGAAGGAGGAGGTATAAATAAATCATTTCCCAAAATACAGTTTTGCAGGACTATATATGGGGGTTCCTTTTTACAAATTGGGGTTAAGGACTGGAAAGCTTCGACTTACTGTTTAATAAAAGGGAATTTTTCTCCATCAGAAGTAATGTTAACATGGTTAATGGGGATCATATGTACAGGTAAACCCCTTATCTGTGGATCCAGTATCCACAGATTCAATTATTTGTGGACTGCCCCCCACATGCCCCCCTGTGCCCATTAGCATTGTTTAAAAGTTTACCAGCAAAGTGTTTCTTGCTTTAACAGGTTGCTATAAGCATCCAAGCTTATAGCACGATGTGAACAGGCTGCTGGCAACCTGAATGCTTGAAAAAACTAGATCAACACTAACAGAAGTGAGATTGGTGTTCCTCTGGAATGTGCAGCCATGGGTGTGTTCTAGGGTGCACTCTCAACTAATACGAAAAAATTGTGAGGCCCAAAGTCCTGTGGCTTGGACCCTAGGACATTTCCCATAATCGTCAAAAAGGTGCATGGATTTCATGGCAGATATGCAAAGGATCTTTGATGGACCAATTGATGTGAAAAGAGCTCCTTGAAGTTAGAATATTTTAAAAATCTCTGGTGTATAGAAAGCAAAAAGGAAGGAACCTATTTCTGATAGACTACAGTTTGGCTGTGGCTGTAGAAAATGACTTTTTCTAGCCATTTATGGATATGCAACTTAAGTGAAATACTTTAGAAAAACACTTACCAGTTGGGCCCTGGTAGTTTTGTAGAGTTGGTTTCAAGTTGAGGAGTGCAAAATTCATAACCCTTGTGCTTTGCTGATTGGACACTATTTATATATTTGCAATTTGGCTTTGGTTTTATTCATATTCACTATTTTAAAATCAAGATTCTGCCAAAACATAAGCTTTCACTTTATTTAAATGTGCAAGCAAGCTGTTTAATACTGGAGAACTGGCGCCTGTTTTCACTGGAAACCTGGTCTCATATTTTTTGTGTGAACAATTGGCACACATTTCCCCCTTTTTTCCATGAGTGTAAACCTATTAAGTATAAAGTGAAATCACTCACTCTCTAAATAGATGCAGCTTTGGCTTGGTTTCTGGTTTGCTTTTTTAAAAATGTGGTTCAACTCCAGTTGTGGATTTGATAGAACTTTATCAATCAGTGCCACTCCTTTTCCATTGTGATTATTTTAGCCTTTCCCCTGGGGGCTGGGGATAAGAATAGGCCCTCAGTTTGACTGTACTTGTCATAAGAGGCGACTAAGTCCCGGGTAGATGGGACACGTCAGCCTGGGAAGGCAGCTCATCTGAGAGAAGGAAAACTCTGATCCCAAACCTCCACTGCCTTGTGGCTACATCCAGTTATGGAAAAGGCTTCAGGAGTCAACCCTGAGGCAAAATCCGGAGCTGGAGTCCCTGAGGCAGTTCATGGCTGAACACAGTCACGTTCTGGCAACTCCTGCGATGCCACTGGAACCAACTGTATTGGCCTCTGCCTTTCCATTGGACCATTTCAGTGACGTGGAGAGGGGGATTTGCTGCATGGATAACAGTCTATCCTTCATATCTACTTTGCCCAGGCTTCGCGCACTGGAGAGGACACTCTGTTCCAGAACCACTATTCAGAGCGCGATACCATAGTCTTCTGAGACTGAAGGATGCCAACACACATTTCGGCCTTCTGTAGGGACTATATTCAACTGTTTCAATTTCCTATATGATTAAAATACCAAAACTCATCAGCAGAAACACATGCTAATAACACAATTTCTTCTTGAGATTTGTCCTTACACTCTTTCTTTTATTCATCTTTTTAAATCTTAGAGAAATTATGCACAATGTGATATACTTTCTCTCTTTTACAAAATAACTGGTTGAAAGTTTTCAAAAAATCACTTTAAGTGATAACTTGCCAGAGCAAGTAAATGAGCTAAAATCCTGCCATATTAAAGCCAAAGGACAAACTATCAAAAAGTCAATTTCACTTCAAAGATTTATCCCATGGCTTCCTTCCAAAAGGAAATGGTTTATGGATTCTTTAACTTTTGGCAATGTAGCTAACTCCCTTATGAAACCAGCTTTTGGTCACGTAGAAATGAAATGGATACTGGGCTTTTCTGTATTGTAGTCTGAACTTGGATGTTGCTGGTTCACAGTGTCCTGTGCAACCTCTTGAGTGTCAACCCCACCCCCCAGAAGCGTGCAAGATTAGTGGGAGCTGATCCTATTATTATAAATGGGAATTTCATGGAAGAATCTTCTAGTGGGTTGCAACCTAACTGTATCTATATACTTTTTTAAACTGCTGGTAGTAAGATGAAAGATTTTTTCCTTGCCTTTATTTTCAGTTGGTTGTTGCTGATTTTTATTGTGATATGTTTCCATGTAGTAGATTGAGGATGGCCAGCTGGCAGCCCCCAAGCTGGATCTTGATCCTGAAGCAATTTTATCAAGCCCTGGGAGCGCTACTAAATTTAAATCAAGGTGTGGTATAAAGTTGTGCATTTTTCTAAGAAAATGAGAAAAAATTGTTTCAGACTGTGTGTGAGAGAGAGCTGTTTCACACACCTGTTTATTACCTCCCTTCTTTGGATTTTATATGTAATGTCCTGAGTTGTGCTGGACCATAAATGTGAAGCCACTGCTGACACATGAAGTCAACTTTACATTACACAGTTTGATCATCCATTAGGGTAGTGGTTTTCAAACTCTCTAGGAGAGTTTGCACCTCTTTAAGTCTTTGCGGGGGTGGGGGGGGGAGGCAGCAGGGGCGGGGGGGAGGCAGCGACATGATACCCAGGATTGTGCAGCTCAAGAGTGCTGCAGAGACTGGGATGTACTCACCAGTCTCTGCAGCAGCCTGTCGGGGGTGTAGGGAGCCTTGCGCGAGCATCTGCAGGGCTCCCCAGCTAGTTAGAAGTGAAAGTGGAGCAATCGCACTCCACTTCCGGTTTTGCAGAAGTGGAGCACGATCGCTCCACTTTCACTTCTGATGACCTGGGGAGCCCTGCAAACGCTCGTGCAAGGTTCCCCACACCCCCGACAGGCTGCTGCAGGGACTGGTGAGTGCATCCTGGGGATCGCGTCCCTGCCTCCCCCCTGCCCCTTAAGGGGAAAGCGGCCAGGGTCCTCAGGCTGGGGTGACCCCCCAGTCTGAAAACCACTGCATTAGGGGGTTAAGTTGTATGACTAAATACATTGGAAAATGTTCTGTGAGTCTTGTTAGTGTAATTTTTTTTCTTTCCTATTTCCAGAAGCTATGCTTTTTGGTCACTCTCATAAATTGTGCTTTAGGATGGCCAGTTTTCATATTCTTGTGAAACTTTATTTTTTACATTCAAATACCACTTTTACTTCAAGGACCTCAGAGCTTCCCTCTTCCCATCATTTTACCCTTACAACAACCCTGTAAATTAAGTTAGGTTGATAGCTACTGATTGGCCCAGGTTCACTCAGAAAATGGCTTCAAGGCTGAGAAGTAATTTGAACCCAGGTCTTCCTCAGCAAAGCAAAAATTCTAATCACTGCACCTCATAGCTACAGGTGTTTGTTCCAGTGAGTAAGCTAGGATTACAACCTAAGGGCACAATCCTAACCAATTTTTCCAGCACTAACTTAAGAACAATAAAACTCTGAGGTAAGGGAATGAACATTGCCCTATCTTGAGGAGGCCTCCATGACTGCACTCCCCCAACTGCAGGATGTAGCACATGCCCCACATGTCATGCCAGTGCTGGAAAGTTGGTTAGGATTGCACCCAAAGTCTTATTGGACACAGTGGGTTTACATATGAGTAAATAGCAAGCCAGAAGCTGGAAATATATGTCACGCTACAGCCTGGCCCCTTTATAATAGGGTTGGTGTGGCCAGCCTTTGAAAAGGAAGTGCCTCCTAGGAGTAAAGACTTCATAGCTATGGGACTCACGCGCCCATGATGGCCAGAGTTGTTGGCAACCTTCAAGTCTGTTGTTGACAACCTTCAGTCTCGAAAGACTATGGTATCGCACTCTGAAAGGTGGTTCTGGAACAGTGTCTAGTGTGGCTGAAAAGGCCAATTCGGGAGTGACATTCCCTTCCACACTGGGAGCAAGTGCAGTCTGTCCCTAGTCTGTCTCCCTGGCTATGGGCCTTCCTTCTTTGCCTCTTTGCCTCAGACTGTTGGCCAAGTATCTCTTCAAACTGGGAAAGGCCATGCTGCACAGCCTGCCTCCAAGCGGGCCGCTCAGAGGCCAGGGTTTCCCACTTGTTGAGGTCCACTCCTAAGGCCTTCAGATCCCTCTTGCAGATGTCCTTGTATCGCAGCTGAGGTCTACCTGTAGGGCGCTTTCCTTGCACGAGTTCTCCATAGAGGAGATCCTTTGGGATCCGGCCATCATCCATTCTCACGACATGACCGAGCCAACGCAGGCGTCTCTGTTTCAGCAGTGCATACATGCTAGGGATTCCAGCACGTTCCAGGACTATGGCCAGAGTATTACATACAAAATCCACAGAGAAAAAGCATTAACTCCCTTCAAAGCATGTACAATGAACGCATAGGGAAGGGGGCTTTTACAGGGTTCCTGGCTGTGCATATAAGCATACCTGTGTACAGCTTGTTGCTTGTAGGCACTGTGGAGAAATCTAGTGAATGAATACAGGTTGGGATCAGGGCCTGCTGTCATTTTCTTGCTCCTCCTTCACTGTATGCTCTTTGAATAGCTGGTTCTGAAGAAAGCTTTGAAGTGTCTACTATTGTCCTCGAGGTCCCCACTGAAAAAGGCAAAAGGTATACAGTAATTTGAGGCTCTTCAACAGTACCATGCTACACAGCTCCAAACCTGAGAACTACCCCTTGCAACTTCATTTGAGGAGTGGGACAAGTGGTAGTCACCAGGCTTGGAGAAAGAAGCTCAGCTGAGCTTTGAATTCACTGGCTGAGCTCCAGCTGTCACTAGAAGCTTTTCCAGGCCTTTCCACACCTATATCAGATCACTTGCCTGTAACTGACTCTGAACTGGACTCTCCCAGTGCCAGCTTTCAGTAGCGCCACTTCTGCCCATACATCACTTCGCAGCTCAGCAGATGAGAGCAGCTGATGGGAGAACCCAATTATCATGGGGGCTAGATAAAGGGATTCTGCTGGTCACATTCAGCCCACAAGTCTTACGGTTGATACCCTTGGTGTAGTCCATTTGCCAGCATGGCTTTTGATAAAAGCCACCCCCACCCCTAGATTCAAGCAGCCAAACATTCGGCTCTATCTCTCCCTCTTTTATTTCGCATACTTGAATATGACTCCTACTAATTTCAGAATTTAGGGGCTAAGAAATATATTCATCTAAAACTGAATCACATTTTCATCACTTTGCCTTGTATCCATTGAATGTCATCATAGCCCTCCAGATTTCACTGAAGTTCAGAAATATGTTTCTCTGTCCATAAACTAGTCCTGTTTTATACTGGTTCTATAGGAGTTATGTTCATATTTAGTAATGACTAAATATGAATTATTTCATATTTAGTTGAAATATGAAATAATTATACTTGAATTATAAGGGTTGATTTGCATTTGCAAATTAGGGCCAAGTCATGTGGTACTATTAATCTATAAGATACCCATTTATTTTTTTAAATAGCAGGCCAGGATAGGGGATTGCAGAGAACCATTGGAACGGGGGTGGTAGGCTGGGAAGTTAGGACTTTATGTCTGCTGTGGTTTTGCTCTTGATTGCACCCCTGAATACTATTTTATAGAGAGAAAAATTTCTATTAGCTTTCAGAAGTTTTTTTCTTTCTTTAAAAACTTTCAGATTTGGCAGTAAAGACACAGAAGTACTATGCTTCTGTAAAAATATATCATTGGATGTTGACTCCAACATCTTCAAGTCTGGAAGTTCAGCACTTCTGCCTTTGACATCTGGCCACAGCTGTGATATGAAGAATATCTTATGGGGGGAAACTCTTTGACAGTTCTATGAAATTTAAATGAATACAGGTTAAAACCTGTAAAACAATTAATGTTGGTGAAAGTTTCCTTAATTTTGGAGAACTGTCCATTGTCTTTCAGAAAGATACAATTGAATGTTTCTTAGTCACCATCATGAACTTCAGACTTTTCAAAATTATGCTCTTTCACTGAAGTTACTAGGAAAGAGATGCTTTAAGTCATGTTTTATTGCCCTTTAGAATTTTTAATTGTGGGCAGAGATTTTCCCAGCCAAAGGCAGTAGGAATTCTCAAAGTATATTCATTGTGTTGTTCCAGCATAGGGGTCACAACAGCACTATCTGTCAGAATTACAATGAGATCTGCTCTGTCAAAGTGTCACAGTTAGCTTGAGCATAACTTACAGTGTCAGGAAGAGAGCAAGGGAAAGGTGCAAGGTATTCTAATAAAAGAAGCAGAACAGGGAAGATTCATTTCTCAAGAAATTCTCTTTTCTTCCTGCCTGTATTGTCATTGATTCCCTACCTGCTGTGTCTTGTCTCTCTCTTACTTTCAATATTCATTGCATCTTCTCTCTCTTCTTTTGTTCACTTTAGCAGGTTCCTTCTTTCAAGAAGATGGAACAGGCACTTTCCAGTGGCTTAAATATCAGATACTCTGACACATTGTGAATAGTGAGGGAGGCACTCAAAATCTCCTAAATTCCAAATTCTTTCTCTTTTTCCCCCTAGATCTTTCTTGGAGATACAGATGGTAGTCCTCATTTATTTTTTTTCTCCCTCTAGTTTGTTACTTGACAAATACTCAGTAAAAGTAGCTATTAGAATTCTTCATGAATTCTTCTATCTTTGGGATGTCCTGGAATTAAACTAATTATTCTTGCCCCATGTCCACTATTAGATTACTATCCAGAAAGCTTCAGTATGGAGTGGTATAGAAATTTAATAAATAAAATACTCCATCATTCATTTATTCAGAAGTATTTCTTTTAATTTCTGGCACTTTGTTGCCTTTTTATTATATAGTGCCAACAATTGGCATGACACCTGACAGAGGAAAAGATAGTTCTTTGCCCTGAGGAGTCTGCAAACTAAATTTTGATGGAAAGGGCAGTGGCGTCACTAGGGTTTGGGTCACCTGGTGTGGGAGGCCGGCATGGTTGGCAACCTTCAGTCTCGAAAGACTATGGTATAAGCCTACAGCACCCGGTATTCCCAAGAGGTCTCCCATCCAAGTACTAACCAGGCCTGACCCTGCTTAGCTTCCGAGATAAGACGAGATTGGGCATGAGGCCGGCATGTCACCCCATGATGGGTGTCTTCCCACGCAGTGGGCAGGGCAACGCCCCAGTGAGTGTGGTGATCCTTCCAGGATATGTCTCCACTCTCAACTGTGTTTGCTAACCATCCCTTCCTTTAGTAACAGCGAAGAGCTAGGAATGTCTGCTCACTTTCAGGGAATACCAGAACTCCAACGATTGCTACTGCTGACAAAACACTCATCAAACTTTTTGTTTTTCAGAACAGAACCATTGCCACGGGGGGGGGGGGGGGGTTGAACAGTGTCATCTGCAAAGTTCTTCTTCAGCCCCCTCCACCAGAAGAAGGAAACGTTATGGTCCAAGCCACCATGGTCTTGCTCTCTAAAGGGCACCATTGCATGTTCATTCTGGTGGCACCACTGACCCTCACAAACATTGAGTATGCATCTCCATGATTCTCAACAGTGTCACCAACCTGCCTGTCCCTGTGGCATTGCAGACTCCATGGCAAATAGTGAACCAAAGGGTGCAGCCAGACCTTGCAACCTAGGTCAACCTCTCCGAGCAGTGGCTGGGCTCACACTGATCACGGCAGGCAGGCAGGCAGGCAGGCAGCAGGCGTGCAGGCTGTAGGTGTCCCTTGGGTCTGTATAATGTCCTCACCTGACAGACAGCCACCTGTGAGGAGCAAGGAGAAATACCAGAGAGAATACAGAGAGAATACCAAGGGCCTCAGTCACGCCTATTCCCTGGCTTGGGATGTGTGCTTAGTGTTTGTGAAGAAGAGTGGTAGTGCTACTGGTGAGATCATGCAGCAGGGCTCTTTGGGGGATTGGGGCATGCTGACTTAAGGCCAAATCCCATCCAACTTTCAAGTCCTAATGTAGCCATGCCAATGGTGTGTGTGCTGCATCCTGTGGTGGAAGGGTAGTTATAGAGCCCTCCACAAGGTAAAGGAACATTTGTTCCCTTGCCTAGGGGCTGCACTGCTGTTGTACCGGTGCTGGAAAGTTGGATAGGATTGGGCCCTCAAAATGTTACCTTTCCCTCTCCTGTGGGAGGTTTGCAGTTGCCCTTTGAGAAGGATCACTGTTCAGCTCTCAGTGGCAAAGTTGCAGGCAGGAAAACAAGATGGGTTCAGGTGCCCTGGGGTGCTGCGGTGCACAGTTTGGGAGCCACTGCCCTATGGTGTTACTCCTACCTAAATGCCAACTGTTATTGGCATTGTATTTTTCTAGCATAGGGAATGTGTCTACTGGGGGTTAGGATATGGTGTACATCAAGTACTCCTTGTCTCACTCACATCTCTCATATGCCCCAGTGTCCTCCCTCTTTTGGCATCTCCTCTGGTGAAGTTGCACTGGCATCCAGGTGACAGCCAAGCTATGTCAGCATGGCATTTTTTTTTGTATTGCACCAGTGTCTGTGCATATCCATTAGCAGTTGGGCATCTATATTGACAGGTCTGTCATTGCACTAGCCTATATGGAGATTCACTGGCATATCCTGAGGATAGAATTGGGCTATTTGACAGTAAATAACTGTTTTATTAACATTAGCTGTTTCATTAAGCTTAAATTTAGAGCCAGTGTGGTCTAATGAATAGAATGTAGGACTTGGAGCAGAAGTTCTGAGTTCAAATTCTCTCAACCATAAAGCTTGCTATAAGTTTCTCATGTACCCTGCAGGGTTGTTCTGAAGTTAAAATAGGAAGACTCCAGGTATGCTGCCCTGAGCTCCTTGGGAAAAGGGCAGGATACAAGTACAATAAATAAATCCCTGTTAATATCCACGTTGTTGCTTTACACCTTGACTCTGCAAGCCACAAGGAAACTAATTCAATTTTAAAACCAGATGCTATCTTCAGTTTGAAGCTGGCTGCATGAGAACCCCAGGGGCACTAATTAACTATAATGGAAGGCGCAACCTCTAAACAAATTTTGAGGATTTGACAGGGCACTTTTGTAGTCTAGCCACATACATCATGCATTTAAGAGTCTGTTTTATTTCATGCCACTTTTAAACTAGTGTAAATGTATTGATTTTAGTGAAGTTGTTCCCAATTTCCTCTAGTGTGTCTGAAAGATTGAACAAGACCCATATGGAGGCAGTTTCACAAACTTGCTTTGGTAACCAGGTTATTCTGGTCATAAACCAGGCCATGGACTGGCTAAATAGGCATACTTGGTCTGTTTCTGGTTTGCATCTACTAGTCACCTAATATGTAGTGTCTGTAACTGAATGTGCTGGAAATCAATCCTCATGCAAGGCAGAGTCTGTGCTTGGGTACAGACGAGAAACGGTCCTTAACGTTGTGTGTTATGAGTGCTACTTGGCCAGTACTGGCCTTTGACCACTCAAGGCAGCTGTCAGCATATGGAAGGAATGTTCCATTATCAACACTGCTATGGTGTATTTGCTTCTCCTGTTCAGGATCAGCAGGGAGCAAAGGAAGGACAGATGCCATAAGGAAGCACGGTCAGGCTACAGAAAGAGGCAGATGAAAAGATTCTAGTTGGCTTTATGACTGATGCAGAGAAGAGTTCAGTGACCAGCAGCCTACTGGCACCCTGGGCTCAGTTGAAGGGATATGGGTGGGGCATGCAACAGGAGTCAACTTCGGCAGGGTCTGCTGTGTCTGAAAGAAAGGGGAGAGTTAAAGAGGTCATGTCAAGTAGTAAGAAAAGTAGCTACCAGAACCAGAAAGGAAGTTCCAAGTCAGAGATACTAATATGTGTCTGAACTGACAACAAAAGTGGAGCAAAGATAAACAATCAAAATTAATATTATCATGATGCTGTAGTAATAATAATAACTAAGTATGCACCATCTTATATCTAAAAGAGACAATGTTCTACTTGCATCTAAAATTGTTCAATGCACATATATTGGCAACCTTCAGTCTCAAAAGACTATGGTATCGCGCTCTGAAAGGTGGTTCTGGCACAGCGTCTAGTGTGGCTGAAAAGGCCGGCCACATATCAAGTCAATGCACATATGACTGTCCAAAGAGGAAAATGCATCAAAACCAGAGATGACCCAAGAAATGTTGGTACCTGACACAGAAAATCCAAATAGATTAAATCCCTCGGTTTTAAAAATACGGTATTCTATCTGCCAGTGAAGGAAGTTGGCCCTAACCTGCCTAACTGTCCTATGCTTGGCTACTCAGAAGTAACTCTCATTGAATTCAATGGTACTCACTCCCAGGAAACTGTGTATAGTAGCAGTCTCCAAACAACTGTGAGTGGTTCACTGGGATTAGCATTCCAAATGCAGTGCAGCTATGATGAGGCCTTATCATAAGTTCCACACTGCAGCCACCTTTTGCCTTGCCCAAACATTGCGGAGCCTTGCATCCGGGAGCTGTTATCTGCTGCATGTTGGCCCAGAAAGCTCGGCACCCCAATTTCCTGGGGGAAGCAACTTCCCAGAGTGAGACTCTGTAATGATCAGGCATGATGAACAATGTCAGCAGGGCAGAATGGTAAGGCCTCACCACCACCATGCCATGCCTGGAACTATAATCCCGGCATGCTGGATCCAGGGTTTGGAAGTCCATGGTGTATGACAGTGATTCCCAAACTTTTTGACTGGAGGCTCCCTTGACCCACTGAGCCATTGGCTGTGGCTCCCCATTAGGGTTACAATCCTATACATTATGTAGGGTGGTGGGTATTTAACGAGGATTCCATGGCTCCCCTGGCTGGTTTCTGAGGCTCCTTGGGGAGCCACAACTCTCAGTTTGGGAACCGCTGGTGTACAGGATTGCAGCCTGAATCTCTTTTGTACCCGAGGGTATTCATTATTTGAAATAGCCCTCTTAACATGAAACTTCTTATAAAGATGAGAGGCCAATCCATTACGGGGTAGAAGTCATGATGTATATGTGCAACCTCCTGATTTTAGAAATGGGTTATGTCAGAATGCCAGATGCAAGGGAGGGCACCAGGATGCAGGTCTCTTGTTATCTGGTGTGCTCCCTGGGGCATTTGGTGGGCCGCTGTGAGATACAGGAAGCTGGACTAGATGGGCCTATGGCCTGATCCAGTGGGGCTGTTTTTATGTTCTTAACTACAATTCCCAGAAAGCCTTGCAGGTCTCTTGTTATCTGGTGTGCTCCCTGGGGCATTTGGTGGGCCGCTGTGAGATACAGGAAGCTGGACTAGATGGGCCTATGGCCTGATCCAGTGGGGCTGTTCTTATGTTCTTAATTCTATCTAACTGGCCAGTGCTGAATTGCAGTGCAGCCCCAAGTTAAGTTCTCTTACTTTGAGGAGGCTTTCACGACTGCCCCGCACCACCACAGGATGCAGTGCATGCACTGTTGGCATGGTTGCATCAGTACTGGGAAGTTGGATAGAATTGGGCCCTGAGCAGTATTCATTTGCTATATTTAGAAAAATGAAAAGTTTAGCCAAGTTGACTACTGTAACAGGAGCCAGAAGGGCTCTGAGGAGAAAGCTGTTGTGGAACAAGTACCACTGTTTTGTTATATCTCTATGCTCTGCAAAACAGGAAATCCTTATGAGGATGATAACAGTACTAAGGAGTTGGATATCCACACTACAGAAGAGTGGAATTGCTGAAAATATTTTTAGAGAGGTATGAATGTTGCTGGAAAACCTGAACTATTCAAGAAAGGGACACTTAATTACAGAGGTGTATCTGAGGGGGAATAGAACTCTGAGATTTCTCCTACAGCAGGAGTGCTCAGATGTGACCTTTGAAACTTTTTCAAAGGAGTTTAGATATTTAGAAGAAACTTTGCAGTTCAGCAGAAAGCAAACTGAGAAATTTACCTAGGGGTATATATTAATGTCTAGGGCAGTGCTTCCCAATCTTTTTAGTACTGGTACCCACTTTTAAAAATGACAATCTATTGTGAACCACTGGGCAAAAAAAAAAAAAGAAATACAGAAAGAAATATATTTATGTATTAATAATAATTAATAAATTATTAATAATAATTGGGGCTCTGTGTGCCCAAAGAGGCTACACACTTACATATAGTATGTGCAAGTAGATCAGTGATTTTCAACCTTTTTCATCTCAGGGCACACTGACAAGACGCTAAAATTGTTAAGGCACACCATCAGCTTTTTGATAATTGATGAGACACACCATGCTGCTGGTGAGGGACTCACATCCAATGGTCCTAATAATAAATCACCCTCCCCCAGATTCCCACGGCACATCTGCAGATCATTCACGGCACACTGGTTGAAAATGGCTGATGCAGACATTTGTTAGACTCTCCCTAGAAATGGAATTCAAGGACTATTTCTTAGACTCTCCCTAGAAATGGAATTCAAGAACTATTTCCTTCAAACTTTTACAGTCATTCCACAGTATCCAGAAGGCTGAACTGGAGAGCAAGATGTGCAGTCAGGAACTTCCAGGACAGACAAAAGGCTCAAACTGGGTTCACACATGATCTACGGCACACCAATTGCTAGAGAAAATGGAAAAATGTGACATTTTAATTTGGGGAGATGAAGATTGCCTCATACTAACCTGTGGTTTAGCATTCCAGCTAACTATTTTCTTCTGCAAACCAGGCGAGGATGCTTGTGAAGTTGTCTTTTTAAAAATGTTGCAAAAACTTTTTGCAACCCATCAGATATCAGCTTGTGACCCACTGTACTTTAAATCTCTTTCAATAGGTTTCAAAGCAGAAATAGGTGACAGTAGAAGAACATTTTCTGATGAAGAAATTTAAAATTGATTTTTTTTTTTTTTTGGTATCATTGAAATGGGCTATGCCTCCTGAGGTAGAGGTATGGGGACATCATGATGATCACCTGCACTTTAAAAGTTAACATTACACTACTGTTACAACTAACAGGTTGTTCTGACTAAGGTTGCTTCAGGATCGGCTTGGAGATTCCAAAAATCAGCATCTATTTCCAGGTGCCTATTGACAACAATCCGGGAGATTTTAACAGGATCTCTTTGATTTAGGGCACAATCCTAACCCCTTATGTCAGTGCTTTCCAGCACTGGCATAGCTATGCCAATAGGACATGTGCTGCATCCTACAGTTGGGTGTCACTCACAGAGGCCTCCTCAAAGTAAGGGAATGTTTGTTCCCTTACCTCAGAGCTGCATTGCCCTTATGTCAGTGCTGGAAATCACTGATATAAGGGGTTAGGATTGTGCCCTTGATGACATTATATCAGGTTGGGGGAAAAAGTCTCCAGGAATTACTTCAGTCAGAGTTGTTGCCCTAGTTGTGGCCCAGTTTTAATTGAGTGCACTGTGTGGGCAGCAATTGCTTGGTGGAGAGAAGGGAAGTAAAAGATATTAAGAAGGGGCATAAAAGGCACTTTTGAGCCTATATCAAGGATGGGCAGGCTGTTGTGGTGGGGTTATACACCCTAGGGCTGGGTTTATGGGGGAACAGAACAAGGCAGTTGCATTGAGGGCAATAAAGTAAAAGCACACCCCAGCCCCTCCATGCCATCAGACTGATACCACATTGTGTGTTTTTTATATTAATCCAGTCTTTTTCAACCACTGTGCCATGGCACATTGGTGTGCTGCGAGTGCTCCACAGGTGTGCTATAGGAATTTGGGGGAAGGTCATTTATTAGTAGAGCCAATGGGGAATGTGAGCTTCCCACTGGCAGCAGATGTGCCTTGTCAATTGTCAAAAACTTGATGTGCCTTGAGAATTTTAGTGCCTTATCAGTGTGCCGTGAGATGGAAAAGATTGAAAATTAATCATTAATCAAACATTAATGAGGCGGTGGTGACAATAAGACGTGGCTCTGCTTTTTATTGACAGCAGTTCCACCATCTAGTTTTGCTCTCAGTGCATAGTATGGGGTCATTCTGGGATGACATTGCAGACCATTAATCTTTCTGGGTAGACAAAACAGAATTAATTACTATGTGCTGGTCTTTTTAACAATATAAAGCCAGAATGGATATTTACAGAGGTACTTGATAACTCAACAGAGACATGGTGGACACACTGCAACTCCTATAAGCAGCTGTTAAGGATGTAAAAGGAACAATCTAGAGAATTCTTATAAAGCTTAGAAGCCCACAGCTTCTAAATTGCCTGGAGGCACTTTCCCATGTAGAAAAGTATTGCCTGTGGCACTAGAAGTAACAGATGGAAATTTCCATCTTCAGTTAAATCTCACTCCTACAAACAAAACAAAAAAAGAGGCAGCAAAATAGGGAGTACAACCATCTGTGGCCTAGAATGAAAGGAAGAAACAGTTACTCACACTTGGTGGCACAATAGACCTGTAGGGCCTGATAGGAATTCCATTTTTTTTAAAGGGTCAAGGGTTCAAGGGTCAAGTAGTCCAAAGTGTCAGGACAGAGGTTCACACAAAACCTGTGGACATTGTCACCTATGAGGCATGAAGTGGCAATGCCTTTGATGGAACTTCTAATTTAATGAAAACTCTGCATTAGCCAGAATGATCATTTGTATCACAAAGAAAGGTAGGGGAGCTCCCCCAGGCTTGATTCAGATTGGAACTGGTCATTAGAACAAAAATGGAGAACTCTTGGAGTTCCTCCCTCCAGTTCTATATTTGCTTGTAATTGCCAAGCCTCCCCCATAAACCCACAAGCTCTTTTACCTACTGTAAGGCACTGGTTGCTTCTGTTCCAGTGTTGGTGAAGGAAGAGTGTGCCCTTTGTTCTTCCCAATCTTATAAGAGCTCCTCTACAGCTGCTCTGCATCCTGTTCCCCATGTGTGGGGGTGGACAAGATTTCAGCCAATAGTAAGTTGCAAATAGGAACCAATTAAATATTTTTTAAAAGGATAAAAAAAGACTATCAACAAAATGCAAAAAGAAATATTTGCATTTCTTGCAAAATGCAACACAGGAGGACCACTATTTCCACAGATCCCACATCCATGGATTCAGGTATCCATGAATTGGGTCCGCGGGACCCTGTCATCTGAGGTGATGCAAGGCACTGGGAGGAAGCCGGTGCAGAGGCTTCCATCAGCTTCTGCAGGCCGGCACTTCTGGGAGCGCTGGCCTGGCTTCCTCCCAAGAAGGTGCAAATGTGCCTTACGGGACTTGGACTGGCCTAACACCCTGTTAGGATTGCACCCTAAATCTCTGATTCACTTGATATACTGAACTACGAGGTTCTGTGGAAACACATATTCTTTTCTGTACAGACTATAGATATAACAGAACATTTTAAAGTTTTTCATGCAAGAAATTTCCTTTATATTGGCATTTCGGTGAAATTCTAGTTTGTTCTTTTTTTTACCTAGCATAAACCAGTTGCAGCAAACCTGGCCCATGTTAAAGCCAGGCAATGTATATATGTATTGGTTATTCTACTATTACTGATATTGTACTGGTTATTATTAGTACTTATATATAAATCAGTAGATAGAAAGAACTGTAGCAGGTGAGTTAGAAAAGGGATTGCAAAGGCAGGCAGCCCTCACAAAGTGATGCAGCAGTGCCAGTGTACCTTCTGTTATATCCCGCAGAGGATTTTTGGCTAGTGGAGGCCTCATCAGGGTAAGGAAACATTTATTTCCTTTCCCTGCCTGGCATAAGCCCCAGCAGCAGCCATGAGTCAACTTGGACCTGCACCAGCTCAATCACTGGCGCAAGTCCAAGCTGATGTGTGAAGACAGATCAGGTCCAGGAAGGTCAGAATTTGGCATGTGCTGCCCTATCCAGGGCTTGATCTGCCCTTTCCCCATCCCATCACAATCCCATTCTGCCCACCCCCACGCTATTCAAACTGCTCCTCACCTCCCTCCAACCCTCCAAGCTGGCTTACCTGCACCAGCAGTTGTCCAGTGTCTGGCTTCAAGTAGCTCTGGCCAAGTTGCAGCTTGTGGCAGTGGCCAGGCCCCAGACACTGGGCTAGTTGTGTCTGCTGTGGCTATAAAGCAGTTTATGCTGGTGGAACATGACTTATAGTAGATGTACCATAAGTAGATGCTTTTGACCTCAGATACTGAGAGTAGGATAGCATTCAGAAGATGGGGCAATGTGGGGGAATTAAAGTGGGGCACCACTTAGCAAAAGAAATTTCAGCCATTTCTAAATGGAAGCTTAAAACATTACTCATGGAGTGTAATGAGGGGGAAAAGTGAATTTCACTTCTTCCACCGTCTCTCATTCCCTGCTGTATGAAACAAGTCTTAACAATTACCATTTTTGGAAACCAACCATTCCATAGAAGTCACAAGAAACTCCAGGTGCAGCTAATGTGCCTGCAGTCATATATCGCAAATAAAAACAACATATGGGTAAAATTTCACACCCTCAATCATAGCAACACACCAAAACAGTTCTGTAGTGGTTAACAATATGGAAACATAGAACAGGTATTTTGTTGAAGTGCTATTTCAGCCACACTTTGTCATAGCCTGTTCATTAATACAGGGGCACAAAAACAAATTAGATCATCACAAAATCATGCTGACTGTATCCTCACTTACATTCAATGTGTAACATTTGCCAGGCACCTTCAGGGTATTACCTTGCCAGTAAAACTCTTGTGCAAAAGCTGAGCAAAACAACACAGCAGCCAATGTTAAAAAGAGAGTGAATGTTCACTAACCTTACTTGGGGATCTGTTTCATGACATGCAATGAGCTTATAAAATTCATAGAACAATCAGGTTTGAAACAGACTGGTTAAATCTACCTCCATTCATGCTCTGTGACTTTCCATAGGGGCTTTTTGTTTTTTTATAAATTGTGTGTGTGTTGGGGGGAGGGAGACAGGGTGCAATTGCAATAGTTACATGTTACATGTAGGAGGTATTTACTAAAGCCTCCTACGCGGCCACAGTTTGGGGCAATTTCAACTCCCCACAATATTTGAGAGAGAGAGAGAGAGAGAGAGAGCACAAAACGCATGCATTTATCAGCATGTGTACTTGAACCCTTAGATTCCTGTTAGTGTAATCCTATACATATAGACTGAGAAGTAATTCCCCCTGTGCTCAAGGGGGTTTAACCTCAGGTCAGTAAATACAGACTTGCTGCCTAAATATGCACACTTATCTGGGAGTTAGTCTCATTAAGCCTAAGGAACTTACTTCTCAGCAGACATGCATAAGATTGTACTGAAAGCCTCCAACGTTTCCAACAAAAAATACGATACTTACTCTCATCCATATTCTCACATCAAAGATCACTACTTAAACCACCTTCCCCATTACGTTTTTCTAAAGATTATTCTTCCATCTTTTCAGATGAACAGTGTTTTCATTTATTGATTGCAATAGCCTGCCATGCACTGTCTCCTGGAACAGGGTGTGTTACTAAACTGCCTGTAACTTTCCAAAGAGAAAACGTGTTCCCACAACAAATCTGGAAGCACTTTATAGGATAGCTACAATTCCAAAACTTTCAACAACTTTATTCTCTAGGTAAGAGATTATAGTGGGATGTAAGGAAAACAGTGTGTGCACATTTTGTATCCATGTAAGTGCATTTACATGCATGTGCACTAGAGCTGAGATGCATCTGTCCCCAACTTGAATATTTAACTTATAGGTACCCAAGGAGGAAATATGAAATTTGATGCACTCTAATACGTATGCATGTACACTAACACATTTTTAAAAGCTTCCCCCACATCTCTCCAAAAGGTGCACTCTAATACGTATGCATGTACACTAACACATTTTTAAAAGCTTCCCCCACATCTCTCCAAAAGGTAAATAGGGACAGATCCAAGGCAATAGGGACTGGTCTTGGTAGAGACAGCCGAAACAAATGAAATTCTCTTTATAATCCTCACAAGAGATCTATAAGGTAGAAAATATAGGTGACGCCTCGGTATTTGCAGGGGATCCTTTCTCAGTCCCCCATGGGTGCCGAATTTTGTGGATAAACAAATCTGCGATCAGCCCCTTTAAGCCCTCCAGAGGCTTCCCCCAGCCTCAGAATGCCATTTTTGGCCAAAAATGTCATTTCTGGTTTCCTGAGAGAAACCGGAAGTTGTGTTTTTCAGCCAGAAACTGCCATTCTGAAGCGCACAGAGACAACGGGTGGATGCTTCAAAAAGTTCTCTGGAGGCATCAGGTGGAGCCAAGTCTGGCTCCATGCAGGTCTGGGGGACTTGCATTGAGCCAGATCTGCAGATGCAGAATCTGTATTTATTTTAGACAATTTTTATCCTGCCTTTTCCAGTCTATGTTCCAGCTCAAGGCAGCTTACACAAAAGAATAAAAAGCAGCAAGCAGAAATTTGGAGCCCAATCTTATGCATGTCTACTCAAAAGTAAGTTCAATTATAGTCAATGGGGCTTACTCCCAGGTGGATAGGATTGAGAGCTTAAGTAACTGTCTTTATTTTATTTTGATGTAAACACAGCAAAAAAAATTAGAAATAACAAATGAAAAAGTCAGTAAAAAGTCCAGAAATTCAAGTCAACTAACGAAATACTTGGTGAAACAAACAGGTTTTTCTTTAACCAAAGATGCCAAGGGATAGAGAGAATAGGAAAGACATTTTTACCCCCAAGTTGTAGCTGGGGAAGCTGAACCTGAGAGAGAACTACCTAAGGCCATCTACTTTAAGGAGGCAAGATTTGAACCAGGAACTTTGTGACATACTTGCATGTGAGATTCATGGAACACAGTGCACAAAAGTGACTTACAGGTTTAAAATAGCAACTTTCTAACTATCTTCATCTGTTTTTATTCAGTCTAGGCAAAATCGTTTCAATGTGCAACTAAAGTACATATGCTAATGAAATTGGCAAAAAAGCTACACCATCTTGGTATAGTTGCTACTGCTACCAACTTTTTATTTCAGGGGTGGTATGTTGCAAAATCCCACATTTCAAGAGCTTTCCCAGCATTAAACACTCAAATTCAGTAGCTCCTTTCTTCTTTCTTTAGTTCTTTTTAGTTGTACCAAGGAAAATACGAACTTTCTCACCTTTCTATATTCTTGCCTTTCTTTCTGCCGAGTATTGTATTGCCTTTTTTTACAGAATTACCTCCTTTTCTTTAGACCTTAAAAGTTTGATTATAGCAGATCAATGAGGTTTCTAAGCCAATGAACCAGGGGCAAGAGACCCAAGTGCCCTCTGGATTTCAGAAGTCTCAATTTCCTCACTATTCAAAACTGCTTTCAACTTTTTCTTTTAAAACTAAGTCTGTAAAAGTAAGCTTTAGAAATTCCTCCTCCTTGTAGCTCCTCTGCTAAACGTTCTTTGGGTCGCCTACATAGCTGTAAGTTTTTCCATTTCCAGAAGCTGTAGGATATTTGTGTTTTAGCTTAATCTATCATCATCATCATCAGTGATGATTATTTTAATGCCATATTGCTTACTGGTTCTTTTTTTTGTCCATACCTCTATTCCAAATTATATATTTTTTAAATAGATAATAAAAATTTTATTCACTTCAAAGTATTACAGTACTGAACAATTATACTCCCAAAATGTGCTTTCTTGAAGAGTTCTACTGCCCAATAAAAATATTAAACACATTCTGTATAGAATTCATCAGGAGACCTTCAAAATGTATATAGGACTATGTACTGTGGTCTAGTACCTGTGGAATGTCCCTGTTCTGGACAGGGCCCAAAATACCTGAAAGTCTAGGGGCCTGGCCATGGGTCCTGCATATGTAGCAGGATAAGTACATAATGGGTCTCAACTGTATGCGGTAACTATAGTAGCACTGGTTTGCCTGCTGTCATATGAATGTTAGAACAAACATGACCTCCTTTCCCCAGTTCAGAGAAGAACAAGTTTTGAAAATATGCTTGATTAACCCTGTCAGTATTTTCTTCCTCTGCTCCAGAGGCAGAACCCTCAGCCAGCCCTGAGTGGGTTACCATTCATAACTAGTAGGCTGCATTTGACTCAGTAGGTCTCACGGTATTTCAGCTAAGTATATGTGGTCCTTGCCATAGCCTTGTAAGCCTAGGCCACTGCTGTATTATACAGATATGATAGGCAGATATTATATAGGCCATCCAGTTAGTTCATGGCTAAACTGAGATTTGAACAGAGGACTCCTCAGACCATAACTCATGATGCTCTCACCAATATGAGGTACTAGTTCACACTTTAAAAGCAGACTAGTAAATAGTTATATGTATGCTTGCCTGCGTGACCAGGAAGGGAATATTTTGTAAATTGGAAGGATTAGTAGTACCGCCCTCCCAATCTGTTGACATGACAAAAATGACTTATAGAGATGTGTGTGGACAAGCAGACCATGAACTAATGTTGGGTTAGAAACTTTGATGAACTTACCGTACTTGCAGGATTCTTTTAAAATCTAGTTGGCCCAATAAATGTTATACTCCTTGTTCTACATTTCATGTTTTCAAAGAATTATTTGAAAAAAGTTATTTTCACAATCAATAGATTTATCTGAAATAGTACTTCCAATATAAAATTAGTTATATTGTGCCTCTAGAAATGGCCCAGGTATACGGCACAAAAGATTAAGGCTTGTGGGACAGATTTGCTCATTGAAAGTTATTATTTTTTACTTATTGCATTCAGATTGCTTTCCTGGCACTTGATGCTTAGCAGTACCAGAATGAAGAGCTAGTGTGATTCAAATCTTGGCACCATCCTAGCATTCCAATTCTTAAGCCATTCTTCAGCTGAATTTTTATCAATGGCTGCATTCATTCGTGCTGCTTAACTATAAAAGCATGAAAAAAGGAGAAGGGAAAAGCTGTTTGTGACTTAAAGGCTTGAGGGTGGAGTTCATTCAGAAATAAATCAAGTTTAGAAATTACAACATGGGCAGAAGAATCTAGATTGTACAGCAGCATATTTAAACTTGATATAAAGTGAGGAGCATATACCGGTGCATGCTGCTGAACTTCTGGTCTGTTTCTGGGATACTTTAATCTCAGTGATAAGGACCAGATCACACATGCATGTTCATAACTTGATTACTCAACAACAGGAATGTGACTGAGGAAGAGCAGAGCTCTGGGACTTCTCTTAAATCGGTGAAATCATCTGGAGCAGTGTTCAGGTGCTGCTTTTGAAACTTTTTCAAAAGATCTTTGCTGAGACGAGGCATTAGGGTCAGCAGGAAGCAAACTGAGAAATTTTTCTAGGGGCATATGTCAATGGCTAGACTCTAGGCCAGGGGTGTCAGACATAAGACCTGCAGGCCAAATGCAGCTCCCAGAAGCAATTTATCTGGCCCCCATTATAATTGGGCTCTGTCAGATTGATACTTGGGCTCTTCTGTGTCTTGAAAAGATATGAGACAAGAATAAAATAGATTTGCATGTTTTCTTGTCTATAGTCTGCAGCTAATGAGTTTCTGTGTGAGAACAAAGTGCTGATATCTGGCCATCCTCTGCTTAATGATATCACTTTTTGCTTAATGATGTCTCTTCCGGCCATCAGCAGGCACCATGAATGCTAGCTTTAGCCCACTGTATGAAACGAGTTTGACATCCCTGCTCTAGGTCATCATCTTTCCAAAGGACTGCCTGTGATACAGTACAGTATGTCTCTCGTACTTTATCATTCTTTACATTCTCATACTTTACATTAAAGTAGGGGTGTCCAAACTTTTCAACACAAAGACCGCATTGCGTATGACACAGTGTCGAGGGCTGGAAAACAAATAATAAATGCATGGAGGACGGATATGCTAAGAGTTTGATTGAATACAATAAGTGGGTGGGGGTGGAAGGAGGAGGGCAGCAGAAAGGCTGCCGCCGGATCCTGCATGCCCTGGGCTACTGCGGGAGGCACTTTAGGAGAAGGGAACTTTCGTCCCCTTCCCCGAGTAAGGTAAGCATGCGCCACAATGGGGCTACTCACTTTACCGCCAACCAAAAGGTTGAGCCCTCCACAAGCACCTTGGATCCTGCAGAGCGGAGCTCTGCGGACGCGCCTCCCTCCCTCCCCTCGGCACGCCTCCAGCCCGCTCCCCTCCCTGTGTCATGCCTCCACATCATGCCTCCCCCGCTCTATCTCTGCCCCCCGCCGGCTTCCCCCTCTCTGGAACGCCTCCTCCCCGCCCCGATCCCGCCCCTGCTCACCGTGCTTCGGCTCAACAGTCTGGGAGACCGTTGAGCCGCGGAGGCTGGGTGACCGCCCCGCACTAGCCCAGCACTGGCCAGCACTGGGCTAGCACAGGCGGGAGCCCGGAAGAGAGGCTTGCAAATGTGCCTTATGGCACATTTGTGACAGTCTGCCGTGGCATGGAGCTGCGGCACAGAGCTCAGGATTGGGCTCTAAATTTTGTTTGCAGTTCCATTTTATCAAAATTAGCCCGAGTGTTTGATAGAGCTACAATGATGAGCTGTAAATATTTACACATGTGCTCAATGAAATTTGGGTGCCTTGCTAACTTTATGAAATTGGTCTAGCAATGTCCAGAGGCGAAGCATGAAAATGAATTCAAACTCTTCCATGTTTTGCAGATTTTCAGCCTGTCACCTATTATCTCCTTTTTCAGTTTCATCACAGTAAATATGACTGAGGAATTCAGCAATGCTAGCATAACTTTTACTGCCTCTCTCCAAGTGTCAGATCCTCAGTACAAATGCGTTGGCCATGGCCTTCGGGCAACTCTTTTGGGCTTTCCTAGGCATCTGGCAGCCCACTCTTGGACTAGATCAGGGGTGCTCAAACATTTTGGCAAGAGGGCCACATCATCCTTCTGACACTGTGTCGGGGGCCGGGGAAAATTTGCATTTGAAATTTGAATAAATTTACATAAATGATGTAGGGTTCCACCCCTGGAGGGGCCTTTGGCAGGCTTGTTCCAGCCCCAGGGAGGCCTTAGATTGGCTTGAGGGGGAGGGGGTTCCAGCACCCTTGTCCTCCTCCCTAGCAGAGCTGCCAAACCTGGCCTAGGGGCTGTTTACCTCACAGCTCCCTGCTTCACACTGACTGCCTCTCATCCCTGGCTTTCCTGTTTTATGGAGCAAGCCCACCCCTTTGGCCCCTTCCCCTTCCCCCATGTGGGGCAGAAAAGGCTTTTCCTGTTCGTGGCTTGTTTCCTTCAGTGTTACCTGTTTGCCTTGCCAGCCTCCCCTGCCTGGTTGGGGTGAGCCAACCTTCTTTGATCACCTCAAGGGCAGGGAAGCCTCCCCACCTTGGGCATGGGGTCCCTGCTACAGGGTAAGTCAGGGGTCAGGGCATCTGGGGGGCCCCCCGACAAATGAATATCTTGGAGACGGACCTTATATGAGTGAATGAATTTTGCTGGGCTTATTAATAATAACCATGAGAACTAGAATACCAGCATGCAAAGAAAACACATGAGAACTAGGAACTATTAATGTGAGTGGTTGGAGCTGTTGTCTTGAACCACCAACACATCAATAAAGTCCAGGAAGGGGAGGGAAAAAATCTCAGAGCCATTTCTCTCTCAGCAAACCCCCCACACTAGTAAACTTGAGCAGCACATGGAAACAAACCTATTTCTCCATTTCTCAGCGCCCCCCCCGCCACCCCCATGACTCCTAATTTGGCACACATTCCTTCCCATTTAAAAGCCCCGCATCTTCTCCCCTCACTCCAGCATCCTTGCACTTCTGCAGACCCTTCTCATTCAAAAGCCCCTCGCCCCCTGCTTTCTCCAGCATCAACCATGCAACCCAGCAAGATCTTGCCATTCAAAAGCCCCACACCCACCCCTCTTTCTCCAGCATCAGCCATGCAACCCAGTAAGACCTTGCCATTCAAAAGTCCTGTACCTTCTCCCACCCAGCACCCGCCAAACCCCAACACAAAGCACACTCACTGCAGCAACATTCAGTCCCGTGCCTTCTCACCCCCATCTGATGCCTGGCCTCAGCTGGGGCCTCCCCAACTCCTCCTACTTGGATGGGTGGGGCGTCTGTAGAACTCTCGCAAGAGCAGGAAAGCTCTGCAGAGTCTGCCTTGCCCTTGTTGCTGCCGCTGCAAAGAGTAGTTGTGTTGGGCCGGCGAGGGCTCCGGCAGGTCTCCTGCAGGCCAAGTGCCCATTGGAGATGGGGGGGGGCCTCCCTGGACTGGGGATCCCCACGGGCCGCAAATATCCCATGGGCCGGGTTTTGAGCGGCCCTGGACTAGATGAACCTTGGGCTGATTCACACTACTGGACTGGATCATTTGTGACCTGCTCAGGTCGTTAAAAATACTGAACAATGGGTGTACATTTTCAAGAATGAGCAATTATTGAGAGCTAGAGGAAAACAAAGTTGGTATTGACAGGAAACTAATTTCTCCTTCTTCTGTCCCACTACTGCCAATTAAGCCACTCATGGTTCCTGAGGAAAATCCAATGAAATTCAAGCACACGATTCTTGACTAGTCCTCCATCTCCTTTTTGACTTCTGTCTTCCATTCGATCCCACAATTTATCTTCTTGAAGCTGAAGTCCAGATACAAGAGAGTCTGGGGAAGAAAAGGGTACAGAGATGAAGTATCACGCCACTGTGATGAGAACATATGCTGTACAGCAGTGGTTCTCAAACCCTCACAGCAGGTTTTCTCTCTTCATGAGAGTTTGAGAACCATTAGATCTGGTCTGTCATATCTTCGCAGGAACTGGGGAAGGAGGCAGCTGCACAAATCTCAGGATTGCGCTGCTACCAGGGACTGAGGGCCTTGTTTTTCAACCTACCCCCCTTGCACCAGCCTCCTGGGGGTGTGGGGAGCCCCACAGAGCCTTCTGTAGGGCTCCCTGCATCTCGGAACGTTCAAAAAAATTTGATTGCAACCGACTTCTGGATTGCAATGGCAAAACCAGAAGTGGGTCGAGATTGCAGTTTTTGAACATTCTGAGAAGCGGGGAGTCCTGTAGAGGGCTCTGTGGGATTTCCTGCAACCCCAGGAGGCCCCCCAACATATGAGGGGTGAATTGAAAAACAAGCCCCCTGCCCCACCCCTTAACGGGAAAGGGGCAATGGTTCTTGGGCTGGTGGGTTGTGACAAGGAAAAAAAATCAGTTGATAACTTGGTAGCATCTAATTTTTCTTAATTCAAACATGTATTACATATTGGTTTTATATTAATTGTAAACTGCCATCAGCTATTGTTGGCATCCTTCAGTCTCGGAAGACTATGGTGTCACGCTCTGAATGGTGGTTCTGGAACAGAGTGTCCTCTCCAGTGCGCGAAGCCTGGGTAAAGTAGGTATGGAGGATAGGCTGTTACCCATGCAGCAAATCCCCCCTCTCCACATCGCTGAAATGGTCCAATGGAAAGGCAGAGGCCAATACAATTGGTTCCAGCAGCGTTGCAGGAGTTGCCAGAACATGACTGTGTTCAGCCATGAACTGCCTCAGGGACTCCGGCTCCGGATTTGCCTCGAGGTTGACTCCTGAAGCCTTTTCCATAGCTGGATGTAGCCACAAGGCAGTGGAGGTTTGGGATCAGAGTTTTCCTTCTCTCAGATGAGCTGCCTTCCCAGGCTGACGAGTCCCATCTACCCGGTGGCTGTTTAGTCGCCTCTTACAACAAGTACAGCCAAACTGAGGGCCTATTCTTATCCCCAGCCCCCAGGGGAATAAGGGGAATAAGGGGAATAAGCCATCAGCACTGTCTTTAAAACAGAAAGACATGGTAGAAGTTTAGTACATAAGCAAGCAAATATCAGAAGTGGGAAACTGAGAGCCCAATCCTATCCCAGGCCAGCACCCCTGTGGGCCAGGGAGGCAGCCAGAGGTCTCCTCGGGGTAAGGAAACATTGGTTCCCTTAACTGGGGAGACCACTAGCAGCCCATTCCAGACCCAGTTCAACCACCCCCACCGCTGCCCTCCCCTCACCCCATTTTGACTTGTATCAGAGAAAGAAACTTTGAAAGAAACTTTGTACTCCCTGATAAAATTCCTGGCCCTGGACCAGTGTTATCCAAACCCTGCTTATCCAAACACTGCTTCTGGAGCACCAACACACACACAATCTGGTTCAGGGCACCCAGTCTTTATGCAGTGATTTTCCTCAATAGCTTTTTCCAGATCTCCTGAAAAGGGGCTGGAGCCAAGGCGAGGGTCGCTTCAGTCTCCTTCCCCACCGAAGTCCCACCCCCCCTGACCTGAGCAGAAATGTCCCCAAATACACAGTGGGGAATGTGGAGTGCCCACCTTGGACATTTGGGCAGACTCCTCCATGGAAAACACATTGTGCTTTAGAAGATCACTCAGGTCTTTGGTGACCTGGACCGTATTGGCCAGCTACCAGTTGGGCCTCAGTTTCTCTGCCTGAAATCTCTTCCTACACTGGGGACAGGCGGCCTCTGCAGTTGATTCCTCCCAGCTCTTAATGATGCAGGCATGGCAGAAATTGTGCCCACAGTCTACAATGACTGGATCTGTGAAATACTCCAGGCATATGGAGTAAGTCCCTTCTTCTTGCAGTCTCCTCCTGAAGCTCTTTGCAGCCATGGCTGTGACTCCACCATGCAGTGGGGTCAGTTTCGTTTTCTCCTCTTTCCCCACCCACCCAGCAGTTCTTGGTGGGTTGCTCAAACTGGGCAAGTCACTTTTCCAAAGTGCTGGAAAGTATCTGGTTGCAGGGCTAGAGTGCCTGCCTGGTCCAGGAACAGAGAGCTACTCCTGAATTTTCTTAAAGAATGTATTTTCTTAAAGCAGCACTTGATGCTGCAGTCATTCATGTTGAAAAAGTTCATAGATGAATGTGTTTGGAGTCCTGGGTTTTGGGAACCTTGTGAAACGTGGCAGGTCAGATGCATCATTCTCAGAATCAGCAGCATTTTTTCTCCCTGAATCCTTAGTTCAGAACCTAGGTAAAACAGCCAGGCTCTTAATTAGGTCTGAAAAGGGCTGAATGGCTCAAGTTTCCTTGAGGCCTCTAGGTTCTTTTTCCTGCCTAACAATATTATTTGACACTCAAATGGGCCTGAAGGCTTCGTAAACTCACCTAACCTACATGGAATGACCTAGCATGGACTTGATTTAGCAAGGAGGACACTGGGTGCAGGGAAACCTCTGTCTTCTGAATACCCAACAATGTTGTCAGGTGTGCAAAGGGATCTAGCCAATTTGTAATTGATTCAGGGAACTGGATTAATTTTTGGACACTCAAATGGGCTTGAAGGCTTCGTAAACTCACCTAACCTACATGGAATGACCTAGCATGGACTTGATTTAGCAAGGAGGACACTGGGTGCAGGGAAACCTCTGTCTTCTGAATACCCAACAATGTTGTCAGGTGTGCAAAGGGATCTAGCCAATTTGTAATTGATTCAGGGAACTGGATTAATTTTTGGACATCTTGTTAATTCATCTGTTTCTTCCTATTAACAGCAAATCGGGTTAGGAGAGGGAGCCCATATACCACAAGTGGGTAAGCATCACTAGCCAAATCTTCCTTTACTTTTAATTAACCTATCGTTAAAGCTTACCAGTCAGCACGCAATGCCAGGCCATCAGTATATAGTAAGTTGTATAGAGTGTTATACAAAACATATAGAAAGGCAGATTCACAGTAGATCACTTCATCTCTACTGCGTTGCTGTAACATAGTCCAATGGTTGAGGTATGAGAATGAACAACAAATACAATTTGGCCAATATATGAGCCAGTGGGAGGACAACCGTTAAGGTTAATCAGTCATACAAGTGGCATGATTATTGCTTGCCTGTTTGCATCCTGTGCCACTCAAGTAACAGGACTGTGTGACTGCTACCCAGACTGGTGTGTGATAGAGGCAGGCAGTGCCCTCACTATTTGCTTATGCCATGTGATTCTGTTCTTCAGATATTTTTGAATGGTGATATGGGATCCAGCCACAGGGAAGCAGCAACACACACCTATCATTAGGTCCGAAGTGACACATGCCCCAGACGCAAGCCTCTAGGACCCCTTAGAAGCATCTCTGAGGCTCCCGACAGGGTTGGAAAGTAAGGCTTCCGTTTTCTGGAAGAGGCTTCCCCGATGTGGGCTCAGGTTGCGCCAGACTCTGTGAGCCTCAGTGAGTAGGGGGGTGGATTTTTGTGGGGAGCAGGGCGGCCACAGGTCCGCAGGGGTGCACCATCGCAGACCTTTGCCGCGGGCGAAGGGCTGAGGAGGTCCACTGCTGATACACTTGCAGTAATGTATTTTGCATTACCACTGTCACCTCAGTGCAAAAGTCAGTGCTGATGGCATCAGTAGGACAGAGACATTTCTTTGACCGATCCCTTTTGAAACTTCACATTTTTATATTTTATTATGTCCATTTGCTTGAATTGGGTGCTATGATACACTTTGTCCCCCAGAGGGCGCTAACATCACAACCTAAAGAGATTTTTGTCTGCTTGGAAAAAGTTAAGAGATCAACTTGTTCCAACCTTAACATCTTGTCTCTGTAGGGAAAAAACTTTGTCTCAAGAAATATCTTTCCGCTAGGGATATGAAGCCCTATTTTTCTGTTACTGACATGGGGGAACCCACTCTGTGATGCCATATGGGGAAAAAGTCACAGGAAAAATCAATGGAAGTGACAAACCAAACCTCTTATGAAAGGATAGAGAAATTATTTCCAACAGAGATACATATCAGAAAGAACAAACTTAAGTGGTACTTCTGTGAGTCATTTAAGGAACATGGGGAAGAGCAGTTTGTCCCCACCTCTCATTTCTGTCTTTCAGAACACATGTGGATTATTTTTCAAGAGTACCTATATTTCTGGTTATGTTAAGAAAGAAAGAGAAGAAAGAAAGAAAAGAAATGAAAGCCCTTCAAATATATTGCTTTTTGCAATTTAGCATTGAATTTATACATGAGTGGGCCATTTCACCTTACCGAGTCTTACTGGAATCTATTTCACAACACATTCAAAATCTAAAATGGTGCCCTTGGCTGCACCCATAACACCTCTCTGTTGTACAGTAATCCTTAATCTTTGTTTCTTTTGATGATTGGTTGGTTCTCCTGTGTTTTCTGAACAAAGCGAATTTCAGTGTTGCCTTTTAGTATTTACAGCATTTCCTCTCATGATTGCTAGACCATCCTTTCAGTTTTTGGAGCAGCCTTAACTAGCAGGTTGTTTTTTAAACCCCTCCCCCCCCCAAAAAAAACAACCACAATTGTGCACAAACAGCTCTGCATGTTATTCTTAGGCTCAGTTATCTTTGCTGGAGTAATCAAATTAAAAGGGAGAGGGGAACTCTTACAATGTCTCTATTGGATTGTGAACAAGCTGGGGCGAATGGAGAGCCCCAAAAAGTGAGCTGAAATGAGGTATATTTTGGTGAAGCCTGGTAAATAGATCAAAAAGAACTTACAAAATCTTTTCCAAGTTGGCATTATTAACTTAAGTGAATTATAGTAAAGGTTAGCATTTATTTTATTAGGTACTAACTTTAGTGCAAAAAAACCCCCACAGGAGGTGCTCACATTAAGACAGACTGTGGTATCAAGTATAGACTATGAGTATATTCTGGTTTGGGGCCCAAGGAGCTAATAGGAGGACCATAAGTTTGCTAGCGTGGTGTCCTTGATACTCATAAGGGATCTTACTCTTAGATTATGGAGACCCCTGCTCAGCTGTGAATCTCACTGGATCTACGAGATCTCACTGAATCTCGTAATTTTCTCGTAACGAGCTCTCACTGGATCTACGAGATCTCACTGGATCTCGTAACTTTGAACAAGTCTCTCCCTCTCAGCCAACCTGTGAAAGTTTCTGCTACTGTGGCAGCCCTTTGCAACACAGAATGCTGAGAAACCACAGGTCTAGGTCTGCCAACCCATTGATCATTTCATCACCAGGCATGGAAAGGCACTCACTAGCTAATCTCAGCAGGCCTCCGTAGGGAGCAAAGGTGGTGCCATGGCAGATGGGAAGACATAAGGGAAGGTGAAGAACTGGAGAGCAAGCGAGGCAGATAGACAGGTGGATGAAAGGGGGAGAGGGTGAAGGGCAGTGAGAGAGAAAGACTAAACAAGGAGAAGGTAAGGTAAGAGGCATGTGAGGCAAGTTTGGGAATGATGTGGGGAATGCTAGAGAAGCCAGAGGCAAGGAGACAAATGGGGGCAGAGCAAAGATACTAGAATGGGGAAGAGCACAGCAAAGAAGGAAATTTGAGTGGAAAGCCCAAAGAGTGGCAAGAAAGAGGAGCAGGAAAAGCAGAACTGGTAAGGGACCAGAAGCAGAAAAAGGGAGAGAGAGCAAAGAGAGAGAGGGGACCAAAGACCCCCCACTGGACTAGGGGAAGAGGAAGCAATGCCATGGCTACCTGGCAAGAGCTGGTCTCTGGACAGGGGTTATAGGATTGTGGCTCATCCCTTGACAACCAGTGCTGGAAAGCACTGACATAAGGGGTTAGGATCAGCCACGGACCTCCGCAGCCCCACACCCAGGGCAAAGCTCTGCGACATTGCCCCCCCTAAGGGCTGTCGCCACCCCCTCAGGCAGAAATTCGCCCCCCTCCTTACCAGAGGCTCACGGAGCCTTGTGCGACCTCCTCCCACGCCGGGGAAACCTCTTTGAGGTTCCCCAGTGCTATAAACTGAGCTTTTGGCAAACCAGAAGCACAGTTTCCGCCCCCGTTGGGAGCCTCAGAGAGGCTTCTGTGGGGCCTTCGAGGCTGGCACTCCGGGCATTTGCCCCAGGTCAGCCTATGGCAGGCATGCAACTGGTTAGGATTGCACCCTAACACTCCTCCCAACCAGCAGCACATTGTGATTGTCTGTGCATGAGTGGAAAGTTCTTGGCTAGCTGAGGCATGTCCTTCACTAGCCCTGTGATGTGGAATTGTGACCATGGGAAGAATTGGAGTAAGGGGGCATGTTACCCAACGCTTCTTTATAGGTTCATTGGGATAATAAAATAGGATAACCCTGGATAGGCTGATCTAAGAGGGAGGGACAGAAATGTATGATTCCTCTGAACTGAGAAGAGAGGTTATGTGAATGACAGAGATAGAGGCTGGCAGTATATCTGGGAGGAAAAACTATCTGCATCTCTGGGTGTATGTTTTATCTTCTGCTAAATCTATATTGTTCACCTGCTGAACAGTGCCATAACTAGCCATTTCCAAGGCAGGCTTCCAGTTCTATGTGTCTGCAACATGGTTGACCCCTTTGAGGAGTAATTAGTGAAATCTTGGGAGAGACTCTCCCATCAATAATATTCAGTGGCTTATGGCCCAATCCTATTGAACTGGTGTGACAGCAAAATGCATGTTCTGCTGGTGTGTGCTGTCACACAAGTGCCATAAAGCACTTTGCAACCATGCTTCTAGCTGGTGTGCTGGGGGAAGGCCGAAGCCTTCCCACACGTGATGGCGGAAAGAACACCCACCAGACCAGGTAAGTCCCATGCAGGGATGAGGAGAAGATGAGGTAGGGCAGGGAGGGTGGAATAGCCAGGGGAGAGCAGCAATGGGGGTGGGGGGAGGGCAGATTGGGCTCAGGAAGGGAGTGGGATCAGCAGCACTGGCGCAGTGATATTGCTGGCGCAGGTCTGAGTTGACACATTGCAGCTGCTTCGGCTTACCTTGAAGCAAATGTCCCCTTATTCCGAGGAGACCTCCAGCAGCAAAAACATCCCCTACTGGATGTAGTGTAGCCAGTGCTGGTGCTGTTGCATTGCTGCATGGGAATTTAGTTAGGATTGAGTTGTTAATGTGTCAAGCTGCAAGCACAGAGCCAATGAGAAGTTGCAAGGATGCCACTCTGCCAGGCCTTCTGCCCAAGCAAGCTGACATCTGGCATTTTATAGATCTAATTATTCAAAGTGAAAGAGAAACTATTATATAATCTAATGTTATTTCAATAACTGCGTCTATATTTAATTATCTTTGCCCACTTTGCATCTCTGTGCCTCAGGCAGGTACTTTGTCCTCTCTGTCACTCTGTCGTAGGTATACAATCACTGGTGAAAGCTCATGGCACAATAAACGAACTATACTTTCTCTTGGCAGTTTTTCTTGTATTCTTGCTGTCATATGTTGGCCAAGCACTTAAGCCTCTATCAGAATGGGAAAAAGTGGACTCTAGGAAAGCAGTTTTCAAACTCTTTGATATAGTGGTACACTCTAGTCTCCTGAATCTTGTGTACTACTAGCAGATGATCTCTGAGTTGCTGAGGAGGACAGAGCTGAAGTTCTCAGCAATGTAATTATTAATGTTTATTCTTATGTTAGGACTCCTTCAGGTGGGCCTTCTTGGATTCCATGTATTTCTTCAGAAATTTTAGACAACAAAAAGAATGAGGCATTGGGGACAGTCCTGCCTCCACACCTCCCCTATTGTTTATGGGGGTGAAGGCAGGCAGGAGGGGAGGGCAGCAAAGGAAATGAGCAAATGCGCATTAATCCCTTCCTGACAGTCAATGGTGTGTGCTAAAAAACCTTTCCATTACAGATAGGCTGCCTTGGCTTTTTCAAATGGACTGCTTTGATACATCGATTCTATTACAGCTGGGCTGGCAAAGAGGGCAGGTACATAAAGTATATAGATCCCAGAAGAGCAGATCTTATGCTCCAGTAAGGCTACCCTGGCCAAAAGACAGTGCTAGCCATCCATGCTAAATCAAAGCAGATTCCAATCATAAACAATTGCACACATACTTTAAAAATATCACCATAGTATGTATTTATTTTGGTTAGTTTAAGGCACCTTGGTAGATGAATTAATCTGTTAGTATGAGGGAGTTGGAAAAATTGACATTTCACTGTTTGATTTAACCTTGGGAAATTGAAGGGGGGGAAGGGATTCTGCCTTATGCATTTTTTAAGACAACAGTTACCACAGAGTTGGGAGAGAGCAGCTTATCTCCATAAGAAGAGGTCCGAAGACATCTAAATAAAAGGCGCACCAATGAAAATGACAGGCTCTGGGTGACCGCTAATAAGTATATAAATCATGTAGAATGCTTGGCTTGTTGGATTTACACTAGAGTACAAACCTGGCTGTCTTGGTTTCTGCACAGCCAAATGGAACAAGCCTGCTAAGAATTAAGTTTTCATATTCCAATTAGTAGAGATGGTAAGAATGTGATAATCTTAAACTCATCTTGAAAGCCAAGAATGTTCTCAGTCTGATAATTACATCAAAGGCTCACCCTGCTATTAGGTCTATTTGCTACAGCTTTTCAAAATTCCCCCCAATGCTTTGTATGTGGGGAGTAATAACCCTGGAGACAAGGGAAAGGGTGAGCAAGGCATCAGCCTGGAGGAACAGATAGAAGAGTTCCACATCCCAGTGTATTCCATGCTATAATGTTTCGAACACAGATCACTGTTTTATCAGCTCTGGTTGGGGAGGCATGAAACAAACTAGATGCTATAAGAGTCACTGAGCTGTCACATTTTACTGTCTGCTTTTTGTAATGTGTAATACAACTAATGTGTGATGTGACACCCAACTGCTATGCACCTCTGCTTCATATAATTGTCTGGTCCAATTATATGAATTATATGGTCTGGAGCAAAGGTTAGAGACTGCCTTAGAGAATTATTAGGCTATTGTTTCTCAAATGTGGTTATCAGGGTTTTGGAAGCTGCCATCAAGAAGTTTTCCCATGTCCTAGTCAAGTCCTTTTTTGGTTTTAATAGGACAGAATAAAGGGTTACAATTAGCCAATTTTGAAATTTTGTAGCCATTGTATTGGCTACAATTAGCCAATAAAAAAGCCAATTTTGAAAACTATAGCCATTATGAATGTGCTGTGGACACACCTTTGGCAATCATGCACGTTCTGTGGTTGAGCCTGCAGCCATAACTAAGGGCCAGTTCAAAAACCAATGTGATGTCTTCCCTATCCTTATGCCATCAAATTTGACAGTGGTGGCAGTAGACCACTTAAAAAAGAGGGGGTAGAGCTTCAATGGGACCTTAATTAATTTTGTTTTTGTTGGGGGCGGGGGGGGGGGTACAAAATCTTCTTTGACCCAGGTTTGCAGATGCCTTAACTATACCACTGCTTGTGTGTGTTGTACATAATCTCTGAAAATGAGTCAATAAATAATAAATGTGGGTACCTGTGTTAGGGCCCAATCCTATCCATTTTTCCAGTGCTGGTGCAGCTGTGCCAGTTGCATGTGTGCTGCATTCTATGGTGGAGGGGCAGTCACTGGGACCTTCTCAAGGTACGGGAACATGTGTTCCCTTAACTTGGGGCTGCATTGTGGCTACACTGGAGCTGGAAAGTTGGATAGGATCGGGCCCTTATTTGTCACCAGGAGTGTATATTTTAATCGTATTAAATTGTTTGAACAACAAAAAAGGGAGGGAAAGCAAAAAACATGGATGGTTCTTCTAATGTCAGTACATGACTGTGAAAGTGAACCTTACTCAGTTCTGCTCACTGATGATCCTGTTATGTCTATCTTTGAGACACACATGCCTAACCTACGGGTCCTAGGAAGAATTTATTTCCCATTACAGTTATTATTCAATACTAACTTATCAAATCCTGCTTCACTTAAATTACAGCAAGTGAAATGAAAACTTACATGTGGACAGGCCAATCAAAATAAAATTCTTACCAGTCAGTGCTATAATTTTCCAGGTTTTTATTTTTCAAAGTAGAGAGAGCACTGGCAATCCTGTCCCCTCTACCTACCAGGGACAAGTTGAAAAACGCTGCCCCCCAACCAGGAACGTTGTGAGGACTGAAGGAGGCCCTCAGAAGGTTGTAGACATCACTTCTGGTTTTTGCCCCCAAACCAGAAGTACACTTTAAAGGCCCTGCAGAGGCCTCATAAGGCCTTCAGAGGGCCATGGAGGCTGCCCACAGCGTCCTCTGGCCTGCTGAAGGAAGGCAGTAGCGGGGGGGGCAGCACTGCCCCATCTGGAGTGGCACCCTGGGGTATTTGCCTCCCTTGACCCCCCTAGGTATGCCAGTGAGGAAGATATGCCCCATTCATTGAGGCTGTTACAAATTACCTCAGACTTTGTTAACCTGTGAAATGACTTAGCAGATAGAATCCCTACCAGTCTGGGTTGTTGCATATATGTGGGACCAGGATATATTTAAGCCAGCCAACTTTCTAGTGCCAGCTAAATGGTTAGAAAATACAGAATCTATCAGAATGTACAGTATATGCTCTTTTCAACAAAAACATTCATGAAGGGCTTACACAGTTAACTGAATGAAAAGAACTGAATGAAAAGAGGCATTTTATTCTTAGGGTTACCAGATACAAATGGAGACAGAGTGCCTATACCTTTAACCATTGTATAGAAGCGGGAATTTTGGCAGGCGCAGCTTTTTAAACTCTTCCATGTTGAGCTACACCTGCCAAAATGCCCTCTTCTATACAATGGTTAAAGATTTAGACACTCTGTTTCTGTTTTTATCTGGTAACCTTTTTATTCTAGGGCTCCTACACTTGAATAATCACAGATGGGAGAAAAAAGCTAAAAAGAGGTTGTTTTTTTATGAACAAATGCAGCGGGAAGAAGATTCAGATCTCCACTCTTGCCCACCCGCCTTGTGACTTAAATTGCCCCAATCCCTGCATTAGAGGGAATTTGCAAAACTCAGGTTGAATTCTGCCTTCATCATATCTGGTTACACCTGAACACTTTAACTGATGAGTCTGCTTATTAAACCGACAAGCACTTGTAGTCCAGTGAGAGCATCTGAATATCACAATGCTAAAAAAACCAAGGGGAACCCAATGTTTTTTCATTCACAAAATATGTATGAGAAAGTAAGGATTTATTTCTCAATTCGCTCAGCACAGCCGTCCTATTTCTTAGTAAAAAGAAAAAAAAACCCAAGGAAAAACAAGAAAAACATTGATCATTGTGATGTTACAGCAGGGTCATAGGAACAATGTTCAAAGTGGTCCCTAGCCACCTGTACTGTTAACTCAACTTAACTGTGATCGGAACATATTTTTTACTTAGTGATATGTTGTTTAAGGGTCAAATTCCTTGGTTCCCAGGAGCAATGAAATCCATTACATGCTACGCTGCTACAAAGGGAACCTTTCCCCCAGTGTGGAAAAAGAGGAGACAATGTATTTGTATGGGGGAAAAGAAAGGAAGTTCTGTGTTTAAGCAATAAAACAAAGGTCTAAAGCCACATTCTTGAAAGCATTTCCTTGTAAGTAAGCTGCTTTCAAAGGTAGCAACTGTTTAGCATTTTTCATTCACTTTTGTAAATTCAGATGAAAACAATTGCTGAGTATGTGCCAATGATGACTACATTAGGTCTGCAGTACTACATACACTTAATCACGAGTAGGATCTGTTGATTGCACTTGGATTCATTCATTATTGTGTGCCTAAATTTTTGTTTCATGGGAGCCAATAGTAATCCAACAATTCCTCTAATTGTCATAGAAAATGTACCATTTTTGCAGTTTGGGCCAAACTTTAAATTTGATTTAATAAATGAATAGTTTTCGCAAATAGTTTTTGAAGTAGACTTTTGATTTGGGTGACTGTACTGGATGGTAATTCCAGCAATTGATTTTATACTTTCAAATGATCATACACAGCAGTTTGAAGTCAGTGGGAAATAATTGTGCAAATATTGCAAATAATTGTGTTTAGAATGGGGTTTCCAATTGCATTTCTAATTTGCTTCTTTTCTTTTTCTGTCACCCTTCTCCCCCATATTCCTCCTTCTAGACAGATTCTAGTTTTCCAGATTGCTGGCATTTTAACTTGTTGAAACTGAGCAATAATAATACCATGCTAATCACTCAAGAGAAAACTATGAGATGAAGAGGGGAATATGGGATATATGCATCATATCAAGAATAGTTAGCTGGTGGCAAACACACAAAATCTGAGCCATAAAGCAATTTCATTTGTGTCCTGGAAGTCCTATCCATTTTAATCAAGTTCGGATTTTGACTCACATTTTCACGTGAAAGGAAAATAAAATGGTTTTCAGAAGTTACAAAACACAGAGATACTTAACATTTTAATGTTATAGTTGGGCTTGATGTAGAACATTATATAGAATAGTATATATTTGGACTTTATATAGAACTTTCCAGCTAGTATATACATGCACTGGTAAAAATGGCCTAGAAACAGTCAGATTTGGGAACTCTGTCACTCTGTCAGTGACTCGCTCGAGTGTGAAAATGCATTATTTTGAGTGACTCAGTGACTCGTGAGTTGCGTGCATACAAGACTCTCAAAAAGACTTGAGTCAGGGCCCCTGACTCAGCACTCATTTCCATGCATGCTGACTTGAGCTGCCTAAATCTGGGTGTGCTTGTGTACTGTTTTCGCAGCGTGGAAAACCTCATGGGGCAAGAATTCTGACAAGCAGTAGAGAAGCAACAGGGAAGTTCCAGCTGGGAGGTAGGAAAGGGTTAATGTGAGCCGGACGGGGGATGTGAGACTGGGATCTCTGATAGGAAGGAAGGAAGGAAGGAACAGATAATCATTGGACAAAGGATGGACATTCTGATATTTTCATTGACTGAGGGTGAACAGGAGGTGGAGCCAAGGGGGGTTCTTGCCTTACAATTGGCTGCAGAGACCCAGGAAGGGGGAGGAGGCAGGGATGGTGGGGAGGGAGTTCTTAGCATGGAAAGGGAGGAGGTATTCTCATTGAAGAATACAGTGGGTCTACTTCTGAGTAGGGCTGCAAAGGATTGGGTATTCCTGGTAAGCCTCCCAGGTACTGCTTGTGACCCTCCTTTCTCTTGCCACTTCTGTTCCTGCTCTCTTGCAGTCCCTGTTTACAGATGGGCAGTGACAGCAGGGGTGAGTAAAGAGAACTCCAACACACACACGCACACACCCCAGCAGCAGAATGGTCCTAATCTGATGAACGAAGGCCTCAAAAAACACTCCAGAAGAAAGTCTCCCTGAAAAGGAAAATGTATTGAGCCCTTTGGAAACTGAAATGGAGCAGCACATGCACCTTTATTCATGAGTAGGTAAATGTGCCTCAGCTCCTATCAAAAGCCAGGTGAAGGGAAATGCAAGGTAACCAGAATGGTTCTGATCCAATGAACATGGAATTCAAGAAATGATCCAGAACAGGGGTGCTCAATAGGTGGATCGCGATCTACCGGTAGATTGCGAGGCAAAATGATTAGATCGCGGAGTGCCGACCCCCCCTTTCAGGTGCCTCTGGGAGGAAACGCCGGGAGTAAGGCCCACTGTACTCAATTGGGCTTACTCCCAGGTAAGTGTGGCTAGGATTGCAGCCTCACAGCCTAATCCTAGGCATGTTTACTCAGGAGTAAGTCCTGTTATACTCAGTGGGGCTCAAGGTACACCAACATACATTGTACACATAAATGTTATATGTTATGATGGTGCAAACATTGTAAAAAAAACTCTGGTAGATCTCTGGGCCTTGCTGGGTTTCAAAGTAGCTCTCGAGCCAAAAAAGTGTGAGCACCCCTGATCCAGAAGGTGCCTTCCCACTATGGTTAAAAGAATAAAAACAGAGACTTGAACAGCTGGTAAGGTGAAACTTTTTTTTTAAGTCTTATAAAACTAGATGGGTCCCAATACAGTGTCATTTTAAAAAGTGGGTCCTGGTGGTAAAAAATTTGGAAACTACTGTTGTAGTATATAGAAATACAAAGAACACACAAGGAGAAACATTTTTAGAATACTTCAAAATACAAAACACCATTATGTTTTTACACAGACCATTAAATCTGCTATTGTACATGCAGTTACTTGGAAGTAGGTCACATTCAACAAAACTTAATTCTGAGTAGACATGCATAGGATTGGGCTGTAAGTGTATTATATGCTTTTAAATCCCATTGTGCAAAACAAACAGAAGCAAATGCTACTGAAATCAATCTTTCATCTGTATATGGATTGTCTCAATGTGACATAATAGGTTAAAGTCACTATTTTTCTACCTCCCATACTTTCATAAGGTACTTGCTGACAGAGAGAGTCAGATCCCCACTAGTATTTAAAATTTTCATCTACTAAACTCATTGTATTTTCCCGCTTTTGTAAAAGATGCCTCTTACATAAATCACAAAGTGATTGGAATAATTTACTGTAAAAAAAATACTGTATGTCAGAATCAAAAACAAGACTGAATTTACACTCAGACCCACTTTCTCTTAGACTCTATCATCAGACTGCAATAAAAATGCTCGCAATAAAAATCATGTTGACTCCCTAACCCATCCCACCTAACAGCTAATGGATTTTCCTTGCCATTAACTGCTACATTTAACCAAGTAGTTACACAAGACACCTGTGAAGTCTGAGGATTTTTCTAGGATAGGTCTGAGAAGCAAGGCAAATTGTGCTCTGTGAGATTACAATAACAATGTAGCAATCTGCAGCTTGCCCAGGATCTAATTCCAGAGCTATGGGAAGCAACTCCAAAAAGCTCCCCACGTCCCTGAAGTGGCACCATGGGGGACATCAGGGAACTAGAATAGGCTATGATCACTTTGGGAAGCTGATGGAAAATGGAAAAAAGACTTTCCAGCCACCAAAGCTTTCATAAGAGATGAGCCAAACATTCTGTACAAATTATTCTTTGCAATAATTAAATAGATTGAGTTAGGCCAGATGTGAAGCCAAAGTTTTCTTTAGATTTCAAAGCTACATTTTTATACTTTTGTGGCAAATGAATTTAAACAAGCTGCTAAATTTGAATCCCAAGGCGCAAAATAAAATGCATTGTGGGGTATTAAAAATGAGTGACATGCAAAATATGTATGTAATTTGTAGCACAATCGTATTTTATTCAGACATAAATTCTACAGAAGTAAATTGGATATGCAGCTCAGTCTTGTGCATATTTATATGGAAGTAAGTCTCACTGAGTTCTCCGTAACCGGGGCTGGAGGTTGCTGGTTGATCCTGAACTCTGTGTTGGGCTGGAAGGCCTGACACAGAGCCTCTCAAGTTTGCACCTGCAAAAAGCCAGTGCAGGCTTGAGAATCCCCATTGCAGGGCTTGGGGCTTTCCCTGGGGAAGAGGATGAAAGTCCCTCCCAGGAGATTTCTGGTGGCTGCTGCAAGGCCGAAGGATACAGTAGTAGCTGCTTTGGTGTCACTGCACCCATTGGCACTGCTGACTTTAGGATTGGGCTGCCCATCCCTACCCTGATTTCATATGCATTTGTAGAACTGGCAAAAACCCATCATCATAAATATTCTTCAGGTTTGTGACCCTACCTGATCCTTCTGCCCTTGTACGATTGTCTGTTACTATGATTCCTCCAATACTATTGTCCTAACCTTCCTTACTTTACAGTGCTCATTCTCTCTTTTTGCATTTTATGTCTCAAACTCACGCCTAGAACACCTATGCGGTACCAATCTCCTCCTTTAAAAAAAAACATTCAATTACAGTATTTTGAAATTTATAATCTGCTTTTTGACCAGAGTCCTCATAGCAGTTCACAACACATATAAAAACAATATCAGTGTATACCACGTGTAAACTATTTAAAACACACTGTCCAACATGTGTTAATAGTTGGGAAGGGGTACATAGCTCTGTGTCAGAGCTCTTGCTTTACATTCAAAAGGTCTCAGGTCCAGCCCTTGGCATCTCCATGTAGGGCTTGGAAAAGACTCCTGCTAAAATCGTACTAATTAGTGTAGATGATATTGATCCTAATGGACCAAGGGGACTACAAATATTCCATATCAATATCATTCACAAGCTAAAACAGGAGGCAGAGGGTATAAAAAAACTTCCAAGCATTCTATTTTCAAATCGTTGCTCGAAATCCACTTCTTTCATGAAGGCTTTTGCTTAGAGTTTTATGAACCAATCCTATCCTTGGCCAGCTTGCAGGGCACAGCAAGGTAAGTAAATGAAATTCTTACTTACTACTCCATCACACCCTGGTCACTGTGGTCCTCCACCAGCTATTTTACAAGTCTGAATGGGACCCAAGGGACATGGTGAGGCTGGACAGGAGGTATAGGATATTGGCAGTACTGTTGCCACCTGCTTTCCGAGACATGCTTTCTGGTGGCCTTGATCTTTCCCTTCCCCATCCACAGCACAATCTGTCCTATCCCTATCCCAATGTAACTGGTGGTGGCTGGACGCTCTGGTAGCATGCATGTGTGGCTGCCAGTCTTTTGTGCTGTCAGCCCTGCTTCACACATTGTCACTGCAGCTGCAGTGCTAACTGAGTGGGCCTTGAGGTAAGGGAATGTTTATTCCATTAGTGGAAGATGCCCATAACTTTGGGCTGTTAATTTCCATCTTTGTTTCTGCTGGAACAAAGCCAAAGGGCCAAACTACACTTCACACACAGTTTTGTGAATGGACTTTTGAAATAATGAAAACAAGAGGGTGCAAAACTTGAGTAGGGAACTGATGGCGTAAATAGCACACTTAACTTTGGTTAAAATGATCCATCTCCCAAACTGTTTTACCCTCTGTGGGAAAAAACCAGCAGTCTCCAAAGTGGAGACCACTGCGTGCTGGTAAAGCCATCCCTGGTGTGTATGGTGCTTACTGTTCTGCCCGAAGGCCTCCTGTTTGTGCCGCAGATAACCCCCAACCTTTGCGCTGGCCAGCTGCGCATGCCTGAAAATCTGGGTACAAAGCCTGCTGCGGCGAAAGACCCTGGAAATGGTTGGCAAGTGTGAACATCGGGGCAATCTGTGGCGTAAACAGGAGGCTCCCCCATGGAACAGTAAGCGCCGTTCCTGCAGGGGAGGGATTAGGCAGGACGCCAGATCTGGCCTGCAGGCCAGAGACTGGAGAGCTCTGGAATAAACATATGGGTACCTTTCCCTTGAGCAGAAGAACTACCCAAGGAGAAAGAGTCAAGCAGTCCCATTCTGCTACCAGTTCTTCACTCCAGTGCACAGCCTCCTGCTACAACTACTTTTCATTATATAGAAAAGTTAGGGCAAAGTTTACATGCAGCTGTGCATAACATGTTGATTGGCATTAAACTCATGTAACTGCAATCCTTCATATTGCTGTTATCCTTGCCTCTTCCTTCCTCCCATGTGCCCATGCTGAAATTTAGCACTCCCACTACTCAGTGACCTTTTTATTGATTTTTTTTTGCTTATATTAAGGTGCAACATAAGTTGCAATGTATATTGCACAAAAGTATGGTAATTATTTTTATTATTAATTAATAACAAACAATGATAACTTTGAACACTTCTTTGTCTTTAGTAAATACTGTACAATAATAATATGTATTCTGGGGGATACATGAATGCAGATGGTGAACTAACCATGAGTTCTTGTGTTGAGTCAACTGTTCACAGTTGAACAGAAGACAAAATGAGCACTCAAATGAATTTGCAAAATGAAGAGGTAGCTGTCCAAAAAAGATGCATTCTACTTAGGGTCACCTCTCTCTCTCTCTCTCTCTCTCTCTCTCAGTGAGTGAGTGAGTGAGTGAGTGAGAGAATCTGCTGCTGTTACACCAATGTATGGGGTTGGTCCAGGTTCTCAGTTTTCCTAAAACTACTTCAGAATGCCAGGTCTCTTGTTGTCTTGTGTGCTCCCTGAGGCATTTGGTGGGGCACTGTGAGATACAGGAAGCTGAACTAGGTGGGCCTATGGACTGATCAAGTGGGGCTGTTCTTAGATTCTTATGCCAAATGTTTTTCAAACTGGACATCCTTGGGATCTATACATGCAAATATGTTATGGTTTCTCACACTCCATTTCTCCCGGAAGCCAAATTACCTTTTCAATATTCATTCATGCCTCCTTATAATCCAAAAATGATGTATCTACACAAAATCTGGTTCCCAGCATTCTGCGAACTGCAGGCTTAGCTGTGGCCCAGCTGTGCACCCTTCTACTTTCCCTCATATACAGTAATGGTTACCATTCTCTCCTATTGGGAAAATACAGTGCTGAACTTGGTGATAATGTTATGGGAGAAGGGCCTGCCCTCCATCCTTGAGAGTGGATCGGCCAGCTCTTACAGGAATCCTGCAGTGGTAGCATTCTCATCTCTAACTAGCATTCTTACAATGTATAAGCCTCACCCATCAAAATGAAAGCTATTTTGTTAATAAATGAAATAATTGACAATGATCTGTCCTTCAGTAGCACTCCAGATTTTCCTCCTGAGGCAGCCGCATCACTCTTCCCCATTTCAGGACTGACCCTGAAAATATACCGTGGGTGGCTTGCTCTCTGACATGCTCTCCACATGCTGCTGTGCAGTAATTTGCTAGGAAATGAACTGAGGTGAGTTAAGATACACAAAACTTGGAGAAAGAAGTGTTGAAAAGGAAACTGAAGATTTAGCGTTAAGTTTCAGAAAGTTGGTATTATTCATAAACAAAAAGGGCCTCTCTTTTTTTCTTTTTTTTTTTTTGGTTAGCTCTTAATTTCTCCCTGGATGAACGTAGCTAAACATTTGTCCATTCAGTGGCTTGAAGAGGAAGTAGAAAGGGAACTTGTCTGAACAGCCCTGTGGTGCATAAAGATAAAAAGAAGTGGAAAGGGGGATTAAAGAGGCACATCACAACATGGTGGAAAGCCAGCTAAGAGCTTAAACAAGATACCAGAGGAGATATGTGCAGCAGGAAATCCTAAGAAAACAGTTTATTTCAGTGCTTGGTGTCAGGCTTCAATCAAAGAAACAGTGGAAGGGGGCACTAATAAGTTCTAGTACAATGAGAGCGGGAGACTACTGAACTAACTGCTGCCTTGCCCCCAAAAAATGTTCTGATGACATGGAGAATGCACATGAAAGTAAAATGCTCCACCACCAGAGGTGCATACAAAGTCAGTTGATTTATTGGATTTCAAAAGCTAAGAGAAGTTAAAATACATAGGGGGGAAAAATCAGAGATACATGCAAGCTGTATATAATCTAGCATAGCCATTAGGAAGGATCAGAGTATCCTAACCTGCTGTCTGTATGCTAGCTGTCCTGCATTTTCCCCTAAGGACACTAAAATATTTGGAAGACTTCACAAGGAATGTAAAATGAAATCTTGTTTTGGAATGCATGCAACACGGGAGGAAGTGGGTAGAATGGGGCAGTGACGGGGCAGGGAGGACGGCAGATAGCAGTAGCTTTGCTCACTGGATCCTAACCCCCTTCCCAGGATCCACCTACATGAGTCAATGCAAACTTGCACCAGCTATAGAGCCAGCGCAGGTCCAAATTGACCCATGACTGCTGTGGGGCTTAACCTGGAGCAAAGAAACAAAGTTCCCTTGCTCCAGTGATTTAAAAACAGCCTTGCTGACCTTTGTGATGTAAGATAAGAGTCATTAAGAAGAAAATCCATCAATCAGTCATCCTCCAATAGCTTAGAAAGGCGCTTCACTCAGTCCCTCCCTTCAGGAATGCAAAGTGATCACCTTTCTTTCACGTGCTCAGGGGGAAGAGAGGGGTCACCTGGAGAGAGAAGGATTGTCAGCCAGCTTTTCCAGCTGTCTTCACCCTCTGCCCACCATGTTTCACCCCTCCCTGCCCCCATTCTGCTCACCCATCACCATCCTTCCCCACTCTTTCACCCCTCCCCCTTTGCAAAGGGGCCTGAAAGAAACTTCATATCCCCTGATAAAATTCCTCTCAGAGGACCTGGCCCACTCTCCTTACCTAAAGCGTATAGTCTGTCTGAGCACAACTAGGCAAGACTGTGGTACTTACTACCCAGAGAGGGTTTCATATAATCTCTGTAAAGTGAGGTGGGGGAGCTTTAAAATGCAATACAGCCAGGCAGGAAGGGGAAGTTGAACCCTATCTCCAACTTTCTCTTGGAAATTGCTTACTCCTAGTAAGGAGTTACTTCCAATCTAGAAACCCCACCAGGAAGAAATGACTGAAGTGAGGAGAAGCAGTTGGTGCGACTGTGGGTAGAGTAAACCTTTTCTTTGTATGAGCTCATCCTGCACTGCAAAGCATCCCTCCTGTTTTGCAGGGATTTGGCAATGAACCAGTTCTGACCCACAGGCCTGCAACTATCGTATCTAGTTTGGCCCTTAGAGTGGAAGCATAATACCAGGGACTTTGTGGATCTTGCGTTATGTACAATACCTAGTTACTGTAGTGCTGCACAAGTAATTATTACTATTACGAATAATAATGACAAAAATAATTCTGAAGTAGATGTTTCATATGCTGGAGAACTTCTTCAGGGGCTTGTCTTCTTGCTCTCTCGCCTTCAATAAGTTTGGGTCTTTTCCAAGGGCCCTGCTCACAGCGTTACAACAGCATGGGTCTCATTGCCCTCATTAGGTCTGTGTCAATGTTTCCATCATTAACCCTCCGTTTTTAGAGGTTTATGTAACCAAGCCATAAAAATTAGCTCCAAGATAGAGCTGGCAGACACACTTTAGTCTGGGAGAGTTCCTTGTTTTTTTTTTTCCCTTGTGGTGGTTGGTAACATTTAATGGAAGCCTCTGAAGCCTGCCTGACTATACATTTCCCTATCTGAAACTATTTATTTCCCCAGGCATTTTTGTGGAGAGAGCTGAGTAGGTGAGAGTGATAGAAGGGGGAGTATTCATGTTTTGGTGTACAGAGAAAGGACTTTGGCATTGATCCAAACCATACTGAATGTGTCTTGATTTTTAAGGTTTTGTATGTGCCCGGAGCCAGGGAGAGGCACCTTTTTAAGCACACCTCAACAAATAAAGTCATGAATATATATAGCAGGTGCCCTTAAACACATTCCAGTTTTGATTTCCAATTAGATTCTATCAGCATTTCTCTTTTTTTTTGCATGCAAAACAAATAAGCAGTTGATGAATACTGGCATAGCAGACTTGCTGGAGATACCAAGATGTGCTTACTGAAATTGCTAGTTGTTCTACAGGCACTTCCAGAGAGGTTCATGTTGGTTGCTTCTGTTTTTGGCATACACTGTAATACAGGCAAAGGGTTATTCTCCCTCCTACCCTCAATTTGGTAAGCACTTCCATTGCATTAGGCTCTAGGTCTGGGCAGGAGGTCTGGTCTAGAGGGTAGAGTCTCCATTTGCCTGAAGATAACACATGCAGGTCGCCAGTTTTTGAGGCCACAGGCATCGTGAATGGTGAGACCTTGAAGCAGCTGACAAGCCGAGCCGAGTTATTTCACCTGCTCTTCAGTGTGAGCGAAGAATCGTCTTGGCTGTCCTCCATGTGAGAGATGAAGGAGCTGCTTGTCAGCTTGTGTGGGAAGAAACTGGAGGCCAGAATGTGATACCAGATCAGAAAAATCCATCTGAAATGTTGTGGTTCTTGAAAGATAGAACCTTTCAATTGTAAAAATCCCTATGGGGATTTAGAACAGCCTGCCTTAGTAAACCACCTTGAATAAAGTCTGAGGAGAAATCTGATGACCAAGAAAGGCAATATACTACACACACACACACACACACACACACACACACACACACACACACACACACACTGCAGTGTTTCTCAAACTGTGGGTCGGGACCCACTAGGTGGGTCGCGAGCCAATTTCAGGTGGGTCTCCATTCATTTTAATATTTTATTTTTAATATATTAGACTTGATGCTGCCATGGTATAGGACTGCATTTGGGGAAATGTTACAGAACTATACTTTTAACAAGCTACTATGTTTATTCTTTTAACCATGTTAGTAAATGGTACTGACTCCTGGATAAGTGTGGGTAGGATTGCAGCCTAGGATTGTTAAAATTTTCCTGCCTGATGATGTCACTTCTGGTCATGATATCACTTCCGGTGGGTCCTGACAGATTCCCATTCTAAAAAAGTGGGTCCCAGTGCTAAATGTGTTAGAACCACTGCTCTAATGATTAGAGCTATGCAAATAATGAGTCACAGACAAGTATCACTAGTGATGAGCATACAGATTCTGTCCAAAATGCCAGAGAACTTGTGTCTCCATTAATGAAAAAATAAATGGCAATTATCAGCAAGGCTTTTCTTTTCCATTGCAATATCATGCCATTTTGGGAACCCTTTTTCTTTTTCCTCCTTGGTCTTTGCAAGCTAAATGCCAGATATGTCCAAGTCTTTGCAAAGTTAAGTATGCAAATGAAGTCCAAATTATGATGCTGCACTGCTCCAATGCACACGAAAATATATACAGCCTGGCATGGTTTTGATTCTGATCCATTGAGGGCAAACTGGACATGAGGCCTGAGGCTAAGGCTGAAAACATCAACTCCTCTCCCTCTTCCACTAACATCCTGCCAGGTCCAGTCAATGATGCAAAATGAATGTGGGGAAATGCACAAGGTGATGCTATCATTGCACAAATAAGAATGCCTACACCAGTAGTTTCCAAATTGTGGTTGAGACCCACCAGGGGCTCGCAACCCACTTTTTGGTGGGTCGCAATACTGACAAGCTGATAGTTGACATGGAAAATGTATTGAACCCTAAGGAAACAGAAATGGAGCAGCACATGTGTATTTCCTTGCAAACAGGTGACTGTGCCTCAGTCCACTTTGAAGGGCAGGCCAAGAGAATGGTCCCCATCCAATGAACACAGACCCCAACACACTCTCAAGAAGGAAGTCTCCCCTCCAAGCAGACAAGGTAAATGTACAAAACTGAGCCAAACTTGCATGCTTCAGCTCTTATCAAAGGCCAGGCAAAGGGGAATGCAAAACCATCAGAATGGTCGTAATCCAATGAACATGGAGCTAAAAAAAAGCTCCAGAGGGTGCCCCCCCCACCATAGTACGAAGGATAAAAACAGAGGCTGATAAAGTGAAGCCTTCCCCCTCCCTTTTTTGGTCCTGTAAATCTAGGTAGTTCCTGATAGAGTGTCATTTTAAAAAGTGGGTCTGGGTGCTAAAGAGTTGAGAACTACTGGCCTAAACATTAAGAGGAGTGGGGAGAGAACTTGGCTGTCTTGTATTGAATATCATTTAGTTCTTCCCTAAGGTGAGAAACAGGAACCATTGAGTCCTGAAGAAGCAGAAAGAACAATATGGAGAGGATCAGTCTCAGATGCCTAATGTGTATAGGACAAAACAAGTTGAAGGAATAGGCCGGAGTGAGAGTCTGGGTAAATTACGGCTTGGGTCCGGGGGTATTTGAGGGACCACCTCCTTCCCTACAATCCTGCCCATGCTCTTAGATCATCTGGGGGGGGGGCTTTTGACTGTGCCGCCACTAAGAGATGTGAGAGGGGCGGTGGCCAGGAAGAGGGCCTTCTTGGTGGTGGCCCCCGAACTGTGGAATACCCTCCCCTTAGAACTGGGAACTGCTCGTTCGTTGCTAACGTTTCAACATGGACTGAAGACCTTTTTATTTCAAAAAGCTTTTAATTGTTGACAGGCTGGCTGGCGTTCTTGCTTTTTATATGAAAATCCACAGGGTTTGTTTGTTTGTTTTTAGATTTTTTAATTATTGTAAATTGTTTTTAATGATTGTTTTTAATGTTGTATTTTTAAAGTGTTGTAAGCCGCCTTGTGTGCCCGTTGGGCAAAAAGGCAGAGTATAAATTAATAAAATAAAAATAAATAAATAAATTCCAGGCTACTGCCATAGCCAAGCAAGTGGTAGGATCCCTCAAGGGTCTGTATTGGAACTGGTGCTTTACAGCTTGTTCATAAATGATTCGAAGCTGGGGAAAACAGTGAGGTGGCCAAGTTTGCAGATGCCATCAAAGTATTTAGGTAAGTGCTGCACCAGTGCTGCTTTGCCAGGACAGACTTCGCATTTGGCCCTTGTGCCTACACTGTATGCTGTTGGCATGGTGTTGCCAGAACAGACTTAAGATATGACAGGCATTGCCCTGTCATCCTTGCATCTTTGATGCAGCATCTGAATACGATTGGGCAGTTAGAGGGGATCACGTGATTGAGACACACAAAATTATGCGTGATGTGGAGAGAGTACGTAGATATGTTTTTCTTCTTCTGTCACAATACTACAACCAGGGATCATCCAATGAAACTGATTGGCAGAAGATTTAAGATGAACAAAGGAGATACTTCTTCACAATGCATATAGTTAACCTGTGAAATTTGTTACCACAAGACGTAGTGAGGGTCAGTAGCTGGAATGGCTTGAAAAGGGAACTGGACAGATTCATAGAGGTCTATCAATTGCTACTGGCTCTGTATTACCTCTAGGCTGAGCAGCAGTATGCCTCTGACTATCAGTTGCAAGACAACAGTGGCAGGAGTTAAGTATGCCTTTCTCTCCTGTTGCCTTTCCAGAGATGCTGGTGGAACACTGTGGGAAACAGGATGTTGAACTAGCTGGGTCATTAGCTTGATCCAGCAGGGCTTTTTTTATGTTTTATGGCTGACTAAGGAGAGATCTTCTGGGACTCCTTGTGTTCTATCATGTAGTGTGTTGGTGAATCTTAGTCAATGCTAAACCTTGGAGGCATTGGAAGTAATAATAAACAGAACCTTTACTGGCATAATATACAGAAAATTCATAAACCTAAAGAATAATTCCCTGATGTACCACCCACTTCTCTAATGTTATTAGCTGAGCTACAGTGTTTCCAGAGATGTTTTAGAATAGCCTCCATTGTCTCAATTATAATTGGGTCCTCAGAAGACAACAAGTGCTTCAACTGAGTCTCATCCAAACAATCTGCTCACTTGTTCAACGAAGGAGCTAAGTATTTCTTGTGGACCATTAGATAGAGCAGGGGTGTCAAACTCATTTCCTAAAGAGGGCCAAATAGCATTCATGATGCCTGCTGAGGCTGAGGGCCAGAGGTGATGCCATTACACAGGAAGTGATGTCATTAAATGGGTCAAAACCAGAAATCACTCTGTTCTCATGTAGGAACTCATTAGCTGCAAATGAAGAAGAGAAACTACACAAATCTGCCAGTGGTGAATTATTCCCTTTCCCAAGTTTATCCAGAAAAACTGGGAAAGGTGGTTTCATCTAGCTATAACAGATTCTTGAGGCTATTACTTAAAATTTTGGGAAGAAACTTCTGCTGCAAGTCCTGGTGCTCGGGTCTGCACTGACAGAAATTTTAGGCCTGGCAGGTAATTGAAGTGAGCAGGAAGTCAGGTTTCCCTTCCTTCTGTTTTTGCTGCTGTGCATGATACCTGGGCATTGAATACAGTTACTCTTTCTACTTCTTTCATTTTAGGTGGGGTATCCCAGTACAGGTGCTAATATTCTGAACCTCTTTCAGTGCTAGGGCTCAGTTTGAAATGATAGTAATACTAACAGTGGTTGTGAGCATATATGTGCAAAGGAGGCAGGGAAGTGCAAGTGATCAGAATGTACTTGGGGTCAACAGGGTCCCTCTCCACATGGGTGTAATCAAATATCAATCTGTTCTTCCAGATTGTCTCCTAGCAAAACTGGCAGGATCCTAGGCTTTGCAAAACTTTTGGCATTTTTCTACTTCAAATGTATGGAATAATTTTTTTATGATCACCAAATGTAGCAGTAATCTCCCCTCTGCCCCCCCCCCACAAAAGACCTAGCTGTGAATGAAATCAGAAGTGAACGAACACTTATTCTTCAGTATCATTGTACAGAAAGAGAAAACAGCACCATTCTCAAAAAACATATGGTGGGCAGACCCACCGGAACCCAGTTAATGTATACCGGCCATTAGGTAGAATGAGGAGGGTTGGGAAAGTTTTACAGTAGTGTTTCCTAGCTGTGAATAAAATGCAAAGCAGGAACAGACATCAGGGATCTTTCAACAAATGTAATTTAAGGGGTTCACTTTCCGGTTTTTTGGGCAGCCTGTCAAGCATTTAGTGGGATTTGACCAGCTACTGAGTAGCAACAGGCAGCTGCTTTGGTACGGCTAGGCCATCACGGTGAATGGTGAGGGGGGAAGACTTTGGGAATTGTATGAAGCATGTTTGAGACCAGCATGAAATTGAGTTTGGAGTGTGTGTGTCTGCCTGTCATGACTTTCACTCGGTAGTGAGTTGACACTCTTCTCCGTAAGGAGTCAGATAGTAAAACGGCCTTTTCCCAAGATCTGGCTGTTCATTGTTTCCAGAACTGGGCAGACTCTTGGGAGGGGCTGTGGCTCCAGGTGGCTGGAATGAAGAGGGAAAAGCAGGGACATGGGTGAAAAGAAGTTATCCTGTTGGGATTTTATGAAGCAAATCTGGAAAAGAAGCTGCTGACTTTTGTTATAGAAAACAGGATTGGAAGTTTTCAGGAAAAATCACTGATAAGTCTCACAACTCCATGACGTTATCTTAAGAAAGACAAATTCCACTCTTTTCTCTGTGTAGAACACCTTCCTCTGAGAATTATACATATCCTGAGTATCTGCACTATGAGGGTGTTGGAGGTCAGGAAAAGAACTGAAATACGCTTCACGGACACCTGATGCCTATTTGAGGCATTGACTCAATAGTCAGGTTCTTCTTTTGATCCCCTTGAGATTTTTTAATCTTGATTGGTTTTATTTATTTCGCGTCATCTTTGTTAACTTCTTGGTAAGACGTGCAAGAATATGCATCATGTCAAGAAATTAGAAAAAGGTAAAATTGCTTGTAGCCAGTAGCTGTTGGTGGAGTATGGCAGAATGCATTGTTTGATTGCTGCTGGTTAAATGACCAGTGTCTCATGGAGGCAAGAAGTAGTTGGCTGCCCAGTCAGGTGGTGCAATGGCAGTTACACAGTCCTCAGGATCGTGCCGTTGCCAGGGTCAGAAGGGGGATGTTTTTACTTACAGGTGTCTGTGCTAGTCTCCAGGGGGCGTGGGGAGCCTCATGGGTGCCTCCACAGGGTTCCCCAAACCTCTGATTCAATAAAAATAGCGATCGGAAACCACTTCCGGTTTCACAAATGAAAACCAAAGGTGGTTTTCAGTCATTACTTTTCCTGAATAAGAGGCTTGGAGAGCCCTGCGGAGGTGCCCATGGGGTTCCCCACACCTCCCAGAGGCCAGCATGGACACCTGTAAGTAAAAACAGCTCCCTTCTGACCCTGGCAGTGGTGCAAACCTAGGGAACATGTTGCTGCCATTACTCCACCCCCACAAATACTTATGTGCTTTCCAGCTTCCCCATAGGTGTTCGGGAACCACTGGAATAGGTTGTTCTGATGGTGCAGCTTGCTATGTTATTGCGTTGGAGGGGTGAGAAAGAACTGCACCTGCCTAAATCCTGTCTTCCACATAACTGCTTAAAGTACAGTACTGCAACCATCCCAGTAAGCACAGTTCCATTGGTAATTCACAGTGCATATGAAGACATATCTGGCCGTCCATCATTCAGTGTGTATGAAAATGAATATTTTGGTATCTGGGTCCCCTACATACAGAGAATACCTGTGTTACAAATTCAATCCAATACGTGATGGCCTTGGCATCTGTATGTTGGTCTGCAATTTTGCTTCTCTGTTAGAGAATCAAAGGTTTGAAAGAAACATGGTTTCTAAGCACATGAAATAATGTTACTTATTTTATTCAAATTTGGGAAGAAAAAATCCTTTTGAGCTTAGTTTATTCCTCCTGTTGCAATTTTCATCATGAAGTTTCCAGCTTGACAGCAAGAGTTTGAAGCCAAGCAAATGGTTCATGTTGGTTGTTAGTTAATTATACCTCTCCCTCTTTTCCTCCCCCACTCTCTCCTTCATTGATGGATTCCAGAAGATTTATTACATACCTTTGCTTGGGGACTGAAGTTCAAATGGCTAAGGAAATGCAAGTCTGCCGAGCAATGGAATCTGCAACCTAATTCCAACAAAGCATTTTGTTTATAAATAGGAAGAGAATTTCCTAATAATAAGAGGCAGATGTGAAACATCTTGATTCACTTCAACTGTGCTCTGTCTCACCCATAGAATGGGAAGTCCAGGCAAAATGGACAAGAGCAGCTTTCTTTCTATTCTTAGGGGTCACATTAACATATATGCCTGTGTGCTTTCCTACCAAACCATTTGGAACACACCTGAGCGAGTTAATCCTCCACACTAGGACAGTTATGTTTATTACATCATTTCCTGATTTTGGTAACATACTAACTCATTTAATATAATAAAGAATTCAGCATAATAAAGCCAAAAGAGAGCTTTGGGAATTTGTAAGTACATTGATCATGTAACATATCTTCTTAATTATTTTTTCCCATTCAATAGCTGAGGTCAGTAAAATAAGTTGTTGAATACACGTTTATGGCTTCACTGGGTGTATGGGCTGTTCAGACTTCCATTTCTGCATTTGTAATTTTTTTCCCATTCCTGTAAGGCAGGGCTGGCCTGCAGCATTTTTATGTTCCAGGCAAGTTATTAAAATGCATTTCCTTCCTCTGACTACGGTTGCCAGATCTCAGAGTTGGTCCTGAAGTCTGAGGGTTTTAGCCTTCTTTAGACTTTCAAGCAAAGTCTCAAAATGGGGGCCTAAAACAAAGAGGGCAAGGTGTTTCCTGAAGACCCCTCCCTATGCTTCTTAATTTGAAAAGAAAGGAATGAGTTTCTTCACATCCACAATTGTGTGTGGATGGCATGATTTGGCATGAGCTTTTGTATACCAGATATGCATAACCAGTAACCCATCAAACCAGGTTTAACCAGTTATCAAGCTTGAGAGGAATCACAGACAGGCACTAAAAACTGCCTGGCAGAGCATATGTAATTGGCGAGCTGCATTTGGCTTAGCAAGTCTAATAAGAACATAAGAACAGACCCACTGGATCAGGCCATAGGCCCATCTAGTCCAGCTTCCTGTATCTCACAGCGGCCCACCAAATGCCCCAGGGAGCACACCAGATAACAAGAGACCTGCATCCTGGTGCCCTCCCTTGCATTGGCATTCTGACATAGCCCATTTCTAAAATCAGGAGGTTGCACATACACATCATGACTTATAACCCATAATGGATTTTTCCTCCAGAAACTTGTCCAATCCCCTTTTAAAGGCATCCAGGTCAGATGCCGTCACCACATCCTGTGGCAAGGAGTTCCACAGATTGACCACACGCTGAGTAAAGAAATATTTTCTTTTGTCTGTCCTAACTCTTCCAACACTCAATTTTAGTGGATGTCCCCAGGTTCTGGTGTTATGTGAGAGTGTAAAGAGCATCTCTCTATTCACTTTATCCTTCCCATGCATAATTTTGTATGTCTCAATCATGTCTCCCTCAGGCGTCTCTTTTCTAGGCTGAAGAGGCCCAAACGCCGTAGCCTTTCCTCATAAGGAAGGTGCCCCAGCCCAGTAATCATTTTGGTTGCTCTCTTTTGCACCTTTTCTATTTCCACTATGTCCTTTTTGAGATGTGGCGACCAGAACTGGACACAATACTCCAGGTGTGGCCTTACCATCGATTTGTACAACGGCATTATAATATTAGCCATTTTGTTCTCAATACCTTTCCTAATGATCCCAAGCATAGAATTTGCCTTCTTCACTGCCGCCGCACATTGGGTCGACACTTTCATCGACCTGTCCACCACCACCCCAAGATCTCTCTCCCGATCTGTCAGAGACAGCTCAGAACCCATTATATGTGAAGTTTTGATTTTTTGCCCCAATGTGCATGACTTTACACTTACTTACATTGAAATGCATCTGCCATTTTGCTGCCCATTCTGCCAGTTTGGAGAGATCCTTCTGGAGCTCCTCACAATCACGTCTGGTCTTCACCACTTGGAAAAGTTTGGTGTTGACTGCAAACTTTGCCACCTCACTGCTCACCCCTGTCTCTAGGTCATTTATGAAGAGGTTGAAAAGCACCGGTCCCAGGACAGATCCTTGGGGCACACTGCTTTTCACCTCCATTGTGAAAATTGCCCATTGACACCCACTCTCTGTTTCCTGGTCTTCAACCAGGTCTCAATCCAGGAGAGGACCTGCCCTCTAATTCCCTGACTGTGGAGTTTTTTCAGTAGCCTTTGGTGAGGGACCGTGTCAAACGCCTTCTGAAAGTCCAGATATATAATGTCCATGGGTTCTCCCACATCCACATGCCTATTGACCTTTTCAAAGAATTCTAAAAGGTTTGTGAGGCAAAACTTACCCTTACAGAAGCCATGCTGATTCTCCCTCAGCAAGACCTGTTCATCTATGTGTTTTGAGATTCCATCTTTGATGAGGCATTCCACCATCTTACCCGGTATAGATGTTAGGCTGACTGGCCTATAGTTTCCCGGGTCCCTCCTCTTTCCCTTTTTAAAGATAGGCATGACATTTGCTATCCTCCAATCTTCTGGCACCATGGCCATTTTGAGGGACAAGTTGCATATCTTAGTCAAGAGATCAGCAACTTCATTCTTCAATTCCTTAATAACCCTTGGGTGGATGCCATCAGGGCCCGGTGACTTATTGACCTTTAATTTATCAATGAGGTCTGAAACATCTTCTCTTTTAACCTTTATCTGACTTAATTCCTTGGTCAGGAGGGGCCGTTCGGGCAGCGGTATTTGCCCAAGGTCTTCTGCCGTGAAGACAGATGCAAAGAGTTCCCTTCCTCACCATCCAGAGGCCCAACCGCTTCTCTGGCAGGTTTCCTGCTTCTAACATATTTGAAGAAGCTTTTATTATTCCCCTTAATGTTGCTGGCCATGCGTTCCTCATAGTCTTGCTTGGCCTCCCGTATCACCTTCTTACATTTCTTTTGCCACAGTTTATGTTCCTTTTTATTCTCTTCATTAGGGCAAGACTTCCATTTATGGAAGGAAGCTTCCTTGTCCTTTAAGGCCTCTCTCACTTGGCTGGTTAGCCATGCGGGCACCCTCCTGGACTTAGTCGAGCCCTTCTTCCTTTGCGGTATACACTTCTGCTGGGCCTCTGTTACTGTTGTTTTAAGCAGCCTCCATGCACTCTGGAGAGATTGGACTCTTTTTACCTTCCCTTTCAACCTCCTTCTAACCAGTCTCCTCATTTGAGGGAAGTCCACCCGTCGGAAGTCAAGGGTTTTTGTGAGTTTTGCCTGGTATTCTTCCCCCGACGTGCACGTCGAAACGGATCGCAGCATGATCACTGTTCCCCAACGGCTCAGTAACATTTACATCTCTAACCAGGTCCTGAGTACCGCACAATATTAAATCCAGAGTCACCTGTCCTCTGGTGGGCTCCATGACTAGCTGCTCTAAGACACAGTCATTTAACATGTCAAGAAATCTGGTCTCCTTTTTGTGAGCGGAACACAAATTGACCCAGTCTATATGAGGAAAATTGAAGTCCCCCATGATTACAACCCTGCCCTTCCTTGTCACCTCCCTGATCTGTTTCCTCATTTCAAGGTCCCCTTCCGGTTTCTGGTATGGAGGACGAAAGTACACTCCCAGTATTACATCGCTCCTCAGGCCTGGTAATTTAACCCACAGAGATTCTATGCTGGAGTCGGACCCACCTTCAATCTCTCTACTTTGCTGGATTCTATCCCTTCCTTAAAGTAAATGGCCACCCCACTTCCAACATGCCCCTCCCTGTCCCTTCTGTAGAGTTGATAGCCTGGGATTGCAGTATCCCACTGATTCTCCGCATTCCACCAGGTTTCCATTATGCCCACTATGTCAGTGTTTTCCCTTGTCACCAGACGTTCTAGTTCTCCCATCTTTGCTCGGAGACTTCAGGCATTTGCGTAAAAGCATTTGTACATGGAATGCCCCAGGATGGACTGCTTATTCGCTCCTTTGTCCCTGCATCCTCTCACTGTGCCAAACCGTCTATCACATCCCATCATGCTACCATTCCCAATTTCTTCTCCTACTCTGCCTTTGTCTTGTTGTTCTCTAACCTCCCCATCCTCATCCCATAGGGATGAGGAGTTCTGAACTGGATGCCCCTCAGCTCCTGTCGGCATTCCTCCAGGGATCAATTTAAAAGCTGCCTTGCCAGCTTTTTAATGTTATGTTCCAGCAGTCTGGTTCCATTCTGGTTCAAGTGAAGTCCATCCCTCTTGTACAGGCCCCGCTTGTCCCAAAACCTTCCCCAGTGCCTAACAAATCTAAACCCCTCCTCCCTACACCACCGTCTCATCCATGCATTGAGACCCCTGATCTCCACCTGCCTTGCTGGCCCTGCGTGTGGAACAGGTAGCACTTCCGAGAACACTACCTTTGAGGTCCGGGCTTTCAGCTTCCTACCTAAAAGCCTAAATTTGGACTCCAGGACCTCCCATCTACACTTGCCCATGTCGTTGGTGCAGACATGCACCACAACCTCTACCTCCTCCCCAACACTATCTACTAGCCTGTCTGGATGAGAACCGATGTCCGCAACCTTTGCACCAAACAGGCAAGTCGCCATGCGGTCCTCACATCTGTCGCAAACCCCCCTCTATGTTTCTAATAATCGAATCCCCCACTACAAGAAGCCCCCGACCCCCCTCCTGCCGAGGAGTATCCTGAGTGTGTTCGGATACAGGAGAAGGGGTCCCCCCTAGGGGTTGTTTCCCTCCTCTCCAGGATGACGTCCTCCAGCCCTGAGACTTCCCACCCAGGCAGCTGAGGAGCTGCACGCCTGAGGTTGGGATGAAGCCTGATCGTCCCCGGAAGTCTCCCCACAGTCCTTCTCTGCCTGCCTCTGCTTTTCCAGGTCGGCCACCAAGGCTTCAAGGGAGCGGACGCGTTCCCTGAGTCCCTGGAGCTCCTTGCACCGAGGACACATCCATGACTTATGCCCCAGAGGCATATAGTCATACATGTTGCACTCAATGCAAAACACTGGATAGCCCCCACCATGCTGCTGGCTGTCTGACTGCATAGTTTGTTTGTTGAGGGGTACTTAAAAACCCTTCACTGGTTTGCTGCCCTCTTCTCAAGGGAAGAGAAGGGCAGTGTCTGGGGCCCTGGCTTCCTCACCCTGCTGCTGAACTTGCACTGAGGCTAAACTCGCGGTGCCTTACCTGGCACTTTGTTCCAGAGGCACTGGGTTTCCCAGAGGCCATGCGCGCTTCTGTAGAGAGGCTCAAGCGGTGGCAGGCACTAGCTTTATACCCCTAGCTGGCTGCCTCCTCCCTCCCTCCTTGTTGATTGAATGGGGGCTGGTCTTCCCAGGTGAGATTACAAAAGATCAGGAAGACAAAAGGCTGCTGATGGGCCTAATCTACTCTGCAGGCTCCTGAATGGGGTGCTTGGATTTGCCTAATGGGGCTCTTATCACCTCCTAAAGGACAATGACTATGCTAAATTGCTAAGTTTATGACTATGCTAAGCTAAATTGCCCTGGCTGGCTCCTAATTCAGTTCTCTTAGGCTGGACTGTTTTTTAACCTCAAGCTGCTTTTTATTTGAGTTTAAACTGCACTGGTTTAAGAGTTTTTTGGGCTTGACAGAACTTACACACTAAAAGTTTAAATCCTGTTTTGCCCTGTTTATAAAATAGACACCAAGTGTACTTTCTCCCCCTATTACCCTCTTCTTTGTTTAGTCTGGGCTCTAGCTTCCTATCAAAATTATACCTCCTGCTTTTATTGTGTGCACCTTTATTTAAATTTATTGATTTATTGCTCTCACCTAGATCCTGTGTCCCAATTTACTGAACCTTTAGATTACGTTATAACTTGAGTTAAGTATAGGGTTAATTTAAACAAAGTAGAAAAACTTGCTTTCTACTTTATCCTCCTATGTTTTATTTACTTTTCCAAGTGCCTGTACCTTGGACCCTACTCACGAGTAGGACTCTGCTCCTGCTCAGAGTAGACCTATGTACACACTCACGTATATATTTTTATTGCCCTCACCTAGCTCCTGTGCCCCAACTTGCTGGACCTTAGACTCCCTCCCTCTGGTTAGATTAGGTGCTAACTCAGGTAATGCTTAGGTAAAGCTAAGCTAAAGGCAAAGCTAAATTTCAATGTTGATTTAAGGTTAGAAGACAAAGAGTTAGAAAGAGTACACTTACTTTCTCCTTCTCCTCCTCTCCTCTTCACAACTCAGAGTCCTCCCTCTCCTTCTTCAAAAACTCAGAGGTCCACTTGCCTTCTCCCTCTCTTCACACTGAGGCTAAACTTGCAGTGCCTTACCTGGCACTTCGTTCCCAAGGCACTTGGTTTCCCAGAGGCCGCGCGCGCTGCTGCAGAGAGGCTCACGCGGTGGCAGGCACTAGCTTTATACCCCTAGCTGGCTCCTCCCTCCCTTCTTGCTGATTGAAAGGGAGCTGGTCTTTCCAGGTGAGATTACAAAAGCCTTACAAAAGGCTGCTGATGGTTATTGGCTAATATAAGCAATAACAGGGTTATCTCTGGGGAATGAAATCCACAGAGAAACACATTCTGTGAATAAGCAGAGACAGGGCCTGTTCACATTTTCTGGCATTCTCCTGTGGTTTCCTCTATATACAGAGCCATTGCTGAGCTTATGGCAGGATCTGTGGCAATGTGAAGGTTTGTGGCAAACCTTCCCTGGTCTAATTGCAGAAACCACAGATTAACAAACAGCCCTATGGACCTGAAGAGCTCTGAAACTCCTTTCTGAACTGGAGTTACTAGCTCTTACCTTCCCTCTCCACCATTTTATAACTGTGGTCTCTTGGCATCCATGGATTTGACCATCTGTGGATGGCAGGGGCAGTCTCTGGCACTCCCAGAAGCCACTTGCTGGTCATGCCAGATGCTAAAAAAAGGGTTCTGTTTAAAATGTTTTTAAAAGTTGAGTGCTCTTTACTGGAATGGAAAGGTGGGATATAAATTCTATAAATAAATAAATAAAGTTTTTTAAAAAAAAGTTTTAAAAGCATTCCTTACCTTACAGGAAATACAATGGTATCCACAGGGGATTGGTTCCCAACCCACCCACCCCCATTCAGATATCTACGGATACCAGGGTCTGCAGTAAGTATGTTTTTAAAAGTAAAAAATAGTTTTTTAAAAGCATTCCTTATCTTTTACCTCACAGCCATAAACTGTGCTGGCTGCAGGGCAGTCTCTGGCTCTCCCAGAAGCCACTTTTGGATCATGCCAAGGTCCACAACCCCCCTTCTTTGGCCCTGGTATAACTCAGAATGCAACATGGAAGCGTTTGGGAAATATGCTAACAGATGTCTATGAGACCAGGTGTAGATTGTGAAGCTTGCTAGCTTCATTTAACAGGGCTTGCAATTTCCCCTACCTTTTCCAAACTGAAACAGCTTTGTTTTTTTGTATGAATGCTGGTTTCAAGGCACTTATGTCAGAGAGTCTTTGAGGGGTCTCAGATTTCATCTCAAAACTCATGCATAAATGTTTCATTTGTAGGAAGTTATCTTCCCCTTTTCAAGGTGAAAGTGCCTTCCCAGCATACATGACATATTCTGTTCCTGCAGGTACTGGCATGAATGTCAAATACCATGCATTCTTTTGTTATTAGTCTCTGGCCCCATGATAGTCCTAATGAAATTTAGTATTGCTAAACAGACATCTACTGTGAAGTCTTTCCTATGGCAAACCAATAATGCTCAAAATTTGGCATAACAAAGAATGGGTAAGATCACCAGGATGTATATAATGAAATGGGCACTAATTATTTTGCATATCTTAAAACCAGTTGTGGCAAATATTGTGCAAATGATACAACAACAGTATTTATATACCGCTTTTCAACAAAAAGTTCTCAAAGCAGTTTACAGAGAAAATCAAATAACTAATGGCTCCCTGTCCCAAAAGGGCTCACAATCTAAAAAGATGCAAAGGAATACCAGCAGACAGCCACTAGAACAGACAGTGCTGGGGTGAGATGGGCCAGTTACTCTCCCCCTGCTAAAAAAAGGAGCACCCACTTGAAAAAGTGCCTCTTACCCAGTTAGCAGGGGTCACAACATACAAGGGATACAAGAAAGCTCACAACATGAAACAATTATTTCCACATGGTTCCACTACTCTGTGGTGGACCAATCTTCTGATCAGTTTTGAAAAGTTTTAACAAGACCAAATATTTGGTTCAGTGCAGAGTTAGTTGCTCAAAAGTAAAGGCAGAGTTAGTTGCTCAAAAGTAAAGGAGCCATTGTTAGCTGCTGCACATGTTGTCTTTCTCCACAGTTATATCCAGGCAAACCCAAATTCCCCTTTGTGTTGCATAAGTTTGTTCTGCACTTTATTGCTTCAACAATGAAGGGAAACAAAAAAGACTTCCTCAGTCTTGGCAAAAAGAATCCAAGTGCTTTTGATATACATAAAGTCTGTATTTAATAGAATATCATAGTCTGCTGCAGCTCTGACTCATGATTAAGACATTTTCTGTATCAAATTAAAATAGCCATTTCCTTTGGGACACATATCAATTTTTAATTGACACTTCTTCAGAGTTTGTATTTGCCTTTTTTTGTATTTGATTTTATTTAAGTTACAGGTACTTTGACAACTGTTTCTAAAACGAAACGTTCTTTGACACTGTTGCTGCTATTTCACTATATAAGATGCACAGTTAAATTTCCACATTATAAAAATAAGCCATGTGACACTTAGGGCACAATCCTAACCAACTTTCCAGCACTGGTATCGCTGTACCAGTGGGGCATGTGCTGCACGCTGCAGTTGAGGGGCAGTCACAGAGACTTCCTCAAGGTAAGGCATGCTTGTTCCCTTACCTCAGAGTTGCATTGCCTTTACCTTAGTGCTGGAAAGTGGTTATGATTGCACCCTTCATTACATATTTAGCATTTATAGGTACTAAATGGTGAATATGCAGAAGATCAGGTTGACAAACGCTTCACAAATTAGAAGGTAAATTTTGTAAGTATAAGAAAGCATCCCATTCAGAACTGATGCAATTCATTGAAGTTCTGCTTTGCTGATACTACGTAATACTAGATTTGCATCAGATAGTAGCATTGCACACTTCTTTTTAGTAGTGATATTTTGCAGCCCTGCAAGATGTGTTACTGTAGCACTAGTGGGCCATGAAAAGAGAGCTATTTCCTGTGCTTTTCTAACATAAATCTAAGCTGCATGTGTGTAATAATTCAGATAGTACTGGAGCAAACTGATTGGCCAATGGTAAGTCTTAGCAGCAGGTGTGACATCTCCAACATCCACAGCCTTTTTAACATATCACTTGTTTCTCTTCCCCCAGGCAACTAACAATAGATTGTATAATTGCAGTAAGACTCGACAGGGCATGCCTTGTTGAACCATAATCACACTTATCAGGTAGCAAATTGCACTTGCCCTTACGGATCGCTGTCTGACAATATACCACAGAGGACAATTACTATAACACAACAACAAGTACCCTGATGTGCCTGATTGTTCACTGAAGTTGTGTTGTATATGTACACCTGCAGAGCTGTAGAAATGCCAAGTAGATAATTAACAACCTCCCTTGTATCTCTAAAGTCAGATATTCTTCATTTTTCCCTCTTTTTCCTACTTGCTTATGTATCACTCCCAAATTCTCTCGTTCTTCCATTTGATTTTTTTTTTTTTAGATGAACAAGCAGTTACCAGAAGGTGCTAGCATGAGAACATTTCAATCCACTTATTTATTTTCAAAACAATTGCATTCTGGAGAGTAGGGGCCCAATCCTTTTCTTTCCTAGTGCTGGCACTGACCTCCAGCACCAGTGCTGGGTGCCGTAAACATACTGTAAAGCACGTTTATGGAACAGGGAGAGGAAGGAGCACCAGCGCTGGGCCTGCAGTAGTCGGTGCTGGGCCCAGTGCCAGGAGGCCAATGCTGGGGGAACGCTAGTGGAAAGGCACACCAGCGCAGATGGGAGGAGACCCACTGCAGCTCCTGTGCACTTACTCAGGGAAAGGAGACAAAAGTCCCTTCCCCTGAGGAGGCCTCCAGCAGCCCTGGCAGGGCCGCTGGATACAGCAGTCACCATTTTGGCACTGCTGCACCCAGCGGCACTTCCACCATTAGGATTGGGCTGCCCACTAGATAGAAAAAGGAAGGAATCGCTCCTTAGCTAACCTTATACAGTGGTATTCAAACTGGTGGGTCACAACCCACCAGCCCCTGTAACACTGCTTCTCCCTTTAAGAGGCGGGGGCATGGGGAAAGCAGCAACGTGATCCCCAGGATCTTGCTGCTAGAGGGGAAGGGTGCTATTTTTAAACTTAACTTATGTGCTGCCAGGGTCCAGGGGATGTGGGGAGCCCCAAGGTGCGCTCTGCAGGGTTCCCCACAGCTTGTAAAAAGTGAAAGTTGTGATCATGACAAAACCAGAATTACCTAGAGCTGCTGCTCTACCTAGAGCTGGATCCATGTAGCTTGGAAGCTTGGATGGGGGGGGGGGGTGAAGGAGATAATAGAAGAAAGAAGAATTTCTTTCTCTTTGCAAGCCACATTCACAGGTGTACATTTTTATTTTATTATTTGTCAAATGCTTTAAACCAGGTACTGTGAAGCAAATATGTCTAATCTTTTAACTGATCTCCATTTCCTGTTGCCATGTGACATATTTTGTCCAAAGTACAGACCTTTGCTTTACTCTAGATTTCATCAAAAGAACCCAACGATTTGATTGAATCAAGTTAGTATAAGGATTTCTAACATGCTAAAAGGAGTTTATTTTTCTGTGACTCTTCATATGTCTATCAGATGTAACCTAACATGCTTCCCTGTGACCCACTGAAAATGTATTAGTTTCTTGTGGGGCCAAATAACAATTATGACAGTTTGGCACCAACCGCTGTATGCTCCCAGCAGAGGAAGTTCCCCAACTTATTTTCTCATTTGGTTTGCACAGTGAGCACCATTAAATTTTGCCAGCTTGCAAAATCACTGAAATGGAATGAATTTTATGATCTGCATGATGTTCAGTGGAGTTATTCCATTGTGGATCTATTTTACTAGCAGATGTCTCATTCTTAAGTTCTTGTTGTAGAATTCATGCCATTCTTGAATCTGAGCCATGTGCATTTTTTAGCAATCCAACAACTACCACAAACCCTTACCCTTTGTTCCAAAGAGGCTAAACGCTGAAATCCTGTTTCTTACTTGTAGGCAAGAGTTCCAGTTCCAGTATGATACATCACCCCATTGTACTTCCTCAGTTTCAGCAGAGATATACTTTGATGGGAACTAGTTGCAATCAATATTTTGTGAGAGATAATGTTATTTTTCCAAAATATCAAAGCAGAAATCTGTGTTAGGATTAAGGGACTTGAACTGCCGATTTCTGGTAATGCGTTTCATTCAAATTGGCCAAGATTCTCTTTTCATTGCTGCGTTCTGCTCTTGGAGTAGGTTGCTTTTGGTTTTTCTTTTATCATAGCAAAATATGTATAACCATTTGTGTATGGTTTTTGAAATGGCTGTTGACTTTTTTCCTGTGGCTTTTTCTTTTTGATTCACTTCCTCATCAATTTCTTTCTCAATCACAATCTGATTGATGCACCTGGAACTCTTATTGTTCTAGGAAAAAACATTTCCTTCAAAATCTTCATTTACATGATGATATTCATGCAGCCTTAACTCAAATGATATACCAACTTAAAAAAAACAACACCTCAAACTGTTACCCTGCACATGCCTGATCTCGTCTGATCTCGGAAGCTAAGCAGGGTCAGGCCTGGTTAGTACTTGGATGGGAGACCGCTTGGGAATACCGGGTGCTGTAGGCTTATACCATAGTCTTTCGAGACTGAAGGTTGCCAACCATTTTTTCCCAATCGTAGTCATACATTGCACTATTGGACTGTGAGCCTTTCTGCTGTTCTGTAGAGTGCTTCCGCCCATATGAAGCCCAGAAGGCTGCACACTATTGACAACAGCCCACAGATTGACCATCAATGGACACTGGCATTCAACAGACATTGGGGCATTTCATGGGTGGGATGGGGGAGGATCTCAGTGGCACTGTTTCATCCCAAATCCTGTACCACCCTCCTGTCCCAGACTTGCCCCCAGAAGGCTTTTCAGAGCTACATTAGCAAAAGAGCTGGCATAACTGTAAGGATCCCATAGGACCCAGGGAGTGGTGGAAGAGAAAAACAAAAAACTAATTTTTTGTTTAACCTATCTTTTCCAGTTTGCCTAGTTCCCAGATGGCCTGCATGATGCAGCAGCAGCTGTATTGGTGGCACACTGATGCAAAATGTGGACCAGTTAAGAGTAGAATTGGGCCATTTGCCTCCACAAATGCAACCAATAGCACAATCCTTTGCATGCCCACTCAGAAGTAAATCTGAGTTCCGTTGAGCCACATTCTTTCTCCTGGTTGGCTTTCTCAAATGAGGCTGACCTATTGTGAGCCTCCCAATCTCCTTTTTTTGCCTGTTTTTCTGCCTCCTAAACAGGGCACAGCCAACTGCAGATGTATTAAAAAGATCACCCATCACTCATGAAACCTTGTTGCCTGTGGCAAACAAGCTGACATTCTCTAGCAATCAGGGCTGTGACCTAGCCATCATCACTACACAACCAATTATCACATTAGTGGTGGAAAGGCGGGACAAATAGACAGGTACATCCATCCCTGCGCCAGCTAGGTCATCCCACCTGTCAATTGGACATGCTGGGAAAGGCAATATCATGGCAGAAGAACCCTATGACACTGTGTCAAAACAAGTGTAAGTCTGCAATCTTAACCAATTTTCCAGCACTGACATAAGGGCAATGCAACTTTGAGGTAAGGGAACAAGCATTGCTCTATCTTGAGGAGGCCTCCATGACTGCCCCCCCCCAACTCAGGATGCAGCACATGCCCCACTGGCACAGCTATGCCAGTGCTGGAAAGTTGGTTAGGATTGTGCCCTAAGTCTTATAATTGTGTCTTAAAATGGAATGTTGAGTGCCCGTTGAGCCTTCCCAGCCATTGGATGACCTTCTGTGATGTTATGTGTGGTTCATAAATATTTTAATTTTGCTAGAAACAGCAGGGTCATTCAGGTACTGGCACCGGAAGCAGATTCCCAGATACAGAATAGGCGTTCAACAAGGAACATAAGGACAAGGCAGGACTTAAAGCACCCAGATCCCAAGCATTAAGGGATTTAAAGGTAAGAACTAGAGACATGAACTGGGCCAAGAGCACTCTTCAAGGGTTGCCCCTCAGAGGGTGTGTTACAGTAATCCAATTTAGCGATGACCAGGGCATGATTACTGTGGCAAAGTCAGACCACTCTAGGAATAATCACAACTTTTCAAACTAGCCAAAGCTGGTAAAAGACACTTTGTCACACCAGCTCCCTATGATTATGTAGCACCTAATAAAATAATGGTGAAGCAACTAATTTCTGACTGAAAACAGTATGTATATATTGAAAAATTCAAGTGCTGCAAAACTGTAATAAAAGGTCTGAACCTCTCAGGTGGTGTAATTTAGTGCTGCAAATCAAGACTTCCCTAATTCAAATCTTGCCTCTGCCATGAACTCACTCACACAAGATGATCTAAAACAAAACCTCTGAACTTCAGCTCTCTAGTTGCAATATGGCAATAATAATGACCGTACAAGGTTGTTATAGGGACTACATCAAGAGAGTATATATAAAATTGCTTGGTACACTCATTAAGTTCTACATAAATGTTAAGTATTATTAATTTAGCAGTGAGTGAGATGTTCTGCCATTAAAAAATTACTACTGAAAAAGGTTTCTTACCATCTTCTACTCTTTTAGAAATTATTGCTTGCCTTCAGCCCTGGTCTGCTTACAATTTTATCTAAGATTTTTGGTGATTTTTGCTGGTTATGCAGCATACAGTGCTTTTGAGATTCCAAGGAGGATGGTCTTTCACAAGAAATCTGCGAAGATCAAATCTGTACACTTGACATATCAGCATCTTTTCCAAATATACATTCCAGTGCTTCTCCTTTGATGTTATAGTACTGAGGAATTTATAGGACATGGTGTTTTTTGCCCAGGAAGAATACATAAGCTAACCATCTACTGTGATAATTACTGAAATTGATTTACATCTTGTGGAACAATTAAGTCGCTGTTGTTCTTTCTGCCTTGGAAATATCCTGTAATGATATCAAACTTTCAGGCCTAAGGAGAAGAAGTTCAGAAAAGCTCAAAAAACATTCTGGATGGATATCTTCTGATAAGCCTCCCTGGATTTTCTGATAAGACTGACACTTGAAGGATTCTTGCTCCTGGTTCTGCAAAGAAATGCTTCTTTCTTTTTAGACTGTGGTTTACTTGGGTTTCTGAACTCCTGGCAAGCTTATAATGGAAGAAGAATAAAAGGAAATTAGATTCCTGTATGGACTAACATTTCAGCCAGGTTCCGTCAAAACACATGAAGCAACCTTGTCAGAATAGACAGGGTCAGACTGACATAATATGTTTGTGCTTTCAAGTCTCTGAAAAGAGGACACCTTAAAGCAGTGGTATTCAAACTGGGGTGTCGTGACACCCCAGCCTGTGGGTCCTGGCCTCTGCCCCCTTAAAGGGCTCAGGGGGCCTGCAGGGGCTTGGGTGCACATGCCCAAGCCTTCTGCAGCCACCCGGGGGTGCAGGGAGCCCTGCACAACCTTTGGCAGGCTCCCCAGTTCAGGAAAAGTGAAAGCGGAGCGTTTGTGCCCTTCTCCGCAAAACTGGAAGCGAAGCACGATCACTCCACTTTCCCTTCTGATGGGGCTGCAGGGACTGGGGTGCACCCTCCAGTCCCTGCAGCAGCCGTCTCTGTGTGCAGGGAGCCCTGCGTGAGAGCCTGCAGGGCACCCCAGATCAGGGAAAGGGAGAGTGGGGCGATCGCGCTCCGCTTCCGCTTTTGCGGAGGCAGAGCAGATTGCTCCACTCTCCCTTTCCCTGACCTGGGGTACCCTGCAGGCACTCGTGCAGGGCTCCCCGCACGCAGGGATGGCTGCTGCAGAGACTGGTGAGTGCATCCCAGTTCCCTGCAGCCTCCTGACCGATGCGATCCTGGGGATCGAGTCGCTGCCTTCCCCCTGCCCCTGCTGCCTCCCCCCCGCCTCCGCAGAGACTTACTGCGGGTTTCAAACTCCCAGAGAGTTTGAAAACCACAGACTTAAAGAATCTGTGACGCTGTTGCTTTCCTTTCCATGGTTCTGCCAATTTGGTTGCACTTCCTTAGTTTTCCCAGTCAAGCAATTAAAATGATTCCTTTCACAAGCAAAACCCCAACATAATGTCAAAAAGCTTTGCTGGCAACTGAGGAGCAATGTTTTACAGGGAAGTATCATGACAGAATGACATTTATAATGCACCCCTACATTATGTGAAATCAAGATACATCCATGTTAAATGGCAGAATTCATTTTCAGTGGCAGAATTCCATCATATTAGGATGCATTCTAGTAAGAATAAGAGCCCAATACTATGCCTCCCACTGATGTAGTGGAACCAAAATGGCTACCCTAACATCCCACAGGATGGCAGTTTTAGAGGTGTCTTCTGGGTGGCACTAAATAGCTGGCATAGGTCTGCATGGACCCGCATGGCAGGATCAGGAACTAGTCCAGGAAATGGATTAGGATTCAGAGGCCACTGCTGCCACCAATCCTGCTCTCATCCTCTTTCCCTGTCGCCACCCCATTCAGCACTCCCCTCACTCTCTCCAACCTCCCCCACCACCTCACCTCAGTTGCTGTCTTTGCACTGCTATGGAGCATGTGGGAAGGATCGAACCTTCATGCTGCCTCCTTCAGTGTGCAGCTTTGTGCAAGGCTGGAGTGCCTTTTATGACTGCTTTGTAGCAATCAGCACCAGTGGAAGAGGTGTGAGAATGTTGGCTGAAGCAGGTAGGGTTGGGTTGTTAGTGAACCTTTGCTCTTCTTGGTGACATCTCCTGAATGGATCACGTACACTCATATTTGGAATGTCTTGGTTGTCTCTCCAACATCATATGATAATAATACTTAATGATTGTGTGGTGTCTCCACAACTTGCCATTAGATATAGTCTTGTCAAATCTTCATGCAAGTTCTACATAATACAAAGCTCATGAAAATAAATGAGTTTTGGAAGGATCTACTGGGACTTCCTGGTGCGTATGTTCATATCTCTTGTGAAGAGCCACCCAGCGCAACACAGGGAAACACAAAAGGCAGAGTATTCTGTTCGTTAGGCTACAGCAAGCCTGTGGGCCCTAGCCTGTTTCCTCTTAAGAGGCGGGGGCAGCCTGGAGGCAGGGAGGAGGAAGTGGTGTGATCCGCAGGATCGCGCCGCTCAGGGTGGCTGCAGGGGCTTGGGTCCACTTACCTGAGCCTCCTGCAGCCTTCCGGGGATGCAGGGAGCCCTGCATGACCTTCTGCAGTGCTCCCCACAGCTTTGAAAGTGAAAATAGAGCTATTGCACCCCGCCTTCGCTAAAGCAGAAGTAGAGTGCGGTCACTCCACTTTCTCTTCTGAAGCTGCTGGGAGCCCTGCAGAAGGGGCTGCAGGGGCTTGGGTCCACTTACCCGAGCCTCCTGCAGCCTCCCGGAGAAGAAGGAGAAGAAGCTGAACATCTCCATGGAGGAGATCCTTTGGGATCCGACAATCACCCATTCTCACGACATGACCAAGCCAACACAGGCGTCTCTATTTCAGCAGTGTATACATGCTGGGGATTTCAGCTCATTTCAGGACTGTGTTGTTTGGAACTTTGTCCTGCCAGGTGATGCCAAGGATGCGTCGGAGGCAGCGCATGTGGAAAGCGTTCAGCTGCTTCTCCTGTTGTGAGCAAAGTATCCATGACTCGCTGCAGTACAGAAGTGTACTCAAGACGCAAGCTCTGTAGACTGGATTTTGGTATGTTCTGTCAGCTTCTTGTTGGACCAGACTCTCTTTGTGAGTCTGGAAAACGTGGAGCTGCTTTGCCGATGCGTCTGTTTAGCTCAGCATCGAGAGAAAGAGTGTCGGAGATCGTTGAGCCAAGGTACACAAAGTCATGGACAACCTCCAGTTCGTGCTCAGAGATTGTAATGCAGGGAGGTGAGTCCACATCCTGAACCATGACCAGATCATGGTCTAACTCCAGATCATTAGTGAACAAGGCAAAAATCCCTAGTTCCAGGACAAATCATTAGGAGACCCCATTTCTTACTTCACTGTGAAAATTGCCCATTTACTCCAGCTTTCGCCTTCCAAGTCTTCCAATTACCATTCTTAAAAGAATTTATCCTCTTATTCCCTGACTGCTAAGTTTACACAAAATATTTTGTGAGAGACATTATCAAAAGTGTTTTGAGAGTCCAAGTGCACACTATCAACTGCATCACCTGTTGACACTTTCAAAAATTTTTAGAAGATTTCGTGAGAAAGGGTTTATTTGTGCAGAAACTATGTTGAGTTCAGCTTGATGTTTCAGCAAGTCTCACTTTTCCTACATGCTTCATAATTTTATCTTTAATTATGCTTTCTACCGATTCACCCAGAACAGATGTTTAGCTGATGGGCTTGTAATTTCCCAGATCCCTCCTGGATCCTTTTTTTAAATATTAGTGTTACATTGGCTGTCTTCCAGTCTTCTGGCATAGAGGATATACATTGAAGCAACATGCACTGAGAGAAACTTGGAAACTTCATTTAGTGAAAAATAGGGCAGCTAGAATCAGTGGCATCACTGGGTATGTGGGGGAGGTGAACTGCATCAGAGGAGTGACAGGGCAGGGCCTGTCTGATCATACCATACCATGCCTTTGCCCCCCCCCCCCGTGTTGGGCTTTGATTTGAATTCAACACATCCTGTTGCTATGTTCCTTTGTTGCTGATGGAGAGGGGAGGGCGTCTGTGTTGAGCAGTGTGGTCGCACTAGGAAGGGGCAAGCCTTCCTCTCTCCCATGGAGTCTGGCCCTGTACTGGGTGCACTCTGGCTGAGTGTGCTCACCGCAATGTCCTTTCCAGACCACCAAATAAGCTTTCTTACTGTCAGGAAAGCCTTCGTGGTGGTCTCCTGTAGCCACTTGCTGGGTGTGCTTGCTGCAGTGTTCTTGCTGGATCGCCAGCTTACCAGCTAACAAATATGCTGTGGCAAGCAAGCCTTGTGGGAGGCCACCACAAAAGTTGGGTATGGGGCTGGATACTGTGGGTAGCCCTTCCCAGCACAGCCATGCTGATCATTGTGGAGTCCCTGCCCAATGGCAGCAATGAAGGAGCATGGCAGCAGAATGTGTGTGTGTTTCTAGAGTTTGAATTAAAGCCCAAAATGGGAGGAGAGGAGGCAGGGCTGTGACCAGATGAGCCCTGCCCATCCCATGACCCAAGCAATGAAAGAAAGGGCAGGCACTCCTTTCTGCTCCCATCAGAGTAGGATGTTGTCATCATCCCCCACGTCAGGCTCCTATAGTCATTTTGATGTCACCCTCCCCCCCAACTGTCTATCAAATTTTAGTTCCCCAAGGCTCATTGTGTTGGAACAGTGGTTGCACCTAGCAGGGCTAGGGCCAGGGCCATGGGGGTGACAACCATACATACCACACTGGGTGACACCAATCTCAGTGATGCCATTGGGTACAATGTTAAAAAGGAAACATATTTTGCTAGTAATGAAGGTTTAATGGGCATTTTGCAGTATAGTTCAAATGCTAGCTATAAAAACCTTTTGATAACTCTGCTCCAGGCTCCGATTAGCCATCTTTTACCTCAGAAACCTGTCCAGTTGTTGAGATAAACTATGGAGGCGTGTTTCAACCTTCAAATTTTAGGCAGGAGGCAACCGGAAATAGGGTCTTTTCTGTGGTGGTGCCCCAGCTATGGTACACCCTTTCCAGGCCCTTCCTACAGTTGAGTTACACTGTTGGATTATAGGCTGTGAATCAAAACTGTTTTATTTGCCTGAGCATATAATGAACAGAAAACATTGTTTCATTGCCACATCTGTTATTTTACTACCCTATGCTACCCTATGCCTATTATTTCACATGTTATATTTCTGCTGTTTTATGGATTATGTACGTCATATTGTATAACAGTGACATGCGGTAAGGTCCAAGGCTGGGGAGAGACCACGCATACAGAGGGAGAGACAGAGTGCAGAGAAACCTACCTTGCAAAATCTTCACTTATGTGTGTACTCTGGAAATAAATTAGAAAACTGTTTTCTGCTGTTTTCATGGCTTGGACAGAACTGAGGCAAATTGCCTTCTGCCTCCCCAGCACGTGCAGATACAGGCACCCTGCTTTCTTTTTTCATTGGAAGGCAGCTGCCCTGCCTTTTCTGTCTCCCCTGCCTCCCCCTGTTGTATAATGTTTTGCTGTTGTTGTTTTATTTTATGACTGAAAGCTACCTTGGGTTTTTCAAAATTAAAGAAGAGGTGCTCTTTGCCTATCTCCTGCTGTGGCTGGGTGGTTAAGAGAGCAGCCATGTGGAGTAACCAGTGTGGGTTCTAGACCTGCAGCTTCCTCTGTTGCCCCTGCCATGGATGTTTCTGGCCAGTCATGCAAGAGATGAGTGCCTTGCTGATTAGGGAAAGCATCTTGCCTAATCTCAAACTCATTTTGCCAGGCTCACAGCCTGTATTTTTTGCAGAGAGCCTCTGGCACCCTTCTATGCCTGAGTACTGTTGAGTCTCCGCTTGTTACTCATCCTCATTCATCCTCTGGCAAAAGGGTTACTTCCAGCTGGTGAATGCCTCAACAAAGATGCATTCACAGAGACCCAAACCTTTGCAATGGAGAGACTTGTGTGTTTGTTTCACATGGCTGCCCTCTTCCAATGGAGCTATCTTTCTGTCCTTGCTGTGATGTGCTCAAAAATATATTCCTTGGAAATGTGTTTTTGTATGAGTGCTATAAATGGACTTGAATCTTTTCGTGCATCAGCACCAAAGAGGAAAAAGCAAAGAACTGCTAGGGGCCCCTGCACCAAGGGTTCGAGTCCACTCATTGCACTCATACAAAAACTCAGTTCCAATGAATATATTGTATCTCCTGTAGGAGGTGGCGGTGCTTGGCGTGTGTGTGTGTACATGTGTGCTTTGTGTGCTTGAGGCATCTCGCCATGTTTGGGTGTGGTATCTGTTGTTGTATGCTTATTCTTAGTGTCTGGTAGGGGTGTATGTGTGTCCCCTCCCAAAGCATTGGCCTCTCATAGGTCTGTGCCTGCCCCCACATCCCGCTTAGTCCATCCTAGCAATGCTTCTCTGGCTGCCAGAGTAAGTGATGTGGTGATTGGCTCCTTGGACATCACACCAATGGCACATGGCTATCACACTGATGATGCACTGACACCATGATGTCAGTGCAAGTCATGATGTAGTGTAAGTCATGATGTTACACTAATGACTCGCCAACTTAACAACAGTAACATATGGACACCACACTAATGATATAACGTCACAGTGATGACGCTCCAATGTCTTGTCAATTATTCGCCAATATCAGGTTGCTACTCCATGGATCACTATTATTATTATTATTATTATTAACAGTATTTATATACCGCTTTTCAACTAAAGTTCACAAAGTGGTTTACAGAGAAAAATCAAATAACTAAATGGCTCCCTGTCCTAAAAGGGCTCACAATCTAAAAAGATGCAAATGAATACCAGCAGACAGCCACTAGAACAGACAGTGCTGGGGTGAGGTGGGCCAGTTACTCTCCCCCTGCTAAAAAAAGGAGCACCCACTTGAAAAAGTGCCTCTTACCCAATTAGCAGGGGTAAAGGATCATGGGCTGTGTTGGTGTTTCCATGGACGAGAAGTGTGTTACTGGGAACAGCTGAGCCAATATTGCTTTGCCAGGACAGGCTTGGTGTATGGCCCTTGTGCTGGCGTAGGTGTGCTGTTGGCATGGTGTTGCCAAGTTGGGCTTAGAATACCAGATGTTCTGCCGGCATCCATGTGCCATGAGCACATCATCCAAATATGATTGGGCTTTAGGTGGCCTACAGACCCAATAATTTACACCACTTTCTCTTAGTGATTTTTGGTAAGGTTCACCTGCATACTTGAGAGGTAGAACTTGGCTCCCCAGGATTCATGATCTTGTTTCATTCCTGGAGACTTAGGACTGTCAAAAGGACAATATGAATCAAAAAGAAGCCATGGAATTCTGCAGTTAAAGACTGCTGTTCAATGCTTTGCTAAAGTTTAGTTTTACATTGACGTGTCTACTGTATTCAGGAATTTGAAAAAGTGGAGAGGAATATACTGGCATTCTGCCAGAAATCACAATTAATGTACCATAATGGCCTTTTAAGGGGAAACCCTGTTGAACTGATTTAGATCACATAAAATATTATGTTAAGCCCCATAGTGAGTGAGAGCTCTTCTGTCACTTCTGTTTTATTTCTATTTCCCTTCTGTATTTTATGCTGAACCCTGTGTTTTGTCTCAGCCTTTTGCTAAAGAGCAGGAGAGCAAGATACTGCAGCAAGAGGAGAATTCCATGCAACATATAATCTGTCATATGATCTCGTCCACTGACGTATTCGTTTGCATTGCTTTTATCAGCTTTTATCAGAGATTTTTTATCAGCCATTCTACAGGATCCGGATCCCCTTGTTCAAATCAAATCCTTTGAAGGTTTTATTGGTCACGTTTTTAAGGTTTTGAGTACGAAGCCTAAGTTGGTTGAATCCTGTGGTGCATTTGACAAAAAGGATTGGTTTGACAGTGAATGTAGGAATCTTAAGGTGTGTATTAGGGCTTCTTATTTAGATTTTAGAAAATACAATGACTCCAAGTGTTTGGTTAAATACTCTATCCTTAAAAAACAACTAAGTGTTTTATTGACAGAGAAAAAGAAAAGGTTTGTTTTAACTCAGTGGAACAAGCTGCATCAAGCAATTCAACAAAAAAATAATAAACAATTTTGGGCAGTTGTAGCAGGTTCGTGTAGATCAGAAACATACGACCCTGCTATTATTCCATCATCTACATGGGTTCAACACTTCACAGACATTTTTTACGATAAGAGCAAATCCCCAGACGCCTACCCTGACTTTACCTCTGTGGATCTGCCTATCTGGCCTCCTGTGACCCCTGAGGAAATTAAAGAACTAATTATGCAATTGAAGCCAGGGAAGGCTGCAGGTCCAGATGAAATACCACCTGAGCTTTTAAAAGGCGATCCGGAATGGTGGGCCCAGTTACTTGCCCACGTCTTTACAGTGATTGACAGTTCTGGCCTATTGCCCAATGTCTGGCTTACAGCGACAGTTATTCCTATCCATAAAAAGGGTGACCCTACCACACCAGGAAATTTTCGGCCTGTTAGTTTGCTTTCTGTAATAGGTAAGATTTATGCTAAATATCTATGCAATAAACTTACTCTCTGGGTTACTTCGCAAGGCATCTTAGGTCCCGAGCAATCTGGCTTCTGTCGGGGCAAATCAACTTTGGACAATTGTTTGATCCTATCTCATTTGGCCCATAAGCAGGTTAGGATATGCAAGGCTCGCCTTTATGTAGCCTTCCTTGATCTGAAAGGTGCCTTCGATTCTGTGGATAGGGAGCTTCTTTGGTCCAAGTTGGAAAACATGGGGATTGATAAAAGATTGTTGCTACTGATTAGGTCCCTCCATCTAAATACTTCATGCAGGGTTAGACGCTCCTGGAGTGGGAATCTAACTCATTCCATCGCTACCAACAAAGGGGTCAAACAGGGCTGTGTCTTGGCCCCCATGCTTTTCAATCTGTTTCTAAACGACCTTGCCCCATCCCTGAAGGAAATAGATAGCCATTGCCCGAAGCTTGGCGCAAGCCAAGTGCCGCTACTTTTGTATGCGGATGATGCAGTACTGATATCCCGTACTAGGATTGGCCTAAAACGTCTGCTGAATCGCACTGAAGAGTATCTTCTGTCCAACAAATTGCAAATCAACTATGCTAAATCTAAGATAATGATATTTGCCAATAGATGGAAGGCTTTTAAGTGGTCTTGTAATGGCAATAAAATGGAGCAGGTTAAGCATTTCAAGTACCTGGGAATCAACTTCCATTACAGGCTCACTTGGGCTTTTCATCGTAAGGCAGTGCAGAACGCATCCAAACTGGCGTCCTCAGCTATTTCCCGTTTCTTTTTTACCTGCGGCAATGGTTATGTTCCAGCTGCTCTGGAGGCATTTAAGGGAAAGATTCTTTCCCTGGTCCTTTATGGCTCTCCCATCTGGTATAAGGCTATTACCCAACCATTAGAACGCATTCAAGCCTCCTTTCTGCGGAAGATTTTGGGTTTACCCAGGTGCGTTCCCTACTCGGTTCTGTGTCTTGAGGTGGGGTTAATTCGGCTAAAGACGACTGCTTGGCTTAGATTATTGAAATTTTGGTTTAGGACTTTATTTAACCCTACCCCCTCTGGTCTAATGCTCCAATTATTGTCGGATTCAGTCCTGCCATTAGAGATCACTGATCTTCTAACCAAGCTCAAGTCAATAGGGCTGGACACTGCAGAGCTAGGCATGATTGGGTGTGATGCTGCTTACAGAATCGTCAAAGAAAGAATTCTTGACATCGAACAACAAGAGCTGTTTAGTGCCGCCAGAACCACATGCTCTCCACTCTATCTCCATGTTCCAATCAGTTTTGGGAAACTGGCCTCCTTCTTTTATCACTTGGAGTGCCCACAGGCTCGGAGAGCATTCACACTTGCAAGATGTAATGCTCTTCCATCAGCCGTGTTATTGGGCAGGTTCAGTGGTATTCCCTACTCGGAGAGGAAATGCAAGTGTGGTAGGGATTGTATTGAGACCATAACACATACCCTTTTCTACTGCCCACTTCATGATGTCTCACGCAAGAAATATCTAGGCCCTTTGCTAACTAGGATGCAGGGCTGGGAGGACTCAATCATGCTTCAGTCTCTCCTTTCCACATCTGACTCTGAGACCCTTGATAGGGTCGCTGCCTTTTTATCTGGGGTAATTGCCAGGCAGAGCTCTGGAACTCTGGGCAGTATGTGAGGAAAAGACTGATGTCTATGTTGTGGTGTCTTTGTATACTTTTGTTTTGTTTTGTTCTTTCTCTGTATTTTATGCCAATAAAGGTCTACTGAACTGAACTGAACTTTTAGCTTTTAAAGAAAAGTGATATGGTGAGAAGGGTATGGAGAGGAAGGCAAGAGGTTGGACGCATCTGGGAAGGCAAAGGTGCAAGAAATGGGTCTACCCACAAATTCATTCAATATTTAGACATGCAGATTGAAAGGCATGGTGCTCATTTGTTCTTGAATATCTGTGTGAAGAGTGTTGAGTCTGCCTGCTACCTAGTTTGATGCTGTGGAGCAGTGGACCCACCAGTTCATGTAATGCTTCCCCTGTCCCTTTAAGGACTCAGTGGGGGCTGCTGGAGGTTGCAGGAGGTGCGGAGAGCCCAGTGCAGCCCTCCACAGGGCTCCCCAAGGCTTGAAATCTTGAAACGAAGCGATTGCAATGTACCTCCTGCAAACAGGAAGTGCTCTGTAATCGCTCTGTTTCAAAATTTCAAGTGTCAGGGAGTCCTGCAAAGGGCTGCGCTGGGCTCCCTGCACCTCCTGCAGCTTCTAGCAGTTTTCACGGAGTACAAGTAAGTAAAAGCAACCCCCTTCGCCCCCCCTTAGGAATGCGATCCTGGGGATCGCTTCCCTGCCCTTGCCCCTCCCCCACAACGACTTACTGAGGGAGTAAAGCTCACTCAAAGTTTGAGAATCACTGCTCTGGAGAAAATAGGCCCATTGTACTGCCATCAACAGCAAGGAAATCTGTGTTTCATAAATAGATTTGAAGTAACCAGCAACTGGGGATTGGGGAAAGATAAACCTTGGAGCAGGGTCATTCCAGTCTTGATTCCTTTACGAAATACATGAAAGCGAAATGGAAGCTTGACAGAACTTCAAAAAAAATCAGGAGACAGGATATCCTGGGTAGGGTTTGCACCTTTTTATTGGACCTATTTCTGAATCTCTAAGAGCAATTGGACACACTGAATTTTTGCAAATGAACCTTCTCCCACCATTTCTCTTTTTGTCAGACAAAGTTTCACCTGCTAGTTTTCTATGTGTCAAACACAAAAAGAAATGGAGAAGAGAAAGGTAATCGCACTGCAACTCATGGGGCTGTAAAACAAGAGCCTGGCGTATTCGTTCTTCTCCATAGTCGCACCACAATACTGGATCTCCCTCTCTATTGAATTAAGAACTGAACCCTCCCTGCTAATCTTCTGGTGGGGGCTTAAACTTTATTTTTTTCATATCACGTTCAGTCTTTGTTTATATTATCATTTCAGCAGCTTGTTTATTTTTCTGCTTTTGGTAATTTTATCACTTTTGTCACAGGTTTACTGCCTGGTATTATTACATTGATTGTATTTTACATATTGTTTGTACTTTTATTCAGTGTTATGTTTGGAGGCATAAACCATCCTGGTTCTTTTTCAGTAAGGCATGGGAAGCTGTTTTACATAAATGACTTCTCACTCAGTTTCCTCTTCTGGCACCAGCCGTCCACTACAGTCTGATGTCTGAAGGACCTCAGAAAATTCATTGATAATCGTTTTACTCCGAAAAGCCATTAATTCATGTTGATTTTACTTATGTGCTTCAGTCAGTGGTTATGGGGTTAACTTTTGCTTTGCCTCTGTTGTTAGCTACTGAAGCATAGAAGGGTAGTGCCTTTTTTCTAATTTGAATCCATCCCCCCTCTTGTGGTCCTATTTCCTATTTCTACATGAAATAACATGTAGAAAAGAATATGTGAATTGGGATCTTTAAGATGTTGAGGTCTGTGGATATAATACACTGATCATCCACAAATGCAATTTTAGACCACTGATCTAGTATGTTGTATCCCATTTGTGGAGGTGAAGCCTCAGGTTAGTTCAACTTACTAACCTAATGATAAGGAATGTCCATGAACTGGCGCTGAGCTAGCTCTATGCTTCAATGCTGATTGGTGTTATTAGTTTGGACAGTATGTCTGACTGTCATATTAGCGAGACTGCTAAATAATTAGGGGCTACATCACGTAATCTTTGCTCCTTTTCCTAATCATATGTGGAGGTCCTCTGAATCATGCCCTCGATGGTTGGCAACCTTCAGTCTTGAAAGACTATGGTATAAGCCTACAGCACCCGGTATTCCCAGGCGGTCTCCCTTCCAAGTACTAACCAGGCCTGACCCTGCTTAGCTTCTGAGATCAGACAAGATCAGGCATGTGCAGGGTAACAGTTGCTGCCTCACATGCAATCTAAATACTTCTTTAAAGAAGACAGGAGCCAGGAAGGTAAATGGAACATATACAGTCCCACCACCAACTGGCCAGCAGGGCCTCTGAGAGGAATTTTATCAGGGGGTACAAAAGTTTCTTCTAGGCCCCTTCCCAAACAGAGGGGCCCAGATGAAACAGAGTGGGGGTGGCGGGGGTGTGTGAGCATAATGGGAACAAAACAGATAGGGGGAAAGTGGCAACAGCCGGAACAGTCTTTGGATCCCAGGTCTACCAGTATTCCCAATGCAGAGTTCAGGTCTACCAGCCTGCCCGGCACTGGCAGCTCGGTATGGAAAACCAAACACACTCCTAAATCTCTCTAAAATCTTTCAAATATAGAAAATCATTGCAGGAGATTAGATCATTGTATTTAGGCTCACACTAGAATGGAAAGTGTCCTGTGTACACCAAAACCAACTTCTGCAGCAGCTGTAGTCTCTCAGCTGTGTCCGTGTGCTCCTCTACACTCCTTTATGGGAAGCAAATCCACAAGCCAAAAAGAAACTGTAGCAGGTTGGTTTCCTCCAAGATGTGACACTGTTAAGGAATGTCTGCATTCCTGGGCCTAGTGTGTATGGCCTGTGGCAGTAGTTGCTGCCATGTGCCCAACGTAATGCTCCCAGCATCCCGTGTGGGCAGTGAGTCTGGGTGAGACTGGAAAATAGCAAGACCCGGAAAATTTCTGGGCCCCCTCCTTTGGCTCCTGGTCCCCTTTCTGACCCTGGGCTGGGGTACAAATTACCCCCTTTACCTGTGGAGGGCTGCGCTGGGCTCCCTGTACCTCCTGCATCCTCCAGCAGCCCTCCTTGAGTCCAAGTAAGTGAAAGCACTCCTCCTTTGCCACTCCTTAGGGACGCGATCCTGGGGATAGCTTCCCTGCCCTTGCCCCTCCCCCGCAAAGACTTACTGAGGGAGTAAAGCTCCCTCAAAGTTTGAGAACCACTGGACTAAGAAAAGATCTCACTTGCACAAACAAGGTGTAAGGTGAAAACCCCATGTTTGAACTGGCCTGCTTCAGATCACAGGTTGGAGGCCTCTTTGGCCCAGGCCTGCCCTTTGTATCAGGTAAAATGTTGGACACCAAAACTGTTTGGGGCCAGCTCTGTAGGAGAACAACCTTAATTCTACTTCATCAGGACTGAATAAATATTTGCCAGTTCATGCGGCTGGCCATGCTGGGAAATAGTTGTCCAATTGTGCTGTAGTGCTGCAAACAAAATTTTCAGCATAAACTAAGGTGGAAACTCTTCACACTTGCCTTGATGGGTGTGCCTCTGTTGTATGAATCAGACCCTTACACTATCCCAGTTATTGAAAGATCACTGTTGCCTCAAGAAGACCAGTGCCTCCATGTGTGATTATATCCATGCTTTCTTGGAAGTAAACTAGGACTTCCTCCTAAATGTGCAAACTCTTGTGAAGTGTAGAATACCACTTGACCTGAAAATTCTATCTCTGTGTGCATGCGTATGTGTGCACAGCACACTGTGTGGAAGGACAGGAGAGCACTTATTCAGAGCCTTGTTTTCCATTGCTAGTTAGGATATCAGAGTTGAAATCAGACCCTCACAGCCAACTCCCTGAAGACGGCCGCATAATAAATAGGTCTTTAAGGTCTCTTCTGAATGACTTGGGATGAATGCCCCCCCTTTTCCGGCATTCTCCTCTTCCCGGTAAGAATTAGAAAATGATTCTTCCCATACAGACATGTGATCCAAGCTAATGACAGAAAATGAGAATGCCAGCTGCTATCCCAGTGGCTCTCATCTCCTTGCCTAGCCTTCGGGGGGTTGGTTTTATGCTTTGTTCCAAAAAGATGCAAAAAGTCTGAAAGGAGGAGGAGGAGGAGGAGGATGAAGAAGAAAGAAAGAAAGAAAGAAAGAAAGAAAGAAAGAAAGAAAGAAAGAAATCCAGACTTTTTGTAGCAATTTTCATTCAAATACTACAAATAATTCTTTGCGTGCTTACATATGGTTATTAAATTTTCACAGGGAGAAAGAAAATTCTGCATTATGGAAAAATACAAGCCATCATAGGCAGTATCTTTAGTAGGCCTTGACATGTAGCTTAAGAAATACCTTACGTTGTTTAATATTTTTGTTGGAGACGCTTAGTATGATGTATGCAATTTTGACATCACATTCAATTAATTAAGCTTTAAGATAAATTGCTATAAATGCTCATGATTAAAAGTGTGTTCTTGATTAACCTGCAGAATTCCACTTTTTTTAAAAGTGCAAACAAATTATTTTTCATAAAAATACTTCCAAAGTCATCTCAGAAGGGGCGTTTCTCATCTTTTACGCAGAAAGGATGACCCTTCTAAAATGGCACTTGTTGTGATATGGGTGTGTGGAAAAAAAAAATGCTTTCTTTCTTCAGAACTATTGCATTTATATTAACATGGGCAGCATGACCTTGCATGCTGCCTGACACCACGGCTGCTGCTACAGAGACAGACAACTCTGGTGGCAGAGACCCAGTGCACACCAGTGGACAGAGGAGTTCCCACTGGCAATGGTGAGTTGGCAGCGGGGTAGAATGGGAGAGGGCAGGAGGCATGTCAGGAAGTGGGAGTGGGTGGCATCCAGTGGGGGCAACTTACGCAGGATGCTATCCACTTCCTCCCCCCCAATTGCACCTTTTTTTCCTTGGACTTGTGCCAGCTAAAGAGCTGGCGCAAGTCTGGGGAGGCCCATTGGCACAGGGAGGTAAAGGGAAATATTTTTCCTTACTGCTTCCAAACCTCCCCACCCCCCACCTCCCCATTGCACAAAGCACAGCCCATTTTGGCATGGCTACATGCTACGGCAGAGGAAAGGATAGAATTGGTCTGTCCGTGATATTCATGGGCAGTACCATATGTGGTACATCAATCAGTGACATAATCTGGTAGATAAATAAACAGGAGAGCTATTTACATGAGCTATAAGAGCAGTTTATTAAGAGAAATAGATTACAAGGCATTGCCTGTAACAAAGGTTTGCTTTAATTTAAAATAAGTTTAAAATTTGAAAATATGAAGTGCAACCTGTATTTACAAGTTTCTGGATTAGAAATCTAACAAAAATCACAAATAGCTGTACACTATGAGACTGAAGAAAACTTTCCATGTTAACCATTTAATACCCCACTTAAAACTTCCGTCCTCTATGAAAATAAGGTGCAAAGATGCTAGTCTTGGTCCAGGAAGGATAAGTGGGTGGAAGGATGGTTTGGCATGCAAATGATTTGCATGTGGCAGTGGAGAACCTCCCCTTGAGATGCCCTGGGGCAAAGCTCTATGAAGCCCCCCCCCCCCAACCTGGACTGACATGGAGCCCCTCGCAACTCCAGGACCTATGGGAGAAGCCGTTTGAAACTTCTCCGCAGTCTTAAACTGTGCTTCTGGAAAACCGGGAACACAGTTTCCGACCTTGTCGGGAGCCTCATTAAGGCTTCCTGCATGGTCCTGGAAGCGCACAAGTTCTGCGCCTGAGGCATTTGCGCTGTTAAGCTAATGGGAGGTCCACTGCTGGCATGTGGCAAGGAAGTGTGGAGAGTAGCATACTTCCTCTTTGCCCTGCCCCTCTTCCTCCTGTTCTTTGGGGGTGGGACATGGTTGGAAACTGTGCTCCCAGCTTTCCAGAAGCACAGTTTAAGACCACAGGGAAGCCTCAGACGACTTCTCCCATTGTTCCTGGGGTATGATAACCACAACCACAACAACAACAGAACATATGAGAAAAATACAAGAACCATTAAGCTTCTTCTATGGGTCTTCACCTGAATATATATGCCACGGGTGTTTCTATATCAGAGAGCCAGCTCAATTGGACTTCTAAAAAAATCAAAATGGAAGTGACAGTTTTCCTTTTTTAAACTCTTGTTATGGAATGTGCTTGTATTCTTTGTTTTGGAGAGTTCTGCATTCCTGAAAATAAGCCAGCACTTGGCTTCTAGAGTTTAAATTGTTGATGGTAGTCTTATCCAAAATGCAAATATGTCTTGTTTTGGTATCTCGGAACGATTAATCTTGCAGTTAGCATGACAAAATGTTAACAATAAACATGTGATAGAAATGCAGTGTCAACAGATTTCTCCCTTTACACCAATAGACATGAATCTTACATTTGCATGTAGCATCTGTTAGTGTAGCTTTTAAATGAGCAAACGAGATAATACTGTCTCAAACTCTTTTGACAGCCAAGTAGGGATCTTTTTAGCCAGATGGCTAGGCTGGTAAGTCACTAGTCATAAGTTACTAAGAGTCAATCTATATAAATGCAGCAGAATCACATGAGCCAGCTTTTACTAGACTGTACATTAAATGGAAAGTGAAGGGACATCCTGTTCAAATGAGTCACCTTAAAAAAAAAATGCCCTGCTGATATGAACAAGTAGCATATGAAGAAGACTAGCATAGAATGAGGTTTTCTCTGTGTAGGAAGCTTTTTCGTGAGGAAGCATTTAAACATGTTAACATCCAGTTGCAATCTGAATGATATAGGCTGAAGTGTGGCAGTTCTCTGGAGCACTACCAGCTTCTACCACTGCATGCATGTCAAAAAAGACATAGTGGAAATGGAAAAGGTGCAAAAGAGAGCAACTAAGATGATTACTGGATGAAGGACTGGGGCACCTTCCTTATGAGGAAAGGCTACGGCGTTTGGGCCTCTTCAGCCTAGAAAAGAGGCGCCGGGGGGGGCATGATTGAGACATACAAAATTATGCAGGGGATGGACACAGTGGATAGGCAGATGCTCTTTACACTCTCACATAACACCAGAATCAGGGGACATCCACTAAAATTGAGTGTTGGGAGAGTTAGAACAGACAAAAGAAAATATTTCTTTACTCAGCGTATGGTTGGTCTGTGGAACTCCTTGCCACAGGATGTGGTGATGGCGTCTGGCCTGGAAGCCTTTAAAAGGGGATTGGACAAGATTCTGGAGGAAAAATCCATTACGGGTTACAAATCATGATGTGCATGTACAACCTCCTGATTTTAGAAATGGGCTATGTCAGAAGGCCAGATGCAGGGGGGGGGGCACCAGGATGAGGTCTCTTGTTATCTGGTGTGCTCCCTGGGGCATTTGGTGGGCCGCTGTGAGATACAGGAAGCTGGGCTAGATGGGCCTATGGCCTGATCCAGTGGGGCTGTTCTTATGTTCTTATGGAGGAAAACCTAATATCTTGGCTAGTGCGTCTGTCAAGGTGGTGGTGGAGGTGTAGGGACTGCTATCTTAGTACCATACAGCACTGTGCCATGCGAGTTGTGATACCCTTCTAAAGGAGCAGAGGAAGTTGCCTTATGTTGCTCTAGTCACAGCTCTGGTCCTTGTAGCTCAGGCTACAGTCCTGTACACACTTTCCTGAGAGTAAGCCCCACTGAAGTCAATGGTATTTACTTCGGAGAAGACAATTTACTTCAGAGAAGTACTTCGGAGTACTACCAGTTTACTTCAGAGAAGACAATTTACTTCGGAGAAGACAATAAGATTGTGGTCTCAGTATTATTTACACCAGTTAAACTGGATCGGAACTGTGGATTGGGTTGCGACTTGATTGTCGGTGGGTTGTGAAACTGACAAGCTGATAGCTGCCAAGGAAAATGCATGGAGCCCTATGGAAAGGGCAACTAAATCACACTGCACATTTACTCATGAGTAGGCAAACATGCCTCAGTTCATTTTGAAGAGCAGGCCAAGAGGAAAGCTATGTTATGTATGCAAGTTATTCAGGATCAAAATCCTGCATAACCAATTGACCCAGTCTTATGGCATTGAAATCCTACCATCCAATTGGCGCTCTAGTTTAGTGTATCAACAGCACCAATCATGGGGAACCTGGGCATAGCTTAGCGGTATAAAGCCAAGTGTATTGCCATGTATTTCATTGCCAGGTTCTGTTCTGAAGATGAAATAAATGTGTTGAGCTGTTATCGCTATGCCTTCCTTTATTCACATGGACCCACTATTTAACATGCAACACCACCACAATGGTCCCAATCTGACAAATGCAAGTCCTCAAAAACACTAAAGAAGTATGTTTGTCTACACACTCCCTCCTCCAAGCTGACAAATGTATTCAGCCCTATGAAAAGCAAAACTGAGCCACATGTGCGTGTTTACTCATGAGTAAACAAATGTGCCTTGGCTCATATTGAAGGCCAGGCAAAGGGGAATGCAAGGCCACTAGAATGGTCCTGATCCGATGAACATGGAGTTCAATAAATGTTCCAGAAGGTGGCAGCCCCCCCCCCCGCCATAGTAAAAAGGATAAAAACAGAAGCTTGAGCCAGTAAGGTGAAACTTCTTCTTTTTAAAGTCTTCTAAATCTTGTTGGGTTTCAATAGAGTGTCATTTTAAAAAGTCAGTTCCAGTGCTAAAACACTTGGGAACAACTGGTTTACACTGACTGGCAGTTGTTCTCAGTTGAATTCAGAAGTTTTCTCAGTCCTTCCTGAAAATACCAGAGATCTGTATGCATTGCATATGTTTTACTATTGAACTTTGGCCCTGCCCCCAAGATGAGGAGGACCTACGGCCTTCCAGTCCATGTAGCAACAGAAGCGTGTACCCCTCTAGCAATGTGTACTGCATGGGTGATCACTGGCAGCCTAGGAAATCAGAACCATGTATAGACCCACACTAAATTAGTACAATGGTAAGTGTGCATGCCTGTTCTTGTCTTCAGAAGAAACTAATGGTATTTTTATCAGTACCTTTACAAGTAATTATTGGCACTGATCTGTCTTATCCTATGTACTCTGTATGAATGAGTGTCAACCAAGCCTTGAGTGTCAATGCGTGTAATGAGTGTCTTTGGTTACATTTGGAGGCAAGAACCCTCAACCATTTTAACTCTACTTGGTAAACTGAGATATGTGGAAGAGTAGGAGTGGAAAAGAAACAAGCCTAACATAGACCAAAGAGAGAGACTAGACACTAGTTTTTAGCTTATTTCGGGTGGCATGATGAGACATTGTTTGAAGGATGGCATTTTGGGGTAACAGAAAGGAACTTGTATTTGCCCATGAGTCCTTATGAGTTAAAGTTTTCAAGCTTGAGAAATACGATTCCAGCAATTGCTGGAAATTGTGCTGGAAAACTCTCTATGCTTTAACCTTTTCTCTAGACCTGCTTTTTTGGCTTTACTTGAAGCTACAACATTTGCACTGTGTCAGTACTGAAAGTCTTCTGTTTGAGAGACTACCCCTTCTAAGACAACAGCAGGCTTTACTTCATCATATCTGGGGAGAAATAGCACCAATAATACCCTGTTATACCTATTTCCATTGGCATTATTTCTGATAGTGTCAAAGTAGTTTAAAGTGAATGCTTTCTTTCGCTTTCTCTTTAAAAGAAACATAATGGGAAATATTTATTTCTCCTTTTCAAAAGGAAGCTTTAAGGAAAGAGTTGCATTAAATCTTTCTTCTCTTTTCTGCAAATGGATCTCAAATTTTAAAATCAAATGCTTTTCTAGTGACACTATAAAAATTTGGAAGCTGCAAGCCCCAGGAGTTGCTTTTCCTCTTTCTCTCTCTTTTTAGCCAGCAAGGTTGATCAAGGAATTTTTGGCACTAATATGTTTTTGGCTTTTGCTATGCCAGCATGTGAGATGGCTGACAATAAAGGCAGAGTGTATTTGTTCCCCTTACAGCTAAGGACAAAAGGGCCAGAGAAACTGCTTTAGTTGCTTCGCTTAGCTGTAGGGTTTCGTTATGAGAAAGTTGCTTTAAGCCACCCCTGCTCAGCCCAAAGCCCTGTTTAGACATAAGAGTCATATCTCACTGATCCAGCTACTCCCAGCTTGCATTAGGCTTGCCCTCCACTGGTGTGTTGAGGTTGGAAAATGAATCACTAAGACTCATGCCATTTTGACAGAGAGCTTAAAGAAGCTCAGCAAGTCGGAGTCAGACTAAGTGCACCAGGGCAGTCTGGGTCTGATGTGTTTAAACTTTGGGCTGTGCAGCTCAGCATCTTAATAGTGGGAGGTTCTCCCCCCACCATCTTTGCCAGTCACTAGATGGCCTGTACCAGTTGCTAATTTTTTTTTCCTTTTTCTCCTGCCTAATAAAATTTTTCTAGGCTCAAAAGACACATGGGCTTTAGAGAGTGAGCCTCCTTTTAGTTGTTTTTAACAAGGATGTACTGGAATTCCTGCATTCAGTTTCAGCTGATATTCCTTAACCTATGAGATAGTACTAAATACAGAGCAATCCTCCTGGCAGAAGATAAAATGTAGGGGGCAGGTGTTCAGTGATGAGAATAGTATTTTTCATCTGAGAGTACTACAGTGCTAAAAAAAACCCACGTATGACGATACTAATTATTTTGCTCTCCTAATGGACTTCTTCATTACTTTGCATCATGTTTACACTCCAGTTTTCTCCAAGATGTTCAGGATAGCATGCATGGCAGTTTTCTCAGTTTATCCTCAATAATTCTGTGGGATAGATTAGGCCAAGAGATTTTGATTGACCCATGAAGAAATCATGATTGAGCATAGATTTGAACCCAAGCTTTCTCAAGCTGAATATAACACCTTACCCATTACACCAGGCATGGGCAAGCTAAGGGCTTACAGAATCTCCTTTCTTTTTACTAGAACCCTGAGGTCTACCACCCAGAGCCATGTACAAAATAGTGACTCAAAGATCAACATCAGTTATCTACTGGATCCTATCAACCATAAACTGAGATGACTATAATCAGTGCTTTTTTTGTAAAAAAAAAAAAAAAAAAAAGTGCAGGAACTCACAACTTGTTAAACTTTTATTTATTTATTTATTTTTAAACCATTTTTATCGGAGAAATAAATAATAAGATACAACTAGACGTAGTCAATAACTACACACACACACGCACGCGCACGCACACACACACACACACACACACATGTCCATCCCGTGTGAGCTCCCTGATAGCAAAAGCACTCCTGCCACAGCTGGAGTGAAACCCCCATTTTTTTTTAGTTGGGAAAGTGCTCCATTGGGCTATAGGAAACTTTCTCCATTGGGCTATAGGAAAGCCTATAGTTAAAGTGTTCAGAACTAATATATAAGGTCTTAAGCCCAGCTGGTGGCCATCAGCACCTCAAGTATTAGTTCCAAACACTTTGAGCCTAAGAGCTCTTAGGCTCAATTGCTAAAGTGCTGGTCTGTGGGGGTTCAAATCCCTATGAGGAATTTTTTTTTTTAAGGTGGGGAGGTGCTCCATGGCTGCAAAATATAAAGGTTGGTTGCCAGTTGCCAAAAGGGGGGGGCCAGTTGAGGCTGCAAAACTCCTCAAAGTTCAGTCCCAGGCAGGCTTTTTTTTTTACCTTTTTTTTTTTAAAGTCCCAGGTAGGACTTAACCCACAGTTAAGCTCCTGGAGTGAGCCCCCTGCTGGAGGCTGTGGGTTAAGTCCTACCTGGGACTTTAAAAAAGAAAAAAGAAAATTTTTTTATTCCTCATAGGGATTTGAACCCCTAGTCTCTGGCTCCACAGACCAGCACTTTAGCAATTGAGCCATAAGAGCTCTTAGACTCAAAGTGTTTGGAACTAATACTTGAGGCGCTGATGGCCACCAGCTGGGCTCAAGACCTTATATACTGTATTAGTTCTGAACACTTTAACTATAGGCTTTCCTATAGCCCAATGGAGAGAGTGCTGGGCTGTGGAGCACAAGGTTGGAGGCTGGAATCCCTCCCTAGCCAGCAGTGTGGGGTGGGGGCGGCACAGGGAGGGAAAAAAGGTGGGGGCAGAGAGGAGGGGAAAAAAAGGTGCCGGAACGCTGTTCCGGTGCATTCCATTACAAAAAAAGCCCCGACTATAATGCTATATGACCATAGTAGTCTTGCTACTTTTGATACTTGTATGGTCATTACGCACTTCTTTACCAAACTTGCAGAATGATTGGGAGCCTTTTTACCCAGAAGTATGTCCCATGAAGTTCAGTGGAATTCTATGCACACTGGCTGAAGAGTAAGTTCTACTGAATAAAGTGGGGCTTGCTTTTGAATCAACTTACATAGGACTGCACTTAATAAGTACATAGAAGATTACGGCCTCCTCTAAGGAGCTTGAAGTGACCAAAACAAAAAACAAAAAAAACCAAACCAGTACTGTGAAGTGGCTTTGGTTAACTTTCCCCAAGTCCACCTATATCCAGTCAGTATCATGTCTGACCAAGACTTTGAACTACTTTCCCAATCCAAGCCCTGCACTCTGCTATCATGTTACACTATTTTCATATTAAAAGCTTTGCTTTCAGCTTTGCGCTGGAAGTTTTCATAGCCTCAAACCACTCAACGTATATGTGGCATTTTGATGAAGGGAATGAAATTCCTCTTCATGTCTGTTTTAGGTATAAAGTAGAGTACATCCAAAATCATGTTTCTTGAAGTCTTAGATGTTATCTTTGACATGCTTTTAAAAGTGGATTCATAGGATGACTAACTCAAGGGTTAACAAGCACAATTTATCCTGTCTTTTAACTGAAGATGCACCAGTGGAGTTTACCAGTGCCTGAATTTGATCCCCATGCCTTGAATTTCCATCCTTGTTCACATTCATCCTTCCTAAGGGGGATCATGCTAAAGCCACACAGCTGAGATTTACCTTGCAAACTCTATTTAAGACAGAGATTCACACATATGCTGAGGATGTTCACTTAAAGTTAACTCTAGTGGTTTGGAAAGCCAGGAAAAGCTAAGAAATTCTAGGTCAGAGCTAAACCTTTGCTCCACCTTTTAGAAGTGTAGCTGTTTTGGCTTATACTTTATAGAAAGTGAGATTACAAATTGTTTGGCTTGTGTTGATGTATTATAGCTATAGGACTATATGTTGTATTTCAGAGAAAACCATTCACTCTGTCACTGAAATATACACTGGTGAATGTCACTGAAAGGATTAAATGGCAAAACATCTGGACTGAAATACTTGAGCTGTTTACTCTGGAGTAATCTCAGTCTGACTCCTCTGAAATAAGGTGCTTGACACTGAGACCAGGGAAGCTTTTTTGCCTTTGAGATGAGAGCATTGTAGTAAGAAGTTTGCTTATCATTCCTCTATACCTCTTCCTCCTGCACTTTACCCATGTCTGGGGAAAAACAATGTCTGATTCACCCCAGTGTGGCATCTTTTTTAATGGCTGCTGCTGATGTTCCTTCTGTATTTATTTTAAATCTCTTTAGGTTAGGGACAGGGGACCATTTATTGATTTATTTTACTATGTAAATTGCTTTGTGAACTATTCTTATTGAAAAGTAGTATACTGTATAATAATAATAATAATAATAATAATAATAATAATAATAATTATTATTATTATTATTATTATTATTATTATTATTATTATTATTATTATTATTATTATTATTATTTTGTAAATGTAACTTCTGCCAATGGCACAGCTTCATAGTTGTATGATGTTATTCTATTTTCCTGTTTTTAGGTTTTACATTATGCCATTGTCTCTGACACATGTGTATATCAAACAATGTAAAATCATTCATACCTCCTTATATCATTATTCACATAAAATCAAAATCAGTAATTCACTCATGTCTTCAATGCTCCTATTTTTTCCAGTTTATAAAACTTAGGGCGCAATCCAAAGGCTCCCATGGGCCTATGCAAGTCCCTTGCGCCAGCCCAGGAGGGTTGCAAACATGCCATAAGGCACGTTTGTGCCTCCTCAGGAGAAAGCTGCATTGGTGCGTGGAAGTGTGCCAACACACGGAGACTGAATCCAGCCTCCATGGCAGCTTCCTCTGAATGCCTTGCATTGGCTTGGATGTGCTAATGCAAGGCTGTGTGGTAGGCAGGGAGGAGGCGGGAGGGAGGCGTTCCTCTGCGGGGGGAGGGCGGGCGGTGGGCAGCCCCGGGGGTGGGCAGGGAGCGGGAGGTGGGTCTGGAATCCAGCAGTTATGTTGGATCCCAACTCCCATTCCCAGGGAGAACAGAGTGGCTTCAAGCTGCTCTGCTCTCGTCGAACTTGCACCACCTCAAGAGGTGGCGCAAGTCCAAGGAGACCCATAGGGGCCAGCAGCTGTTACCTGGAGGTAATGGGAAATGTTTCCTCTTGCCTCTGGCTGAGCTGCTTATGGCCACTATCCTGCGCTGGATACAGCACAAGCCTCCTGGCTTGCCTGTTCCAGTGCAGGATAGGATTGTGCCCTTAATCCTGATGCCATAAGAACAGCCCCACTGGATCAGGCCATAGGCCCATCTAGTCCAGCTTCCTGTATCTCACAGCAGCCCACCAAATGTCCAGGGACCTGCATCCTGGTGCCCTCCCTTGCATCTAATATAGCCCATTTCTAGAATCAGGAGGTTGCACAAACACATAATGTATGTATGTAAGCCATAATGGATTTTTCCTCCAGAAATTTGTCCAATCCCCTTTTAAAGGCATCCAGGCCAGATGCCGTCACCACATTCTGTGGCAATGAGTTCCACAGACCGACCACACGCTGAGTAAAGAAATATTTTCTTTTGTCTGTCCTAACTCTTCCAACACTCAATTTTAGTGGATGTCCCCGGGTTCTGGTGTTATGTGAGAGTGTAAGGAGCATCGCTCTATCCACTTTATCCTTCCCATGCATAATTTTGTATGTCTCAATCATGTTCCCCCTCAGGCACCTCTTTTCTAGGCTGAAGAGGCCCAAACGCCATAGCCTTTCCTCATAGGGAAGGTGCCCCAGCCCAGTAATCATTTTGGTTGCTCTCTTTTGCATCTTTTCCATTTCCACTATGTCCTTTTGGAGATGTGGTGTCCAGAGCTGGACACAATACTCCAGGTGTGGCCTTACCATTGATTTGTACAATGGCATTATAACATTAGCTGTTTTGTTCTCAATACCTTTTCTAATGACCCCAAGCATTGAATTGGCCTTCTTCACTGCCGCTGCATATTGGATTGACACTTTCATCAACCTGTCCACCACCATCCCAAGATTGCTCTCCTGATCTGTCACAGGCAGCTCAGAACCCATTAGCCTATATGTGAAGTTTTGATTTTTTGCCCCAATGTGCATTACTTTACAATTACATTGAAATGCATCTGCCATTTTGCTGCCCATTCTGCCAGTTTGGAGAGATCCTTCTGGAGCTCCTCACAATCACTTCTGGTCTTCACCACTTGGAAAAGTTTGGTGTTGTCTGCAAAACTTAGCAACTTCACTGCTCAACCCTGTCTCCAGGTCATTTATGAAGAGGTTGAGCACCAGTCCCAGGAGAGATCTTTGGGGCACACCGCTTTTCACCTCTCTCCATTGTGAAAATTGCCCATTGACACCCACTCTCTGTTTCCTGGTCTTCAACCAGGTCTCAGTCCATGAGAGGACCTGCCCTCTAATTCCCTGACTGTGGAGTTTTTTTCAGTAGCCTTTGGTGAGGCACTGGTGATTCTCCCTCAGCAAGGGTTGTTGATCTATGTGTTCTGAGATTCTATCTTTGATGGGGTATTCTGCCATCTTACCTGGTATAGATGTTAGGTTGACTGGCCTATAGTTTCCTGGGTCCCCCCTCCTTCCTTTTTTAAAGATCAGTGTGACATTTGCTATCCTCCAATCATGACCGTTTTGAGTGACAAGTTGCATATTTTAGTCAAGAGATCAGCAACTTCATTCTTCAATTCCTTAATAACCCTTGGGTGGATGCCATCAGGGCCCAGTGACTTATTGATCTTCAATTTATCAATTAGGTCTGAAACATTCATCATGTAAAATTATCCGAACTTCTACCATTTGGGGGGGGGGCATTTATGCTGTTAATTAGCATAAAGTAATAATAAAATAGTTAATAAAATAGTTAACTATTTTAACTATTTCCAAAGCCTCTTCTATTTTTGGATGGAACCTTGCCACAAGGATACACAAGCCTTGCCCCAATTCTTTGTCAGATTCTTGATTGATTGGTGCACACTCCATCACTGAATTGAGCAAACATTGAACTTCATCCTATGAATATTTCTTCCAAGGTGAGTGCCACGGTGTTCAGTGAGGCATACCTGCTAGAAAGTGTGCTCTGGATTACAGCCACACAGCAGGTTCTTCTGTCATAGAACAGAACTTTTCAACTCTTCCCCCCCCCCATTACACTTTAGTGAGTGTCACTAGAGTCAGCAGCTCTGTACAGGAGTGGGCAGTTTACATTACAGATACGACATTGTTCTATACCTCTTTCTTTAAACTGTACCTCTTTTGAAGGGCTGGACAATTGCATCTTGCCACTAGGTACCACTAGTGGAAATAATACTATTGCTTAAAAAGTACTGACATAGTACTTTTCTATTGTACTTTTCTATAAGTACTGACATCTATACATCTCGCTGTCTGCAGAAGTCACATAGTATTCTGAGAGACCCCTTCCATCTGGCTCATAAGTTCTTTGAACTGTTGCCTTCAGGTAGACGAGACAGAACTATTAGAGCACACACCACATGATTCCTGAACAGTTTTTATCCCACAACCATAATTACGTTGAATAAGGCGATATAGTTGTTACCATGCTCCTGGGCATTATGGTCTGTTATACTGTTTTTATATTATGAAGCATGTTGTGTAGAATGTGTGGGTGAATGTGTAGAGTGTGATTGTTGGAATTGTAGTATATATTTATGCTTGCATCTCTAAGGTGCATAAATTTCATTGTGCTGTAGCACAATGACAATGAAGTTACTACTACTACTACTACTACTACTTCTACTCTACTACTACTACTACTAGAGACTTCCAATAATATCCCTATTCTTCCTTAACAGCCATGCTCCAGCCTGTTCTTCAACAGCCATTCTCTTTGGCTTTTTTGTATCCAAGGCTATCTTAATTCTTTCTTAGGGTTACTATTAGAATTTGCAAAATTCTGGTTTTGTCAGACTTTCAAAGGAATCCCTTTTCCATCCTCTGAATCAGTTCAAAAGAAAGATTATAACCCGGTAAGGCACCCTCATGGAAACAAAACACTGAACTTGCTCTTTACTCAGTTCCCTGTTTCATTCAGGATATGGCCCTCCCTTCACAGGTATATTATGGGAACAGGGGCTAGTCTTTGCAGTAACTCCAATGTGACTGGCTTCCCACTTAAGAAATCTGATCTTCAGTGGGATAATGTACCAGAGAGATTAAACTTAGAGTGGAATTCCTGCAAGAGGCTTTTCATATCCCTACACTGTGCATTTTGCCTGAGTTAATCTGAATGTGCCTGCACTATTCATCTGTAACAACTTGTCCTCCCATCCCATTCCTGCATGTTTTACTTTCCAGCTTGAGGACATCCAAAAGATTGTTATTCAGCTATCTTGGTCTCTTATGAGTTTTCTTATCTTCCAATCACAATAGTTTGCAGCTGTTCTTTGTTGCCACCGTAAGCTCTTCGGGCTAGGAACCTGTCTGCTTGCTTATGTCACTCTGTAAAGTGATCTGTACATCGATGGCATTGTATACACATAGTAATAGGGTGCTTGTAGCAGCAGGTCTAGTGGTAAAGTGCAGGTGCAAATGTCTCCTTGAAAACCAGGCTAATTAAAAAAGAAAACAACAGAAAGGATTTTAGCCTATATAAAACTGCTGTAGAAAATATAAAAACAAAAGCAGCTTGTTCTTGACTATTTATTTACAGATGGTTTCTATCTTGATAGGTTAATTTTTTTTAAAAAAAGTTGCCAGCTGCTTTTTTTTTAAGTGACAGCTGTCATAACCATTCCATTTCCTATTCATTTCCTTTTGTAGTGACAGCATTCCAGATCCAGATGTGGGCTCCTTCTGCTAAAATGGCAGCTGTGCTAAAGGGAGAATGAGCACTTTAAATAAATAAAACTTCTCAGGTTTTCCATTATAAATCCTGAAGAAGGGGTAAGCCTGCCAGGTTTTTCTGGATGCTACCCAAACCTAAGGCATATGTGGAAAGTCCCATGTTGGTCCATCCTTAAACGTTTACTTGAGCTTTGACTGCTTGTCTTGTAAGTGCGCATTCACATTTCACACATCCACTTATATTTCATTCCCTCTCATCAGTACAATTGGTCTGTCCAAGCTCAAAATTGACTCTTTGTCTTTCACTCCTTAAGAATAACTATGTATCCTTTGTTAAACTGAGATTATAGCCCACAAATCTGTACAAGCATGATGGATAGATACTAGTCAGGCTTATCCTACTTCCTTGCCAAGTTTAAGTTTAACATGGTACTATGTACTTGTTTAGCAGAACCACCAGAAATTAGAAACTGCAAAACTTCAGTAAAAGGTATGGCAAAGTCAACCTAAACTGATCTAATTATGCTAGGGGAATACACCAATAGAAATTCTAGCACTAACATTAATACTAACAATAATACATAGCAATAAAAACAAGAGAGAGATAGGGATAAGGACATAAGAACAGCCCCTCTGGATCAGGCCAGTCTAATCCAGCCTCCTATATTTCACAGTGGCCTAAAATGCCTCAGGAAGTGCACAAGAGACCTGCATCCTGGTGCCCTCCCTTGCATCTGGCAGGATTTATGGCCCAATCCTATTCTGGTTCCATGCTGATGGCATGCTAACATGAATACAAACACCACCATATCCTAAGCTTGTGCAGGCATTGCCACACTGGTGCAGCCCTTCCTGGTAATGCCAAGAGCATCCACTGAAACCCCAACAAGTCTTTCATCCATGGAGCAGCATTTGTGTCATCAGTGTGATGTTAGCCACACCTGCCCATCTAACCACACCACACAATGCCCATGTTCTTGCTCAATCACTGGCACCTGCTGGCATGGCTGTTAGTAGGCTGCCCTCTCCATCCCACTGCATCTGTCTGTCACATCGTGTGGACTCAAGTTACACTTGTTTTGAAACTGGAAGTGACTCAGGACTCGGGACTCATGAGTTTTTCTTTGGAACAAGTGGAAATGCCACTCTCTTTCTCTGTATGCTTGCTTACTTTTTTTTTTTTTTGCTACTTCCAAAGGACCATGTGGGAGATCCAGAAGCCACTTTCAAACCAGCACAAGCAGGAGACTTGGAGAGAGGAGGGTTGACTCCAAGAGGCAGGGCAGGGGGGTGGAGAGGAGGAGGCAAGCTCAAGTTTTGTTTTGGGGGCCTGCCCACCATTTCTGTGTCCTTGCTTGCATTGCCTGTCCCCTCCCACCTTGCAAGCTGGGACACTTCCTCCTTCTCCCTCCCTGAGGGTTCATCTGGACCGAATCGGGAGTTGTGATATGAATGTGGTTTGTGGCTGGGGTTTGTCAGGAACCAATCAGATTGGCGCTTTCTGCACTGCTGCCCTCACTCAAAGAACAGCAGAGCTTTTATTACAGATGGGATGGGGACATGAAGGGAGTGTTAAATGAGAGCTCTTGTACACACACACACACACACACCCACACACACACACACACACACACACACACACCTGCCAGCAGTTCTGTTTCTTCCATGGACTCATTTGCCAAAAAGACTCTGACTTGAGTCAGTTCCAAAAATATTCTGGACAAGTTCCCATGGCCACTAATTAAGACTCAAGCATGAGTTGAGTCAAAATGTGTGGGGGTGGGGCTAGATTCGAATCTAGACATAGTGGATTGGCACATCCCTAGTCTGTCATACACCACAGCAGCAGAGAACTGGGCTCATGAACAAAGAGAAGCTACCCACCCCTCAGAACCCAAGGAGTCATGGATGCTGCACATCCTGAGAGCAGAAAGGCCTCTTCCCCCACAGAGTATCACCCTGACACCAGCTGAAGTAAGAAACAACTAGGGTGGTACAAAGGGATCCATATCTGCTAACAAAGAGACAAGAAATGTGATCAAGTCATAGCTTTTATTGAACCATATGAATAATATAATGGCATCTGAAAGGGAAACACACAAGTTGAATTGCCAACCATCTCTTCCCAGTAGGCCTGTTGTGCCATCTGCCAGTTACCAACAGACAGAGAAGCAACAGGTGCCTGTGAAGTCTGGCTGCATCAGTTGGTTCACTGTCTGTCATAGATCTTGCAAAGCCACAGGGCCTGACGGGAACAAGAACCTCACCTACCAGCAGCTGGGCTAATGTTGGTCACTGCAGGCAGGCGGGTTGTAGGCTTTCCTTGGGATCTGCATGGTGTCTTTGCCTGTGGGAGAGTGCCTTGGGAATCATGGGGAAACACAGAGAGAGTTACAAGGACTTGACCACATCATCAGTCTTGCCCATTCTCTGTATTAAGATTCATACACAGTGTTTCTGGTGGCACTATTCTCCATCACAAACAAATGCAGTAGTGCCCAGTTAACTATGAGTGTATTGTGGCTCAGAACAGTACCTTCCCCACTTCGGGGGAGGGGGAGCAGCAGCTGCGCTGGAATAGAACTCTGGGGAGAATCACTGTTCAACTCTCTATGGCAATGGTGCAAGTCCTGAAAAACAAAAGAGATTCTGTTGACTGTTTGACCAGAAGAGCAATGGTTAGAATCTCTTGCATTCAGCAAAAGAGAAGAGATACTTCATGTTCCTAATTACTGCAAAAGGACAAGATGGTTAGGCAACACAACTGATAGTGGAAATACATTTTATAATGCTGGAGGGTCAGAAGTGGGGTAGAGACATGACAAAGAGATGCAGCATTGATGTGTGGCAGCATGGGATTCCTTTCCTTTTTCTTTTTAGGAACTTAAATCAGCTACTTACGGTCCAATCTTATCCACTGCCAGTCTAAATCATGCAGCCACACCAATGGAGCACATGCTGCATGCTATGGTGGGGGGTCAGCAAGGGGTAAGTAAAAATATCTCTTACTTACATCCTGGTAGACCACTTGTTCGTGCATGGGTTTCCTTGAACTCATGCCAGCTATTTTGCTGGCATACGTTGGAGAAGTGGAAGAAGACAGGTCCAGGCTGGGAAAGGAGGATAGGATTGGTGTGCATGTCTACCACCAAGATCCACCCCCTTCCATCCTAGAACCACCACCCCAGTTCGGCCCACTCCCATCCCATACTACCCACAAACCGTCCCCTCCACCACCTCGGCTGGACCAGCAGGGTGACCAGATGCATGCACAGAGCCTCTGGCCATTTCTGCCAGTGGCTCTGTGGTGCACAGCAGTGGCGTGACATTTGCACCATCACTAGGTCACTTACAACAGTGGATCGCAAAATGCACTGTCATAATCCACTGTTAAAATCCACTGTCATAATTGACCCATAGAATTAGGCCATTTTTTCCAAATACATTTGAGTTGTTACCTGCTATTTGATTCTGTGCTGTTTGGGAGAAATATATGCTGTTTGGAGGAAGTATGGGGCAAATTTAGATTTCTGAGTGGGAACTCTTGTAGTATAGTATCTATAGTTTGAACGGTTACTTTTCATCTCTGAAAAATATAAGATTGGGGGTGCTAATGAAGAAAGCATCTGTGAAAGCAATAGGTTGAAATATTTCCTATTGAATTCTAGGTTTCCTTTGATTTATCAATGTCACATTTCACATTAAGGCACCCCACTGTCCATTTCCTTCATTTCCTTCCTAATTATGACTCTTCAGCTTGGTAATTGGGTATTGCTCTTCCCCCCCTTGTTTATTTTATTCAGCGAAGAGGTAAAAGGAAGCAGCAAAAGAATTTTTACTTGCCCTCCTCCACTCCTGCATGGTCCCAATTTGGTCTACTCGAAACAGTGCCAGCTATTTAGCTGGTGCAAGTTCAGGTGGAGTGAAAGGGGCATGTCAGGGAGAAAATGGGGGTTAGGATATTGACAGAGCATCCCTGGCCAAAAGAAAAAGACAGTGTGAAGCTCTGGGGCATGCATGGAAGGAGCTCTCTGAATCCCAACTACTGTATTGGGGTGACTGGATCCATGTTTTTTTTTTCTTTTGGTCAGGGAGGCTCCCAATGACCGTATTTCACATCTTGTTCTGTCAAGTATATTTTTCCCAAGCAGAAATAATTTCCCTTATGAGTCTACAGTAGGGACTAAGGATGATGACTCACTAGTCTTTGTTATTGTTGGTCTCAGGCTGGAACTAGTCATAGGAGATGTTTGGCTGCTGCTGGAAACAGCAACTCCATGTTTCCTCCTATAATACAAAATGTGTGATGAGACATTCTCAGACTGTGAATTTCCCAGCTTTCATTCAATTTCATTTGAAATTGCAGGAGCAGGTAAACATGCACTGTTGTGATTTTTACATCAACTGTATTACCTAACATGCACAAGAGAGAATAGGAGGAAGCATAGATTTGCAGTTTTTGGTTGCAATCATTCACCTCCCATAATGTATAATTCCAGCCTTGATTTAAGAGCTTAAAAGAGAGAGTGGAAAAATGAAGTCTAAGCTTACTTGAGCAATAACCTTTGAAATTTACTCAGGAAACAGTTATCTGCTCATTTTTGGCCTCTACCACTGTTACTTTATTAAAACTCCAAACTCTTTCATTTGGTTAGACTAACAGCCTGATCCAAATCCCTGGCTGACCTCAGGCTCTTGAGTGTTGCAAATGTGCCTTAAGGCTGGGCTGGCACGGAGACCCACTCCAGCTCACCAGGGCCAGATCCAACCCCTGCACTTGCCAGACAGGGTAAGTTTGTGCTGGGGGGTGCAGGGGGTGGGAGAGAGTGGCAGGAGAGCATTCCGTGGGTGGGCAGGGGGTGTTTTCAGGCAGGAGAGGGCATAACAGGAGGCAGATAGGACCTGGGAGGAGGTGAGATTGGTCACAGCAGTGCACGCTGCACCCTAACCCCCACTCCCGGGCCAGGTAGCCTTACATGGGCTGCTTGAATTTGCACCAGCTAAATAACTGGTGCTGATCTGAGTAGCCCCTTAGGACAGGTATGGGAAAAATACCTTCTTGCCCAGAGGTGACCTCCAGCCTGCACCTAACCTGCACTGGAAACAGTGCTGCCCACTCGGCCTGGCTGTACCAGAGCAGGTTAGGATTGTGCCCTAAGTATATCAACTTTGGAAATTTTAAAATGATAGTTTTAGCAGCATCAGCAGCCTCAAATGGCCCAGCAATAGCACAGTCTTCACACCTTCTCCGGGACTTTTACACCAGTGAGACATTCATGTCAGTCATAAAAGGTCCATGGGATTGGGCTGCACATCTGGTTAGGGATATAGTAACAAGACCAGACAAGAAACTGGATGCATTTTGAGTATCCATGAACTGGAATAATGGAAGATATTACACCAGCAAGTATTGCTGTCCCTGTAATACTGTCCCTATAGTACTGCAGCTGAGATGTGAGCAGTGAATTTTCTTAATCGTGTGCAGAGGCTCCTATCCAGCTCTTAGGGTCCAATCCTATTCAGTTTTCCAGTGCTGATGCAGACATGCTAAGGGGCATGCACTCCGTCCTGTGGTGGAGGGCAGTCATGGCGGCCTCCTCAAATTTTTTCCGTGACCTTGTGGCTGCATCAATACTGAAAAGTCAGATAGGATTGGGCCATCAGAGTGCTATCCAAACTGCATGCTTGGCAGGCACAAGTCCCTTGCTGTAAAGCACATTTGCAAATACTCCAGAATCGGGGAAGCTGGCGCAAGGACACACATGGGCCTCTGCACACCAGATCCCTGCCAGGGAAAAATATAATGGTGCTGGCTGGGGGCATCTGGCGCAAGGAGAGGGTGGTGAGAGGGCAGAGTGGGGGCATTTTGGGGTGGGGGAGGGAGGGTCGGTGGGTGGACCCAGAAAGGGGTGGGACCGGCCTCTGGCACTTAGGCCAGATCCTAATCCCTCTCCCAGCCGGTTCGGTGTTACACCGGGTTGTTCAGATCTGTGCCAGCGATTTCGCTGGCAAAGATCTGAGTAGCCCCATAGGGGTGGCTGGGACATTACTTGGAGTAAGGGGATACATATCCCCTTATTCTGAGTTGCATGGCAACCACCTCCTAACCTGCACTGGCTATGGTGCAGGCCATTTGGCCTGGCTATTCCAATGCAGGTTAGAATTGGGCTGCCCATCATATAACCATATTCAGGAGTCAATTGAATCTTGCATCTAGACCAAAGTTGACAAATTTGTTTTGGAGCTAGTCAAAGAATTCAGAAGCCAAACAAATTTTTCAGCTTTCATAGTTTTGTTTTAACAATGGTTAAGAGAATCTTACATACCACCAGTGAATGTAATAAATTTAGATTTTTCATATAAACAAGCATACAGAAGAATTTCATGGACTTTTATGTCACACAAAATAATATATTATGATGTGAATGACAAATATGCTATACACTTACTTCCATTATTGGTTTTCATTTTCTTGTCTTCCAGCTGTTGTTGCATGCTTCATTTTTATGGTATTCACTAATAAAAATCAATACACACAAACTAACATACCCACAAGAGTATAAAGTATTGTTCTTTGTGCATCTACTATCTGCATTCATGCAGATTTTCAAATCAGCATACAAATCAATCATTGTGCTTCTTGCTTCATGCCATATTCAAACAAAGCATTCAGAAATCATATACAGTGATACACATTATTGCAAATGCCTCTAAACAAAGATTTTGACACTGAAATATACTTTCAGAGCCGAAAGCCCAATCCTAACCAACTTCCCAGCACTGATACAACTGTAGTGCACCCCAAGTTAAGGGAACAAGCATTTCATGACTGCCCCACAGAATGCAGCACCCACCTTGTTGGCACAGCTGCATTGACATTGAAAAGTTGTTTAGGATTGGGCTGTGAGTGATGCAATTGTCACCATTCATATGTTACTATTACAATAACTTGAAAAGAAGTGAATAATTATTGCCAAAAATACCAGGTGCCTTACCATCCAATCCTAGTTTAACCTCCTCACTGCGGCGGTACACCTTTTCCAACAGCACTCTTGCATTTATGACCAATATATATTCAGACACCTTTATGACAGCAGAAGGCAACTTCTTCTGCAGTATCAGGCCTATAGGATTGGGCCAGCAATGACATTTCTAGGTGCCACGGTGACTTGGCACCTGGTATTTGTTGGCTTAATCTAGGTATGCACCTCTATCTTTGGGTGGCATACCCCTGGTTTTTGTAATGCTACTTTATTCTATACTTATTAATCTATACTGAAAACATTTTGTGATTTAACACTATTTTAATATTTTGTTATCTTTGGTGCCAATTTTGTGTTCCTGGTCATGTTGTGCCCATGACATGTGCTCATTTGCCCATACTAGTTACACTGCTTAATATTCTCAGTGGTTTTTGCCATTTTGTTTATCTTTTTTGGGATTCCTTCCATGTCCAATAGTTTTTAGACACTTTGATGCTTGGAGTTCCATTCATTAGTAAGACTGGAAGGTGCAATTAAAATATCTATTAAGATTTTTTATTTTTACTTTCAACCATGTATTTTTGTGAACCTAGAGTTTGTGAGAAGTGTAGAGGAAGGAAGAGAGAGCCACACAGAATGAAATTTGGGGAAAGGGTGTTTCATTTCATGAGGATACCTTGAAGATGAGCAATGTGAGTTGACAATTTCAAGAACATTTTGTATTCTCAAAGCGCAGCTAGATAAACGTTTGCCAGCGTCTGAATCTTTTCCTTCTCCATTGTCTGAAAGGTCTTGATGTTTTTAATACTCTCTTCATTAATTTGAGTAAACTGACAGAATCTACAAATCAAATGTTAACATTAGGTACAAAGTGTCCAATTTGTTCTTTTGTATTCATATGAACACTCTTTTACTCTTTCAATTTATTTTAATGTTAACAATTATATCCAACTTTTTTGTATTCAGGCAATTCTGTTTATTTCAATCTTAAGATATTACATCCCTGGCATTTTGTTGAAATTATTATGATTATTGTGACACTTGTGATACAAGGCTGAAGACCATCGAATGTATGAAATGGAATTTGGCATTTCATCTAATGACCTAAAGTCATTCAGAGTGTAAATGTAGTCTTGGTTGTTTATAATACAGGACACACAAAAATCTAATTTAAAAAAGGGAGAACCACAATGACTCAATCACTGCTCTGCTTGCAATAAATTACAGTCTGAATGATAAAGGTAGAGCACCTCTGGTAACCCACAGACAGAGATCTATAGATTGGCAAAAATGATGTGTCCAACAGAGTTCTAGACCCACTTCAAAATTCAGAGTAATGTATTCAAGGAAATACAATTGGTTATACAGGATGGTAGGATGGGTGCAGTGGATTAATGAATACTTGGTACCAACTGATGGTTTTCCAGTGAAAATGGAAGGGGAAACAGCAGAAATATGAAAGGAATAGAATAAGAAGGGATCACATGAGAAATGGGAAACCCATTCAAGAGTTGAATATACAGTATTGTTTGTTTAAATAATTTCTACTTCACCTTTCTCCCACACATTGGGGGCACCGAAGCCAGCTTACAACCTAAAAACACAATATAAAGTGAAAAATTAAAACAATAAAGCAATCAGACCCCAATGGATCATGCAAAGCTATTAAAATTACATTCATTAAAAATGCCAGCGTATCATGTCAGCAGTCATATGCCTTCGTGAGTAGAAAGGTCTTAAGGCCTCACCGAAAGGTCTCCAGAGAGGGATCCGTTCTTAATTCCAGGTGAAGGGAATTCCGCAAATGGGAAGCCACCATTGTTTTGCCAAATTCCTGTTCTAAACTTGGCCAAGAGAACTTGTGCCCACTTCAAGCTAATTAGCTACCCTGACCTAAGCACAGCTAACTCTACCAACCTATAAGCCCACTGCTGAACCCCAGCACCGGCGAGGTGGTGACTAGTAGGTGGCTTGCCTGTGGGGCTTCAGGGTCTCTCCTCCTAGTTCTCCAAGAAGCAGTTCTTCTAGGTACAGCAGCACCACCTTAGCTCTCCACCATTCAGCACTCTTTGGTTGGTTGGTCTGTTAGCTAGCCCGTCAGTCAGTGTGTCAGTTCATTGTCTGTCCACCCATCCACCCATCTGTCAGTAAGTGTGCCAGTTCATTGTCCATCTGCCAGTCTATCAGTCACTGTACCAGTTCATTAATCCATTAGCTGGTCCATGAGTCAGTTCATTAGTCAGTAAGTCAGTTAGCCAGAAAGTCAGTCCAATAAGTTAGCAAGTCTCCTCTCCCTCCTTCACTCTCTCTCCAACTACAGTTGCTCCACTTTCACTTTCTAAGCTTCAGGGAGCCCTGCGGACGGTCGCACAGGGAAAAACAGAAAACACATGGAGACTATAAAAGGCCTTGCTCTAACTCAGCCCACAGCTCGCATCTGGCAGTCATGACCAGCAGTCACGGGCCAGTGCATGCTCCAACAGTCTCCGATGGGCCAGAGGCCCATTAGAGTCTGGGGGCTCCCAGGGAGCCTGACTGGGGGACCCAAGGGCCTAAATGGCCCCCGGGGCTGGGATTTGCCCCCCCCCGGCATATGACACACTTCTACCAAATGGGGGGTGCTAGGTTACTCCTATGAATTGTTGGCAACCTTCAGTCTCGAAATACTATGGTATCGTGCTCTGAAAGGTGGTTCTGGAACAGCGTCTAGTGTGGCTGAAAAGGCCAATTCGGGAGTGACAATCCCTTCCACACTGGGAGCAAGTGCAGTCTGTCCCTGGTCTGTCTCCCTGGCTGTGGGCCTTCCTTCTTTGCCTCTTAGCCTCAGACTGTTGGCCAAGTGTCTCTTCAAACTGGGAAAGGCCATACTGCACAGCCTGCCTCCAAGCGGGCCGCTCATTCAAACTAGTAGCTTTTCTTTACCATTTATCCCTAAAACTTTATAAAACTAAAACTTTAATGTCCATCTGGGAACTGTAACTGCCTTCTAAAGTGCTGATATAGTTGATATAAGAAGTCAGAAATTTTTAAAGAAATCTCTATTTGTTTTATTACATTTCAGAAAGGTTCCTTTTCAAATTCTTTGCATGCTTGTCTAGAGACCATTTTAGGCAACTTGTTGAGTTCAGATGCAGAATCCAAGACTGAGCTGGATATTGAGAATTGTAAGTAGAAAGTTAGCATAGGAAGGAGTGAGCTAAGTTACTTTGTTCTTTCCTTTATGTGCTAGGTCAGTGTTTCTCAAACTGTGTTTCTCAAACAGGACCCACCGGGTGGGTCACGAGCCAATTTCAGGTGGGTCCCCATTCATTTCAATATTTTATTTTTAATATACTGTACTTGATGCTACCATGGGATGTGACTGCATTTGGGAAAATGTTACAGATCTGTACTTTTAACAGGCTACTATGTATATGTTTATAACAATTATAGTCAATGGGACTTACTCCTGGGTAAGTGTGGGTAGGATTGCAGCCTAGATTTGTTAAAAATGTTCCTGCTTGATGATGTCCTGACATCACTTCTGGTGGGTCCTGACAGATTGTCATTCTATAAAGTGGATTCCGGTGCTAAAAATTTGAGAACCACTGTGCTCAGTTTTTTGCTTGCATGGAGTTATTTTACATGTGTGGGGATAATTAAAAAATAGGTTATTTCCCCACATACCATCTGAGGTAGTCAAGTCCTAGAGTCAAATTGTGCTGCATGTGTAGACTGTAGTGCTGAAGTTTCTACAAGAGAATAGAATAATCCAGAATGGTAGTTGTGTATGATGGAGAGTGGGGATGCATAGGAGGAAATACGATTGCTCTCTGTTTACTTGTGGGAAAATCTTCCTGCCGAAGACAGTGGGCTTTTTTCCCAGATTAGTGAAGGTGGTCTGAGAATGACATCATCGTCCATGGTATGTACACTTATCCCACGATTGCCTCTGTAAACAAGTTTTTGTGTAGGTATAAAAACTTGTACAGCTAGTTTGAGGGCAACACTGGAACAAAAATTAGTGCATACCCCCAGACTAGGAACATTTTCTATAGCTTCTATCAATTCATTTTCAATTTCCTTAAAATCTATATCAATTTCTATTATCTTGCATTAGGCCCATTCAAGAACTGCAGTTAACACCTGATGTATGTCTACTGCTAATAGCCCTGCATTTCCTCTCACTCTCCCCTGCTAATACTGAGTGATCAAAAAAGGGCAATTTTACTGCATTTTAAGTTTCCCCAATTTTGCCCCATTTCATTGGTTGCTACTTGTGGGGAGTGAGGAAGTTCCTAATAGAATAATGCAGAATCTCAATTTCTTTTTTTACTCTCTCGACCTGCTGGGCCATTGGCTGTGGCTCCCCATCAGGGCTACAATCTATACAGCAATGGGTTTTTTTTGCGAGGGTTCAATGACTCCCCTGGCTGGTTTTCATGACTCCCCAGACAGGCATGGCTCACAGTTTGGGAACCACTGCAACAATGCAATAATCACATACTTTTTCAGGACCCACTGCACATGTAATTGGGTGCTAACTTCTTGAATTCAGTGGGTCTTATAGCTGAATAAACTTGAATAGGCTGTATATGCTATACCGGGAAACAGAGGAGGAAATAAGGGGCCACGGCTTTGGATTCAATCTTGATAACACAGCCATTCAATAAAAATTATGAGACCAGGATATCTTATAACCAAAAGATCGATTTAAGTACAGGTTGAGTATTCCTTATCTGAAATGCTTGGGATCAGGAAGTTTTTCAGATTTTGGAGTATTTGCACTCATAATGAGGTATCTTTGAGCTGGGACCCAAGTCTAAACATGCAATTCATTTGTTTCATATATACCTTATACTCATAGCCTGAAGGTAATTTTGTACAATATTTTTAAACAATTTTATGTATGAAAAAAGTTTGTGTACACTGAATCATCAGCTGAAGGGGTCTTTTTTTTCCTTTGAGGATGCTTAGCTGTCTATTGCAGTGGTTCTCAAACTTTTAGCTCTGGGACCCACTTTTTAGAATGAGAATGTGTCAGGACCCACTGGAAATGATGTCATGACTGGAACTGACATCATCAAGCAGGAAATTTTTTAGCAATTCTAGGATACAATCCTACCCACACTTACACAAGAGTAAGTCCCATTGACTATCATTGTTAAAATACATAGTAGCCTGTTAAAAGTACAGATCTGCCACATTTCCCCAAGTGCAGTCACATACCATGGTAGCATCAAGTCTAACATATGAAAAATAAAATATTGAAATGAATGGGAACCCACCTGGATTTGGCTTCTGATCCACCTAGTGGGTCCCAACCCACAGTTTGAGAAACACTGGTTTATTGTGTACCTGCATTTTGATTGCAATCTGTCAAATCAGGTCAAGTGTAGAATTTTTCACTTGTGGCATTATGTCAGTGCTCAAAAAGCTTTGGACTTTGGAGCATTTCAGATTTTGGATTTTCAGATTAGGGATGCTCAACTTGTATAGCCCTTTTTCACAATAGCTGCAATTTCTTCAGAGATGGTGGATATTGCTCCCTTGCAATGAACCAATATCAGATCCATAGACCTTCCATTACATTGCAGACCCAAAAGGTAAGGTTCTAGAGACTCTGCTCATATTAAATATTACTAGGGCACCTGCTACCGCTTTATTTTCTAGAGGGCAAACTAGGCATGCACCTAAGTATGCAACACTTTCTGATATGGGGGGAGGAGGTTCTTTTTATAAATAGCTTGTGGGTGTGTATACAAAATACGGGAAACTGGGCAGGGCCTCCTTCTCTTCTGCCCCATCCCCACCTCCCTCCATTCCCCTGTGCCAACTTACTGATGCCAGCAGGTGTCGCCAGTCAGCTGGCATGTACCTGGTCGCTCACTGCCTTCAGCGATGGCCAGGCTGCGGTGAATGATTTGTTGACTTTTTTGACAGCCATAATGGTACTTACTCTACCATTCTAGGGGAGCAAGGCCCAATTAAGGTTGGATTGTTGGTGATATTCATATCAAAAAGAAGCTCCACAAAACATCCTCATTTTTTAAAAATCTCATCATGGCTTGGGCTGAAAGTTAAATTAATTTGTCCAGGAATCATGCCATAAGATTAGAGAGGCTGAAGCTCAGTGTTAAAGCACCTGCTTTGCACGAAGAAAGTCCCATATTTAATCCCTTGGCATCTCCAGGTAGGGCAGAGAAAGATTCCCATCTGAAACCTGGAAAGCTAGTACCAGGTAGTGTTGACACTACTGACCTAGATGGATCAATGGTTTGATTCAATATGAGGAACATGTGGATTTGGGAGAACCCGTGGACATTATATTTCTGGACTTTCAGAAGGCGTTTGACACGGTCCCTCACCAAAGGCTACTGAAAAAACTCTACAGTCAGGGAATTAGAGGACAGGTCCTCTCATGGATTGAGAACTGGTTGGAGGCCAGGAAGCAGAGAGTGGGTGTCAATGGGCAATTTTCACAATGGAGAGAGGTGAAAAGCGGTGTGCCCCAAGGATCTGTCCTGGGACCGGTGCTTTTCAACCTCTTCATAAATGACCTGGAGACAGGGTTGAGCAGTGAGGTGGCTAAGTTTGCAGACAACACCAAACTTTTCCGAGTGGTGAAGACCAGAAGTGATTGTGAGGAGCTCCAGAAGGATCTCTCCAGACTGGCAGAATGGGCAGCAAAATGGCAGATGCGCTTCAATGTCAGTAAGTGTAAAGTCATGCACATTGGGGCAAAAAATCAAAACTTTAGATATAGGCTGATGGGTTCTGAGCTGTCTGTGACAGATCAGGAGAGAGATCTTGGGGTGGTGGTGGACAGGTCGATGAAAGTGTCGACCCAATGTGCGGCGGCAGTGAAGAAGGCCAATTCTATGCTTGGGATCGTTAGGAAGGGTATTGAGAACAAAACGGCTAGTATTATAATGCCGTTGTACAAATTGATGGTAAGGCCACACATGGAGTATTGTGTCCAGTTCTGGTCGCCGCATCTCAAAAAAGACATAGTGGAAATGGAAAAGGTGCAAAAGAGAGCGACTAAGATGATTACGGGGCTGGGGCACCTGCCTTATGAGGAAAGGCTACGGCGTTTGGGCCTCTTCAGCCTAGAAAAGAGACACCTGAGGGGGGACATGATTGAGACATACAAAATTATGCAGGGGATGGACAGAGTGGATAGGGAGATGCTCTTTACACTCTCACATAATACCAGAACCAGGGGACATCCACTAAAATTGAGTGTTGGGCGGGTTAGGACAGACAAAAGAAAATATTTCTTTACTCAGCGTATGGTCGGTCTGTGGAACTCCTTGCCACAGGATGTGGTGCTGGCATCTACCCTAGACGCCTTTAAAAGGGGATTGGACAAGTTTCTGGAGGAAAAATCCATTACGGGGTACAAGCCATGATGTGTATGTGCAACCTCCTGATTTTAGAAATGGGTTGTGTCAGAATGCCAGATGCAAGGGAGGGCACCAGGATGAGGTCTCTTGTTATCTGGTGTGCTCCCTGGGGCATTTGGTGGGCCGCTGTGAGATACAGGAAGCTGGACTAGATGGGCCTATGGCCTGATCCAGTGGGGCTGTTCTTATGTTCTTATGTTCTTATGAAGCTTCTTTTGTTATTAGTTAATAAGCATGTTATATCTAGTATATGGGTGTTAGAAGTGTGTTGGACAGAAAGTTTCAAGTTCAGGTTTATGAGGTTGATCAGCACATAAGCCATACACCTATTTATCTAACATAAGAACATAAGAACAGCCCCACTGGATCAGGCCATAGGCCCATCTAGGAACCGTCAATACATAAAAATAAATGGGTAAAGAAAATTTAGTGGAAAATTTAATTCTGAAATAAGAAGGGAAGCATTTACGCTTAGCCTCCCTTAGAAGGCAATTCCAATCTTGAATTAATAGCTTTTCAACAAGCAGCGAATGGCTTCTTCCACTAAATTTTTCTAGTGACTGTAGGCCCAGCTCACATATTTTCATATTAATGTTGTTATTCCATTTTACCCAGCAGCATTCTTGTGCTGCTACTTTTGTGAAAATAGGAAGATTTTCAGCAATTGTTAAGTCTGTGTTTAAATCTGATAATAGCTTTCCAGATCAAGGTTGAAATATTTGGAAGTCCCAATTCCAACCGTATAACTTCAGAGGCTATACATTGGGGTAGGGCTAAAAGCTTTCAAAAAAAGACTTGCTGGAGTCGCTCAAGCTGTTCTATTGGTCCCCAAAACCAGATTGGTGAGCCATATAACATACATGGCAATACCATTGCTTTATATGCCTTTAGGAGTGCTGGCACGTACTGTCCTTCTTTGATGTAAAAATTTTTTCTCAATGCTAGTAGCATCAATTCAATTTTCCCCTTATGATACTGTATATGTTTGGACTATGCAAGGTTAGATTGGAACACTACTCCAAGATAGCAAAATTCATTAACCTGCTGCAACTTATATGGGCCAATTTTCCATCTTTCATTGGTCCTTCTTATTGATTGATTGATTTCTAATAAATAAATTTATTTCTAATAGTTCTTCACTACAGTAAACAATAAATGCTTTAATGGCATGTTTAAGACCAATCTGAGTTTTGGACAATAGAACAATATCATCAGCGTATAATAAGGCAGGAACTGGTTTGTTATCTAGGCATGGTGCATGTATGTCTAAGGGTGCAATCCAAACCTGCATTGGAGCAGGCAAGCCAGGAGGCTTGCGCTGCATCCAATGCAGGTTCGTTGACTGGAGCGGCTCAGCCAGGGGCAAGGGGAAGCTCTTCCCTTACCCCTGGATAAGGGCTGCTGACCCAATGGGTCTCTTCGGACCTGCGCTACCTCTGGAGGTGCACCGGGGTATCTAATTCAGTTAAGGGACAATCACAATAACGCTGCTCGGGAGGGGTCCTTTGACAACAACCCTTCATTTGTTCAGTTGGTAAAGCATTACATCATGCAATCATATAAGCACGCCTCAACTTGGGAACCATCAACACATAAAAATAAGCACCAATACACCACCTCTGGAGGTGGCGCAAGTCCAAGAAGAGTGGAGCGGCTTGATGCCGCTCCGTTCTCCGCGGGGACGGGGTTGGGATCCGGCATAACTGCCGGGTCCCAGCCCCACCCCCAGCGCCCTGCCTCCAGGGCTGCCCATCTCCTGCCCTCCCCTGCCCAGAAACGCCCCCTCCTGCCTCCTCCCACCCCCCACACCTACCGTTGCTGCTTAATTTGGTGCGGAAGCCGCTGCAGAGGCTTCTGCTGGCCTCCACATGTTGGCGTATCTACACGCGCCGACGCGGCTTCCTCCCTCGGAGGTGCAAATGTGCTTTATGGCACGTTTGCAACCCTCCTATGCTGGCCCACGGGACTTGGGCCGGCAAAAGGCACGTTTAGGATTGCACCTTAAATCAAGTAATTTAGGAACAAAATCATTGAGACAGAGATTAAATAATTGCAATGCAAGAACCCATCTTTGCCTAACCCCTCTTTCAACAGATATGGGGTGAGAAATGGCTCCATCTTTGTTTAGTTTAACATATAAGGAGTTTCCAGTATATAAATTCATTATAAATTTTAACAATCTTTTAGGCATAGATGTAGAATTCAATTTATTCCAGAGTCTTGCGTGAGACACTGAGTCGAAGGCAGCTCTTAGATCTATAAAGGCTGCATATAAGGTGCCAGGAACATTTAATACATATTTACTTATCAATGATGCCAAAGTAAAGCAGTGATGGATACAAGAGTAGCTTTTCCTGAACCCCGCTTGTTTGTCTCCTATTATCTTCTCCTGTTCTATCCAAAAAAGCAGTTTGTCTTGCAATAGAGATGCATGCATCTTACCAATCACTGTTAAAAGGCTGATTGGTCGATAATTACTTGGGTCCGTCCTGTCCCCTTTCTTATATATGGGTGTTACCAAGGATACTTTCCAAGCACTTGGGATAATTCCGTCCTTATTAATCAGTGTAAAGAAGGGTGTGAGTACCTGTGCCCACCAGATTGGGTCTATCTTCAAAAGCTTGGCAGGAATTGCATCTACCCCAGGAGATTTCCTCAATTTAATCCTGTTGGTCGGCGTTATGACTTCCTTGCAAGTAACAGGTTCCCATTCAGTAAACTTTGCAAGATGGATCTCGAAGTTCAGATCTGGTTCATGTTCATGCTTCTTGTAAAGATTTTTAAAATGTTTTCCCAATTTACCACAGATACAGACGATCCAACAACACTTTTTTGGCACAAATAATTTCTTTGGCAGCTTCGGTGGTTTTGGTTGTCCATTTCTGCCTTAAAGGCAGCATCTGAGTTTCCATTTGACCAATATTGGAGTATAACACATCTTCAACTTGCACTTACTCTGACAGAAAGTTTTTTTTAAAAAATATCATACATTGCATGGACCACTTTACAACAGAGATATGAAGGGGGGCGGAGCTAACTCTCAGCGAAGTTGCAGTGAACTTTGGGGGCTCCTGAAGAGACTGCGAAATAGATGTGTTTTCATGTGCCTAAACAACTAAGGCACGCTTCGGTGCCAGGAAGACGGTACGAAGAGCTGAGAGCTTGAACGGGGGGGGGGGGGTCCTTAGAAACAGGCAATTTCAAGGATTTCTCTCTGTTTTGCTCTGTGCTGAATCATATCTATCCCGGGCGCCATCTTGAAGAAGCTCGGAAAGCTGAGAATCCGTCCTCCCACGGCCTAGATACAACAACATCGCAGCGAAAAAAGCTATTAAGAGTGAGTGAACTTGGCTCGTTAAAAAGTTTTACTGAGAACTGTAAGTAAGAAGTCTGGAGGAGGAGGAGATAATTCAAGATTATTCACGCTGGCCATTAGCCACCCAGGGGGGGAATAGGTGAATTGGTATTTCCCCTGCTGGAGTAAGTACAAGATTATATTTTTTTTTAATGGTATGTACCGAAGAGAAATAAATAAGTAATCTTCAACAAAGGGAATAAAGTCTACTTTCATTTTCCCAGCAAAAAGCCTTTATTTAAGCCTGGACACTGCTACTTTCGGTTTCTCAGCAAGAGGCTTGAATTTTTTTCTTCTTCTTTTGGTTATTTAAAGGCATACTAACCTAATTTGACTGTGTGGATTTGATTGACTTTTTTTGGATATAAAAATTTGGAAAGTAGCCCTGGATACAAAATTAGAAAGTAGCCCTGCAGGAAGTGGTTCGAGTTGGTGTTGATAAAAATGGCTTTTGAAAATCTAAAAGATGATCGTGAAAGCCAGGCCTTGTTGGTGGATTTTGTGATGGATTTTAGAAGAGAAATGGAGCAACAAGTCAGAGAACTCTCTGAACAAATTGGGCAAATATGCTCCTCCCTTGTAAACTCGCGGGAACAGATTATAAACAATAGAGAAGAAAAAAGAATGGATCAGATGTCGGGTGAAGTTAAAGAAGTGGAGTATTTTGAAATGGGACACGAGATAGAAGAAGCAATTGTCATAATAACTGAGAATCTTAAGGAAGAAAAAAGAGGAAATGTTCAGAGAGCAAGCTGTCTCAAGAAGAAGAAGAATTTTTGGATTGAATTCAAGAATAACAGAATGAAAAAGAAGAAAGAAAAACAGAGGGGGGACTTAAGAAGAAAAAGAAGAAAAAGAAGAAGTGGAAGAACCAGTCGGAGGACTAAGAGGGAACATCAATAAGACAGAGTACAAAGTAAACAATAAGAAGAAGTTCAAAATGGTTGAATAATAAATAGAATCTTGTTTTTTAATTATATTAAATTAAAATAGATGCAAATGAAAATTTGAAATATAAATATTGCGGAAATTAAGTGGTATTAAGATAAATATTTTATTAATTAGATTAAATTTAAGTGGATGAAAAGGGAATTTGGAATATAAGTATCGTGAAAATTAAAGTGGTAAATATATGAAATAAATTAGATGGAACTGCAAATTTGGAATATAAGTATTGTGTAAACTAAAGTGGTATTAAGATAAATAAAAGGGTTATTTTATAAAAGAGAAGGTAAATAAAATAAATTATAGATGTCAATTTATTTTGGAGAAAATATTAAACCTGTATTTTGGGTTAATAAATATGTGGTGGATAAGCGAAGTATAATACCATTGTAATTGGAGAAATTTGTTTTTAGATGTGATATTAGAAATTAAGAATCAGATAAGAGATTGTATTTTAGAGGTTAGTTTAGTGGTAAGAAGAGTCTATAAGTAAAAATTTGAAGCCTTTTTTGACTGGATAGTTATGGAAAATGATGTATAATATGTTATAAGAGATATTGAAGGGGGTAATACCATTGTAATCAGAGACTTCTTTTTTAGATGTGATATTAGAAATAAAGAATTAGATAAGAAAGATTTTATTTTAGAGTAGTTTAGTGGTAAGAAGAGTGTATAAGTAAAAGTCTGAAGTGTTTTCTTTATGATGGGATAGATAAGGTTAGAGGAAAAATATGGAATGTTAAAGTATTAACCAGTTGGGTTAATGAATATGATAATTTTTGTATTGATTATTAATTTCGTTTGGATTAATATTTGTTGTAATCGATGGCCACCACCCTTGTGTGTAACCTATGTAGTCCTAGCCCTAAGGCTATCCAATTTTCCTTACCTGTATCTGTAATAAATAAATAAAGCATTATACAACAGAGATATGAAGAATTACTTTGGCTTATGCAAGAGGCTTCTGCTCACACAGTGGAATTTTAAATATTTTTTTCTTTGAGCATCTGACTCTCAGGTTACATTAGCATCTGTTTCTGAAACTTCTCCCCTCTCAAAAACTGTTGAGTGTGTGTGTGTGTGTGTGTGTGTGTGTTGCTGTTTGACAAAAACAAGTCTCATAGCCCAATCCTACTGCCTGCTCATCTGTTGCAGCCCCCAGGGACCAGACAGCCTAGGAAAAGTAAGTAAAGACTTTTTTTTTACTTACTTCCCTGTAGGCCACCTGGTCCCCAGTGGGTCTCCTCAGACCTACACCAGCTGTTTGGCTGGCATAAGTCTGAAGAGCCTCTAGGGTTGAGTCTGGGCTGGGAAAGGGCTTTGATTTGGTATGTGCAACTGCCATTGAGATCCATCCCTTCCTGGCCCCAAACTGTCCTCAGCCTGGCTTGAGCCGCCGCCCTGCCCCCACCACCAATCTACCTGCTCTGACAGCCGTTTTGCAGCCCACCAATGCTGGTGCAGGGCTTACCAGCTCCCCTTGCTGTCAGTAGTGGGCAGCAAAATGACAGCGCAGCAACAGCACCAGAGGCACCAAGTTTATGTTGGTGGATCACAAGATCAGCCATCACAAAGCCAGCATACGCTTGGGTCTTTCTGAAGGACTTTCAGGATATCTGAAGGATATCTGGCCTTTCAGAAGGCGTTTGACACGATCCTTCACTAAAGGCTGTTGAGAAAACTCCACAGTCAGGGAATTAGAGGGCAGGTCCTCTCCTGGATTAGGAACTGCTTGAGTGGGTGTCAGTGGGCAATTTTCACAATGGAGAGAGGTGGAAAGCGGTGTGCCCCAAGGATCTGTCCTGGGACCTGTACTTTTCAACCTCTTCATAAATGACCTGGAGACAGGGGTGAGCAGTGAGGTGGCAAAGTTTGCAGACGACACCAAACTTTTCAGAGTGGTGAAGATCAGAAGAGACTGTGAAGAGCTCCAGAAGGATCTCTCCAAACTGGGAGACTGGGCAGCAAAATGGCAGATGCATTTCAATGTAAGTAAGTGTAAAGTCATGCACATTGGGGCAAAGAATCAAAACTTTATATATAGGCTATTGGGTTCTGAGCTGTCTGAGACAGATCAAGAGAGAGATCTTGGGGTGGTGGTGGACAGCTCGATGACAGTGTAGATCCAATGTGCAGCGGCAGTGGAGAGGGCTAATTCCATGCTTGGGATCATTAGGAAAGGCATTGAGAACAAAACAGCTAATATTTTAATGCTATTGTACAAATGGATGGTAAGGCCACACCTGGAATATTGTGTCCAGTTCTGGTCGCCATATTTCAAAAAGGATATAGTAGAGATGGAAAAGGTGCAAAAGAGAGCACTCAAAATGATTACTGGGCTGGGGCACCTTTCCTATGAGGAAAGGCTATGTCGCTTGGGCCTCTTCAGTCTAGAAAAGAGGTACTTGAGCGGGGACATGATTGAGACGTACAAAATCATTCAGGGGATGGACAGAGTAGATAGAGAGTCTCTCTTTTCCCTCACGCATAACACCAGAACCAGGGGACATCCATGAAAGTTGAGTGTTGGGAGAGTTAGGACAGACAGAAGAAAATATTTCTTTACCCAGCATGTAATTAGTTTTTGGAAGTCTTTGCCACAGGAAGTAGTGATGGCATCTGGCCTGGATGCCTTTAATAGGGGATTGGACAAATTTCTGGAGGAAAAGTTCATCACAGGGTACAAGTCAAAGTAGGTAGAGCAAGCTCTTGGTTTTAGAGGCAGGCTGCCTCTGATTGCCAGATGCAGGGGAGGGCACTGGGACACAGGTTGTATCTGTTGTCTTGTATGCCCCCTGGGGCATTTGGTATTTGGTGGGCCACTGTGACATACAGGAAGCTGGACTAGATGGACCTTTGGCCTGATCCAGCAGGGCTCTTCTTATGTCCTCAAGCCCCTTAAACTCATTGAATTTGCTTCCCAGTTCCTTGAATGCTGGCTTAAACTTTTTGTGTGTACACTAAGCATGTGTTAAGCATACATCTAAAAGGGTAGTTTGTGAGCACTTACTGGGCAGATACAATCACCAAGAAACCCTGATCATTTATAGCTTCCTATCAAGTATATTCCTCTCAAGTATATTATCTGAGGCAAAACTGGGTTTTCTATTGTGTAGTGTGAGGGGAAAAAGCCCTAAGCACGTGAACTTACTTGGTGTCTATATCATGAAAAACAGTCCATCTTGCAACAGAGGAAATAAAGGTTCAAGGTGGCAGAGAAACTACTTTCTGGAGAACAGTAGGGAAGCAGAGGTTTCATAGAAACATGGAAGATGAGTGGGAGCTACTCAGTGCTGAAAAGCAGCCATGTTGAAACAACTGTATTAAACTATTTGACAACTTGGAAGGTAAAGGTGAAAAGAAGAAAGTAAAAAAGGGTGCTTTTCTTTCCAAGGGCACAGTGGTAAAATGTGCTGAACAAAGTGGCTTAGAGGAAGGATAGGGCATCTAAGGACTAGCACCTGTGCAGCAGATTTGAAGAAGCAGTAAACTGTGTGCACCCAAACTGGAGTATATGTAAGAAAATGCTGATGGAGAACAGGGAAGGAAGATACTTTTAGCTTTAAATATCTCCTTGCAAGTGTCAAAAACAGGGATGAAAGGTGAGCTTCCAGGAATGTAAGCTCCTTTTTAATTCTTACCTTGTAGTAGTTGTTCAGTATCACAATGCATTGGAATTCCTGAATAGATGCTATGAGTGCTGGACAGTTTTAAGGGACTATGGCAGCTTTTTCAAAAAAAGTTTATTTACAATTTAGTTGATTTGGTAAAGGCTGGCATTTCCTCAATGATCTGAGCCTCATAAGAAGCAGCTATGCTGATGGAGTCCACACTGCATTTAATGGAGATAGTGTGGCAATCAAGAGGCCTTCAGGAGGTAGGTAAAAATATTTGCTACTTACCTCTGCATAGGCATCCTGATAGCCTATGGGTCTCCTCAAACCCATGTCAGCTATATAGCTGGCATAAGTCTGAGGGTAGGAAAGGGGTGGGGCAGGTAGGAAGAGAGGGGATAAGATTCTGGTACATATTGGTGCTGCCAAGATCCACCACCTCCTTCAAACTCCCCCCTCCCATCTCCTCACCCCAAAACTCCCCCTCCTCTCCACCTTCCCACAACATACCCCTGCTACCAGCACCAGCAAAGCCTCTTGGAGCTGCAGCCACACATGTCCATGCCTCTTCCATTTGTGGCAATTGCCCAGAAGCGTGCAACAGCAGCCTGGCTTTCATAAAAGGCCTTGCATTGCTTGCCAGAACAGCACAAGGCCCGGATAGTATTGGGCATTAGCATAGCTAAGGGGGACCAGGGCCCCAAGTACCACGGTAGGGGGTGTCAGCAACTGCCCTCACTGTGCCACTGTGCTTTCTGCAACAACATCAACCATGCAACCTTCATTTAGACCTGTGGTTGGCAACCTTCAGTCTCGAAAGACTATGGTATAAGCCTACCGCACCCGGTATTCCCAAGCAGTCTCCCATCCAAGTACTAACCAGGCCTGACCCTGCTTAGCTTCCAAGATCAGACGAGATCGGGCATGTGCTGCGCAACTTCCAAGCTGCGTCCTTGTCCACTCCCCCCTCTGTACTCACATTTTCCCCCTCCACCACTGCCACAGCCCCAACCTGCAGAGTCTGCAGCTGTCCAAGCGAGCCACTTCTGGGTACCATTTTTGCTGTATTTCCCTTGATTGCCTAGAGAGCATGAGCTGGAGGTAAAAATAAATGAGATTTAAAGAATTCTGAAGCCCCCTGATCCTGCCTCACCCTCATTTCTCTCTGCTTCTCATTCTCCAGAGCACTATACAAAGTTGTTCACTGTCCTCCACCCATAGCTTGCTCCCAACACTTTGTTAACAATGAGCTGCAAAACACAGTGAGAGAAGAAACGGAAACCCCATGCCCACTTCAATTTTGAAAGAGCATCATTCCAAACTGCAAGGGGAGCTGCATGGCATCTGGGAGTTTTGCTTGCAGTGGGAGGGCAGGTTTTTCTTTCTCCCTGCCAAGGAGGGGGGCTGGCAAGAATGCAGGATGTCCCTGGGCAAAATGTGATCAAAGTAGGGGAGGGTACAGAGAGAGGGGGAGGAGCCATCACTCCCCCTCTCTCTGCAGCTTGTGCTTCCCCTCCCCCATGTCCAGAACTAAGCCCTCCAAAGGGAAGGGCTCTCCCTTGCAAATCAGACTTGGGAAGGGGGCTGTTTATGTGTTTCAGAGCCACTTTGGGATGTGCTTTTTGAAATGCATACATGGAAAATAGGGGGCGCCAAACAAGCCCTACCCCTACCCCTCCTTCCCCCCTACCCCTCCTTATCAGTCTTTGGCTTAGCTATGGTCACCAGTGCAAACAGCTAAGAGGCAAATCACATATGGACGGGGCTTCTTTCCTTATCCTATGCATGTTTACTCAGAAGTAAGTCCTGTGGATGTCACCAAACCTAATGTGTGTACAGGATTGTACCCTGTTTACATGGAAACAAGATCTGCTGCATTCAGTGAGCCTGGCACCCAGGCAAGCTCACATAGGACTATAGCCTGATCCTCTGCATGTTGATGTGGAATTAAGGCTGAAATCCTGTGTGCAGTTGCCTGGTGGAAATGTTTGTGGAACACAGTGGAATTGGTTTCTGAGTGACTTTGCTGTAACCCTGTGTGTCATGTGTAAGTCTTACTGAAGTTGATGGAGCCTCCTTTTGAATAACATGCAAAAGAGTGGACTGTAAGGTTACATCCTGTGCACACTTAGTTGAGCGCAAAGTTGGGGGTAAAATGGAACTCGGTGAGATGGGAAACAGTGCCACAGGGTTCATGTTGTGTCTCCTACTACAGGCAAACACAGCTGCCTGTAGCTTTTTTTTTTTTTTTTTAAATTCCACAAGATTGACACCTTGCATATTATTTCCTACAGCAAAACATGTGAACTGGCATTCAGAAACTCCCATTGCTGAATATGATGTTCACTGTATCCTCCCATGTTCACCATGGCAGCAAAAATCTATGAAGAATTCCACTGAGTTAGTGAGGTGTGATGACCTTCCCTTCCTGGAAACACGTGGGCTATTTTCTGTCAGCCTCTACTTTTCCAAATGTTCTCCCATTTGAGTCTTAAAAAATTTCAAAAGACTTCACTCACAACTCATATCAAGCAGTTCAGAATGGGGTTTGCTAGTGCATCCCTATAGACTCTTCAATGTAACGGCGGTATATAAGCCATCAAGATATATGTGGTAGCAAATCCTTGTTAGCAACCTCTCAATAATTAGAACAGAACAGAATCAAACTAAATGTTGCCTTGTGACTTAAAGAATTAAAGGGACAATGTATAGAGTGACCTAGTACTATTAATCATGTTTATGGACAGTCAGGATTTTCCTCAATATAGTTATGCCCAGGCAATAGTGACCTTTCTTTGTTATCCCCTGACACTGGTATAACCCTAGTTCTTTAGGGCATATGAAAAACATCTTTCAGAAGGATGACTGGCTGCACTGGAGGCACGAGGTTGAGAAGGATCACCATGGTTCAAGTCCCTACATTTTCCTGTTTTCTTCATCATTTGGGTGATTCTCCCAAATGAACTAACCCAGAAGTTAAAGGTTTTCCTTTTTCCTTTCCTCTCTTCCTTTCTGCAGAAAACTGCACATAGCAACTCCTTCAACTATAATAGACCAGCCAAATGTCTTTTGAAATGATGGATAACATCTGCAGAGGAAAGATTTATACATTGCAAGACTCTGTGGGGAATGCATTGTAGCCTTGAGAGATCTGTACAGAGACACATTGCACACCCTTTCAGGATGGCGGGGATAGGTTGTCTAGTATCAGAGATACAGGATAGATTTTGCCCTCACAGCAGCATTGTTCCTAGGTTACATTTCCACATGAAAGTGAATGACAGCCATTCACTTACATGGGAGAAATTAAAGGGTGCATTTGGGAACCTGCACCCTTCCTAGGTGATCCCAGCCATGGAGAATCAAGCCTGCTGCTGCATTCCTAATCCCATGCTGGGCTCTGCTTCCTTGTCAAGACAGAGGAGCGTTAGAAACTGGTTTCTGTCTGTCTCAATAGCACTATGCTGTATTTGCATGTGTGGTGTTTGCGCTTCCAAATCTTCATTCAAAAGGCTGCATGATCTTGGGATGGTCGCGTTTTATATAACTAACTGTTCCAACTTAACCGTCTGGTTTTTCTCAGATTTGCAGAGTAAAGATTACTCTGGATGTTGATTTACTTCATTGTTGTTCTCTTAAACTAGACTTGAATATCTCTTTTTTTCTTTTTAATGAACATCCTGGCAAATGTACTCAATTCTTATTCCTGCCCTAATTTTTTGCCAAGCAGGATGTTCCGAAGGAGGCTATATAGTTCTGTTTCTGAAGGTCCTTAATACCAGGAAGGGAGAGTTCATGGGAACTCCAGGTTAAACCTCTCTGAACTCTTTCAAGAAAGGGTGGGAAAGAAACAGGATGACTAAAGAGGGAGATAATAAAGGCTCATAAATGAAAAAATGGAAGAGTATATAAAAGTAAGTTATTTTCTTTCTCAGAACGCATTCAATCAAACAGATTGGGAGGATCTTCATGACAAACAAAAGACAAATTTTCATCATGAAACACAATTATCTTGTGGAATGTATTGCCACAAGATGCAGTTATGACAATTAGCTCAAAAGTTTATAGAGAACTTAAGGTAGATAGTCTGCCAATGACTAACAGCACTTGTAGCCTAATGAAACATCCACTGAAACAAGAAAGTATACCTCTTATACTCCATGGTAGGTCCTGGCTAGATGGACCACAAAAATACTACAAAAAATAGCAAAATCTGTTTGACAAGAGACAGTATGAGCAATGATAAAGAGACAGGTATAAGCAATGATAACTCATACCTTGTTCAACCATCTACAGAAGTATCATCTTTCTCTGACCTTAGTTGTCTAAACTTCAGCCTCCACCCAAACACCACCTGACAAACTATATCATTTTCTAATCAGAGTCTCTAATAGTAGCATAGCATTTTTAAAAATCAGTAATCTTTTAAAAGTGAGAGCTGTAACTGTTGTGCTACAGAAGAGTTAAGGATCAGCCTACAGAACCTTTGAAAATTCTTGTCTCTAGGATTTCCACGGTGATACAATCTAACATGTTGGGGTGTGTGTGTGTGTGGTTGTGTTCTGTTCTGCAGAGATATCCATATTATCTCTTGATTTTATAATATTCATGAATCTTAACCGCTTCCTCAACCAACCCTGAAAATTCAGTTCAACTATTTGTATTTTGAAAGTAAAATTGTTCATACTTGGATAGATTATTTTCGTGAGAGAATGAAGGTTGTATTCACCAAATAGTTTAAGCTGCTGCTCGAGAACTAAAAAAGCTTGTCACTGAGATTGAAGAAGCTGTTCCACGTGTTGCTTTTACAAACACATCTTATATTGGTGTTACACCAGTTTAATAGCCCAATCCTATCCAAATTCTTATGCTGAGGTACAACCTCTGCTGCATCCAATGTGGGAATTTTGGTTGCTGGAGGACTCCTCAATGTAAGGGGACCTTCAGCCCGTACCCTAAGTAAAGCCCCAGCAGCATCTATGGGGCTACTTGGATCCATGCCAGCTCAATAGCTGGCACAAGCCAGTCGTTTCCCTCCGCTTGTCAGATTTTCAGGCTTGGGGGGGGATAAGATATGGTGGAGGACTCCTACCCCATCCTTTGGCCCCCTCCCAGGCTTGATCCACCCTCCTCCTGCCCTATAACCCCCCTGTTCTGCCCTCCCAACCCCCCAGCAGAGCACCTACCTGGTGGCAATAGGACAGTGCAAGGTTTTCAAGCTGCAGGAATGGGCCTCTGCACTGCCGTGATGTGCCTTATGGCACATTTGTGAAAGTGCATGTGCTTATCCTGCTGGCAGGGACCGGCACAGAATTGGGCAGCCTGTGTTACAGTCATTGCCCCTCCCCCCTCAAAAAAAATCCTGGGCATTGTAATCAGCTTAGAGAACCTAAGACCTCTTCCTTTTCCTTGGAGAGTGGGAATGACTGCTATACCCATGTAACTAGACAGGACAGACAGGACAGTCCTAACCAGTACTGGCACAACAGGGCCACACAGCCCACACTGTGTCCAGCTCTGGATTTAGGTAGGCTAGATGTCTCTTCAAAGTAAGGGAACATTTGTTACCCTATATAGCACCCTTACCTGCCCAGTGGGGCTACTCAAATCTGTGCCAGCGAAATCCCTGGCGCAAGTTTGAGAAACCCCATTAGGGCTTCAAGGTCCAGGAAGGGGATTAGGATATGATGATTTCCTCCACCAACCCTGCCCCCTCCTGGGCCCAATCCACCCCCTCCACTGCACCACAAAAAGCAGCTCTTACCTGCTCCAGTGCCCATAGCTCCAGATTCAGCACCAGAAGAACAGCACAGGACTTCCCACCAATATTCCTTACTCTAAAGCAGTGATTTTCAACTAGTGTGCCATGACATACTGGTGTGCCGCAAATGGTCTGCAGGTGTGCTGTGGGAATTTGGGGGAGAGTCATTTATTATTAGAACCATTGGGGGATGTTAGCCCCCCACCAGCAGCATGGGGTGCCTTGTCAATTATCAAAAAGCCGATGGTGTGCCTTGACAATTTTAGCAACTTGTCAGTATGCCCTGAGATGAAAAAGAAAGTCACCACAAATGTGCTTTACAGCATGTTTGCTATGGTTAATGCTAGTGCAGCACTGCTGTGCCGGTTGGCTGTATTACATTAGGATTGCACTGTGATGCTGTAATCCTATACACATTTCCCTTGGAGTAAGTCCCAAGGGAATTTGGGACTTTATTGGACCTAATGTCCAAACAGTCATACACAGATTGCACAGCAACATCTCCCTCTCTCTGCCTTTGATACATTTATCAGAAAGCTGATGGATGCAACCATTTCTCAAATGTATACACAAATGCACACACAAAAACTGCAGCACCCTTCACATATTATGATGTGCATGTTTTTCCTGACATGGAGATTAACCAATGTGTTGGGGTTTGGGGGACACTTGCGACTTCCTATGCAAACAAATAAATGTCTTTAAACTAGACTGATGCAACAGCAACACAAAACAAACTTTGCTCCAAACTTTCTGTTATAGGCAGATATGCTGAAACAAATATTCCAGCCTATTGATTTAAATAGCATGAAGATGAGTTAAATCCAAATTAGCAGGTTCTAATGGTCTGGGGATTACACTGTGCAACTTGTCTATTACAGTTGTCATTGTTTCTCTTTTCTTCCGTCTTCAAGATTCCCTTGGTGCAGGGAGGGCACAAAGGGGAAATACTGTTCATTTCATGGCTTGTTTGTGGGCTTGCTGAAAACATTTGGCTGGCCACTGTTGCAAACAGTATGGTATACTAAATGTACCCTTAGTCTGATGCTTCATATACTTTTTGGATAGAAGCCGAAAACTTGGTTATTCGCTATAGCAGCATAATCAAAGATTAATGTTAATTAATTGTATTTCATGTATACATGCATGACTGAGAACAAAATCTGCTCCTTTTCACTGTAGGCAAATCACTGATTCATTTCTAAACCTGTCTGGCATTTCAGCTTTTCCCATTTGATTGTGATATTTGACACTCCTCCACCAGTATTCAAATTCACTCCTGTCCCAAAATCAATCCTAAAGGCTGTCTCATTTTTATGGCTTCATTTCATCTACACTGGATTAGTGTAATTTTCCCCCCAATGGGATTGATGGAATCTTCCATTATGGAGTTTCCAATTAGTGCAGAAAAAAAGCTGCCAGACTTTGCATCTTCATTCTATCCCTTGCGATAAAACAGAGAGACAGAAACGGAGCAAAGCACTATATTTAATGGCAACAGACTAATCTGTCAACACAATCTAATTTGAGTAATACACTTTTGAGTCATTAATTGCAGTACTAAGGCAAACTTCCCCCTATTCCTCATTGTTTTATCAGGACTCTACCAACACCCGCATGCAATAATCTACAGGCTGCCACATTGGGATCAACATTTTGAATTCAAATTATTATATCTGTCATTCAGCTGCTTAAAGGAGTATGGTCTCTCATATTCCCCACCTGGTTGACCTCAGATTGCCACTGTAGATTCAGAGAAGTTTGTGGGAGGAATCATGTGGAATAGCTGAAAGAGAGAGAATGAAAAGGCCTGGGTAATCCTTTTAGAGGAAAAGGGAGGCAGAAAGAAACTGCTTGAACTTTTCATTCAATAAAAACCTCCTTCCTTGCAGGAGTGGGGGAGAGATGGAGAAACAGTGGAGATGTACCATACTGGCAGCCTAATCCAATGTATTTACTCAAAAGTAAGCTCCATTGAGTTCAAGAGGACCTATGTCTGGGCCTATGTGTGCATAGGATTGCAGCTAATGATCTGTCTAGCGGGATCCTGTCATATGACCTGCATTTCACTAAGGTGCAATTGCTATTATTGCCTATTGCACTTCAGTAAGTGTCAATTGCCATTATTTTAAAGAAAAATTGACACTAACTGCATAAAAATTCCTTGGATAAGAAGGCAAAGTAGTACAGGGTTAGCCAAGGTGGGACTAGTGGGTACACTGCCCCACCTAGGGAACTATTTTGGCTCACATGATTTGGGGGGAAATTGTTTTGTTTTTTTTTTTAATTTGTAACATGAGAGAATGAAGTGCTTGGTTTTGGTCATCATCTGCTTAATGATGTCACTTCCTGCTTAATTACATCACTTCCCGTTCTCAGCAGACACCATGAATGCTAACTTTGGCCCTCTGTCTGAAATGAGTTTGACATCCCTGGTCTAGCTCTTTAATGAATACTTTACTGAAAACAAAAGAAATCTGGGACAAAAGGTTTTCCATGATAACAAAGACCAAAACAATGGCCAACTTCTTACTAGCTAAGAATAGATTTCTGGGCTTTTTCTGAAGTGTCTCTTAGCTCAATCCTATCCAACTCCTTACGTGGTGATACAGCAGCACCGTTGTGGCCTCTGCTAAATTCTGCAGGGGAGTTTTGGCTGCTGGAAGTCTACCCAAGACATTTGTTCCCTTGCTTGGGGTAAGACCGATGGGCTGTCGGGCAACTTGGACCTGCACCAGCACAATTGCTGGTGCAAGTTTGTGTTGCCCTAGGAAGGTGGATCAGGCTCAGGAAGGAGTTTGGGATTTGGTGTGCACTGCTTCCAATCCCACTCTCTCTTGGGCATGATCCAACCTCCTCCCTGCCCCCAACACCACCCTGTTCTGCACCCCCACCCCATGCAACCCCCTCCCCACCTCCCTCCAGCCCTCTGCACTGGCTTACCTCCTTTGGCAGGTCTCCGTTTATCTGCCGGCATGCGTGGGAAGGTTCTAGCCCTCCTGTTGCCGCTCCAGCAGCACGCACTGCTGGAGCCTGCTTTGTGGCTGCTTTACAGCAAACAGCACCAATGGAACACGCATTCCACCAGGATGGCAGCCCAACAGGATTTGGCTATCTATCATTTTCTTTGTTCCCTTTGGTGAAGCTGCTTTGAAGAAAGACTTTTTAAATGATGAGTGTTGCTAAAACAACACGCATGAAACTCCAAACACCTGGTACAATTTCCCTAGGGCGATTTGCCATGCACCTCCAAGGACTGTTCAAACATCTGAAATTCATTCCTGGGATCTCAAAAGTCCTTTCCATCAGTGACTGAATTTTTTTGGTTGAGATTCATGATACAGCAATGGTGATTTATATCAAAGATTGTACAATGGGGGCCATTCAGTGTTTCAAATTGTGATTGCCGTCGTGTATAAAATTAAAGAATGAACACAAGTATATCATAAACCCCCACATCACACATTTCTTATGAAAGACAATTCACTATAGCACAGCAATGTAGCGCCTGCACTCCTAGCTTCAATCTCTGGTGCATCCCTAAAATAGGAGGCAGCTAAGAAGCACTGGTAGTTGGCAAAACAAAGTGATCATATGATGATACAAACATGCATGTGCACACATGCACCAGTTTGTAGTGTATTCATTGAGTGTGAACGTTGAACGTTGAAGTATTTCAAAAGGAGATGACATAAGAGCAAATATATGATACTGTACCCAAGGGAAAGCATCAACAATACTGAACCCCACTCTCCACTATAACATTTAGAAGTACTTGCTACATTAATTGGGGCCATCGCTTCATGTGTCCTCATGCCCTCAATCCATGTTCCCAGTAGCTTTAGTAGAGGAAAGAGTTTCACAATGCAATATAATCAATCCATATGAATGAATACTTTCAAACATCATGGCAGGAACAAAAAGGTCATGGTAGGTTTCATCTCTATAACAAATGTAACTTCTCCCCTAGCAAAGAAGGGACCAACCAGACTTTTCCAAAGGTTTGTTTTTGGGGTCCTAAACCTGACGGCTCTGCCAGCTACAGCAATGTGAAAACAGCTACTGCTGCATCCAGCTACAGCCCCGATTCCTCTCCCTGTTTCACTCACTCCCTGCCTCCCCCCACCCCAATACAACTTAATGCTGGCTGGCACTGCTGGAGAGCCGGCCAGCCCTTCACATGGCGCTGAGGCTCAGAACTGACAGGCACTGATTCAGCGCCAGTGGCCCCTCGTCTGTGGGTGCCACGGACATGCCTTATGGCATGTTAGTGACACCCAGCACTGGAGCTCAGTGCCGGCGCTGAGGAGGATTGGGCCATTAAGCTGCAAGTTTAAGTTCACTTACTAGAGAGTATCCCCCATTGAACACACTGGTACTTCTGAGTAAACTTGCTTAGGCTTCCACTGTTAATCTGTATTACTCATACTGCAGTGATGAAGATTTAAGCGCAACAGAATGCTCACAATAAACTGTTGATGCCTGCAGCAAAATTTCAAGTAGAATTTGTAGATTCTTAATCAGATAAAACTAGCTAAAAATACTTACACTTTTAAGGGTACTTTTGCTCAGCTCTACAGTAAACTGAATTGTAATGGATATGGTATGAATTTCCTAATAAGTTAAGAAATGAATTCAATTTGTGTATTTTAAAGTAAAGGATGTGTTTGATTTCAGCTTGGTTCAGACAAGAGTGTGTGAAGAAATAAGTTCAAGAAAGCTGGAAGTTGTTAGTTCAAGTTACTACAAGTACCTGCCATGCCCTGATCCAAATGTCAAATGATATCATTGTTTAATCCTCTCAATAACTATTTTTTTTATTTCACCTGATCTATATATAAGTGGTCTGCAAAGAACAATCATAAACTCTGCTTCTAATATTTCTGAAGATTCATTTCTGAGACCAATCTGAAAATTGGCAGCTTTCTTGAAATGTTCACTACCCCCTCTGTTTGGAAATGCCCCCATCTGAGCTGATAGGGAACAAGATAATGCCTTTCTTTCCCCAAGCATCCCCTTCCTACAAATTCAAGCCAGGCTTCCAGTTCCTTCTGTTTTAATGTGTATGTTTTTCTTGCCTAATTACATTTCAGAAGGGATTTCTTAAACCACCTGAGATGAGGTCATATCCATGGCAAAATGAACTGAGAGAACTTTCTTTAAAAAACAAAACAAAAAACATAGCTAACAGATGCTTGAAAAGTATTCCCTTTCAGTCATTCTTTCAAAAACCTTACATGATCTCATACATTTTGTGTCCATTCCATTTAGCTGTGGCAGTTTTAAAATAGTGTTCCCTTCATATGCGTCTTTGAAAAACTGTGTATTTCAAAGCAGAGAGCTATGAAAGAAGAGAGGCTGATAACCTATGGAGACTACACACTGCGGGATGCTTCTGAGGGTAATGTTGAGGTTGAAGTGAAATTCGTCTCCCATCATAAATGACGTTTCAAATGCAACATGGAATTTTACTTGTTTAGTGAGATTTATAGGCCATCTTTCAACATAAAGCTCCCAGGGTGGAATGGCATATAGACAACAGTGGTGGATTATTTAGAGCTGTTTTCAAAGGCAGAACCCTCCTTTTGCCGATTAGATCCTTATCTTGAGAAATGTACATTTGCCACCAAACTTTTCATCGTGCTGTGTGAGAATTGTCTACTCTGTGAACTCAGTTCAATAGTATTGTAATAAAAATGGTGAGTGGGGTCACTTGAATATCCTTGTTTATTGTATACCTTAAAATTATTTAATAGAACCTGGTGGCTAGAGGATTGCTTAAAAGAAGCATTATTGACCTTCATGGTTACTAACTAGAAGGATTTGTGACATACAACTTGTGACACTTTGGCTATCATCTGGAGATACTGAATTGGAAGCACAATATAGCCACACAGGAAACAAATGTCTGAATTCTTTCAACTTACTTGCAAGAAGCAGCTTGAGATAGTTGTATGTGCTGCATGCTGTTTGCTTTAGAAGAAACCATTCCTATGATCAAGGCCTAGGAGAGGGGGGTAAAGGGGGTAATTTGTTCCTGGGTCCAGGGTCAGAAAGGGGGCCCAGGAGCCAAAGGTGGGGGCCCAGAAAGTTTCTGGGATCTTACATTTTCCTATCTCACCTGAACTCACTGCTTGTGCATGATGCTGGGGACACAACTGTGGGCATGCAACGGCAACTGCTGCTGCAAGCCATGCACACCAGGCCCAGGAAAGCATCCATGACCCTCCTTAACACAGTGTCATATCTAGGAGAAACTGGCCTGCTACAGTTGCTCTTTGGCTTGTGGATTCGATAACCATGAAGGAGTATATAGGAGCTCAGGTACACCACTGCTGGGCTACAGCTGCTGCATAAGTTCATTTTGGTGCACACAGCACACTGTCCATTCTAGTGTTAGCCCAAACACAAAGATGCAAATTTTCTGCAATGATTTCCTATATTTCAAAGATTTTAAAGAGAATGTGTTTGGTTTACCATATTACTGTATTGAGCTGCCAGTACCACATGGTGGGGTAGACCTGGACTCTGCATCAAGAAGCCTGGTAGACTTTCCTCCATTCTGCTCAACCCCATTGCCCCCCTCCCCATTTGGGAAGAGGCCCCAAAAGAAACTTTGTACCCCCTGATAAAATTCCTCTCAGAAGCCCTGCCTATGATAGACTAATGGCCCAATCCTATGCAGGCCTTTTGCTGCCAAAACTAGTGTTCTGGCAGTGTAAGGTCCTTTACAGCTGATGCAGTTTGGAGCAACTGGACTGCTCCTGCAATTGGAAGCCCACCAGTGGGGCCCAGATGTCCCCTGGCACTGATAAGTCAACACAGAGTGGGAGAGATATGGGAAGGGGGCAAAATGGGGCAAGGAAGGGAAGGAACTGAGAGGAGACCATTGTAGAATGGGGAGATCACAGCCTGGAAGGAGGTGTTTCAGCCACAGCAGTGCCGCCAATATCCAATCTGCCTTCCCTGGTCTACTCAGTTCTATGCCAGCTAAATTGCTGGCACAAGTCTAAGTAGATCTGTTCTGGTCCCAGAGGCTTACAAATGTTCCCTTAACCAGAGGAGACCTCTGGGACTGCCCCCCCCCCATGCAGCATGACCTCTAGTGGTGTGGCTGCATTGGTGGGGGAGGAAAAGAATAGGATTGGGATGTAATGCTCTCTAATGTGATATGCTTCCACATGCCATCATAAGTGTGATCATATCAAGGTTGCTTTTTTTTGCAGCATTTTATCAATGTGCATGGATGCATCTAAATCATGGGAGGGGGATAGATGCAAGTAAACTGAAGAAACCTAAAGCCACATTATGCTTGAGTTCCTCTATTAAACCATTTCTGACCAATGTTTTACATATGCAGTAGGGACCAAATGTGTACACCTGTGGGCCAGGCCAAAACAGGTTATGTGACTTGGGGCACAATCCTAACCAGGTCTACTCAGAAGTAAGTCCTAGTTTGTTCAATGGGCTTACTCTCAGGAAAGTGTGGTTAGGATTGCATCCTTAGGCTGCAATCCTAACCACACTTTCCTGAGAGTAAGCCCATTGAACAAAATAGGACTTTCCAGTACCAATGTAGCTACATTCCAGCCCAAGGTAAGGAAACAAATGTTCCCTTGAGGAGGCCTCTGTGACCACCCCACAACCACAGGACACACTGCACGCCTCACTGGCAGAATGGCATCCTTGCTGGAAAGTTGGATAGGACTGGGCCCTAATTCTTTTTGTTAAATCAGAATCCAGGAGCACTGAACTGAATAGTAGAGCAGCAAACCACTGGAATAATAAAAGAAAGGAAGAGGGGAAATCTGCTCATCCCACAAGTGTCTTCAGTGTTCTCTCCACATGAGGAAATGGACCCTGTGAAAGGCTGCCTCAGGAACTTCCTGCCACTCAGGGAAGTAGAGGATGTATAATTTATTGCACAGGGTCCTAGAGAATAAATAGGGCTTCCCAACCCTAGGAACTTATACTGTGTGAAACTCTTGGCCATTTCAGCAAATGATTATTGTATCCTTTGCTGGATGACCTGAGCCTACATAACACAGGCACAGAAATGCAGAGGAATGTGTATGTATTGTGGGTATGTGTTTAACACATATACATAAACCTGTCTACAAAAACCAGCTAAAACGCACTAGAAATACACAGCCCTTAAATACAGGTTTTTATAAAGGACACAGAAAAATTTCATGCTCATGGAAAACGATGTGAATTTACAAAGTCTTGATATTTGTCATTGAAGTGCTTGGATCCTTGCACAGAAAACACCAAGTAAGAATGAAGAGTTGTTGCAGTTGAGTTATTTGTTATGGAATTCCTTATGAACAATGTCTATGCTATGCTTTTCCCTTAATTGTAATTTAAACCAAATTAGATTCAAATTGTTTCTGCCTGGATTTGTTTTAGAACAAACAAGAGCTTTAGCTCAAATAATTGTCTGCAAAGGCTGTGCATACAATCAGTAGGAAACTCACCAGGAGGTTATCTGATATCTCGTTTGATGTATACTATTCTTTCATTTTCTTTAGCAGTTTAAGGGCAGCTTTGAATGTTTCTTTTCCCAAACCCTTTGCTCTTAAAGAACTTACATAAAGAATTTCATAAAGAACACAACCAGTGGATTTCTCAGTTTTGGTTTGTAAGGTCTGCGTCAGACTCCCATCTGACTTTTGGAAATTAAAAAATGTGCGACTGGCCTGGTTTTTATTTTTCTCCAGCAAGTGAGGAAAAGTAAGATCCAAACACCATTGAGGAGCCATTGCCCCTTTTGCAGCACAACAAACTGAAATGTTAATCAGCTATATTCACCCTCCTTTCCCTGTAACTACTCTAGAGTGTAATCTGTGAGTTTACAGAGTTAAGTGGTTCTGTTCTTTAGCCTGGAAAAACACAGCTGCCCGTTTCATCTTCAGCTTAGTGAATTCTTTTGCTTAAAGTGCCCTGTTGCTGATTAGGCTAAACACAGACTATCCTGAGACCACTGCTGTATTGACTTTGGAGGACAAGGCATGCTTTGAGCATCAGTAAAAATGGTATTCTGCTGGCAATTTAAATGCCATCTAAAATTTAAGGGGGGGGGGCTAGTTCATTCTCTTCTTCTCGCTTATAAATGATGTTGCACCTCTGAAGTAGTAGAGCTTAGTTAACATCTTGGGTGAATGAATGAATCCTTAAAAGAGGTTGTGTTGTGTTCTGAAATCCTTCCCCAATCTCTTACTCCTTTGCAAGTGTGCAAGTCAGCCTTTGAATTGAAAGGTGGAAATGATGAGGCTGTCATGCCTCAAAGATATCTTTAACAACAGAGGAGTACGACCTAAAGAGAATATAGAGAGGGTGGTTGTGCCCTAAGCAATTACCTCAATCTGAGGGATATCTTATTCCTATTATGCTTCATTTTTTGTCTTCCCATCTCCAGACTAAAACTCCAAAACAAGGCTGCTTTTCCATTAGCCTTTGCCCCACCCCTCTCATTAACCCTTCACCTTCAGGGAGAAAGACAAGCAATTTGCTCTTCAGCTGCCCTGAAAACATCTCATTCTGTGTCTTAGAATAGGCTCATTAGCATTAGGTGTACCTGACATTAATTTTGAGAAGACAGAGGAAGTGGTTTGGTTTAGATCTGACCCACTGAGTAGCTGAGAACAAAGGTTTTCCTTCAACACCAGCATTGTATTTCATTTGAAGCTTTCAGCAGTCAGTTAGTACTTTTCTTCCATTAGAAGAAAGTTGTGGTTTAAAGACAAGTTGGGGAGGGGATAAGAGAAGAGGCTAATGTAAACATACCAAGAAGGAATAATCTTCTTGGAAGGATAGTTTTTATCACTTGTGATGGTGCAATTTGAGGTGAACATTGCCACTAGAAACACTGTGGGCCAGTTCATACTCTCATCTAATGCAAGAGAACTACGTTGTATAAATCATATTGGCAGTGACATGAAGAAAGTTTGGAGCTTGCATGCCCCCCTCCACATATAGAACATGTTTGTATAACTGGAAATGTTCACACATGTATTTCTATGCCCATAATCAATCTTTACATGATCAATCAACGGAAAACCAGGAGTGAACATGGTGTTTGCAAGTACTCACATGAACATACAACAGACACCAAAATACAGCACTAAGCCTGGCTCAGGTGTCTTACATCCTGTGCTATCAGGGCAGGCCCCAGGCTGTTGGAGTTAAAAGGGGTTATCTGTAATACTGTAGCACCACCCTTATTCTGGTCAGGGGTGGTTCACTGACCCTCCAGTCCAAATGAGCTGAGGGACAAATGAGGGCAGGGCTCCCTGCACCCCCAGGAGGCTGCAGGAGGCTGTGGTAAGTACAGCCAAGCCCCTGCACCACCTGAGCGGTGTGATCCTGAGGATCGCGCCATTGCCTCCTGGCTGCGCCCGCCCCTTAAGGGAAAAGAGACCAGGGCCCTCAGGCCCACAACCCCCCCCCCCAGGGGAATGGAGCTTATTGTTCCACTAGGGAGCCCCAACACTGTGATCCCCCCCAAACTGTGCACCAGTCAGCTGCTTCCACTGGTGCTCCAACAGGCTTTCATTGCCCCAACAGACTTTGCACCTGGATTTCTGGGCAGATGAAGCAGCCCAGCTTGCAGTTTGGGGGAGATTGGAAGCACAATGCAGAGACTTTGTGGCAGAACAGTAAGCTCTGTTCATGCTGGGGAAGGGTTTACTGGCATGCAGCAGTCACCAGTTTGGAGACTGCTGCACTATTTAATACTTGACTCAGGCTGTCTTTACCATATGTGCCTCTGGCCTCTTCAATCTTCATCTGCCTGCTCTGGAATTGGACCCCCATCTGCAGCCTGCTTTGGAACATCAGGTCTGACAAGCTATCCATCTGTCAGGCCAAGGTCTGACAGCTATCCATCAAAATCCAGTTCTTAACAATGATCTACTGATGTTAATTCACTGTTTCAGCAGGTGAATCCAAGCAGAACTGAGTGGCAGCATCTTCATCCTTGCGCTTGTGTCCTTGCATCATTCCGCAACCTCATCCAAGGGACAGCTTCCCTTGCTTCTGGAAAGGACCGTTGTTCAAGCTCCTGTGACAATGGTAAAGAGCGGAAAAATAGAAGGGGTTCTGATGAGTATTTGGCAAGCAGGAGCAATGATTTCAGTCCCTGGCATTCCATGAAAGGGAGTAGAGGTTCCTAGCTCTTAGCTATTGCAAAAAAACAGGATGATTAGGTAACACGGTTGCTGGCAGAGACCCTTAATAATCCTGGTGATTATGAAAGGAAGACTCAAGCGTCAGGAGCTAGTCTACCAGACTAACACCACATGTTCCCCCCTTTATCTGCACATCCCAGTCCATTTTGGAAAGCCTGCCTCTTTTTTCATCATCTGCTGTGCCCACAGGCTCGCTGAGCATTTTCTCTTGTGAAATGTAATGCATTTCCCTCAGCTCTGCTAGTGAGCAAGTTTAGTGGCGTTCCCAACTCAGAGAGAAGATGCTCCTGTGATAGGAATTATGTGGAGACCCTAGAACGGGTGTCAAACATAAGGCCCGAGGGCCGGATGTGGCCAGCGGAAGCTTTTTATTCGGCCCTCAGGCTCTAATCTGCTGAGCACTGCTGTGGTGTTACTGCTGAAAGGGCAGCCCACGTGAAAATTGGGCTCTCTCATATCTTGAAATATGATCAAGGTTTGTGTATTTTCTCTTCTGTTGTTTGCAGCTAATGAGTTCTTAAGTAAGAAAAAAGTGCTTATTTTTTATTATGACTGGTTTAATGACATCAATTCCTGCCTAATGACATCACTTCCGCCCTCAGCAGGCATCTTGAATGCTATTTGGCCCTCGGTATGAAACAAGTTTGACACCCCTGCCCTAGAACATATATTTTTTAACTGCCCTCTACATGATGCTCTTTGTGAGAAATATCTGGCACCATTGTTGAAAAAATTGCAGGGTTGGGAGGATTCAGTTAAGCTCCGGTTTCTTCTCTCCACACTGGAAGCCAAGTGTTTGGACAAGGTTGCTAACTTTGAGCCCAATCCTGAGCTCCCGGGGTGCGTGGCTGCGGTGACATGGAAAATGGCTGCCGACGCATCCTGCGCACCCACGGCAGCCACGGGTGGCACCTTGAGAGAAGGGGGCTTTCGTTCCTTTCCCCCAGGTAAAGCGAGTAACCCCGCAATGAGGCTACTTGATTCACCACCAACCAAAAGGACGGTGGTGAGGTAAGAGCCTTCATGTCAGGCGCTGAGCCTGATCCAAAGGCTCAGGATCTGGTGGAGTTTTGCTCCACTGGTCCCGCCTACCTCCCTTCCTGCTCCCTCCCCTGGCACACCTCCCCCTGCCCTCTCCCCGCCTCCCTGTCATGCCTCCTCCCTGCCCTCTCCCTGCCCTCCATCCACCGCCCACTCCCCAGAACACCTCCTTCCCACTTCCTCCCTCCCCCACTTTCCTCTCCACTGCTCAGTGGAAGCCGGACACCCGCCCAGTGCTAGCCCAGCACCGGCCATGAAGGCACCATGGGGACCCAGGGACACTGTACTGTACCTGCGGTGTTACCTGAAGCCTCCTGAAGGGTCCTGGAGGCTCACAGGCCCCTTTGAGACCCTCCACACAGCTGCACAGAGCTCTGATCTGCTATTGTAATCGTAATCTGCTATCGTAATAGCAAACTGGAAGTGAGCTCTGATTGCAGATCAGAGCTCAGTGCAGCCATGCCCCCAGGTACAGTACAAGATGCCCCCAGGTACAGTACAGTGCCCCTGGGTCCCCGTGGGGCCATGATCGCTGCCCTCCCCCCCTGCTCTGCCCTTGCAACAACTCACAGCATTCCCAACTGTTTTGGAGTTGGGAATTTTGGAGTTTTGGAACCTCTGAAATAGACTGTTGTGATTCACTTGTATGAAAATTGCAATTTGTTAACACAAAATACAAGAATAATTAACACAGAAAAATAAAAATACAATAAGATTATGTTTTCCTCCTAGAAATCTTAGAAAGAGCATGGACAAAAGTTCTTTAAATATATTATCATTTTTTAAAACTCTGAAAGCCTTTGTTCTTGTGAAAGAAAACTGCTGTTTCATTTCCCTCAAGCCATTGATAATATGATGCAAGAACATCAGAGACGATCTAATCCAAGATAGGTGCCGTCCCCAAGGGAATTTGCTCTCCTTTGTTTTACATTTCCATTGGAAATCTGGGAGATTTTGCATGCAAAAGTCTTATTTCATGGAACTCGTGCTTAAATTGAGAGATTCTATCTGCTGCTGCGGAAGAATTCAATGAAGTGGGTTGCACAGTGTTCTGTTTACAGAATATGGATGCATCATCTGATATGAGCTGAAATTGCTAACTTCTGTTTCACTAAAGCTGAGGGGATTTCAACCAAGCCATTATCTAATCAAGAAAAATATTTCTTTGCATGTTGTCTTTAACATACCTACCTGGCAAGCAGCATTAAGGCTGGTACACATCACTGTTCACTACGGGTTTTGATTTTGCTGGGAACATTGTTTTTGCAGAACTATTCATCGTGAATGAAGGAGTTGACAAGATATTGGAAGTTCTTAAGCAGCTATTATTATGTTATTTCCCCCCTGCCACAGATTTGATTCCTGTATTAACTAGTGCAGCGATTCCCAAATTTCTAATACCTGAGGCACACTTTTTCTTGAATGAAAATTCGAAACACACTTCAGTCTTATACACCAAAAGTCTTGTTTTGATTGTGTTTCAGAGGAGCTCAACACGGGTTTCTGTATCACTGTTGTGTGTGTGTCTACTCTGACGCCAGGGAATTCTGCTGTCTCTCTGCAATAGGATTCATTGTATGATCTAGTTGTACATAATGCAGAAATGTAACAATATTACTTTGTCCCTTCCATGAGACCAATTGAAGTAGTAACCTCAGGCAGCAGATTAGTGGAGGGCACCTATCCCTATGCTGAGCTAGCACTGTGAAGAGTGGGAGGAGCAGAGGCTGAATAAGGGGCGCAACATTTGGCACACCACCTCAGGCATTCGGAGGTCTTGGGCCAGCCCTGCTTCCACCCCACACCAAACAGAGGTTGATTGAAAGAAGGCAGATGACATAGTGGACAGCCTCTTCTGTGGGTGAGATCTTCATGCTTACCATTATTTAATGTATGTATTTCTCATGGTGCACTAGCATTTTCCCCATGACACGCTAGTGTACCCCAGAACACAATTTGGAAATTACAGAATTAAAAGTCAAATGCCATGCAGGGAAGCTTTCCAAGAGTCACTGGAGCTGAAGCCTTCATCCTTCAAAGGCAAGAATTTGTTTATTAGTACAATTAATAGTATCATGCCTATTCCAAGAAGTTTACATCTTGCTTCTTTCTAAATGGGGTCACAATCCAATATAATTGGGATATGATCTTGGTCATAGGTGCAATTGGTGCCTTCCTGAATTATCTTTTTCAGCAGGCCTGTTTGGATTCCTATTCATTAGGAAGAGGTCAAGTCAGAGTTTGATCTGACTTGACCATGAATTAATTACAGACATTATGGAGTGGGCTTATGCTGATTCAGGCCAGTGGTCCAGCACTGCCTATGATGCCTGGCTGGGGCTCTCCAGAGTGTTAGGCAGAGGTCTTCCTCAGGCCTGCTCTTTGAAATTCTTGAACTAAAGGTGTCAGATATTGAGCCAGACAGCTCACACAAGTAGTGCAAGTACTATATGGTACCACTGAGTTCCCATTGGTTTTAAGATTGATCCTAGTTAGTTCAAGAAATAACGATTAACAAGATACACGTTGTGCTAAATTCCATAGAGTTAAGTAAATAAGCTGCAGCCTGACACTTGGGCCTGGAAAGAAACTAAGGCAGCTGTTATCAACCCCCTCCCCTCCGCCTCCCCCTCTTCCGCTGTCCCGCTTCTTTCACAGGTGGAATGCTGAGCTTTTAAGAGTCCAGTCCCATGCATTTCTACTCAGAAGTTAGCCCCATTGTAGTCAATGGGGCTTACTCGCAGGAAAGTGTGGATCAAATTGTTGCCTAAATCTCATGCTTTGCTTGCTGGGAAGACTTGCTTGCTGCGCTGTTTTGTTTCCATAGGCTGGAGAGCCTGCACCATGGGGGGGGGGGGGAATTCAGCAAACACTCCCTGGGTTTTTTAAAGCAATCCCCTCTGTTACTACTGCCCCTGCCCCTGTGTGTGTGTGTGTGTGTGTGTGAGAGAGAGAGAGAGAGAGAGAGTGCAAGCTAGCAAGCTAGCTCTCTGCACGTGCTCTGGCTACAGAGGTTTTCTGCCCCCCTTCCCCCCTTCAGCCTCTTTGCTGGCTCAGGGACTCCAAGAGTGTTACTGTTCCTTCAAAAGGGGAACCTCTTCCATGGCTCCAGGGCTATTCCCTGCCTGTGCCAGGCGGAGTCTTTCTGCAGTGTTTTGGGCTGCCTGGAAACTGATCCAGCCACCAGCGCAGGGCAAAGGTGTGTGTGACTTTCAGTTCCCCCCACCCCATTCAAGTTGAGACAAATCAGCCAATAAACAATGAGTGGATAAATAGGTTGCACCTGTATATTCTTTTAACAATGACAGTAAAGGAAACTTACTCCTGGGTAAGTGTGGGTAGGATTGCAGCCTAGGATAGTTAAAAGTTTTCCTGCTTGATGATGTCACTTCTGGTCATTACATCATTTCTGGTGGGTCCCGACAGATTCTCATTCTGTCCCGGTGGGCCCTGGTGCTAAATGCGTGAGAACCACTGCTTTGAACTATTACAGAGTTTCCCTTTAAAGGCTCTCAGTTCTGAAAAGAGTACACATGTTAATCTGTTGCAATGGTAGCTATTAGAACTCGGGTCATCATTGTTTTTATCTTGAATTTGAGAGGACCCAATTTGATCCTTGATCTGGAAATTTGGACATAAGTTTTGCTCTCAATGTGTTTATGAGCAGGGAGAAAATCATGCCTTGAAGGTTTTGTTTAAGGGTCACTCCCAGACCAATCCTAACCCCCCATGTGACAATGCAGCAGTACCAACGCAGCCTCCAATGTATCCTGCAGCAGCGTTTTGGCAAGTTGAGGCCTCCTTGGTATAAGACCCAGCAGCCACCATGGGTCAACATGGACCTGCACCAACTCTGTAGCAAGTCCATATTAACCTCTGAAGGCAGGTGAGGTTAAGATTCTGTGCCACTACCGCCAAACCCGCCCCCTTCCTGGGTCTGATCCACCCTCCTCCTTGCCCCATCTCCACCCTACTCCCTGCCGTCCCCTGCCCCATCTGGGCAGTTCTTCAGTCTCCCACTGGTATGCAGGATGCCGCTCTGGCCTCCCTGCTGGCAGCCAGGCAGTGTGCGTCTTTAGTGGCTGCTTTACAACAGCTGTAAAGCAATTGCCCCAGTGCAACATATGTTCCATCAGTGGCCTTCCTGAATAGGATTGTGCAGCCCATCACTATAAAAACTATCTACTTCTATCAGCTTGTAGTAGTACAGGGGATGGCAGCTCATCGCCAAACATAATGCATATTTTCAAATCAGGAAGCAGAGCAGTTTAGGACCAAACTCACTAGCATACAGCTTTGGAACATTTTTCAGTGCCAAACTCAGCTCTGGAGCACATGAAATAATAATGAGAGGACAGTGCCTTTTGAGGATATGCAAAGTGTTTTCCTTTCACCCTCAAGTAACCCAATTATGCAACCCTTCTACTATCAGAGGAAAGAAATCATGACTTCCAGAAAAACATGAACCCCATCACTCTTATTTTAAAAGTTAAGCATTGATTGGAAATAATAAGACAGGTGTGGAACTCAACAGGTGTGCAGAGACGAGTGTTTACCTTATATACAATAGATTTTAAACTTATTTTGTGCAGTCAGGGCACCCCAGCGAGAGGCCTCAGACTGGGTATGGGGAAGGGGGTTAAGGCCCCCTTGTCCTTCTCCCTCCCTTGGCTGGTGGGTCCTGGGCAGGAGCTGTTGTCTGCACAGCCTCCTGCCTTGCCTCAAGTTCTGTTCTGCCTGTCATCACAGGCCTCTCACCTCTTATGGCCTCCCTTCCCTGGCCCCTCCTCTTCCTGCTGAGAGGGTTGAAGATGCCTCCCTATTAAAGGGGCCCAGCCCTGGACCTTACCTGACCATGTCTCCCTTGCCCAAAGGCTTGCCTCTGGACCCTGGCTATGGGTCCTGGCCCCCTTCCTGCCATAGGGCAACCCCACTGACTGGTCCCTCCCCTGAGTTTGGTCCCCTGGTGGTGGTTGTGCTGCCCAGTTCGGAGTGGTTCCTCCCCCGCCTCTTGGCCCCAGCGGCTCGTGCCATCTCTCGGTGATGTCATTGACAGGTGCCGCTTCTCTTGGGCTAAGGCCCAGCCTAGTGGGCGTCATGGAGGAAGGGGCCTCCAGGTCCTCCTGGGCCATCTCACCCTGTGGCTCTCCTCCCCGGGTCTCCTCCCCTGTTAAGTCAGGGGTCTTGGGGTGCAGAGGGACCCCGACACTTATTAACCATCGTTTTGTCTGGGGGTGACAGTGGGAATACAAAACTAGGAAGCATAAAGTAGGAGGTGGATAAGATTTTTATTTCAAACATAAATTATATATTGACCACAACTGAAACGAGTGATGGGTATGGGAAACTATTGCTTGGGAAGACAAAAGGGAAAGATGCTTTCAATTTGAAGTGTATTTATTAAATCATAATTCAAAACAGGGCTTGAGTGGGAATATTCAGCTGGAAGTGATAGGGCAAAAAGAACAGATAGATTTTTAGAAAATTATTCTAAACATATGAATCAGAAAACAATCTAAGCAAGGCAATGAGAGGAGGTTTGAGCACCTAGCAAAGGAGAATATTTGTTTAATTCTGTTTCTGTGAAACTTAAATTTTACCAGTGAAACTCACAAAAATTTACTGGATAGCAGCGTCTCTTTATTCTATACACATGAGTAAAATCTCCTATGATGATTTTTTTACCCTGCTCTGTTCATTTTCCTATACAACATGAAATACTGTATAATGAGTTGTAGCTGATAAGGAACATACTTTCTGATTATGATTATGGTTAGCAAACTCAAACCTTTCCCTATCTTCCCCTGTAGAGCAATACTTGGTTCCACAGAACTCAGTGGGAACCACAGAGACCCAAAGCTATTGTCTGTGCAGCTTATCTTGGGTTCTTACAGCCAAGGGGTGAAAAGGTAAACTTGTTACTTGACTCATATAAACATGCCCTCTACATAAAGAAAACAAGTTGCTACAAAAAAACTAGCCTCTAAACTTGCCTTTTCCTGTCATGAAGTTGTCTTTGTACAAGACACTTTTCATATGGAGGGGCAATCGTGTAACTTTCCACTTGTAGCATGAAGTGGCACAGTAAAGAAACAGTTGGACTTTCTCATCACAGGCACCAAAGCTATTCAAGTGGCATCTGGCAGAGCACATTCTGCCAGGCCTTCATGTTGTCACAAAAGAGCCATAAAGTACTGCAGTAACGCACAGGTTAAGTGCACCAGTGGAAGGCTGGAGCATGCAGGGATGCCCGCAGAGCACAGGGGTGGGAGAAGGGCAGGGAAGGGTGGGGAGGGATGTAACAGGGTGTGGGAGGATGGCAACAGAAGCAGGGGTGGGCAGATCAGGCCTGGGCAGGGGCAGGATAGTCAGTGCACCAACATAGATAAATGTAGACTTGCACTAGCTATATGGCTGACACAGGTCCAAGCTGACCCATTGTACCTGCTTGGTCTTACATCAAAATAAGCAGACAAAAGTCCCCTTACCTTGAGGAGACCTCCTGAAACCAAAATTCCCTCGTGGGCACAGCAGAGACTATGCCAGCACCACTGCGTCAGCACAGGGAAACTTAGGATAAGGCTATTAGTCATGATATAGTGTGACAATGTTGGGAGAATGAAGTGGAACTTGTCTTTGTTTATTGATTTAATTTATTACCCACCATTGATGAGCAGGCCCCAAGGCAGTTTACAGTATACTGAAATACAAAAAAACATGTTTGTTTTTAAAAAGTGTTAAAATTAATCACAAGAAATAATTAGACACAAGAATATGTATTTTTCACAAGTTTATACCACCCTTCCTCCAAGGAGCTCAGAGTGGTATATATGGTTCCTTCCCTCCTTTTGTCCTCACAACAACCCTGTGAGGTGGGTTAGGCTGAAAGTTAGCAGCTGGCCCAAGGTCACACAGGAAACTTCATGGCTGGGTGGAAATTTGAACCTGGATTTTCCAAGTCTAAGTTCAACTCCACAGCCACTACATCATCCTGGCTCTCCAGAGAAAATATCTAGAGAAAATTTCCTTCAGTTGTATCCAGAAAAGATATGATGGAACAGATGGGTCTTGTTAAAACAAAAATTCTCTTAAAAACTCAAAGGGAGGTGACATTCTGAAGTGAGTGTTTATGTGTATACAGGTTGAGTCTTTGTGAAGGTTCCATTCCCAGAACTCATGTGGATGGCAAAAATCACATTAAAGCAAATCCATTTTTTAAAAAATGTCTCTTTGCCAGGCAATTTTAAAAAGCCTTGCTGACTTTTATGATGTAAGACAGAGTCATTAGGTAGACAATCCATCAATCAGTCTCTCTCCAGGCACTTAGAAAGGCTTCACTCCAAGCCAGCAACTCCTCCCTTCACTAATACTAAGTTATTATCTTCCTTTCACATGCTCAGGGGGAAGGAGGGGTTGCTTGCCTTGGAGTGAAGCTGTTCTAAATGCCTGGAGAGAGAATGATTGATGAATTTTCAGCCGGCTGCCCTCTCTCCCATTAATGAGGCTATTGTTAAATGACTTTTTTCCTTTAATTTAAAGGGCCCTTCTCATTGGGTTGAGATAAAACCACAGGTGAAAAATCAGTGGATAATTAGATTATACCTATACTTGCATACACTAGTTTTCTGACAAGTGCAGGATGGCGTGTCTGAATGCTTCCCCACATGAAAAAACTTCCTGCATGGATTTTTTTCATGTGGGATTTCATTCAGATTGCAGATGGGAAAACTACATTTTTGAAATGCAGCTTTGAAGGGCTGTGCCAAGTGCTATTTCTGCATGTTTGAATTGCAGAATCTGAATTGGCCCTATGAAAGAAGAATTCTTGCATACCAAAACTCAGACATTCCACTCTCTTTTCTTATACTGGTTCTGACATTATTTTGAAAAGAAAAACCCTAAATGTATAATTTTTAATTTAAGCAAGGTTTGAGAACAAAATTGAAAACCATGAAAAGTAGCATGGCCTTTTTTAATCTGCCATATTGCAATGATCAAAGCTTTAAATAAAGACTGTTCAAAAACAATTGAGGAACTAGCTGGTCTTTCACCCCAAATCATGATAACTCATTTGTACCTTGGCTGTTGCTGGCTTCAGAAGCTGGCCATGGAAATTCCAACACATTGCTGTTTTTTAAAACTCTTTCCAAATGTTTGCCTAGATGTGCTTTATTTTGTGGTCAGATTTTCAAATATTTTAACTGCAGAGCAGCAGCATAACTGCATTGCCTGCCACCTGGGGTAGTGACTTGTGACATCACCACTACCCCAAGTGCACACATGTGGAAGTAATTGGCGGTGATGTGATGACATCAACATGTCACCACCAGTTACTTCCGGGTAAGCAACTCCTGACTTGGCTGCTTTTTTTTGTTGTACTCTGCTCCTCTCCTTCCTTCCAAAGAAAGGAAGGGAAGCAGCAAGATCGTATCCACTGCCACTTAGCATCTGAAGAAACAATTAGAGGCAATGGTGGGTGTGGTCTCTCTGTGCCCATTCCTTCCTTCTCCTTTGAAATAAAGGGGGCATCAAGCAGCAAGATTTCAGCCACCACCACTGTGAAGAAACACTTAGAAGTGGCTGCAGTGCATGTGATCTCAGTGCAGTGCGTAGCTGCTACCCCCTTCCTTCCAAAGGATCACTTTGCAGTGCATAGTAAAGCAAGGTTCACTATACAATAAGTTGCTCACTTTACAATGGACTCATGATTGCCATCAACCGGAGCTTGTGGGTGATAAATAAGCCATTTAGCAATGCAAATGCAACCGTTTGGTAGCATCTCAGCCAATTTGGAATATCATGGCTGTCTATATGGAGGTAAGGATGTAGTTGATGGAGTGCTAATACAAACACAAGCCTTCTAAGTAGCATCTCAGCCAGTACCAGAGTTTTTTACATTGTGGCTGTGTATGTCGTGGGGAGGATACAGCCTTGTAACTTCACTTATGCATTTTAATTCAGCATTGTGCAAGCGGATAACCATGGCCCCTACAGAGTGCAGTAGGTACCTTTTAAATCAGCTTTTCGAGAGGGAAATAGCTTAAGTCTGGGTCAGAAACTTCAGGTTCCGACAGCTTGGAACAAATTACCAAAAAAAGAAAAAAAAAAAAGCATTATTGGATTCACTTTATAATACTATATGTTCACAATACAATGGTGTCTCCAGAATGGATTACCATTATAAAGCGAGAGTCCACATGAATTTACTTCATGCAAAAATCTTTTGGGGATCATCTTGGATTTTTTTAAAGTTGTATTTCTATGCTGGCATAGCTTGGAAGAGTCCCATAGGGGACTAAGCAGCAGCCAAATAGGTTAGACCAGGGCTTTTCGTGGGCCTCTGCCCTCTTAAGGGATGGGGGCAGCCTGGAGGCAGGGAGGAGGCAGTGGCGCGACCCCAAGATCGTGCCGCTCAGGAGGGCTGCAGGGGCTTGGGTGCACTTACCCAAGCCTCCTGCAGCCTCCCAGGGGTGCAAGGAGCCCTGCGCGACCGTCTGCAGGACTCCCGCAGCAGTGAAAGTGAAAGCGGAGCAATCGCGCTAAAGCGGAAATGGAGCAGCAGGTACTATCCTGGCATCCCTGCACCATGTGCCCCAGCTCAAGATGGGATAGGCCCATTAATGTGTTGAGATATGCACAAGTTCTTGGGACAGACAATACATGCCAAGGAACTTTTGTTACTGAAACTAAATAGGAAATGAAGCAAAAAGCAATGCTTAGATATTATTTGAACCTGAGTGCATAATGGACACTCTATACTGAATGGACATAATGGACACTCTATAGCTGAAACAGTCATGGAGGAACTAATCAAGGAAATTTCCATACTGGAGTTCATCTATATACTAGCCCCTCAGGTGAATAGGTTGCTTCTCAGGTGAATAGGTTGAATAGGTTAATTCAAGTTGCTGGTATTGACCTTTAAAGCCCTATACTGCTCTGGACCAGGGTATCTTAGAGATCGCCTGCTCCCGTACAATCCGGCTTGTCCTCTTAGGTCATCAGAGAAGGCCTTTTTACAAGTGCCACCGCCTAGGGAGGTACGTGGGGCGGCTGCAAGAAATAGGGCCTTCTCAGTAGTGGCACCAACGCTATGGAACTCCCTTCCCCCTGACTTAAGAATGGCTCCCTCTCTTGAGACCTTTTGGCGAGGCCTGAAGACCCTTCTGTTTAAACAGGCCTTCTGAGTTCTCGGCCTTTTAACATCTTTTAATATTTTTACAGGCCTGTTTCTTTTATGACTTGCTGCTGCTCTATGCTCTTTTTACCTATTTTTTACTCTGACTGCTGTTTTTTATGATGTGTTAATATGTTTTTATTTGTTTTTAAATTCTGTTTTTATATGTTATAAGCCGCCTTGAGTCCCTTTGGGGAGAAAGGCGGGATAAAAATAAAGTTATTATTATTTTTATTATTATTCTAGTGGAATATACATGAGGCAGATCCTTCTCAGTTTGATGTTTTCAAGATGTTTAGCATGATAGCATGACCTGAAACTTTCATGTGTAAGGTTTTCCCCGGCTCATTCAAATATTTTGTAAATGAAAGGAAAACATCAACAAGGAATGCTATCATCTTTCCTTGAACTTCATTTTTACCTGTTAGACATTTTGCAGTTAAAGGGAAAGTTCAAGTGAAGATATTTCTCTTGAGGTTCATACATATAAACAGGATCTCCATTTCCATTTTTAAAAATATCTAATGGGAAAATATAGTTCAGTGGATAAGCCATGGACCAAAAACTTCTGAAAACTTGTATTTTCTGCCCTATAGATTTACGCTTATAAACAGTAACTCATGCTGCAAAGTTTGCAATTGCATGTCTGATAGAACTGGGAGTGGATCACCTTTCTTGTTCTGCTGGCAGGTTAAATTTAATATAAGAAATATTAGGACTGATCTGCATTTGCACTTTTATTAATGTATATGTTATCTGCAGTATTCAAGGCGGTTCACATAGGCAGGCTATCTCTAAATCCCCAAGAGGATTTTTTCAATAACAGAGACCCCTGGGGGCTGGGGATAAGAATAGGCCCTCAGTTTGGCTGTACTTGTCGTAAGAGGCGACTAAACAGCCACCGGGTAGATGGGACTCGTCAGCCTAGGAAGGCAGCTCATCTGAGAGAAGGAAAACTCTGATCCCAAACCTCCACTGCCTTGTGGCTACATCCAGTTATGGAAAAGGCTTCAGGAGTCAACCTTGAGGCAAAATCCGGAGCCGGAGTCCCTGAGGCAGTTCATGGCTGGACACAGTCACATTCTGGCAACTCCTGCGATGCCGCTGGAACCAACCGTATTGGCCTCTGCCTTTCCATTGGATCATTTCAGCGACGTGGAGAGGGGGGATTTGCTGCATGGGTAACAGCCTATCCTCCATACCTACTTTACCCAGGCTTCGCGCACTGGAGAGGACACTCTATTCCAGAACCACCATTCAGAGCATGACACCATAGTCTTCCAAGACTGAAGGATGCCAACAAGATATCTGCAGTAGCATCAGCATGATACTAAGCTGGAAATCGGTGCCATGATCACAATGATACCATGCTATTCTATTAGTGGATTTTATTTGTATCCCACTCTTCCTCCATGGACTTCAGGGTAACATAATTGAGGTTATCGCAGTTTGTCACAACAATCATGTTAGGTAAATTGGTTGAAAACTAGTTACTTGTCCAAGACTACCAGGTGAGTCATGACTGAATTCTATAGGACGGAGACTGAGGAAGCTGAATTCAGGCTTCCCCAGTCTGAATCCAACATTCTCTCTGGTACACCACACTGATTCTTGGGAAAAACTTCTTTGGCTTGAAGAGAAGCCTACATTTCACAGCTACATTCTTACAAAAACAAAACAAGCAGAAAATGTCACACCAGTAATCTTATTTATTAATTTTTGGTGGAGCTGATTGTGACATGAAGCCTCCCTTGTTAGCTATTTTTTTCTGCTTACAGTGGTGCTCTGTCTGCCTAGTTGTTGCTTGTTGTAGCAATTTTTTCTCCATAGCTTGTTTGTGGTCTTTGCAAACTTGCATGAGGGGCCACCTAGGTACAAGAACCCAGTTTATAATAATTTTGCTTTCTATAGCTTTCTATAGTACATCATTGTATTTGGTACTTTGCAGAGTTTCCAATGGAAGTGTGTTATAATGTCCCTGCCCCATGAAGTTTACAACACAAGAACTAAACACTGGGGAGATAATAAAGGGCAGTGAAAGGGTAACAAGAGATGAATATAAGCAAATGCACTGTGATGCTGTCATGAAGATAGCTATAAATAGCATACATAGCAGTATCATTTGACATGGCTAGGTGTTCTGCGGATGTCCAAGAACCTTACACAACCTAGTCAAGTGATCTGCAGAAGCATGATGTTGCTGGATACAGCCAGGAAAGCAGAACTGGAGATCTAAAAAAGGAGAACTTTTCCTGTGAAAACTGACTTGGGAGGAAGGAGTTCCAATGTTCCAATCCTGGATGCTGGGCTGGGCCAAGTCTGTGCCTGACATCAGGGTTAGAAGCTCTAGGGGTGGAGCCAAATGCAAAGGGTTAACAGCTTGACAGCATCAGAAGAGAACCCAGGGCAAGGAAGTCAGTATGTTAATCATCATGGTTGAGATCTATTCTTCAAGGCTAATAGTTCAGAACCCCTTTGATGTATGGCTTGAATATATTAGAGTGATGATATGCCTGAAGCACCTCCCCCCTTTCCGATCTCTGCAGCCAGATTTAATTAGGAATCAGGCCAGAGAAAAGGAACAAATGACCCCGTATGATGCAGATCAGTTTGTTCTTACCGATGCCAATAATTTAAGTAGAATTTTAATCAGCTCCACATAGTGGTTGGTTCTTAATATGCAGCAGCCTTGTGGAAGCTTTCATCCCTCAAATAACGTTTTAATTATTCATCTGTGTGCACAACAAATTCATAGATGCCTAAGGTACCCCACAAAATTCTTTGACCTGCTCAAGAGGGGTATTTTGCTGTCTTCCATCTTGTAGTTGTTTCCATTCCAGCTAGCACTAAGCTGTTAAACACAAGTTCTGAAACTCTGCAAGTACCTGGTCTTTTAAATACCCCTGCAAGAGTACCAGGAGATCTAGATGAAAGAATATCTTCTTGAGTTTCTTATAACTGATCTCCATGCTATTTTAATCTTGCCACAAAACTATCAGAAATGGATAAAACTGGAACTATCATTTACACATTTGCAATATCTAATGTCTGTTAAATATCCCAGTCTAAAAAGAATCTATTACAGAAGGTGCGGAATGTAGCAGAGATGGTTAAACGAAACAAATCTAATAGAGATTCAAAACTGACGAAATTTAGATAATTTTCAAATAAAATGGTATCCTTTTCTGGAACAGATTAGTAGGAAAGGCAGCAGGTCACTACAGGTTTGTAGTAAATAGTCAGTTAATTCCTCTTGTAACTACATCTTGAGAATTTGTATGTCTAAAGAGGGGCATTTCTAAGTAATAGGGTGTTTTTCTTATAACTTTTCTCTGTTCACAGACCAATGGAAGCACAATCAGTTCATCTTCAAAGCATATGTGGCTTCGTGCTTGACAGAAGAATTTGCTGAACAAAACCTTGTAATTTGAAATAAGCCTATGATCAACAACTTTGAAAACATTAAACAGAATCATCTGTTCTGAGATCTCGATAAATGTGGTTGACAGTCTCAGATATTCTTGCAGTCTTCTTTTTATGAGGTTCTCGACTGTCTGGTATACTATGCTCAACAATTAATGTTGTATGGAATAATCTGCACAGCTAAGAACATGACAACACTGATCCAACATGATCCAGTCATAGTTAAGCACTTGTAAACTGCACATAATGGCAGTTGCTTGCATTTATTCCTTATGATTATGACCCTTACCTCTTCCTACTACTAGAATCAAAATTTAAATGGAGAAAATTTCAGGGTAGTAGTTAAATTTTGCTCTAGGTTTTTTTTTGGAAGCATATTTAATCACCACATATACTCGTATCTCATGCCCATTGTGGTAAGTTTGGTATGGTTAGCTGTATTCAGTACATGATTATTGCAAATTCATGCCCATTCTCTGGTCTCTCAGGGTTCAAACCATAAACAGTATTCAACATGTAATTTCTACATCTCTCTTGTTTTTTCTTGTTAAAAATAGCAGATATTATGTGGTGGAATCAACTGGGACTGTGGCATGTGCAGAAGGGCCAGTTAACTTGTTCCACAGTCTTGATTACCATCCCAAAAGCTGCTATAATCTATTGGTGCTGATGGAAATTGTTGAAGTTCTTCATTCACTCTTGCTTCTCTTTTCTCAGTGTAATTCTGTCTTTATTTGTTTCTCATCAAACTGTATGATTAGATCAGTTCCAATTATTTTGGCTCAGCTGTATTTAATTATATGTTATTCACATGGCATCCTGTGATGTCTACAGACACGACAATGGATGTCAATAAAGTGAAAGTAATAAATATAGTCATGTTGTTATTGCTATCTAATGTGTTGCTTTGTAAACTGCACTCTGAGAGTGAAAGACATTATATAAAATCAAATTCTCTTCCTTTCTGCCAGTGATATGGAATAAAAGAAAGAACTGGGGCAATGTAGTAGCATCCATAATGGTTCCAGATGTTCTTCAAAAAGGTGCTATTTATGGGTGGATTTTTATGGGAGGATATTATTGGGAACAGTACTAGCCTAGCCCCAAGGATTATGCATGCTTTATAGGTTGGTGCATGTGTGAATACGAACGCACTCTCTATCCCTAGCAACATGAGAATTCTATAAATGTTAAAGGGTAGAAAGAAACAGAAAAACTGGAGCTGCAATGCTTCTACACCAAAATAAATGCCATTTGTTAAGTTGTGTTTCCCAAACAATTAATTTGACCCTCTCCTGAAGTATCAAAGGTCTTTAGATAACATTCTATCCCCACTGATGTCAACAGGTTTGTTAAATTATAACCTCATTAGTAAAACACATAGCTGTACATTTATTGGGGTATTAGCATGTGAGACAGAAGAACTATGCAAGATGTAGCAAAGGGAAATGTGAACAGTCCGAGAATACATGGAATTAAACCAAGGTCTTGATAAGGCACTGTGTGAGTTAAGAATCAAAGATTTCTCAGTTCTGAATATGGAAAAACTGGCATTTAAGCAGCAAGGTGCAAAACTGAAGTTTGAAGGTAATCTGGGAGAGAATAGTATACAGAACTTTTCAAAAGTTGTAATTTATTTGATTTTGTTTGATGTTTGTAATTAATGCATATGAACACACACACATTCATATTACAACATAGGTCTGTTTTGTTGCTAAGTAGTTTGCTTTTGTTCTACTTGTTAATATGTTTTTATTTATTTTCATTATGAGACCATGTTTTAAAAGCTTTTGAAATGCTAATATTGTTTTTGAAAAAGGCTTCATCCATCACTCTGCCAGTTGGCAGAAGCCATAATCCATTGCAGAGTTAGGCACATTAGAATTGATTTCAATGGGTTTAAATATAACTAATACTATTACTTGTACTTTGTTGGCATCCTTCAGTCTCAAAAGACTATGGTATCGTGCTCTGAATAGTGGTTCCGGAACAGTGTCCTCTCCAGTGCGCGAAGCCTGGGTAAAGTGGATATGGAGGATAGACTGTTACCCACGCAGCAAATCCCCCCTCTCCATGTTGCTGAAATGGTCCAATGGAAAGGCAGAAGCCAGTATGGTTGATTCCTGCAGCGTAGCAGGAGTTGCCAGAACATGACTGTGTTCAGCCATGAACTGCCTCAGGGACTCCGGCTCCAGATTTTGCCTCGAGGTTGACTCCTGAAGCCTTTTCCATAACTGGATGTAGCCACAAGGCAGTGGAGGTTTGGGATCAGAGTTTTCCTTCTCTCAGATGAGCTGCCTTCCCAGGCTGACGAGTCCCATCTACCCAGTGGCTGTTTAGTTGCCTCTTACAACAAGTACAGCCAAACTGAGGGCCTATTCTTATCCCCAGCCCCCAGAGGATACTTGTACTATGAGTTAGTTAATAATAGTAGAATTAACTAATAGTAGAATATAACTAATATTCACATGATAAAACTGCAATGATCATGCAATTATTTGTAGTGGAACTATTATCACAGATCAGGTGTTAGTTCAAAAACCCATAAGTGGATATTTGATGATATTTCACTAATGATATTTGATGTGAGCAATCACAGTAGTATAGTTCACCACCAGACAGGTGCTGCTTGCAGCTGCTTCTGCTATTTAATAATAAGTTATGTTATATTGCTAGCTTTTCAGTATTTCAGTTGCAAGACCAGAACAGTTTTCTGTTGAGTGTATATTCATATTTACATATTTTAAATAGCTTAATAATTATTTTTTCTTCCCAGGAAATCCTTGAAATTGTAGTTCTGGAAGAAGGGCTATGTACAGTATCTTAGAATTGAGCAGTGTTTCTCAATCTGTGGATCAGGACCCATTAGGTGGGTGACAAGGCAATTTCAGGTCATTTCAATATTTTTTTAAAATATATTAGACTTAATGCTACCATGGCATGTGACTGCATTTGGGGAAATGTTACAGACCTGTACTTTTAACAGGCTACTATGAATATGCTTTTAACAATGATAGGCAATGGGGCTTACTCCTGGGTAGGTTTGGATAGGATTGCAGTCTTGGATTGTTAAAAATTTTCCAGCTTGATGATGTCACTTCTGACCATGACATCATTTCCAAGTAAATGACATTGCTTCCGGTGGGTCCTGGCAGATTATAATTCTAAAAAGTGGGTCCTGGTGCTATAAAGTTTGAGAACCACTGGAATAGAGAATTCTCACCACCTTAACAAACTACGTTTCCAGCATTCTTTGGCATAAACCAATGGTGCCCCAGCCTGAGGACCCTGGCCTCTGCCCCTTTAAGGGACGGGGGCAGGGGGAAGACAGCGACGCAATCCCCAGGGCTGCGTCACCAACAGGACTGCAGGGACTGGGCTCCACTTTCACTTTATGCAGACTGGGGAGCCCTGCAGACGCTCGTGCAGAACTCCCCGTGCCCCGGGAAGGCTGCTGCAGAGACTGGTGAGTACATCCCCGTCCCTGCAGCCCTGTGGATCCTGGGGATTGCGTCTCTGCCTTCCCCCCACCCCCGCTGCCTCCCTCCCCTCCCCTGCAAGCACTTACTGCGGCTTTCAAACTCCCAGAGTGTTTGAAAACCACAGGCATAAGCCATGGCAGTTATGATAGTAAGATAACTGTTGTTAGATTTTACTGGACTCTGTCATAACCGAATCATATAACTCAATGGTTGTCAAACTTTTAGCATTAGGACCCACTTTTTAGAATGACGATCTGTCCAGGATCCACTGGAAGTGATGTCATGGCTGAAAGTGACATCATCAAGCAAATTAAAATAAATAAAGTAAAACAAATAATTAAATAAGGGGAAACCAACCCTGTTCTACCAAGTGAATTTTCTCTGTAACTTGCCTGCAATAATACCCCCCTCACAAAAAAAATCAGGAAGATTTTTAGCCCTCCCCAGTGCCCAGTTCAATTTAAATTCTTATATTTAAAGCACATCACTATTAGGACCCACCTAGCTTTACAAGTCTAAAAGAGATTCTTTTCTTTTTATCTTATTCATTTTATGGTGGGGGAGACCTGACTTCTGGAACATTTGTTGAGCTCCACTATCATCAGATTGGGACCATTCTGATGGCCTTGCGTACCTCTTTGCCTGACCTGACCACAAGCCAAGGCATGTTTGCTTGCTTGCAAGTAAACGCGACTGTGTAGCTTAGCTTTGCTTTCCATTGGGCTCAATACATTGATCAGCTTGGAGGGAGGGACTTCTTTGTCCAATGTTTTTGGGGGGCTGCGTTCATTGGATCAGGACCATTCTGGTGTCATTGGATTCCTTTCAGCCTGCCCTTTCCCATGGACTAAGGCAAGTTCACCTATTCATGAGTAAACGCGCAATATGGTTCAGTTTCACTTTCCACAGGGCTCCATGCATTTGCCTTTTCAGCTATCAGCTGAAGTTTCGCAACCCACCAAGTGGGTCACAACCCACAGTTTGAGAAACCCTGATATAACTGCTTAGGTAGCTGAATGATTGAGAGCGCAATCCTAAGCGTTCACTTGGCCAGCACAGCAGTTTGCACTCTTTTGACTTTTGTATATTGAATTTTCTACACACGAGCCTTTTCCACATGTCAAGCAATCGGACACAAACTAATCTTCGAGGCAGAACATGGCAAGATGCCACTCTTCTACCACTCATAGACATTAGAACTTTGCTGAAACAGTCCTATCAGGTTAGGCCTATCAGGTTACATTTCCCAAACATTTCAGATTTGGATTGCATGGTGATACACTGCTGATTTCTACCAAGGTAATATTTCTTATTGAACCACTGTTTGGATCTAGATTACATGTTATTAACTTTTCCTATGTATGATAAAATAGTATCACCATTATGTCTGTTAAATGGTCAACCTAAGTTGTTTGGGTTAGGTCTCCTGATATTTTATTTTTATTTAAAAGCAGTTACGAGGGACTCCACATGTGATTGAAACAGCAGTGTGGGGGAAGCTGGCACTTAATATTCCCCCTCTCTATTCTGCTAATCTAAATCTCTCCCTGCCCCCTGCCAAAGAAGCTGATGTTCTACATTTTTTCCCTCTAACAAAGTGAATAGACTTGGCAAATGTTATTGCAGCAGGCAAACACAGTTGTTTTTAAATCAAAATCGAAAAGTTAGGAGATCCCTTCATGAATTTCCTATGTAATGCATAGTATGGCCCTTAAGAGTAAAAATGAGGAAAAAAAGTTTTAAACAGTTGAAAGGGTTTTTGATGCAATCACATATGTTTCTTGTTCCTGTAGTGATGGAATGCTACAGCACCTTCTATAATCGGGAAGCAATTAAATCTTCCAATGTGTCAATTAACCATTGAGTGTGTTGATTTCCTGTTTGTTAGTGCACCACTGAAGTGTCAAGGGACTCTGGGAAGTTTCAAGGGTGTTGTTGTCTGGGCTTTTCACACATTGGGTTGATTTCTTGGAGACAAAAACGCCTAGGCAGGCACTGCCCAATTACTGATTATTAAATGTCATCAGGAATCCATGAGTTGAGAAATACAGAGACTTCAGACCAGAAAGTGAATTGCTGCTTAATTATGATCTCAGAGTCAATAAAATCATCTGATGGCAGATTTAGAGGTACTCATTAGGAAATGGAATCTGGTTCTGCATAACACAAGTTGCTTTGGCTCTGGATCCTAGCTGTTTCATTAAGGTCTTGAAATAGGATGCAGAGGAGGGGGAGGAGTGGTGGCTGTTTCTGAGACAGAGAGAGACACTCCAGGGCATTGGTATTTAAAGAAAAAGAATGAGGGTATATGTAGGTATACAACAATAAGCAAACGCTCAAGGATACTACAAGAATTTTGAGAAGATGGGCAGCCCAATCCTGAGCTGGCCGGGGCATGTGGCCGCAGTTGTTCTGAGAACGGCTGCCGCCGCATCCTGTGCACTTCAGCCTGCTGCGGGCAGCACCTCTCATCCCCTTCTCCCGGGTAAGGGAAGCAACCCCGCAATGGGGCTACTCACTTTACTGCCGACCAAAAGGTTGGCGGTAAAGTAAAGGCGTTTGTGTAGGGTGCCGAGCCCTGCATGAACAGACAGGATCAGCTGCACTCCACCGGACCGGCCTAGGTTAGGATGCATAGAAATGCATTTCTATGCATAGAAATGCATAGGATTTCATTGTCAGTTATTTTCAGCAAGGCTAAAAGATGATCATACCTAAAGGGAGGCATCTGTGTTGTTTTGGAGAGCTTGTTTTCTGTATTTGACCAAGTGTAATCTTGGAGAAAAAGGTATGTATAATCTCTCACAGGTACTGGAAATATGATTATAACTCTGAGGGTTGCTTAGCACAAATGATAGTTAGACCCCCCCCCCCACAAACACACACACTCAGGCTTGGATAAGATGAACAATCCCCCCCCCCCCAACACTCAGAAAATAGCTTATTTTCTGTGAACAAAATTCCAAGCCTGTTAGGACCCTGTGGCATCATTGATGATGTCACTGGGAGAACAATAGGGTCTGATCCCTGCTGCAATGCCCCCATAATTGCCCAACATGCATTCTCCTCCCCTTACTTTACTTGTTGCTGCAAAAGCATCAGCAGTAGTAAAACAGACATATTGCTCTCTTTCGCTTCCAAACCCCATCCCATCCTCCTTCCTTACTTGTTCCTCCAGTGGCATTTCTCTCCCTCTCAATGCCTGCCCTGCCAGTCATAAGGAACACTAGCAATTGCACTTTTCCCCTGGCTACTGACCTGTGTCAATATAATTCCCAGTGCTCCCTGCTTTTTGGCACACAGCCATTGTAGCACCCCAGGAACCAAGAGAGGAGACAGATTCCATTGAAGCAATACTAAAGAGAAAGTTGAAGGGGATGAGAGGGAGTTTGGAGATAGTGTGGAGCAAATGATCGAGAGGCAGGGTGGCACAGTTTAAATTCCTCTACAGCTTCATTTAAAATCTGAGCTGGTAAAGAACTTCAGGGTTGCTGGTCCTGCATTAGAGGTGAGTGTTAGAAACCTGCTGGATTCCATTTCTAAGCTATGCTTGGATTATATCTGACAGAATCACTTGTTTACAAGAGTATGAACTTACTTAAGGACTTACTGCTGAATGTGTGAACTAGCTCAGCTGCAAAACATTATATTTGAAGAGACATGAAAATTCTATTGATGATGACTTGCAATGCCTCCTTTGTGCATACAGCCATCACCTGAAGTTGCAGTCAAGTTGCAGGTGATGAATATGTATGTGTGAATCAGTTCTGAAATTCTACATACCATTTAGTTTTTACTTGTTGTTTAGCCCTTCCAAATGTAACAATAAGTACTCATAATCTGGACCTTATTAAGAATTCCACCCAAAATACCCACTTTGTAGTCAGATGGAAGCATTAACTTCCGTTATCTTCATCAAATATAATGACATAATCTCTAATTTTAAGAGATTAAGGGTGCAATCCCGTGGCGCCCTTGGGCTGGCGCAAGTCCATTGCACCGACCCAGGAGGGTCGCAAATGTTCTTTAAGGCACATTTGCACCTCCTTGTGCGTTGGTTAGGCCGGCATGTGGAAGCACGTTGGCCCATGGAAGCTGAATTCAGCCTCTGTGCTGACAGAGGGACCGAGTCTTGCATCGGCTGAGGTCGACCGACGCAAAGCTCTGGGGTGGGCAGGGAGAAGGCTGGAGGGAGGTGTTCCAGGGCAGGGGGAGGGCAGGCAGTAGGCAGCCCCGAGGGTGGGTGGGTGGGCGGGGAGCGGGAGGTCAGGCTGGGATCTGGCTGTTATGCCAGATCCCAACCCTGTTCCCTGAGCAGTGTGCAGTCGCTGCAAGCCACTCCACTCTCCATGGACTTGGGAGACCCATAGGGGCTGCAGTGGTTTACCCAGGGGTAAGGGGAAGAGTTTACCCTTACCTTTGGCTGAGCCACTGTGGTGCCCTATCTTATGCTGGATACAGTGCAAGTCTCCTGGCTTGCCTGTTCCAGTGCAAGATAGTATTGAGTTCTAAGGCTACAATCCTAATACTGAAAAAGGAAGATAGGAAAGGGAGGATGCAAGCTGGCAGCTCTTTGGGTATGTTCTTGTAGCAGGATAAGAATGCCATGGTTTCCTGTTACCTTACAACCTGTCCACTATTCCAGTTTACACACTTTCCTGGGAGTAAGCTCCACTGAACATTGTGGAACTTACTTCTGAGTTGACATGCATGGATGTGCGCTCTAAGTGCAAGTACTGTCTTTTATTAAAAAATAAACAAGCAGAAGCAAACTCTTGTCCAGTTGATTGTATTATTGCTCTTAGATTGCAAAAATATCCCAGCATGGTTAAGATGGGGTAGTTTAAACTAGGCTTAGTTTTGAGATTCCGTTTAAACCCAGAGCAAAACCTTGCAATTTCCCTCATATTATTATTATTATTATTATTATTATTATTATTATTATTATTATTATTATTAAGAATATTTATACATTGCTTTTCAACAAAAAAGTTCACAAAGCAGTTTACAGAGCAAAATTAATACAGTGCATTTAGACTGTACAATTGCATTTAGACTGTAAAGAAATATCTTAATATGAGTTAAGATATGCCTGAGGCAGTAAGTGTCTAGGTTGTATCACTTCAGACTGCAGGTGTGTGCTCAAATAGTTGAATTCTCCTCCCTTCCTTCAACAGTTTCTTCTGCATTGAAAACTAGATGTCAAGGAGAAGGCTATGCTAAAAACCCTCTTCCCTGCTATGCTAGTTTTCTCTGGAGGGAATGTTTTTGTATGGGGGTTTATCCTATCATGTATGTTATATCTTTCTCATACACCAAAGTGGTAGAGCTTAGAAACAGGTTTACTACCTCAGAAAGAACTAAGCCATGGTTAACTCATTTTCTAAGTGCTTCGCAAAGCGGATAGAAACTTAGAAATGGGCTATGTCAGAATGCCAGTACAAGGGAGGGCACCAGGATGCAGGTCTCTTGTTATCTGGTGTGCTCCCTGGGGCATTTGGTGGGCCGCTGTGAGATACAGGAAGCTGGACTAGATGGGCCTATGGCCTGATCCAGTGAGGCTGTTCTTATGTTAGTACCTTAAAAAGATGTAGGCCTCTGGATTATGTGTTTCTTTCTTTGAATGAAAACATCCCACTCTTTCTCTCTCCCTTGAGCCATAAAGGTTTAAGCTGAATTGAACCAATCTTGCTGCAGGCAGGGTTTCTGGAAAATACAATTGCTGTCTGACTTATATCTATGAATATGTAAAGCTCTTTGCTTATTTATTATTTGTCTGCCATACTTCTCTAGCTTTCTACCCAAATTGGAAAAGGCAGACTAGCCTTTTCTGTGAACAAAGTGCAGAGTTTTCCACAAGTGTGTATTAAAAAGGTAAATGTGTGTATTAAAGGTAAATGTGTGATTGTTTCAGCTGCACCCACACCCTTATGTGTTTCTCTCCCCCACCCTGTGTTGTATCAGAGGGGCTGCCTGGCAAGATGATTGGAGATGAAGGAACTGACCTAAATGGGGATTGTGAATTTGCTGAGGAGAAAGCCTTAGAAATTATTTGCAGGAATTTGCACTGGAAATCTAAGTTTGGTTGTTGGTTTGGCCATCCTGAACGCTGTGAATGACTGGCCAGGGGCTTTTATTAAAGCACCTTATCGGTCTTTAATGACTGGGGGATTTCCCCATGCCCATGGCATAAAGGTGCCTTCAGAAGGTGACAGCCCCCAGAGCTAGAGGAATAGGACTGAACAGTTTGGAGTCAAATCTGTATATTGAATTGGAAACATGAAACCAAACTGGATATGACTTTAAATACATTGTCCAACCTTGCATGTTTGCCTTTTTGATTGTGAATAGCAACCATGGGAAGCCCCCATCCAGACTGGAACATGAAGAAGGGGAATTTAACCTTTTCTCTTGCTATGGTCACGATCTGGATTGGCCCTGCCCTTGTGGCTGTGGTTTGCCCCAGGAAGAACTCTATCACTGATGCTTCCAAACATCCTGTGCTTGTAAGCAAAGCAAGTATTACAAAGGCGCCCTAAGATTTCAGCCGTATCACATCCATGGTAAACTAAGCTCTGTCAGTTGCCTGTGTTCTTCAAACTGCTCAGGGAAGTTGGCAGAGGATAACAGCATGCATGTTCATTCAGGAAGTAGACATCTCTCATATGATTTGTTTGTCCAATCATGTGGTCTAGTATTTGAATATTAAATATATCCAGGAAGCTCATTTGAAGGACAGTACAAGTACTAGTCATAAGACAGAAGGAAAGGCAAAGTCCATAAGTACAAAAGCAAATGCATTAACATTTTACTAATCAGATTTCCCCCTGAATTTTGAAGAACAGTTTCCCTTGGGAGAAACCACTCAGCATCTACTGAGTAACAGAGTAGTCAGAGTTAGCACTCGGGTATAATTAAGAGGGGTGTAGTTGTGAGAGACAGGATCAAGGACTCCTCTTGCAGCAGGAGCAGTTATGTCATTGGCAGGAACACTCAAGTGCTAACATTTAAACTTTGTAAAAGGACCTTGACAGAGAAACAGCATCTGGCTCTGCAGGAGGCAAACTAAAAAATTTGCCTAGGGGTGTAAGTTAGTATTTAGGGCTCTCAGCTCTCAACCTTCTCAGGCACTGCCTGAGATACAGTATATATCTCATGTTACAGTAAAGCTGCAAGATGTATTCTGGAAAAGCCAGAAGCTTTTGTCCCCTTCTCCCGGGTAAGGGAAGTAGCCCCACAATGGGGCTACTCACTTTACCTGGTCAGTGGTAAGGTAAATGTGTTTGTGTAGGGTGCTGAGCCCTACACGAACAGACAGGATTTGATGGAGCGGAGCTCCACTGGGCCAGCCTCTCTGCCTCCCCTCTCCCTCCCCCCAGCATGTCTCCCACCCGTCCTCTCCCCGCCCTCCGCCTCCCCATCACACCTCCTCCCCACCCTCTCTCTGCCTGCCACCCGCCACCCTGGAACGCCTCCTCCCCGCCCCCTCCCCGCCCCCGCTTACCATGCCACGGCTTGGCAGTCCGTGAGACTGCCGAGCGGCAGAGTATTTTGCTGAAACAGCCGGTCTGAGCCTCGTAGAGGCAGCGCGTGGATGTACGTTGCTTCTGCAAGTCTCAGAAAAACCTCTGGAGGCAAAGGGAGCCCAGCTTCCCTTCCCTTTGGAGGCTGGGGGGGAGTGAACAGTGACCAGCAGTAGCTGTCAAGTATGCGGGCTGTCGCTGTTGGGAACGCCGCTAAGCAACACTCACCTGTATATTATTTGTATATGCTACCTTGTGTATTTTGGTTTGCAACTCTGAAATACATCAATATGCCAGCTGTCTGGTGCACAAATCCTTTAAGAGCACCACATATGCAGCTACAGAAGCACCCACACCTGTTTACAACATAATAAAATAACATTTAACAATATATATATATTTAAAAACCCATATAGAAATGGCAACAAAAAGAACTCAGTATTGGTCACCAAAGACCTAATGAGATATAGGGGCAATCCAATCATGATCTGATGCTGCTTGCATCAGGGTGGTTGGCAGGAGGAGCAACTGACTTAGGGTGCTCTTCACCCTGAGTCTGCTGCCACTTCTCTCCAGCCTGCCATGGACACAGGCCACATTGATTTACCTCCCATTCATTCTAGCCGAAAGAAGATCATCTGCCTCTTTAAGGTGCTCCTTGTGCAGTTCTCTCTAATGCGAAGGAGCTTATTAATTTGCACAGTCCCTTTAAATCAGTGGTTTCCAACTTGGGGGTTGTGATCCCCAGGGCAGGCGTGTGCATTTTTGGTTGAGACACTACCCCCTTAAGGGGGGTAGCGACCCTACCAGGGAACCCCTTTGTCATTAGTATGGCACTTCCATGTTTCTCTACTGCCACAGCCAAACATAAGTAAAAACCCCTGTTTTTTACTTCCCCATATTTGATGGCAGTGGTGCACTGGCAGCGAAACCCAGAAATACCATACTGATGGCCCTACAGGTCCCCTTTTGGGTTGGTACTCTTCTTAAGGGATAGCATCCCAACAAAGGTTGGGAATCACTGCTTTAATTAAATCTTGAAGTGCCACACTTCTAGGTTTGTGAAAATTGTGCAATGAGCTCAATACAGGTCAGTTCTCCTATCCGCAGGTTCAGGACCAGCAGTTTTGACCCAACACGGGTCAGGAGGGTTGCCCTGTAACTCCAGGAAGCGACCGGAACTGTGTTCCGGTTATGTTGGGAGAGAGGCCTTCTGAAGTGCAGAGAGGTTGTGCGCAGCCTTTAAAAGCGCACTTCAAGTTTTTCACTTAACCCTGTGCTTTAGAACACCTGCAGATGCAACCGAAACAGCTCTGGTCACCCCTAGAAGTCTCTGAAGGATCAAACCAGCAGATTCCATTATCTGTGAGTTTCAATATCCAGTATCCACAGAGGCTCTAAGAGGTTCCCCCATGGATACTGAAGTCCAGCTAGGGGCTTTTTTCCCCTGTGTGGCTGTCAGGTGGCATCTTAAGGTCACATTGCCCCAATGGATTATATATGTTTTTATTAACTTTCTGGAATTCCCAAAGTTGCTGAGTAGGTTGCATTACAGAGGGCATTTCATGCTGTGCTCTGGACCACTACAGATCAAATTTCCTTAAAAGAAAGGGTAAAGGCCGCTCTGAAGGTATAACTTGCCAAATTAGTTTTCATGGGATCTGACTGAGAGTATTGTGGTAAAGAATTTTTTAAAAAATTGTGCAATCATTTTAAATTCTGCACCATGAAATGATGGATTCTATAATCTTTATATATTATGCAAACAGAGCAAATTTTCTTAACTTTATTTTGCCATTTTGTATAATTCTGGCTTTGCTAGTCACGAAAGGGGCAAGGCCATTGAATCTCCATCTCTACCTGCTGCAATCCATTTCAGTCACTTTTTTGATTTTTGAGATTTCAGCAACCATCATCTACATAGGTTGTTGGCATCCTTCAGTCTTGGAAGACTATGGTGTCACACTCTGAATGGTGGTTCTGGAACAGAGTGTCTTCTCCAGTGCATGAAGCCTGGGTAAAGAAGGTATGGAGGATAGGCTGTTACCCATGCAGCAAATCCCCCCTCTCCACGTCGCTGAAATGGTCCAATGGAAAGGCAGAGGCCAATACGGTTGGTTCCAGCGGCGTTGCAGGAGTTGCCAGAACGTGACTGTGTTCAGCCATGAACTGCCTCAGGGACTCCGGCTCCGGATTTTGCCTCGAGGTTGACTCCTGAAGCCTTTTCCATAACTGGATGTAGCCACAAGGCAGTGGAGGTTTGGGATCAGAGTTTTCCTTCTCTCAGATGAGCTGCCTTCCCAGGCTGATGAGTCCCATCTACCCGGTGGCTGTTTAGTTGCCTCTTACGACAAGTACAGCCAAACCGAGGGCCTATTCTTATCCCCAGCCCCCAGGGGAATCATCTACATACATTCAAGCATATCTTTACAGCCACAAGTATGATGTAACTAGCACTAGAAACTTGTTCTTTTAAAAAAATGAAAGTTGAGGGTCTCAGGAATTGCTTTTTCTGAGATCTCATGAAATCCCAATAGACACACAAACCTTCATATGGGATGAGATATTCTGAAAAGTTCATTTGCCTTCGTGTAGGCCTCCAGCAGTGTGATTAAAACTGTATGGTGGGCTGAAGAAGCACCCAAAATACTTCTTCTCCCTTGAATTACTTCCAAATGCCACTGACTGTCTGTGTCATTTTCCTAGTCAAAATCCTGGCTACAGTTTGATTGTGCAAAATCAAAACTTTGATTTTGCTTGATGCCTGGAAGTGATTTATTCTGTAAAACAAGAATATATATATTGCCCTGTGAATTGGAAGATGTTTCTAATTGTTGGTTGATTGAGGCTGTTTCTATGAAGTTTAACAACTGTGTCATATGTACATATCTATTACATTGTTCAACTTCCAATGTGTTTTTAATAATTATATTACAGCCCATGATATGCATGACTGTCCTACAAAATCTTAATTTAATGCATATTTTGTCATCTTAAAGCAATACCACTGTGAAGAGAAAAGTCCTTTTTATGTTGTGCTATCTTTTAAAAGCTCAAACGTCCAGCAATTTAGCGGGGGGGGGGGGGGGGGAGGAAATTTGACTGATGCTTGGCTTCTTTGTACAAAACACTAATACAGTACACAGTATTTGGTTCTTCGTGGACTATTGATAATACAAACAAGTCAGTTAACAAATTTTCCTGCAGTCCTCCAACAGGTACACTGGAATTCTGTTGATTATCCTCTGAATTAGATATTGGATAATCTTTGGAACTGTAACAACATCAGAAATATAACTTAAACCAGAGGTTTTGAAGTAATTTGCGTAGATAATTATATATAGGGCACAATCCTAACCAGCCATAATGTAATTTGCACATACAGTATTTTATTTTTGAAATATACCAAATTGCAATTAGTTGAGATGCTGTGCTTCTTCTATTTGAGCCTTGTTCAAGGTTTTTCTACACAGTCCTAACAGAGTACCTGGTTAGAGATGTAAACGTTACTGAGCCATTGGGGAACAGTGATCATGCTGCGATCCGTTTTGACGTGCACGTTGGGGGAAGAATACCAGGCAAATCTCTAACAAAAACCCTTGACTTCCGACGGGCGGACTTCCCTCAAATGAGGAGGCTGGTTAGGAGGAGGTTGAAAGGGAGGGTAAAAAGAGTCCAATCTCTCCAGAGTGCATGGAGGCTGCTTAAAACAACAGTAATAGAGGCCCAGCAGAGGTGTATACCGCAAAGAAAGAAGGGTTCCACTAAATCCAGGAGAGTGCCCGCATGGCTAACCAGCCAAGTTAGAGAGGCTGTGAAGGGCAAGGAAGCTTCCTTCCGTAAATGGAAGTCTTGCCCTAATGAAGAGAATAAAAAGGAACATAAACTGTGGCAAAAGAAATGTAAGAAGGTGATAGGGGAGGCCAAGCGAGACTATGAGGAACGCATGGCCAGCAACATTAAGGGGAATAATAAAAGCTTCTTCAAATATGTTAGAAGCAGGAAACCCGCCAGAGAAGCGGTTGGCCCTCTGGATGGTGAGGGAGGGAAAGGGGAGATAAAAGGAGACTTAGAGATGGCAGAGAAATTAAATGAGTTCTTTGCATCTGTCTTCACGGCAGAAGACCTCGGGCAGATACCGCTGCCCGAACGGCCCCTCCTAACCGAGGAGTTAAGTCAGATAGAGGTTAAAAGAGAAGATATTTCAGACCTCATTGATAAATTAAAGATCAATAAGTCACCGGGCCCTGATGGCATACACCCAAGGGTTATTAAGGAATTGAAGAATGAAGTTGCAGATCTCTTGACTAAGGTATGCAACTTGTCCCTCAAAACGGCCACGGTGCCAGAAGATTGGAGGATAGCAAATGTCACGCCTATTTTTAAAAAGGGAAAGAGGGGGGACCCGGGAAACTATAGGCCGGTCAGCCTAACATCTATACCGGGTAAGATGGTGGAATGCCTCATCAAAGATAGGATCTCAAAACACATAGACGAACAGGCCTTGCTGAGGGAGAGTCAGCATGGCTTCTGTAAGGGTAAGTCTTGCCTCACAAACCTTATAGAATTCTTTGAAAAGGTCAACAGGCGGGAGAACCCGTGGACATTATATATCTGGACTTTCAGAAGGTGTTTGACACGGTCCCTCACCAAAGGCTACTGAAAAAACTCCACAGTCAGGGAATTAGAGGACAGGTCCTCTCGTGGATTGAGAACTGGTTGGAGGCCAGGAAGCAGAGAGTGGGTGTCAATGGGCAATTTTCACAATGGAGAGAGGTGAAAAGCGGTGTGCCCCAAGGATCTGTCCTGGGACCGGTGCTTTTCAACCTCTTCATAAATGACCTGGAGACAGGGTTGAGCAGTGAAGTGGCTAAGTTTGCAGATGACACCAAACTTTTCCGAGTGGTAAAGACCAGAAGTGATTGTGAGGAGCTCCAGAAGGATCTCTCCAGACTGGCAGAATGGGCAGCAAAATGGCAGATGTGCTTCAATGTCAGTAAGTGTAAAGTCATGCACATTGGGGCAAAAAATCAAAACTTTAGATATAGGCTGATGGGTTCTGAGCTGTCTGTGACAGATCAGGAGAGAGATCTTAGGGTGGTGGTGGACAGGTCGATGAAAGTGTCGACCCAATGTGCGGCGGCAGTGAAGAAGGCCAATTCTATGCTTGGGATCATTAGGAAGGGTATTGAGAACAAAACGGTTAGTATTATAATGCCGTTGTACAAATCGATGGTAAGGCCACACCTGGAGTATTGTGTCCAGTTCTGGTCGCCGCATCTCAAAAAAGACATAGTGGAAATGGAAAAGGTGCAAAAGAGAGCGACTAAGATGATTACGGGGCTGGGGCACCTTCCTTATGAGGAAAGGCTACGGCGTTTGGGCCTCTTCAGCCTAGAAAAGAGATGCTTGAGGGGGGACATGATTGAGACATACAAAATTATGCAGGGGATGGACAGAGTGGATAGGGAGATGCTCTTTACACTCTCACATAATACCAGAACCAGGGGACATCCACTAAAATTGACTGTTGGGCGGGTTAGGACAGACAAAAGAAAATATTTCTTTACTCAGCGCGTGGTCGGTCTGTGGAACTCCTTGCCACAGGATGTGGTGCTGGCGTCTAGCCTAGACGCCTTTAAAAGGGGATTGGACGAGTTTCTGGAGGAAAAATCCATTATGGGGTACAAGCCATGATGTGTATGCGCAACCTCCTGATTTTAGGAATGGGTTAAGTCAGAATGCCAGATGTAGGGGAGAACACCAGGATGAGGTCTCTTGTTATCTGGTGTGCTCCCTGGGGCATTTGGTGGGCCGCTGTGAGATACAGGAAGCTGGACTAGATGGGCCTATGGCCTGATCCAGTGGGGCTGTTCTTATGTTCTTATGAGTACTACAATTCAATATGCACTTGGCTCACAACTTCACTGGCTGGGTATACCATAGTCCAGTTCATGCATGACCCTTTCAGAAATGTTATGTGGAAGTCTGAATGCTCTTGTGCTCCTTATATTCCTACAGTGTAGCAAAGTCCAAAGTCCAACTGAAATGTCTGCGTGACTTCCTCTTTGCCGACGACGCAGCTGTCACTACCCACTCTGCCAAAGATCTCCAGCAGCTCATGGATCGTTTTAGCAAGGCCTGCCAAGACTTTGGACTGACGATCAGCCTGAAGAAAACACAGGTCATGGTTCAGGATGTGGACTCACCTCCCTGCATTACAATCTCTGCGCATGAACTGGAGGTTGTCCATGACTTTGTGTACCTTGGCTCAACGATCTCTGACACTCTTTCTCTCGATACCGAACTAAACAAACGCATTGGTAAAGCAGCTAGCTACCACGTTTTCCAGACTCACAAAGAGAGTCTGGTCCAACAAGAAGCTGACGGAACATACCAAGATCCAGGTCTACAGAGCTTGCGTCCTGAGTACACTTCTGTACTGCAGCGAGTCATGGACTCTTCGCTCACAACAGGAGAGGAAACTGAACGCTTTCCACATGCGCTGCCTCCGACGCATTCTCGGCATCACCTGGCAGGACAAAGTTCCAAACAACACAGTCCTGGAACGTGCTGGAATCCCTAGCATGTATGCACTGCTGAAACAGAGACGCCTGCGTTGGCTTGGTCATGTCGTGAGAATGGATGATGGCTGGATCCCAAAGGATCTCCTCTATGGAGAACTCGTGCAAGGAAAGCGCCCTACAGGTAGACCACAGCTGCGATACAAGGACATCTGCAAGAGGGATCTGAAGGCCTTAGGAGTGGACCTCAACAAGTGGGAAACCCTGGCCTCTGAGCGGCCCACTTGGAGGCAGGCTGTGCAGCATGGCCTTTCCCAGCTTGAAGAGACACTTGGCCAACAGTCTGAGGCTAAGAGGCAAAGAAGGAAGGCCCATAGCCAGGGAGACAGACCAGGGACAGACTGCACTTGCTCCCAGTGTGGAAGGGATTGTCACTCCCGAATTGGCCTTTTCAGCCACACTAGACGCTGTGCCAGAACCACCTTTCAGAGCGCGATACCATAGTCTCTCGAGACTGAAGGTTGCCAACAACAACATGTCATTTAACTACATGTGTAGACTATTTGTGTAATCTCACCCCTTTTTTGTCACATATTCATGTGACTGTATCACATAGAGGTGGAAGACCATGAGTGTCACGTTTCCCCCCACACTTATGGAGGGACTATGGTGAATCCTTTTGCTGCCATTTGAAGAAGAGCAGCCACTGCTGCTCTAATGTTTAATTTGTACATTAGGGGCTAGATATAAAAGGCCCTTGGCCTAAATCTGGCCCCATGGGGAGTGCCACACTGCTTCCAGTTATTGCTAGCTGAGAAACAAATAGCTGAGTAGCAACTATATTCAAGTGACTCCCAGGCAAATCTAAATTCCTATTTCTTATCAAAGCTGCCTTCCCTTATACTGCCCAGAGGCTCTGCCTTTTCCTCCTGACATAACTCACTTCTAACTTCTTTTCAGTCCTGTGATAGCAGTCCAATCCTATACTACCTGGCGCCCAAAGGAACAGTAGCACTAAAATGGCTTCTGCTGTATCCCATGGGTGCAAGGAAGTCATTGGAGGTCCCCTTGGGGGAAGGGAACTCTTGTCCCCTTCCCCTGAGGAAAACCCCAGGCCCCACAATGGAGCTTCTCAAGTCTGTATTATGCCAATACAGACTTCAGAACCTCTGTGCAGGATTTTTCAGCTTAACATGGAGGATAGGATCCGGCAGAAGAGGCCTCCACCAGTCCCATCCCCTCCTGCTCCGGTCCCTCTCCTGTTTCACCCTCCCCTGCCCCCCTTGTCCCAAACAACCGCATTGTTCAGAATAACCACAGTGACCTGCAGTGCCATTTACTGCTGGCTGGCATCCTTCTGGCAATGGGCCCAGCGCTAACAGGCGCTCCCTTCTCCCACAGTACCGTAAACATGCTTTACATTTACGACACCTAGTGCTGGAGCCTAGCGCACATCTACGACATCTAGCACTGGAGCCCAGCGCCAGTGCTATAGCCCAATAAGATTGGACCCTGCTATAAGTAGCTCTAGGGAAGACAGTTATCTAATGACTTTTATTTGGGAGGAACCCCAGTTCTTGACCCCTATGCTGTCATTTAAAAGTAGTTCTGGGGCTAAGTTTTGGTTGTTTCTAAAGGAGCTTCCTATGTTAAGAGATAGTGATGAGCTATGTAAAACCTTAGCCCTGTTCCTCTAACATAAGAATCTATGCACTGACCTGCTCCCATACTCCATGCATTCTGAGTAGTTGGGAATATCGCAAAATGCAGAGTTCCCGATAATGCCAAGAGAGCCAACTTACATACTTTTGACATACTGTTGGCTCCATTCATATCTTTTGCTGAATATGTGGAGTTGGAGTAGGGCCAGCAAGATACTGACTCCCTCCTACACACCAGTGTAAGTAATTTAAAGAACAGAAACAGCCCAATCCTACCTAAATGCCACAGGAACACATGCCTCACCCTTTAGGGAGGGCAGTGCTGGAGGTTTCCTCTGGGCAAGGGAACATTTGTTCTCTTGCCCAGGCATAAGCCTCCACTGCCCAAATGGGTTTACTGAGGCCTGCACCAGTGATTTTGTGGCATCAGTCCAAGTGGACCTGGGAAGGAGGGTTGAGGCTGGAAGAGGGATTGGATATTGGTGGCATGACTGCTGATTCTGCCCCTTTCCTGGCCTCAATCTGGCCTCTCTCTGCCCTGTTCCCCCCCCCTTCGCTTTCTGCCCACTACTGCCTCTCTTCTTTCTCACTGGTGCCGGGTTTCATTATGACAACAACAGGAGGCACACAGAAAAAAACCTGCCCTTTCTCCAGTCACCCTGCACATTGCTCTTGCTGAGTCTCACTACCCACCACAGGAACCGAAACTGTACTGGTAGGGTTAGTGGTACATTGAACAACCCTAAATACTCTCATATTTGCATACAAGAGTGCAAAAGGTCTTCTATGAAAACCATTGGTTCTTGTACATATACAAAAGTTCTCACACATCTGGCTGCACTGTGCCTGGGTTAGACTAAAACTACCAGCAAATAGAAAAATGAAACTGGACAAAAATAATTCCTTTGCCCTTAATTGGCTGTCTCAAAATTCACCTACCCTTCAACAAGGAAATATTGTATAACCCATAATTGATACACGTTGCTATATAAAATGCTAAAGACATTACCCACCTGAGTCAATGCCATTATATTTTCCTCAGCTTTTAATTAAATTATATGAGGATGTATTTATAATTACAGTATATTTGTATTAAAAATATGATATGTGGTATAAAAGCACTTGGCCTTCATAACTCACTGTGGCCATTTCTGAGCATCAAACCTGTGGAATGTTGGCGGTTTGGAATGTTGAAAAAATCAAGATAATCAGGGTTCTGTGCTACTGGGACTGCTAGAGACCTTACATATAGTATGTTTAGTAGACTTTCCTTAGAAATGAAGTTCAAGGAGTGTTCCCCCAACCTTTACAGTCATTCCAGGGTACCCAGAAGGCTGAACAAGAGAGCAAGATGCACAGGCCAGACTAAAGGCTGAAACTGGCTTCACACGTGATAAACGAAATGCCAATTACTAGAGAAAATTGGAAAATGTGAAATTTTAATTTGGGGGTATGAAGATCAGAGATTGGCGACTCAACTCAATTCAATTCAATTCAAGACTTGGAATTGAGTCACCAAACACATTTTTTTTGACTCACGAGGACTCGAGTTACCATGTTTTGAAACTGGAAGTGATTCGGAGCTTGAGAGTTTTTCTCAGGAGCAAGTGGAGACTCAGAGACTTGGGTTCATAAGGAACTGATAGGTGCTTTCTACTCTGCTGCACTCACTTGAAGAACAGCAGAGCTTTTGTTTACAAAAAGGATGGAAACATCAGGGGAGTGTTAAATGTGAACCCCAATAAACACACAAACACCCCACCAGCAGCTCCATTTTTTCTGCAGAGCCACGCCTGACTTGTTTATTGAAAAGACTCTAACTGGAGTCAAAGCATCCAAAAAAGGCTCTGAGTCATGAAGACCACCCATTAAGACTTGTGCAAGAGTTGAGTCAAAGGAGGTGGGGATTCAGAACTCGATTCGAGTCTCAGCGGTGGATCAGCATATCCCTGATGAAGATTAACTCGTACCAACTGTTTTCTTCTGCACATCAGGCAAAGGTGATTGAAAAGTTTTTTTTAATGTTTCAAAAACCATCAAAAATCAGCTCACAATCCACTGGTGAGTCCCAACCCACAGTTTGGAAAACACTGCCCTAGAGGTTGTTGCACATAGCCTAATCTGCTCTGCAAGTTTTGTGAACCACCAAAAATTGGGTCATGAACCACTGACGGGTCCTGAACCCACAGTTTGAGAACCACTGGACTAGAGGATACAAATTTGCCCACCATTGGCTGTTTCTGCCTAAGAAGGTACTGTATGTTTAGGGAGACAATATATTGCATGAATAGCACACTGAATTTGTGAATTTACCAGGAGTAAGTGAGCCTGTCATACATAGGGTCAAACCTACCTTCTGATTGTTTTTCCAGGTTTGCACTGCTTGTCTGTCCCCCAGCTCAGTAGGCTAGAAGCAAACCTCTCTCCTCATGGCATGGGGCTTCAAAAATAGTGCACATTAGGGTAGCACTCTGTTATACTTCAGACTTGACTTGTTACATGGCACATTTTCCAGAAAAAAAAATTGGTTGTAACTAGTTTAGGAGAACACTATAACCATCTCTTGTACATCCTTTGTTTATCCACAGAATTCTGAATTGCTTTTTTGAAATCTGAATTGCAGTGCTTTTTCGGAGATAAGGCTGCTAATGTTGGGCCCTATACACTTTAACAATATGTTGTCAGGGCCATGGAACCTGAGTCATATAAACAGTCGCTTCAGTTTAATAAACACCGTTGAAATCTTTAATACGTACTATTTACTGTAGTTCCAAAATGGGAATAGTTGTTAAAGCAATTCAAAACAGAATACTGTTTGCACCTGCTCTATCATTTAATAATAAATCTATCTGTACTGGTGGAATTCTGAGGAGAGTTTAAGAAAATCAGACAGAGGTTGCTTCCACATTTTAAATGTTTTCCCTGAGAAAGAACTGTCACCATCACTTTTGAAACAAGTTGGGAGTCAGCTTGGCAATAAAATGTTTCCTGCACCTGTTGGTTTCTGTCTTTTTCAGCTTTTCCCATACAAATGATAGCACACAAATGTAACGTTACCACCTTGTGGAACAATTTATGGCTTCCATGTGGCAGTTGTAATGTGTGTCCTGAACTTAAGAGAGAAGTGAGGAGCATAGATTAATTCTTCACTATTTGGATGCCTCAGTGTTAAAAGAGCAGAGCCTACTGTTCTCTTCCTTTGGTAGCCTAAGGTAGTATAACACAGTGTCAGAGAGATGACGTGGGCCTCCTGCCAAAAACTTTGGGCACCCCTGCTCTTGAAAGACAAAACAATGTTGTGAGTTCCTTTTCCATAAGAACTGTACAAATAGTGACAAAATAGGGTGCATTCTCCTTCCAGAGTGTCCTATAAAGAATATATTTTGTAGTGACTGTGAAGCCTCCCTGTGGGGGGAGGGGAGGACCCACCCAGCCTTCCTGAGGGGGACCCCCTTGTGGAGGCCTCAGACTAGTTCACCAGAAGAAAGGAGGGTTGTGTCACCCGGCTCCCCCTCTTTGGGTTGGCAGCATTTGCCAGAGTCAGGAGCAGGGGCTGCTGTCAGCAGATCCTCCTGCTTGCAATTCTAACTCCCAACTGCCTTGTCATCCCTGGCCTCCAGGTTTATGTAGGGCAGGCCCCTCCCCTTTGGCCCCTTCCTTTCCCTCACAGGAATGGTACAAAAAGGGCCTGTCTCTGAGATTGCCCTTCCCTGGGATTACCAGCACTCCTCCCCTTCCTCTCTCTGCTTCCCTCCCACCTCCTCTCATCTGGAGCTGCCAGGGTTGCTCCTGAGGTGGCTGGGAAGGCTGCTGCCTCTGTACTGGTCTCTTCCTTTGGGGGGTGGGCTGGCCCTGCCCACCTGGGTCTTGTAGCTCTGCAGATGATGTCGGGAGGTCCAGCTGTGGGCTCCCGATGTCATAGCCAGATGCAAGGCATGTCCCAGCTGGCTAGGTGAGGGAATGCTCCCCTTCTCCCCCAGGGCGGGGGAGGGGTGGCTGCCCAGCAGCCGAATGACCTGCGCCCTGTCTCCCCCCTCCCTCCTCCAAGGCAGAGGGAGAAGCGGGGGGTTCGGCATGCAGTGTTCCTCTGCTGCGCTTTGCCACCTACAGGAGTGCCCAGGCAGTGTATGGGGAGGTGGCCCCTTGTTCCACCACCTTCCTCCCTGATCCTCTGGCCCAGAAGTCTTCTCCCTGGGTAAGTTGGGGACCTGTGGGAGGAGGGGAACCCCGACAGTGACCTCTTCCACAAACGTGAACAATGTCTGAATTTCCCACATTGTATTTGCTATGACTGATGGGGTGGGGGGAGAGTCATAGGGCTTCACCCTGAGAAATTAAGCCCAGTAAAGAAGTGCTTCACCAAAGCACGACTTGATAGCTGGTGCTGTGATAGCTACATGATCACAATTTGCACCTCTGTGGATCTAGGTTGCTATCGACTAATGCCACAGACATTAATGGATTTTTTATGCTTTTATCAAGCAGTACATTACTGTTGGGCTTTCAGCCACACAGAGGGCCCTTGGAATGTTCACTGGAATTTAAAATTGCAAAATGATAAAAGGAAACTGCTGTTACATTTAGGATTTTTTAAAAAAGAAAGAAAACCCTTTTTAATGTTTTACTAAGCTCAAGTTTTGGATTGGCGGTAATTTAACAGTGTCCTTTTGACATTCATGGGATTTATGGACATAGAAGAAGGCAGACTACATCCTTCTGATGGATTTGAGTCAGAAAGATCCCAGAGGTATATCCTGTACTTATGAAATTTGCTTCTGCTTTTCACTGCTAATTCTAGGGCCCTAGCTGGCATACATAATTGATTAATCTGTATTTTGAAAGGTTTAACACATTTCCTCCTTCTAATCCGAAGGTACAAAAATTTTCATTGTCACAGTAATTTCCAGGATCTATGACTTTTGGGGTATGTGTGTGTGCACCGTTAATGTCATACATTAAACAAAATACTTGACTCAAGGGAGAAAGGACAGAACAGTGAATGTGATAGAAAAGCAGAATAATTATGGAAGTTTGTTGTGGTCAGGAGTAGCTGGGGAAATGTTGGGATATCAATTCAGGCTTTTTCAAACCAGAACAGGAATATTTTAATTCCCTCTTATGTCTCCAATACCCAGAACCACACAGCAGTGTTGGTATATGCATACACCCTATTCATTCCCTTACACTAAGCATTATGCCCTCTTTCCCGCAGTAAGAGCCCAATCCTATCCAACTTTTCAGCACTGGTGCAGCTGCAATGCAGCCCCAAGGCAAGGGAACAAACGTTCCCTTACCTTGTGGAGGCCTCCACAACTACTTTCCCATCGCAAGATGCAGCATACATCCCTTTGTAGTGGCTACATCAGGGTTGGAAAGTTGGACAGGATTTGAGCCTAAGTCACTATCGGCCCAATCATATTTGTTGCCTCTGCCACTGGAACTAGTATTCTGGAGGCAGAACAAGCTTTATGGTGTTGGAAAAGCCAGTATGGAAGCATGTGTAGCTGTGCATTTCCAGGCCTCTACTGCAGACATCAAGGAGGACCCTGCACACAGTGGAAAGCCAAGCCCTTGACTTCCACCCCCAAAGTGACCTGCTGGGAAGTCTTGTTGGAAGAGGTGCCACTCACTCTATATTGGTTGATAACTGGGTTGACAACTGGGGGCTAGACTTGACTCAAGAGTGTCCAATTGCTGTTTCCTACTGGCAGGTCTAGCATGCATCACCATTACAAGTTGAGTATTCATTATCAGAACTGCTTGGAACAGGAAAGTGTCTGGATTTCGGATTTGTCTGGATTTCAGAATAATTGCATAAATGTAATGAGAAATACTTCCTCTCTTTTAATTGTTACCCAAATGGGTGTCTGCTGGCCTCTTTGGGCACAATCCTAACCAGGTCTACTCAGAAGTAAATCTTGTTTTGTTCAATGGGGCTTACTCTCAGGAAAGTGTGGTTAGGATTGCAGCCTTTGACATTTTTCAACAATGTCTGTACAGGTGCACACCACAGAGCAGAGAATAGAACTTACAGCCTGTACCTGCAGTGTACGTGGAAAGGAGCACAAGGGAAGGAGTCTGTTGTCTTGTGTGCTTCCTGGGTCATTTGGTAGACCACTGTAATATACAGGAAGCTGGACTAGATGGGCTTTTGGCCTGATCCAGTGTGACTCTTCTTATGAGCACAAGACCTTTTAGTGTTCACACTACATAATTTTTTTTTTAATCTTGGACAAAAATGTTTGGATTTCTGAATAGTCTGGATTTTGGATGTCCAAATGAGGGGTAATCTACCTGTACCACCAGTCTTGTTGCCACTGCTGCTCCCTGTTTCTCTGGGCCAGAGTTAGCGTAGCGGCTTTCTTCGCGGGAATGATTTCCAATGCTGGACACTTTACAAAGGCTTCATTTAATCCTCCCTATTAAGCCTTTATTCCTTAATACTTCCCATTACTATAACGAAAGATTTGTTAAACATTACAATCCCTACCTGATACGTGGTGAAAATTGCTTCAGTATAATGTGAGGGGCAGGAGGTCTGGTCTAGAGGGTAGAGCCTCCATTTGCCTGAAGATAACATCCACAGGTCGCCAGTTCGAGGCCACCGGCACCGTGCGACCTTGAAGCAGCTGACAAGCTAAAGCCGAGCTATTCCATCTGCTCTGAGTGTGGGAGGATGGAGGCCAGGATGTGAAACCAGATCGGAATGAAACATCTGGACTGTTGTGGTTCTTGAAAGATAGAACCTTCTTTCAATTGTAAAAATCCCTACAGGGATGTAATCAGCCTGCCTATGTAAACCACCTTGAATAAAGTCTGAGGAGAAATCTGACGACCAAGAAAGGTAGTATGTAAATACTTGTATTATTATTATTATTAACATGTCACTGTGGCTTTAACATTTGAAGGACATTCAAATAATATGCAAGGTTTCTATGTCAATACTGCCCGTCAGGGTTGTGTGATGCTCAGATTATGTCGTTACACCCACAGCCGAGTCTATACATATGACAAGAGGCTTTCAAACACTGTATATATGCTATATGGATTGCCACCCTGCTGGCTGTAATGTTCAGATCAGCTCTAAGCATACAGCAATACCTTTTAAACCAAAGCCATATTTGGAAGATTTTTCTCATGTGACCTTCTGTCAATGTACTCTCAAAGCCATGATCCCCAGATACAGCGATTGCCTTGTACAGGTGGGGACCAGGGGACCAGGCTTTGGGAACACATCGGCATTGGTGAAAGGCTTGCAAGGACACTCCCACTCCCTTTCAACACATGGACTGTGTCCGTGTAACTTCTGAACAGGAGTTTAATCTTAATCATACTTTGCATATGCATTGCACTCTGTTAACATGTTTCACATACATTATCAGCCCAATCCTATCCTTAGCCAGCCTGTGGGACACAGCAGTGCTGATGCAGCATCCTGCAGGCTGGCCAGGGACCATGTTGTGGCAGAGAGGTAAGTAAACAAAATTCTTACCATTCATGCCACCCCATGGTACTCAATGGATCTACTTGAATCTGTGCCAGCTCTTTGGCCTGGTGAGGCTGGGTGGGAAGCATAGGACTAGCAGTGGCACCACTGCTGCTAATAACTGCCCCCTCCCCTGCCCTGCTTCCCCGATACCTGCCCCAATCCTCCCCTTCTTTGCCTCGATTCCCCCTTCCTATCTACAGGCAAACTCCTGCACCAGCTCACCACCTTCCATGGTAACTGGGTGTTCTGGTTGCCAGGCTTTTGCGGTGGATGCCCCACTGCATGTGTTATCACTGCAGTCGCAGTGCTGACAGACTGGACCTTCCATTGACAGAACACTTGTTCCAGCAGAAGGCACCTATAGGATTGGGCTGCAAGACAGTAAACCTTACAACTACACCAGCTTGTATTAATTTTAGTCGAACTATTTATCTGCCAGTGATATCTTTAAATGCAGCCTACATTTTAATAATAAAAATGTGTATAATTCCATGAAGAAAATTTTTTTTTTTTCATTATCTCTTTTTTTCCCTTTCCAAAACAACATTCTTTTTGTAGTGGGAAGAAGAAATCAATTACCCTGGATCTCAATACAACTGAAAAGAATATTATAGTAATTTCCTTTAGCTTGCTGAAATAAAACAAAGATTAATTGTTTTTTGAAATGAAAATAGAAGTAGCATAGTTTACCAAGCTGGAGCACCATAGATTGGTTTTGATGTGTGTTGCACAGCTGGAAAGAAAATGCACACGCACACACATACACAAAAAAAGAAAGCATAGACGCTACTGAGCAATTCTGTGGAATAGCAGAAAAGTTAGTTTGTGTTTTCTTTGTCAAGTAAGTATATTATTTTGGGATAAATACTTGCATTTAAATCAGTTTTGTTAAAGCATTAAGCAAAACAAAGCAAAGAGGAAAAACACAAAGATCATTAAGAATATGATTTCAAACAAAAATGTGATTAATTAGGGGCAACGCCCAACAGCAGGAATCCAAGAAAGAGGCTGAAACAAGAAACAAATATATTCTTGTTTAATTAATTTCTTTGGACAGCATCCAGAGATACAGGATGAAAATAAATAACAAACTGAGCGTTGCTAAGGGGGGGGATCAAAAAGGGCTTTTCCTTGTTTAGAGTTTACAAAAATAAGGTTAAAGACAATATGTTTTTTCCTGTCTTGAAAAGCTATAACTAGATCCCAGGAGGTTATGCAAACAAACATTGCTTTCTTAAGTGTCCAAACAAACCTCTTTGAAGCCATCTTGGCATCTGGGTGCTGCAACCTCCATTCCTTTTCAAAGGCAGATTGCGGCAGAAAGTTCTGTTTGGTGTAAACTATTTTTTGTTTGTCTTGTTATGTAGTTGGCTGGCTGAAAGTTCGCTTACCTGTCTGCCTCAGCCATGTAACGACCCTGGAAGTATATATGATATCAAAACTATGAAAATGTTGCCGCAGAATGGAAAAATTTACTGCCCTCCAAAATCCTAGAGCGCCAAAAAAAGAAGCATTAATCATCCACTCCAGGGCTATGAGATGTCATCTGGCACAGAAGCACTGAGAATTGCTCTCATCATGATGAGTCACAGGTAGAAACTTTTCATCTTGGCTGGAGTCCACATCCTCTGAGAGAGCCAACATCATTGTAGGCTTCAGGTATTTTGGCACAGTGAATTGTATACAAAATGTCTTTTCCCCCCACTATAGCCATCTTGTAGTTTCCTGGCCCAGTGATCCAGCTCACTGAGCCTATTGGTTCTGTTCTACTTATTTTTTAAAAAGTTCAAAGTGCTTCTTAGTAGTCCTTATGATAACCATGAAAGGTAATATTGCTACCTCTGAGCTACAAATGGGGGCAGTGGCTGACAGATGACTTGCATACAACAAATCCAGTGAGTCCATAGCTGAGTTCAGTGAATCCAGTGAATTCATAGCTGAGGTAAGATTTGAACTAGTAGCTTGCAGCTTGTGGTTTGGTCTCTTAGGGCCAAATTCCGTCCAACTTTCCAGCCCTGGTGTAGCCATGGCAATGGAATGTGTGCTGCATCCTGTGGTGGAAGGGTAGTTATGGAGGCTTCTACAAGGTAAGAGAACATTTGTTCCCTTGTCTCTGGGCTGCATTGCAGCTGCACCAGTGCTGGAGAGTTGGATAGGATTGGGCCCTAAATCACTATACTAGCTGGGGGTAGGTCCCATTGAACCCAGTGAGGCGTACTTCTGAGAAGACATGCATAGGATTATACTGTGAATCTCCTTCCTTATGTATTATATTTTTTTTAGTGGTCAGTTAAAGTTAAAGGGTTCAAGAAGTGAATTACTGAGGGTTTAATTTTGGGCAACTGAAAAAGTGGATATGGAAGCAAGCCTTCATATAAATAGATGCAGTATCGCAATTTCAGCAAAGGGTAGAAGCGTTGATATGCCGATTCAGAAACCATGTCTATAGATCAGCTAGGGATGCACATCCCCATAGCAGTGTGCTTCTAGACCTGAGGTATCCAATACTAACTGCAGGGCATGAGTGTGGTGCCCCTTTCTAGTCATCTTGTCATACAGAATGGAATGCATACCCATCTGCTATCTGAGGCCACTAGTTCTATGCAACAACCCTATTGCTAGTGTAGCTGCTAGTAGAAAGATTTTATCCTATAACACAAGGTTGATACTAGCCACTGGCTACCTCAAACATTGGGCCTAGTCTTGTGACTGTAACCTGGGTTGCTGAAGAGGGTAACTTTCTTCTCCACTGAAGCATGCTGCTATTTGTAGAACCTGCCTGTTGCTTCCACTTATTCCCTACCAGTAGTGTTGGGGACGGACGGACAGACAGACGGACGGACGGATGGATGGTAAGTTTTTCTGAAGCCTCACTGGCCATGTAAAGCCCCTCCCCATTGCTTCCAGAGCCATTCGGGATGGCAAGTGCAAAGCAGAGGTATCTCTTCCACTTTGCTCTCGCCTTCCCAAATGGCTCTGAAGGTGAGGGGAAGGGGCCATTTTACATGTGTTCAGGCACCTGAAAAACTTGCCACTTTGCCCCTCTGCCCCCCCCCCTCCGGAACACCACTGTTTCCTACTTTGTTCTATTCCCAACTTGGTTAGCACCCTCAATCCCAGTGCACTTTTCTTACTACAGGTTGAGCCTGCTTATCTGTAGATTTTCCATCTGTGGATCAAGTCCCCACAGGTCCTCTGGTCACCTCCAGAGGGCTTCTGAAGCTCACTGAGGCTGCACATGTCTGCTCACAACCTCTTTGGGTTTCAGAATGCCTCTTAGAGGCAAAAACTTGATTTCCAATTTTTGGGGAAAAAACCAGAAGTGGTGTTTTTATGGCATTCTGAGGGCCGGGGAAGCTCTCCAGGCTTCCATGGATGGACACACATGGCCTCTGCAGGCTTCAGAAAGCCCTCCAGAGATTGTAAGGGGCAGAAAACCATGAGTTTGCTTTTCCACAGTTTCCAGTATCTGCAAGGTTTCCAGGAACAGATCCCTGAGGATACCGAGGCCCCGCCTGTAAACTCTCAGGATGAGATAAAGGCAAGCTACTAGCAGAGCCCTGGCAGTGAGATGAAAGGGACAAGAATGCATCAACAAGAAAAAGACCCCTCCATATGCTCAGGTCCCCATCCTTCTCTCAGTCTCATCCTGCTCTTAGAAGATTTTGTTGATCCTAATTTTTTATAGTATATTTTGCACCCTTGATTATAGCTGAATTGAATTCAGAAAGACTGTATTTTGTGAGTGCTTTGCGAGACAAAACTAGTTAACTTACCAAGAGGGCTTTATAATAAAAGCAAGCTATCTTCTGATGCAGTGTTTTTTGGTATGGGTTGCGACAGTGGCATCACTAGGGTTCACATCACCCTAATGATGGTGATGATGATCGCTGGATGCCAGCGCTTCACCCCCCCATGCAGTGGGCGGGGCAATACCCCAGGTGGTGGGTGTGGTGATGTACCATCACTCCACCCCCACTGGTTTTTTGGCTGTACCTTTTGATAGAACAAAGATAGAACTCATTCTGCATGAAATTACGCATTGATTGATATATAACATGATGGTATTATTCTTCCAAATTATGATTTTAGTGATTCTGGTCACTAGTGGTGTCATCCCCCCAAAGGTGTCAACTTACTAACACCTTATTGCAGCAGTTCTCAAACTTTTAGCACTGGGACCCACTTTTTAGAATGACAGTCTGTCCAAGACCCACCAGAAGTGATGTCATGGTGGAAGTGACATCATCAGGCAAATTAAAATAAATAAGTATAAATAATTAAAGTAAAACAAATAATTAAATAGAAGCCAGCCCTGGTCCACCAAGTGAATTTCCTCGGTAGCCTGCCTGCAGTAACACTCCCGCCTCCAAAACCAGTAAGGTTTTCAGCCCTACCCAGTGTCCAGTTCAATTTAAGAACTTCTGTTTAAACCATATCACTGTCAGGATCCAGCTGCCTTTGCAAGTCTCAAAAAGGTTCACCTTATCAGCTGAAGGCTCTGTTTTGATCCTTTTTAGTGGGGGGGGGGGGGGGGACTGCCTTCTGGAGCACTTGTTTAGCTGCAGGTGCATAGGATCAGGACCTTTCTGGTAGCCTTGCACTTTCCTTCACCTGATCTTCCACACCAGCCAAGGTATGTTTGCTTACTCATGAGTAAACTTGACTATGAAGCTTAGTTTCACTTTCCAAAGGGCTGAATACATTCATCTGCTTGGAGGAAGGGACTTCCTTCTCAGGTGTTTTTGGGGGCTGCATTCATTGCATCAGGACCATTCTGGTGTCATTGGATTCCTCTCAGCCTGCCCTTTCCAAGGGACTAAGGCACGTTTGCCTACTCATGAGAAAATGCATGATACGGCTCACTTTCACTTTCCATAGGGATCCATGCATTTTTTGTTAACATAAGAACATAAGAACAGCCCCACTGGATCAGGCCATAGGCCCATCTAGTCCAGCTTCCTGTATCTCACAGCGGCCCACCAAATGCCCCAGGGAGCACACCAGATAACAAGAGACTGCGTCCTGGTGCCCTCCCCTACATCTGGCATTTTGACTTAACCCATTTCTAAAATCAGGAGGTTGCGCAAACACATCATGGCTTGTACCCCATAATGGATTTTTCCTCCAGAAACTCGTCCAATCCCCTTTTAAAGGCGTCTAGGCTAGATGCCAGCACCACATCCTGTGGCAAGGAGTTCCACAGACCGACCACACGCTGAGTAAAGAAATATTTTCTTTTGTCCGTCCTAACCCGCCCAACAGTCAATTTTAGTGGATGTCCCCTGGTTCTGGTATTATGTGAGAGTGTAAAGAGCATCTCCCTATCCACTCTGTCCATTCCCTGCATAATTTTGTATGTCTCAATCATGTCCCCCCTCAGGCGTCTTTTTTCTAGGCTGAAGAGGCCCAAACGCCGTAGTCTTTCCTCGTAAGGAAGGTGCCCCAGCCCCGTAATCATCTTAGTCGCTCTCTTTTGCACCTTCTCCAGTTCCACTATGTCTTTTTTGAGATGCGGCGACCAGAACTGGACACAATACTCCAGGTGTGACCTTACCATAGATTTATACAACAGCACTATAATACTAGCCGTTTTGTTCTCAATACCCTTCCTAATGATCCCAAGCATAGAATTGGCCTTCTTCACTGCCGCCGCACATTGGGTCGACACTTTCATCGACCTGTCCACCACCACCCCAAGATCTTTCTCCTGATCTGTCACAGACAGCTCAGAACCCATCAGCCTATATCTAAAGTTTTGATTTTTTGCCCCAATGTGCATGACTTTACACTTACTGACATTGAAGCGCATCTGCCATTTTGCTGCCCATTCTGCCAGTCTGGAGAGATCCTTCTGGAGCTCCTCACAATCACTTCTGGTCTTCACCACTCGGAAAAGTTTGGTGTCGTCTGCAAACTTAGCCACTTCACTGCTCAACCTTGTCTCCAGGTCATTTATGAAGAGGTTGAAAAGCACCGGTCCCAGGACAGATCCTTGGGGCACACCGCTTTTCACCTCTCTCCATTGTGAAAATTGCCCATTGACACCCACTCTCTGCTTCCTGGCCTCCAACCAGTTCTCAATCCATGAGAGGACCTGTCCTCTAATTCCCTGATTGTGGAGTTTTTTCAGTAGCCTTTGGTGAGGGACCGTGTCAAACGCCTTCTGAAAGTCCAGATATATAATGTCCACGGGTTCTCCCGCATCCACATGCCTGTTGACCTTTTCAAAGAATTCTATAAGGTTCGTGAGGCAAGACTTACCCTTACAGAAGCCATGCTGACTCTCCCTCAGCAAGGCCTGTTCGTCTATGTGTTTTGAGATCCTATCTTTGATAAGGCATTCCACCATCTTACCCGGTATGGATGTTAGGCTGACCAGCCTATAGTTTCCCGGGTCCCCCCTCTTTCCCTTTTTAAAAATAGGCGTGACATTTGCGATCCTCCAATCTTCTGGCACCCTGGCTGTTTTGAGGGACAAGTTGCATACCTTAGTCAAGAGATCTGCAACTTCATTCTTCAATTCCTTAATAACCCTTGGGTGGATGCCATCAGGCCCCGGTGACTTATTGATCTTTAATTTATCAATGAGGTCTGAAACATCTTCTCTTTTAACCTCTATCTGACTTAACTCCTCGGTTAGGAGGGGCCGTTCGGGCAGCGGTATCTGCCCGAAGTCTTCTGCCGTGAAGACAGATGCAAAGAACTCATTCAATTTCTCTGCCATCTCTAAGTCTCCTTTTATCTCCCCTTTCCCTCCCTCACCATCCAGAGGGCCAACCGCTTCTCTGGCGGGTTTCCTGCTTCTAACATATTTGAAGAAGCTTTTATTATTCCCCTTAATGTTGCTGGCCATGCGTTCCTCATAGTCTCTCTTGGCCTCCCCTATCACCTTCTTACATTTCTTTTGCCACAGTTTATGTTTCTTTTTATTCTCCTCATTAGGGCAAGACTTCCATTTACGGAAGGAAGCTTCCTTGCCCTTCACAGCCTCTCTAACTTGGCTGGTTAGCCATGCAGGCACCCTCCTGGATTTAGTGGAACCCGTTCAGGCAGCGGTATCTGCCCGAGGTCTTCTGCCGTGAAGACAGATGCAAAGAACTCATTTAATTTCCTGGATTTAGTGGAACCCTTCTTTCTTTGCGGTATACACCTCTGCTGGGCCTCTATTACTGTTGTTTTAAGCAGCCTCCATGCACTCTGGAGAGATTGGACTCTTTTTACCCTCCCTTTCAACCTCCTTCTAACCAGCCTCCTCATTTGAGGAAAGTCCGCCCGTCGGAAGTCAAGGGTTTTTGTTAGAGATTTGCCTGGTATTCTTCCCCCAACGTGCACGTCAAAACGGATCGCAGCATGATCACTGTTCCCCAATGGCTCAGTAACGTTTACATCTCTAACCAGGTCCTGCGTACTGCACAATATTAAATCCAGAGTCACCTGTCCTCTGGTGGGCTCCGTGACTAGCTGATCTAAGCCACAGTCATTTAGCACGTCAAGAAATCCAGTTTCCTTATCGTGACCAGAACACAAATTGACCCAGTCAATATGAGGATAATTGAAGTCCCCCATGATTACAACCCTGTCCCTCCTTGTCACCTCCCTGATCTGTTTCCTCATTTCAAGGTCCCCATCCGATTTCTGGTCTGGAGGACGATAGCACGCCCCCAGTATTACATCGCTGCACAACCCTGGTAATTTAACCCACAGAGATTCTACGGTGGAGTCGGACCCACCTTCAATCTCTACTTTGCTGGAATCTATCCCTTCCTTAACATAAACGGCCACCCCACCTCCAACACGCCCCTGCCTGTCCCTCCTGTAGAGTTTATAGCCCGGGATTGCGGTATCCCACTGATTCTCCGCATTCCACCAGGTTTCCGTTATGCCCACTATGTCAATATTTTCCCTTGTCACCAGACATTCCAGTTCTCCCACCTTTGCTCGTAGACTTCGGGCATTCGCATAAAAGCATTTATACATGGAATGCCCCAGGATGGGCTGCTTATTTGCTCCTTTGTCCCCGCATCCTCTCATTGTGCCAAACCGTCTATCACATCCCATCACCCTACCTTTCCCAATTTCTTCTCCTACCCTGCCTTTGTCTTGTTGTTCTCTAACCTCCCCATCCTCATCCCATAGGGATGAGGAGTCCCGAACCGGATGCCCCTCGGCTCCTGTTGGCCTTCCCCCAGGGATCAGTTTAAAAGCTGCTCTGCCACCTTTTTAATGTTATGCGCCAGCAGTCTGGTTCCATTCTGGTTCAAATGGAGCCCGTCCCTCTTGTACAGGCCCCGCTTGTCCCAAAACGTTCCCCAGTGCCTAACGAATCTAAACCCCTCCTCCCTACACCACCGTCTCATCCACGCATTGAGACCCCTGATCTCCGCCTGCCTAGCTGGCCCTGCGCGTGGAACAGGTAGCACTTCAGAGAACGCTACCTTTGAGGTCCTGGCTTTCAGCTTCCTGCCTAAAAGCCTAAATTTGGCCTCCAGGACCTCCCAGCTACACTTGCCCACGTCGTTGGTGCCGACATGCACCACAGCCGCTACCTCTCCCCCAGCACTGTCTACTAGCCTGTCTAGACAAGAAGTGATGTCCGCAACCTTCGCACCAGGCAGGCAAGTCACCATGCGGTCCTCACATCTGTCGCAAACCCCCCTTTCTATGTTTCTAATAATCGAATCCCCCACTACAAGAAGCCCCCGACCCCCCTCCCGCCGAGGAGTATCCCGAGTGCGCTCGGATACGGGCCCATCCCCTGGAGAAGGGGTCCCCCCTAGGGGATTGTTTCCCTCCTCTCCAGGATGACGTCCTCCAGTCCCGAGACTTCCCACCCGGGCAGCTGAGGAGCTGCACGCCTGAGGTTGGGACGAAGCCTGATCGTCCCCAGAAGTCTCCCCACAGTCCTCCTCTGCCTGCCTGCGCTTCTCCAGGTCGGCCACCAAGGCTTCAAGGGAGCGGACGCGTTCCCTGAGACCCTGGAGCTCCTTGCACCGAGGACACACCCATGACTTATGCCCCAGAGGCATATAATCATACATGTGGCACTCGATGCAGAACACTGGATAGCCCCCACCCTGCTGCTGGCTGTCTGACTGCATAGCTTTTTTGTTGTTGTTGTTTTATTTAGGGGTCCTTTTAAAAACCGTACACTGGATAGCAGTCCTCTTCTCAAGGGAAGAGGAAGGGCAGTGTATGGGGCCCTGGCCTCCTCGCCCTGCTGCTGAACTCTCCCAGATGCTAAACTCTTGTGCCTTACCTGGCACTTAGTTCCCGAGGCACTAAGCTTTTGTTCTCCAGTTTTTTGGCCAAACCTTTTGATAGAAAGGAGATATTACACTCTGGTTTTCTGCATTGCATTCTGCTCAAAATTCCGCATACAACGGTATATAATATGATAGGGTTACTCCTAACTACAGCGATTTTAGCGTGTCACCACCCCCCTGTGCGCATCACCCAGTGCAGCCCGCACCCCCCCCGTGCCCCCCTAGCAATGCCACTGGGTTGGGAACAGCCTTACAGTTGAGATAATGAGCACACCAAAAAAATCATTTCCCTGTTACCCTCAAGACATGGCACAAGTAGTTTACATACCCCAAAAGAATTTGGCATGTGAATGTAAGCTGTGCATCTACCTGTCTGATTATACCCACATTTCACATAGTTTACTAGCAGTACAGGCAGTGTTGACTTCTGATACAAAAATTATGGCTGCAGTTTCATATGCTGATCTAGTATTATTAGTATTGTAATGTTATGTTATTTTGGTTTTATTGTTCCTATATCACTCTGGCTGCCATTTTTGGCAGATTATGTGACCTTCACATTAAAATAAATAAATAAATACAGTTGCCAGTAAGACAATGGATAAAAGAATTTGGATTCGTTTCTGCTAGCAAGTGGGTACCAACTCAGATGCTTACAATTCCTCCCCATGGAAGAACTAATGACTGATCTCATGTATCCATAACGGCTTTCTGAGGCAACTCACATGGATGTAATGGTACGTGTTTCAGTTGCTGCACTGTCAGAAAGTGATACTTGTGCTGCAGAGTTGCATCTGAATTAAAGGTGTTGAGACCTGATAGAAGGCCCTTATTAGTATTATTTTTTTGTTGGCAACCTTCAGTCTCGAGAGACTATGGTATCGCGCTCTGAAAGGTGGTTTTGGAACATCGTCTAGTGTGGCTGAAAAGGCCACACTTATAAGAAAAGGCCCTTATTATGATTCATTTATTATTTAGTATATTTTTAAGCAGCCCTATTTCCAAGGCAGCATACAATTTTAAAACATAGTCTGTACAATGGAAATCAAAGTCAATACAGAAAGTCACAGAAATGGCAGTCATAACAGCAATAACATCCTGTAGAGTCACAATAACCATTAAAGCTGGCTACAAGTCATGCTGGAATGTCTGGCAAAATAAAGGATGTGCCTGGTGCTAAAAAGACATAAAGTTTGGTACCAGCCAAGCTTTCATGAGAAAGCCTTCTTCCTAGTGGTCAATACCTGCCTGAACTCAAATGGCAAGGGAACCAGGAAGAGGGTCTTCCTTGAAGAGCAGTGAGTTTAGACTGATTCATGTGTTTTTTTCAGGTTGCTTGGGCTCAAGTCATTAGGAGCCCAATTCTATGCATATCTACTCAGAAGTAAGTCCCATTTGAGTCAGTGGGGCTTATTCCCAGGAAAGTGTGGACAGGATTGGGCTGTAAGTCTTTAAATTCTGGAATAAGAATTGTCAGCTATTTTACTGTCTGTTCCTATGCCCCTTATAGTAGCCTGACCGCATCTTACCAGGAAAAGTTTCACCTGCTTAATATCCTCACGTTGGTCTGCTGTGAATTCACAAGAAGCCATATAGTTGTAGATTATCCAGTTAATCTGTCCATGCAAAGAATTCCTGTTATAAGACATGGAATCAGGAAACAAGAGGAAGGGAGACAACTATAGCTAAAGGCAAACAGGAAAAGAACATAGAAGTGCAGCATCCAAGCTAGTGATGAAGACAGTGCCTCTACAGGTCTTCTCAGCCTAGTGTCTCTGCATCAATGTTTTAATAATGGGGAGAAAGGTTAGGGAGCTAATGAATGAAATCCACAAGTCCTGCAACTCCTCCAGTGTTTCCCAAACCCTATCCCCTCTGTGGTCTTCTAAAAACAGTAGCTAATGGGCTTATCAAAATAGGTATAGGGGCCAGATGCTCTCTGCTCCTCCCCCTGCAATTTGGGCATTGTCAGGTTGGACCTGAGCCTTTTAGATTGCTGTCTCTTACACAGTACATGGATCATAATATTTCCCACTGTAGTGGGGAAAAGGCAGACATGGTTGCTCCAGCCCTTTACCTGCTGTGAGGCCACTTGGAGACCTGCTTTCTACAGCAGGTAAGGAAGTGGGCAGAAAACAAATGTGAAGGAGGGAACAGGTGTTAAGAGCCACAGCTGCCTTCTCTCCAGCTAGAGGGAGAGATTTGAAAGTACTGTGTGTGGGATGGGGTAATTGATGGCAACTTCAGTAACCACTGAAGCATGCTTAAGGGTGTAGATTGTCACCTCTGAATTTTGGAGGTACTGTACACTTGGCTAGAAAAAAGCTGGCAAGCATCAATATGTGCACATATCTGGAGCATGCATATGTGCCTTTGAAGTATTTTTAGTGGCCAAAGAGCATATGACTCTGAACCCATATGACTATGCCTTCAACTCAAAATTCACTGGTTAGACAAACTGTTCTAAAAAAATTTTCGAAAACAAGTCTGGCTCTTTTCATCTATTATTTCAGAGTCTCAGAGGGGAATTAACCACAGTCAAATAATAAAATATCTCACTTTCAATCCAACCCTCACTCCTTCAAAGAAGATAATGTCAAATACTTGTCAAGAATATATTTGTTTATGTGGACTATGTACAAATCTTTGGCCTAAATGAGCAGATGTCCAACAGTGAGGATACAGAAGCCTACTGTTGATATTAGTAAATGCAATGCAGTTTTTTTTTTTCTACCCAGGGTATATTTTTATTTAACTTTACTTAATAGGAAATACAAACATATACCAATTAGAAATAAACATAATTGTTAAAAAAAACAACTATAGCCACAGAGCCTAAGCAAATGGGATTTCTTATTTATAACATAATTTACAGCCCAATCCTATGCATGTCTACTCAGAAGTAAATCCCATTAGCATCAATGGGGCTTACTCCCAGGAAAGTGGGGGGTAGGATTGGGTTGTCTATTCCTACCAAAAAATTTAGCAGAAAGTGTTTGTCATCAGTGCTTTGCCTGTGAACTCTTCTATTAGTTCTGGTTTAATCAAAAGGTATTTTCACACATGATACCCAAAGTAGTTACACCACCAACCTTCAAATGGCTTATTAGGGTCCAATCCTATCCAGTTTTCCAGTGCCAGTGCTGCTGTGCCTATGGGGTACGCACTGCCACCTGCATTGGGGATGCAGTCACAGAGGCCTCCTTAAGGTATGAGAACATTTGTTCCCTTACCCCAGGGCTGCATTGTGGTTAAACCGGTTCTGGAAAGTTGGATAGGATTGGGCTGTCAGTCATTCCCTGCCTCTCCGCACCCAACCCTAGAAACTGGTTGTGTGACACGTCTAACATATTATTCTAAGCACGCACATCAGACTACAATACACAAAATTCATTAGAGCAGTGGTTCTCAAACTTTTTAGCTCTGGGACCCACTATTTAGAATGACATCTGTTGGGACCAGAAATGATGTCATTAACCTGGAAGTGATGTCATGGCCAGAAGTTACATCATCAAACAGGAAAATTTTCAATACCCACTTGTCACCTGGACCCAGCACAGGTGGCCACAAGTTCCCTGGGCACGGGTCTGCTTGGGAGTCAAGGCCTACTTGGGAGTAAGCCCCGAGTGTCAGCAGGACTGGGGGCCATGCAGGACGCCTACACAGGAGTAGGGACAGAGAACAGCTGGGAGCAGGAAGACACGTGGGCCAGAAGGGTGGCGTTAGTCAGACCTGAGGTAAGCCTCATAAGGGAGCTGGAGAGGGAAGAGGGAGGTTGTTCTTCTCCAGAGGGGTAGAAGGCCAGAGGGAAGCCAGTGGGAGAAGGTGACCCAGGCCAAAGGGAAAGGAGAAAGGCCTCCATAGTAAGGGGAATGTGGGCAACTCTGGAGAGAGGAGGCCTGGGTAGAGACCTCCCGGGCCTGCCCAGACCCAGAGAGCATACCCTGGAGAGAAGTGGTTGCTGAGACAGATGCTCAATGCCAGCTACAGCCCAGGGGGACTAACTGAGAAGGGAGCAAACAGCAAGGTACCGTGGCTCCTCCCAAGGCTAGCCAGCCTGACCCTGGACTGCCGGGGCAGTGCCCTCTAGAGCCTGGGCGCAGGGCCGAGGGACTCAGGCCGGGAGGCCAGGACTACAAGCTCCAAAGAACTGGAAGGACCAGGACTGGAGCCACTCCGATGACACCAGTCAGCCTAGACTGAGGGGGGCCGGGAAGTAACGAGCCCCCATGAGTGTAAAGAGGTTGACTCAATTAAACCGCTTGTGTAAAGCTGCCATACTGGCTTCCCGTTCATTAATTCACCACCGACCACCACGCCTCGACTGGGTAAGCCCCTCGCGCTTGGTACAGACCCCAGGGCAAGGGCCTCCTCCTGCCATGGACGTTACACCACCATATGACAAAATCAAATTCCCCAAACATCCCAAAGGCTGCAATCATATCTGTACTTACCCAGGAATAAGCCCTATTGACTACCATTGTTAAAAGCATATGCAGTATATAGTTGTCTGTTAAACATACAGATCTGTAACATTTCCCCAAATGTAGTCACATACCATGGTAGCATCAAGTCTAATATAGGTATAACCTGATTTTTCACCTGTGGTTTTATTTCATCACGATGAGAAGGGCCCTTTAATTAAAGGAAATAAGTCATTAACAATAGCCTTGTTAATGGGAGAGAGGGCAGCTGGTTGACAATCCATCAATCATGCTCTCTCCAGGCACTTAGAATAGCTTCACTCCAAGGCAAGCGACCCCTCCCTTCCCTTCCCCCTGAGCATGCGGAAGAAAGATAATAACTGCATTTTTTCCCAGTGCTGGCTCAGAGTGAAGACTTTTTAAGCACCTGGAGAGAGACTGATTGATGGATTGTGTGCCTAATAATTCTGTCTTGCATCACAAATGACAGCAAGGCTGTTTTTAAATTGCCTAGCAAAGGGACATTGTTTTTTAAATGGATTTGCTTTAATTCAATTTTCAACATCCACTTGAGTTCTGGGAACAGAACCTTCATGATTAACCTGTATATTTTCCTGTATATTCAGACTCAGCCTGAATATTGAAAATAAAATACACATTGAAATGAGTGGGGACCCACCTTAAATTGGCTCATGACCCACGTAGTTTGAGAAACACTGCTTTAGAGGAAGCAGTGCCAGGCTGTGAAACTGATATTTATGGTATTACTGTCTCTAAAAGTACAGAAAAATATTGATGTGCCCTAAAAGATGTGCCGCTTGAGCCTCTTTTGTACTATTCATGTTTATATGTTAATTTAAATGGTGAACAGAAAGTAAAACAGTCATTTTTAAACTGAAAGTCAATTTTTAATCATACATCCAGATTTTAGACATGGGATATACAAAAATTAAGTATTTTGTCAAACTAGTCTCTGTATGAGCAAAAGGCAGATCAGTGTAAATTTTACTTTGCTTGTGGTAAGGCTTTTCTAGACTGTACTGACCTACTTCAGGGTGTAGGTGGGAGTTGCGTGTTTGAATATTTCTCTATGAAAAACCTCCCTACTCATAAAAAACATAGCATGTCAGGGACAAGCTTAGGCCCAAGTCTATATGCAGGGAATCAAGTATTCAAAACGCAGCCCCACGACTGCAGTTGCAGCCCAAGCAAAGTTTAACTTGTGTTTCTGCTGCTTGTGAGAACTGCCCTGAAGTCCCATTTATTTTCATCAGAAGAAAGTTCAGTAAGTTTGTAACTTTCATGAAGATGTATCCTTTACTATGGTTGAACTTCTCTTTGCTTCCAACTTTAAGGACAAATAGAAAAGCAGTTCTTCTTTAGAAGCTGAAAGAACATTCTATAAGTATAGTATGATCAGGCTGGGGAAAAGTATGCTCAAATAATACTATTCATGTTTTTGTATTTATTAGGCACTTAAAATTCTTACAAAGTGCTGTACAATGGATAAAACAGTTATGTCCCTGCTAGACTGGCTTACAAGTTTGCAGAACTGACACAAAAGAAAAAAAAAGGATGAGGTGAAGAAAGAACATAAAAGCAAATTCAGGTATGTTAAAGTTATATATTGATGCAATGAAGACTCCTCCACAGGAGGAGAGGAGCCAAGTTGCAAATAACCTGGCCACTGGAAAGAGCCTTGTTACAGGTGCAATCCTAACCAACTTTCCAGCTCTGACCTAACCCCAAAGTAAAGTGACAATCATGCCTTTACCTTGAGGAGGCCCCTTTCACTGCCTTCCCACTGTAGGATGAAGTGCATGCCACAGTGGCACAGGTATATCAGTGCTGGAAAGTTAGTTAGGATTGTGCCCTTAAGTCACCTCTCCCTCAGTGGTTGCCTGGTAGTACTAATAAAACTGGTGTTCTTCAAGTCTTGACCTAGTTTTATTTCCTAGGTATAGGGAGCTGACAGTGTCAGCATTCTAATGAATAAAAAGTATTGAATTGAAAAGAATCTTTAAACGTTTGTACTTCTTTTATTTGTACAGCATTTTGCACTGCAAGATTTAAAAAAAATCAGCACTGATAAAGCTCTGGACATATAAATGTATTTTTCCCTGTACTGAGAGGCATTCTTCTTCCTCTTGTAAAGCACATACCTGTTGATGGATGGTACCAGAGGAGATGATGGATTGAGGATTCAGTAGAAAAAAATCATCCTAATTTTTTGTAGGCCAGTTTTGCACAATGTGTTGGATGGCTGACAGCGAGACAAACAGGAGTCTTGTAATTTTAGTCACACATATCCCTTGCAAGCTTTAGCATGTTTGACGGCATTGGAGATTACAAGACAGGAAGGAAGCAAGAAGTTGCTAGCCTGTTGAAAAGAGCAATCTCACAAAATCCTTGTAGATGGCCCAAGAATGTTGTCTGGGAAGAAAAATCAAACCCACAAACACAGCAGCTAATGGATTGGCTCTCAAATATTAGGCAGGTCCCTCACAACTCCTGTGTTGACAAGATGTCTGATGGCAAAGTCTCAGTTGCCTTCAGGCACTGAGACTTCAGTGTTAGGGAGCAGAGTTATTCAACCTATTTCATGCAAGTCAGCAAGTTAAGGAGGGTGCATAGTTTGTTGTGCCTTCAGTACATGATGATACCAACCCAAACATTGTATTATCAGATTAATCTGGTAGTAATTGAAGGCTTCATCCACTGGCGGCCTGAGATAGGATATGGATGTGAATCAGCCTTCAGAGACTCATTCCTGGTAATATCATGTTGAAATAGAATTGAGAATGCATTTCAAAATGTGTCAGTGATTCCTCCTAACCCATTAAATGAGGGTGTGTGCCTATTATGATATGTTCAAATCTTACTGCTGTTGGGTGGTCAGGTTGCATTGCTGTTTGAAAGCATTTGTACATTCGTAGTAGTCTGGGAACTCACAACATTAGTACCATACTTAGATTCTTCACTTTGTCTTGATGCAGTAATTTGTTCCTTGTTTTGGCTACTTCTCATAAATGTATTTGGTGGTTAAATTTCTGCCTAGTCCAGAGGTGTACAGACTTGATCCCTGTTGCGTATATGCAATGTTGGGCAGAAATGGCTTAAAGAAACTACAGAAGCAAGCAAGCTACTGGCTAAAGAGGCAACAGAAGTCTGGAGAGCTATCATACTAGCTCAGACCAATAATGCACCTATCTCAGCACTGTGTCTTTCAACAGTGACCAGAAGAAAATATTTAATTTAATTTAATATTAACTATTTAATTCAGTAAATTAATTGTTATTTAATTAATTTAATTAAGTAAATATTAAATATTATTTAAACTGCTTTTTAACCAGTGAAATGAATGTCTAAGGGTGCAATCCTAACCCTTTATGCCAGTGCTTTCCAGTACTGACATAAGGGCAATGCAGCTCTGAGGTAAGGGAAAACACATTTCCTTACTTTGAGGAGGCCTCTGTGAGTGACACACAACTGCAGGATGCACCACATGTCCCATTGGCACCACTATGCCGGTGCTGGAAAGCACTGACATAAGGGGTTAGGATTGTGCCCTAACAGTGTAATCCTGTGCAGTTTTACTCAGGAGTACTACTGTATTCAGTGGGACTTACTTCCGGGTAAGTGTGCATAGGATTGAATTGTAAATATTCTGTTCAGACATTTATACTGGTCAACCACTCAAGGAAAATTTATATTGAAGATTAGTATAGAAACTTATAAAATAAATAAATATTATTTTGTTCTCTTCAAACAAAGGCCCCAATCCTATCCCTCACCATCAGCACCAATGCAACCATGGCAAAAGGTGTACACTGTATCCCATGGTGGAGGGGCAACCCAAAGGCAAATGGGAGGTAAATAAAAATATTTTTAACTTACCTCTGTGTAAGCTCTGGGGCTGCCTTTGAGTCTCATCAGACATTTGTCACCTATTTTGGTGGTGTATGTCCAAGAAGGAAAAGGAATTGGGTGATTTCCAAAAGAGAGGATAAGATCTGACATGTACCACAGCTGCCTGATCTATCCCTCCCGCCTGCTCCCCAGTTCTGTTCCACTGTCATAACTCTGTAGATAGCATTGGGCTGAAAATCATTTCTGCATTTTTTATTTCACAATTTTCATTTGTTTTTAGAGGTAGTTCATTATTTTAATTAGTGAGAAAAGACTGCAAAGCTTGAGCCCATGAATTATTGTTACATAAAGAGACATTTCAGACATGGTGTAAATTCCATCAGAATAACAAAGCTCTTGCCCACTTATACAAGGAAAGGGGTGATGACAAGCTTCATAAGATCCTCCTTGTTGACTTTTTGGCTGTAATCCTATGCATGCTTCCTGAACTTCTGAGTAAACATGTACAGGATTGCGCTGTTTGTGTACTTGTTATTATATCCAAGAAATGGACTGAATATATGTTATAGAATTTGTGCCTCATTTTTGAATGTTCCTTCCAACTATGTTCTGTTGGTGTTTCAGAACTCTATAATAAGTAGTTCAGAATTTGACCTTACTGTATAACACAACATTCCTCTTCCAAATTAAATATAATCTAAATCAGCAACTTTTGCTTATTAAAAAAATGAGCCCTTCTAGTTTTACCACAGTTATGCTAGAGGACTTATAAGTGAATTCAAGAATCTTTCATCACTGACAGATTTTGAACTTTGAACCCAAGTTGTAAATCCAAAAAGCAATACATATATAAAATCAGCTGACACATCTTTCCATTAGAATGGGGTGGCCCATCCATTAGGTGAGGTGATGCGGGTTGCAATGGCAGCATATTGCAGGGGGACAAGAGGGCATTAGATTGGGGGTGCCCTTCTCCCATAGTCTGCCACTGCCACCACCTCCCTGTAGGCCACTGCAGATTCAGCCTGTACTGGTTTGCTTTCCATGTCTCACTGCACAGAAAGTGGACCACCTGCCTCCTTACCTCCTTCGTTCATGCAGTCCGTTTAAATTGAATAGGGAAGTACTGCACTTCTGCAACTGAAGAAACCATACTTGGAGTTAGGTAATTGGTTACTATCCTTTTTATTGTGTAGAGATGGTGGACCTGAGGTGGCATCGGTGGTGTTCCAGGTTGTGCCATTGCTGGCTGCATACATTTCCTTATTTGGACTACTCTAAAAGGAACATGTTTTAAGCATAACTACACTTTGACCTTTAATGATGCAAGCCTGTGCCCAGGTAGCACCAGCATCCTGTCGCAATGTTTGAGCAACATTTGTCATCATAAGCTTGCCCGGCACAATAGGGGAGGGAGAAACAGGAACCTGGACATCCCCGTGATGCAAAAGCCTTCCTAGTAACTCCATCAGCAGTCATGGAAACTCTGACACTATGTACCGGTCATGGGGTGGTACCCTGACAGTGTCCCCATGTTGGCTGAAGGAGCCATTCCTGCAGTCCTGCTACAGCACTTCCCCTTGCAGGAGCTACTAGCAAGGAGTCAAAAGCAAATGACTGCTAGGAGTTTCATCATCCAAATTCCTGTATGCTGCTTACAATATTTTTATTATTAAGAATATTTAGATACCACTTTTCAACCAAAAATTTCACAAAGTGGTTTACAGTGAAAATCAAATAAATAAATGGTCCCCTGTCCTGAAAGGGCTCACAATTGAAAAAGATGCAGAAAGAACACCCGCAAACAGCCACTAGAAAAGACACTGTGCTGGGGTGAAGACAGACACATACTCCTCCCTTGCTAAATATAAGATAAGCATGACTTGAAGAAGTGCCTCTTTGCCCAGAACACACAAGCACATTCTTCCCAAAAAAATACCTTTTCAACTGCAGCATACTGAGGGAAGGAGCAACATCCTAAAGGAAGGAAGGAAGGAAGAGCAGGTATATAAAATAAGTGTAGGCGTGTGCCACTTAACAACCTTCTGCTTAATGATGGACTGCATATATGATGGTGGTGAAAGCACAACAAAGAGGCTCTTAATGAGGCAGACAGGACTACCATAGCCTGCAGGGTATCTGTTTACACAACAAAGAGGCTCTTAATGCAAAGAAGAAGTAATCTACAGTAGCCTGTGCAACCAGCTAGTGTCAAGCAGGGAGTGTCTGTTTACATGACAAAGGTATTAGATTGGGCTGAATGTTTGCTTAATGACCTAATCACATAACAACAGGGATAGGAGAACCTATCCCTGTCATTAAGTGACACACACTGTACACAAAACTCCTCAGGGTAAGTGTTCACATCTTGGTAAGGGCGCCTGCCTGCTGGAAGGAATTCTTTTATTGGGGGAGGAGTGGAATGATACACAGACAGAGTGCAAGCAGCACTTAGGAAAACCACAGTGCTGGTATCCCATTGCACAGATATCTAGGCTGGGGATAGGCAAGGCACATTTGAGCCCTGCCAAGGGATGTGCTGTAACCAGCATCATCTTCACCTTTTGTGTGACTGACCAGAACACCCATTACTGAGGCAAAAGAAGAAAAAAAGCTAGATCTGTAACCTTCACTGGCTTGTCTACTGAGCACTCAGCCATAGCATGAGACAAATAAAGTATACCTCTTGGGGCAGTCAACACCTTGTATGAGCCCATCATTGGGCTTGCATGTGATGTTGATTGCTGAAGTCCATGCGAGCACACACACATTCTCTTTCTTTCTGCCCTTCAAATCACTGCTCCACAGTAGCCCCAGTGTAGCTGTAATAATGCTGTCCTTCCTGCCATCAGCTGTTGCTCTTATACATTATAGTCACAGAGAACAGGTGGTTGTGACCAACAAGGAGCTTTTCCCTCACCTAGAATCTAAGCAGTCAAAGAATGAGAATGATGCCAGCCCTGTACACCAGAGGTGTCCAAACTTTTTGGCAGGAGGGCCACATCGTGTCTCTGACACTGTGTTGGGGGCCGGGAAAAAAAGAATTAATTTACATTTCAAATTTGAATAGATTTGGTGGTTGGCAACCTTAAGTCTCGAAAGACTATGGTATAAGCCTACAGCACCCGGTATTCCCAGACGGTCTCCCATCCAAGTACTAACCAGGCCTGACCCTGCTTAGCTTCCAAGATCAGACAAGATCAGGGATGTGCAGGGTAACAGTTACATAAATGAATATATTAGAGACAGAACTTCTATGAATGAATGAAGGTCTTGCAATAGCTCAAGGCCTATAAAAGACCTTTCACAAAGCAAGGCCAGTCTTTCCTTTTCTGCCGCTGCTGCATCACAGATGTGAAACAACAAGTACTGGAGGAAGCCCTCGTCCTACAGCTCACGCAAGAGGTCAAACAGTTGGCCATCACGCTGAGAGCAGTGGCATCAGGCCAGCACGGGTCCAGCAAGTCTCTGGAGGCCCAGAGGCTCATTGGAGACTGGGGGCTCCCTAAGGGCCTGATTGGGAGTCCTCGAGGGCTGCAAGTGGCCCTAGGGCCGGGTGTTGGGCACCCCTACTGTACACTAATAGCAGAGCAGCCCCTTCTCCCACTCCTGCAGAATCTCACCCCAGAGGCAGTGATAGGTAACTCAACTTGAAAGAATCTGATTCGAGTCTCAAAACGCGCATTTTCCCTGACTTGTGGGGACTCGAGTTATGCATGTTTTGAAACTACTGGAGTGATTCAGCAGTTTTTTTCAGAAACAATTAACAGTTCTAGCTAGTATCCTCCACAGTACCTGGGAGGAAGCCCCATTGACAGCAATAGACTGAGACTTCTGAGTAGAGCTGCAAAGGAGTGGGTCTTAAGCCCCCTGGCTGCTGTGGCCAACACATCCGCCTACTGGCTCGACCGCTGCTTCTGTTCCCTAGCTCGTACTGCCTGTCCCCTCCCACCTTGCTAAGTTAGGATGCCTCCTCCTTCCCTCCCTGTTGATCTGTCCATGGCATGCTGCTTGATGCTCCTTCTGAGGGGCGGAAGCAGGAATCGTGATGTGAACAGCCGTGGATGGGTTTGTCACTCGATGGGGTTTGTTAAGAACCGATTGGCGCTTTATGCACTGCTGCACTCACTCTAAGCAGAGCTTCTGTATAAATGGGATGGAGACATCAGGGGGGTGATCAATGAGAGCCCCAATACACACACACACACACACACACACACACACACACACACACACCCTGCCAGCAGCTGCATTTTTTTTCTGTGGAGCCACACCTGACTTGTTTACTGAAAAGACTCTGACTCAAGTGAAACAGGGTCCCAAAATGTCTCCTGCCAAGTCTCAAAGCCCATTAAGACTTGTGCACAAGTTGAGTCAAAGGGGGTAGGGACAGGGCTAGACTCGAGTCTCGCCACAGTGGATTGCCACATCCCTGCCCGGAGGCCAGCTGAGGCAAAAAAAAACAACTCGGGTAGGGAGAAGTGATCCTGTCTCCTAACAGTTTGACAACAAGTGTGATCAAGTCAAAGTTTTTATTGCATAGTCTGAAAGATGAAGAAGCATCTGAAAGTGAAACATACAAGTGAGATTGCCACCTGTCTTATCCCAGCTGTAATCCTATTGCAGGTTATCTGATAGCTGGTAAAGTAGCTGCTTTAGCTACCCCAGGTATATCACTATCTAACATAGAGTTTTCAAAGCAACAGGGGCCTATCTGGAACGAGTAGGTCAGAGGAGCAGGTGGAATCACACTGGTCACTGCTGATAGGCATGCTGTGAATTTCCTTTGTGGTCTGCATGACTGGGCATGTGGTGGGTCCTATATCTTCTGCCCCTGTTGGAAAGTTGCCTCTGCAGGGCAAAGAGAAACACAGAAAGCATAGCAAGGCATAGATAACTCCTTCAGCCAAACCTGGTCTCTGGATCAGAATATATACTCAGTATTTGTGGGAGAGAGTGGTGCTAACTGGGTGTACATCCAGCAGTGTCCTGTTGGGGTGAGATCATGGTATCTTACAGTGTAAGCCTACGCATGTCCACTCAGAAACAAGCCTCACTGAGTTTCATTTGGGTTACCAGATACAAAGGTGGACACAGTGCCTATAACCATTGTATAGAAGAGAGCATTTTGGCAGGTGCACCTCAACATGGAAGGGTTTAAAAAGCTGTACCTGCCAAAATTCCTTCATCTATACAATGGTTAAAGGTATAGGCACTCTGTGCCCTTTGTATCTGGTAACCCTAAGTTTAATGGGACTTCCTCCCAGGTAAGTGTGAACAGGATTGCAGCCTGAGGGTGCAATCCTAACCCCTTATGTCAGTGCTTTCCAGCTTTGGCATAGCAGTGCCCGTGGGACATGTGCTGCATCCTGCAGTTGGGTATCACTCACAGAAGCCTCCTCAAAGTAAGGGAATGTTTGTTCCCTTATCTCAGAGCTGCATTGCCGTTATGTCAGTGCTGGAAAGCACCCTTAAGGGGTGCACCCTTAAGGGGGCAGGCAGTGACGCGATCCCCAGGATCATGTTGCTAAGGGGGGCACAGGGACTGTCATTTACTTACCAGTCCTTGCAGCAGCCTCCCGGAGGTGCAGGAGGCCCTGCGCAACCCTCCGCAGGGCTCCCTGAAGTTTAAAAAGTGAAAGCGGAGCGATCATGCTCCACTTCTGCTTTTGCAGAGGCAGAGCGCAATTGCTCTGCTTTCACTTTCTAAGCTTCGGGGAGCCCTGCAGACAATCGTGCAGGGCTCCCCGCACCCTCAGGAGGCTGTTGCAGGGACTGGTAAGTAAATGGCAGTTCCTGTGCCCCCTTAACGACGTGACCCTGGGGGTCATGACGCTGCCTCCCACCTGCCCCCACAAGAACTTAGAGAGTTTGAGAACTGCTACTTTAACTATACAGCCACTCCCATAGCTAGATTATCAAGCATCATACATCCATGTTCGAACCAGCCCTCTTACTACAAAAAGTTACCGTATAAATGCTCAGCAGGTCAACTAAAAATTTCCCAAAGTTCCCAAAGTGCGTCATTCACACTTTCCATCATAGGATCTTTTACAGTCTACATTACACCTTTATTTCAGGGAGCTCAAAGCAACATACACATGGTTCCAAGTAGTCTGCCACCCAGGCACTGACCAATCCCAGACCTGCAGGGCTGCTGTATAATGTACCTTCTACTGAAGTATAACATTTGACGTATAACATTTTATTTCTACCTGAAACAGATGTAAAGTAGCAGGGCACAGATCAGTAGGTTTGTGTGTGTGTTTCAGTAATCCCTTAACATACCTTTGCCTCACCTGTCAAGTTTGGTATTGGGGTGTAGCTACAAGTTAAAAACAGCTGTGTGCTAATTGAAATATTGTGCCTTCTCTCTCAAAAAAAAATCCTTGGAACTGTAGTTCAGTGATAATGCTGAGAATTTCCTGTTTGAAGATTCTGTAATCTTTCCTCACAGAACTACAATGTGGTATGAGGGCTCTTGGGAAGCAGGTACAATACAAACATAAGTATGCATACTTCTAGAAAGAAATGTCAATGGATTACGTGCGGGCCCTGCACCTCTACACTTATTCGACACGAAACAGACTAGTCAAGGCCCAGGCAGAACTCCAAGCAGCCTATGAACAGTTCAGTTTGCAGTGGATCCAGGCTGGAATCAGTAGTTATACCAGGACATACAACTCATATATGAGCTCTGCTGGCTTGAAAGCTGCAATAAACTTGGTAGTTCACAGAATCAGTAGCACTGTATTGTTGCAGGCCAACAGTCCCCTCATATTGTAAGGAGTAAGGCACATGGGGAGTCCCTAGTACAGGGGTGTCAAACTCGTTTCATACAGACAGCCGAATAGCATTTATGATGCCTGCTAAGGGCCAGAAGTGATTTCATTAGGCAGGAAGTGATGTCATTAAACAGGTCTTAACCAAAAATAAGCACCTTTTCCTCACTTAGGAACTCATTAGCTGCAAACGACAGAAGAGAAAATATGCAAATCTTGATCATGTTTCAAGATATGGGAGAGCCAATTTTCATGTGGGCTGCCCTTTCAGCAGTAACTGCTTAGCACTGCTCAGCAGCTGAGAGCCAGATAAAAAGCTTCTGCAGGCAGCATCTGGCCCCCGGGCCTTATGTTTGACACCCCTGCCCTAGTACCTTACACTCATACCAAACAGTTCCAGATACACAAAACTCCATCATGGCTTAAGGCCAGAGTATCTGAGGGACTACCCCTTCCCATATGATAGGGCCCACCACTTGAGATAATCTAAGGGCCTGTCCAGTGTGTGCCACCAGTATCTGAATCTCAATTAGAGGCAACAAGGGGGAGGGCCTTCTCTATAGTGGTGCTTCAGTTATTAAATTCCTTCCTCTTGAGTTGTAAACTATACTCTCCCTATACTCTTTTCTGGCAAGGACAGAAGACGTTGGGCACAAACTTATGCATGCCTACTCAGAAGTCTCATTGTGTTCAATGGGACTTACTCCTACGAAATTGTGTATAGGATTGCAGCCTATTTTTGTTAAATTCTGCCTTTTTGTTGTGAGTTTTTAGTTAGTTTTCCTTGCAGCTTTAATGACTGCTATTTTTACTTTGTTTTACTTGTATTGTGATTGGAGTTATTAGTCACCTTGGGTGCCCTTCTAATGAAGGGGAAAAGTGGGATTTCATTATTTTAAAATAAATAATAAATAAAAATATTTTACGCATTAGATGGTGAGAGATTTATGGAGTATAAAAATTTGTGGCCAACAGCCTCCCCCCACCTCCACAAACATTATTTTGGTACTTTCACTATGTCCTCTTCGTGAGAATTTCAAGAATGAAGTTGAAGTATCTGGTGTTTGAAATCCTGAAGCAAGTTAAGTGATCTGAGAAGATGACAAGTTATAGTCATCTGTCTTTCCTTTATTTGTTGTTAAAAAAAAACAACAACTCTGCACAGGATAATACACAAATTCTGTACATTACACCATTACACTGGCGCTAGAAGAATTCCATGGCTGGGGAAATGGAAGAAGTCTGTTTGGAAGTGGGCTTAATTGAGTGGTCCATGAAATGGAACCTTTACTCTCTACAGGCAGAAAAGTGGTGCATCTCCTAGTGCAAGATGGGAGAGCCAAGGAGGGAATGGTAAACCTGCTCTAGGCATAATATTTTTGAGAATAATTTGTATGATTTTTAAATCCAAGTATATGTACTGTATGGAAATAATGACATGAGTTTCTGGAACAGACATGAAAGATGCTAGGAAGCTTCTTCCTTAAACAGAATGTTGCCTGTTTTCATTTTGTTTTGCTGAAGGGCTTAGGACTTTCTAAGTTTCTGCTAAGTGGTTCATTGTCAAGGTGATGAAACATTTACACGATGTTTCAACGGGCAAAACTCAGTCTCTTTGTTTGTTTCCCTCCCTATGCTTAATGACCTATTCAACCATAAGCTACCAGACAATCTTGTTTCTCTTTTTCTCTCAATATTTTTATACCTGTGATCTTGATCTCCTCACAGTTTGTTTTGTTTTATTCTTAGTCACTTAACTAAAAGTTGAAACACACTGGGTGCAAAGTAGAGATAGGTATGCTAAAATGACACTGAAATCAGAGGGACATAGTAATTAACTACAGTGGTAGGTACATTATACAGCAGCCCTGCAGATCTTAGCTTGGTCAGTGCCTGGGTGGGAGACTACTTGGGTCCATGTGTATGTTGCTTTGAGCTCACTGAAATAAAGGTGTAACGTATACTGTAAATGATCTTATGATGGAGTGATAGATGGATCTTGTAAGGAAAGTGTGAATGAGGCTGCACATTTGGGAAGTTTGGGAAATTTTTGGTTGACCTGCTGAGTATGGTAACTTTTTGTAGTATGAGGGCTGGTTCAAACATGGATGTACGATGCTTGATAATCTAGCTAAGGGAGTGGCTGTACAGTTAAGGTATAACTCTTTTAGCATTCTGCAATCATAAAACATGAACATTCTATTCCTTATAAAACTAACAGCACAATCCAAACCTGCATCAGTACAGCCAGTTATATGGCCTATGTTGTATCCAGTGCAGGTTAGGAGCAGGCTGGAGGTCACCTCAGGATAAGGGGATATTTTCCCCCTTGCCCTCCATACCCTTTGGGGCTATTTAGCTGGCACATATCCGAGAAGCCCGTGTAGGACTACCTGATGCAGGAGAGGGGGTTAGGCCTGATCCCCCTGCTCTACCCTCCCCTGCCCAGAAGCGGCCCCTCCCCAATGCCTTCCTGCCATCCTCTCCCACAGCTTCCCTGCCTGGCACACACTTATCTATGCAAGCTGGCGCGGGGACTGTATCAGGAACTGGCAGGCTGGTTCATGTGTTTGTGCTGCCACTGCCAGCTTTCAAGTAACCACAAATGTGCTTTACAGCACGTTTGTGACACTCAGAGCCAGCGCAGGGAGGCTGCACCGGCTCAACTCCATGTTAGGCTGTAACATACCAACTGTCCACATTTAAGTGAAGCTAAATTAAAATTGTTTGAATCATAGTAGTTTCAGAGTTTTGGCTAGAGAGATGAGGATCTTTGGCATACTTAAAGTCCTCTTTTTGTGACTGAAAATAATATATAAAAAATAAAATGTTTTGCAGAGGGCATGCCTTTTCTTGGTTTGGTTATTGTTGTGTAGTTTTAAAGCTGGTGGGTTAAAAAGTTTCCCTTTTACATTATAAAATAAGACGCATGGGGAGGTTATTCAAGGCAAGTCATTTGGTGACACTGAGGGCAGAAAGGGTGGGGAGGAGGAGCTGGCAGCTGTGTGATAAAACCACAAATATTTTTTTCATTATAAAATGTATTTATTTATTTATTTATTTAAAAGATTTTTATCCTGCCTTTCCTTTGCTGGAGCAGATGCGCAAGGTGGCTTACAACTTATAGAAAAGAGAAAAAAAATTAGATACAATTTTTAAAAACAATGAATGAATGAATGAATGAATGAATGAAAGAATGAATGAATTTAAACCAACTTGGAGAACAGCAAAACTATTAATATTCAGGAACTGCTATAGAGGCACAGGAGGCAGGCAACCCAAATGCCAAATGAAACAAAAACGTTTTGAGCCCTCACCAAAAAACCATGAGGGAAGGGGCAGATCTTAATTCCCCTGGTAGGGAGTTCCATAATTGTGGTGCCACTACCAAGAAGCTCGCTCCCGTGCCATCATCCCCTTAACTTGGGAGAAAGGTGGCACTTGCAGGAAAGCCCCCTCAGATGACCTAAGAGGGTGGGCCGGAAAATATGGGCAAAGGCGGTCACTCGGATAACCTGGCCCCAAATTGTGAAGGGCTTTAAAGGTCAAAACCAGCACTTTAAATTGGGCCTGGAAGCAAATGGACAGCCAGTGCAGTCGCCAAAGCAGCGATCTGACAGAATCAAACCACTTAGCTCCAGTAAGCACTCTGGGTGCTGCATTCTGCACTTCCGAACCATCTTCAAGGGCAGCCCCACATACGGCACATTACAGTAATCCAATCTAGAAGTCACTAGGGCATAGACCACTGTGATTTGTCCTCTTAGTATGAAATTTTGTATGGAAGATCTTTTGAATGGGGTAAAAGGGGATTTCACAGTCCCATAAAAACATCCAAGTTACAGCCATCACAAAATTCTTTTTTTTTTCCTCATCATGTATCATAGGTTTACAAAAAAGAGCCACAATTTTCACTTGTATCTATCAGAGTACCACTCTAAGTATAGTATGAGAACATGGAGAGTATCAGTCAAATCCTAACCAAATTTCCAGTACCAATGCAGCCCCCAGGTAAGGGAACAAATTTTCTCTTACATTGATGAGGCCTCCACGATTGCCCCCCACCCCCGCACTTCAGGATGCAGTCTGCACTCATTTGGCATGGCTGCATAGGTGTTGGAAAGTTAGTAGGATCTGGCTATAAATTGTAGGCAAGCACAATATGTGATACTGTAGAATATATGTGCTGCTCACACGGTGTAGAAGTTAAGACAGGAGACTTACAGTTTCCATGGTTTTTGGTACATGAATTGATTTGTAAGAGCTTTAAGTGTAAAGTGTAAAGTAAGAGCTTTAAGTCTCTTAAGTGAAGTGTGTTTTGATCCTATAATATCTTATTAGTGGAGTTGATGTGTGTATTTATATGTGAATTAGCCATCAGATAATATGCCTCTGATAGACATTTCAAATCACCTCAAAGACCATATTCACATGCTGATTGCTGGTTTAATTGCTACTTTCACCAAAGTTATTAGCAGTCTTGCAATGAGTTTCTTACGTCTACATCTATTAACCGTATCATGAAGCAGAAGTTGCAGCATGAGTCATGGCCATATCACATAGGGAGTTTCCCCATTCCATTTGGAGACTACTGCAGATATGGATCAGGGATGAGGAAGTACACCGTGATGGCTCCTACTCACAGAGCAAGTTCCGCTTGGTGATACATGGAGGTGAAGGGAAATAGCCCTAATCTATTTGCCAAAAGTAATACATAGACCAGCTCTGAAAGTGTGACCAATGAAGGAATCTGAAAGTTGTATTGATGGCAAATGTACTTGCTTATTAACATGTGCAGATCACCACTAGATGCTTCTGTGATAAACATACATGTATGAACTAGCTTGTAATGACTCTTAACTGAATGCGAACTGTCACTAGCGAAAGTCATAGTGTGGGGCACAGAACCAAGTCCTGTTCAAGATGTGCTGCTGGCTAAGCTTGGATATATTGTTGACTAAAATCTTCCAAATGATATTTTGTTAAAGAAAAGTCCTATGCAAAATCCCATATACCTATTCAGATGTAAGTCTCATTAAATACGATTGCACTCACTCCAAGGAAAGCATGAACAAGACTATAGACTGCAACACTTTAGGCTGCTGCAATCCTATACACATTTTCCTGAGAGGGAGAGGGGTGTTCATGTTTGAATGCTATAGCCCTAGATGTCAAGAGAAGGATTCTCCTCTGGCCATCTCTGTAACGTATTACTTTTCCATGTGCAGGGAACTTGTTTGTACTGAACTGAACACAATAGGACTGAACACAAGAAACACAATGGAACTTACTTCTGAGTAGGATCGTGCGGTAAGTCTTAAATTTTTTCAGTATATGGCACAACATAATTTTATGTATGTATGATGATATTTCTATACCACCTTTCTCCATAGACTTAAGACGATTTACAAAGGCAGACTGAACATATAACCATTTTTCAATGAGTTTTTTACGAATATTACTCCATGAGACAATCTCACATAACCTCCATTTCTCATGGTGTTTCCTTTCATACTGCAGTCATCATCCTGGCTGCCTGTTCTTGCGCTTTCGATGCTCTCACAGACAGCTGCACCACACTTCAGACCCTCCTCTCAAGGATATTTGTTTTTGCCAGCTGAGGGCCAAATCCTATCCAATTTTCCAGTGCTGGTCAAGTTGTGCCAGTGGGGTGTGCACTGTGTCCTGAGGTGGAGAGGCAGTCCCTGGGGCATTCTCAAGGTATGGGAACATGTTTTCCCTTACCATGGGGCTGCATTGTAGCTACACCAGAGCTGGAAAGTTGGATAGGATTGGGCCCTGAGTCATCCACACAGGGCCTAGGAGAGGGGGGTAATGTGTACCCGGGCCCAAGGTCAGAAAGGGGGCCCAGGAGCCAAAGGAGTGGGCCCAGAAAGTTCCTGGGATCTGACATTTTCCTATCTCACCTGAACTGGCTGCCTACGCACGATGCTGGGGCACAACCACATGCATGCAGTGTTAATTGCTGCTGCAAGCCATGCACACCAGGCCCAGGAATGCATCCATGACCCTTCTTAACACTGTGTCAAATTTGGGAAGAAACTGACCTGCCACATTAGCTCTTTGGCTTGTGGATTTCATAACCACGAAGGAGTGTATAGAAGCTCAGGGACCCAGCTGTGGCATTACAGCTGCTGTAGAAGTTCATTTTGGTCCATTCTAGCATGAGCATAAATACAGTGATGCTATTTTTCCTGCAATGGATTTTCTATATTTATTTATTTATTTATTTATTTATTTATTTATTTATTATTATTATTATTATTATTATTATTATTATTATTATTATTATTATTATTATTATTATTATTATTATTATTAACAGCAATTATTTAGAGAGACTTAGGAGTGTATTTGGTTTTCAGTATCACTTTATCTAGCTGCCAATGCCATGTGGTCAGGTAGACCTGGGCTCCAAAGACTATTGTGGCTATCAGCACCTCCCCCTACCCTATTCCCCCCCCCCCGTCTGCCTGCTCCCATTCCCCTTTGGGAAAGGGCCCAGAAGAAACTTTGTACCCCCTGATAAAATTCCTCTCATAGGCTCTGCGTCCACACTCCACTCCTTCGTACAGACATGCCAGTGGCCTCTTGGTGTCATATCTAAGCAACCAATCCTGCTTAGCTTTTTCAGGCAAGGCATATGAGAATGTAATATAAGGGTGGATTTGTAATTTTTTTAACATTATCTAGAAAAACTAGAACTTTCAAAAAGCTTGAAAGTAAATATACAACTTGTATCAATGGATGCACAAAACCATAAATACAATAATAGTTTTCAAAACATGACTGATAAGGAGTAGATGAATAATTACAGTGTGTGAATGTATTGAATGGGGAATTCTTTAGAAGATATTGGCTGCAATCCTAACCACACTTTCCTGAGAGTAAGCCCCACTGAACCAAATAGGACTTACTTCTCAATAGACCTAGTTAGGATTGTGCCCATTGTGTCCAAGATATACACAGGGTAAGAATGTTTAGAAGATATATTTAGAAGATATATGTAATCATACAGTATGATGCATTTACATGTTAACATTTTATGTATACTTATTTTTGTACCACTTACTGTACTGCAAGTTGTACTTTGAATACAAACTAGATCTTGGTCAGGATGTAGGTGTGACATAATGATTCTTAAGCTGAAATCAAGTTAGTTTTTAGAATTTGAACTTATGGAACTGATAAATATTAAACACCAGAGTTGCTTCAGCGTCATACCTAAATACTTACCTAGATTTATTAGCATACCATGTACCTTGTATAATTCTGAAACCTTGAAATGAATTTAATGGGCCTTTTCATAGACTAGACCATTTCATACAGAGGACCACATAGCATTCATGATGCCTGCTGAGGGCCGGAAGTGATGTCATTAGGCAAGAAGTGATGTCGTTAAGCAGGTCATAACCAAAAATAAACACTTTTTTCTCAGGAACTCATTAGCTGCAAATAACAAAAGAGAAACTATATGAATCTTGGTCATATTTCAAGATATGGGAGAGCCCAATTTTCATGTGGGCTTCCCTTTCAGCAGTAACACCTCAGCACTACTCAGCAGCTGAAAGTCTGACGGCCGTATAAAAATCTTCCGCAGGCTGCACCCGGCCCCCGGGCCTTAGTTTGACACCCCTCAATTAGACTTTTTTCTGTACAATGCCCAGTAATTCTGGGTCCAAAGGGATACCTTTTACACCTTTTACAGCTTGCAAAGTACAGCACTTATTCTGAGTTTTAGGACCATTATTTTTTCCTTTCACAGTTTATGTTGGGATCCAGAAACCTATTGTCTCCCAACTCGGTTAAAGGCAGAATACTGCCTCCCAATCCAGATCTGAATATTATAAAGCTGTGAGCTATGCCTCCCTGGAGAGCTGCAGAAACCGGTCAGGGGAGCCATGGAATCCTCACAGAAACACTGCTGCACTATACAATGTATAAGATTGTAGCCCTAATGGGAAGCAGTGGCCAATGACCCAGTAGGTCATGGGAGCTGCCAGTTGAAAAGTTTGGGAATCACTGTTGTAAAATGAACTAAAAGTCCAGTTCTATCCCCGGGCGTTGCCCTGAGGTACAGCAGCACTGAAGTGGCCATCACTGTACCCTGCGGGGCCAGCAAAATAGCCAGATGTCTCCTTGGGGAAAGGGAAAATCAGTTTACCCTGTGTAGAGGCCTGCCAGTCCCAATGGGTCTATTTGGGGAGATAGGATTCAGTGGCAGCCCAGGCTGCTGTCCTGCCTCCCAGGCCTGAACCGCTCCCTGCACACCCTCCCCTGCTCAGTTTTTGCCCCTCCCCACCTTCCTCTGCTCCAGAACGTATCTCCACTGCTTGGCAGTCTACTCACTGCCCTGAGCTCCTCCTGGTCATCCCACTGGCGTGGAGGCTGAGCACCAACTGGTGCTCACCTCTCCACTGGTGCCATTCATCTCCCAGCCACCACAATATGCCTTATGACACAACTGTGACTGCTTTTGCCAAGGCAGTACATGGGATGCTGCTGCTACGCAGACTATTCTTAAGGTCTAGCTCTCAAAAACGGAGGATTAGGAGTCAAACCTGTTTCGATGCTGTGGTATATCTGGTGCACTGGGGACTTGCATGACTTTGTGTGCAATCCTAACCCCTTCTGTTAGTGCTTTCCAGCACTGGCATAGTGGTACCAATGGGACATGTGCTGCATCCTGCAGTTGTGTGTCACTCACAGAGGCCTCCTCCTCAAAATAAGGGAATGTTTGTTCCCTTACCTCGGAGCTGCATTGCCCTTATATCAGCACTGACATGTGCATTATGAAAGCACTGACATAAGGGGTTAGGATTGCGCCCTTTGTAGATCCTATGTTCAAACAAGTTCCTTGCACTTGGAAAAGTAATGTTACAGAGAATCCTTCTTCTTGATATCTAGGGCTATAGCATTCAAATGTGAACACCTCCCCCCCCCCAAGCAGCCTGAAGTGGTACACTCCTGAAACATATCTGCTCTTCACTTGATGTTTTTGAGAACTTCAGGATTGCTGGCTTAAATTTGGCTGAAGCAGTCCTACTTAGGCAACCTGGTAGCTGCCTGTAGTGCAGAAGGATGTTTAGTGAGTGCATATTCCAGCTGGGTGCATTTAGAGGCATGCTCTACCTGGTACCCTTCTGAAGTGCTGTGCTTTGCAGACTATAAAAGGTGTGTGGTATCCCTTTGGACCCTGACTTATGTTCTTCTATGGCTATGGTTGGTTGGCAACCTTCAGTCTTGAAAGACTATGGTATAAGCCTACAGCACCCGGTATTCCCAGGCGGTCTCCCATCCAAGTACTAACCAGGCCTGACCCTGCTTAGCTTCCGAGATCAGACAAGATCAGGCTATATTTATGTGAGAAACAAACAAACCATATGTAGTCAAAGTTAGGTCCTAGACTCCAATGCTTGTTTACTTTTGGCCACTTCTCCCTGAAGGGATGCTCCAGCAGTAGGCCTGGAGTGTCTTTTGAGAGTAATGGGAGAAGCTGCCTCAAGAGAAAATGAAAAATGCTACAGAGAAATAAAAGTCAAAAGGCATGCCGTTTGATCCAGTTACATATACAGTATAATATGAAATGTCTGAATGTGCAGAAGGTGCAGATACCAATACACATGCACGTCATTATCTGTCTAAGGCTGCAATCCTAAACAACTTTCCACCACCCAGGTAAGAACAATGCAACTTTGAGGTAAGGGAACAAACATCGCCTTACCTTGAGGAGGCCTCTGTGACACCCCCCCCCCCAACTGCAGGATGCAACACATGCCCCACTGCACAGCTATGCCAGTGCTGGAAAGTTGATTAGGATTGCACCCTAAAGCAGTGTTCCTCAATGTTTGTCACCTGCTGTACAAGTTTGCATGGTCCACCTATTGGAAGTACCACCAGAAGTAATTGGTGATTTTCAGTTACTTTCAGAGTGGGAGGCCACATGCAATGCAACCAACACCGGTAAGAGGCTCAGGGCAGACAGGAGGGCTTTTTTGAGCTTGCAGAAAGTGCACATTGGAGCTCTGCCTGCTGTGCCAAGCCTCCTACTGCTGCTTGCCGCATTGCATTTCTGGTCTTGTTGCCAAGTGGTGTGGTCCTGGGGGTCCTCTGTGTATAAGACACCACCTCAAATACCACTGATGGTAGAAGTACCACTGGTTGAGAAACACAGCTCCAAAGCAGCGCTTCTTAACGTTTGTCCTCCACCCTACCACTTCACATGGTCCACCCATTTGAAGTACCACTGGAAATAACTGGTGATGACCTCATTGCCAGTCACTTCTGGGTTGGGAGACCCAACGCGATGTGACGAACACCAGTGAGAGGCTCAGGGTGGACTGGAGGGCTTTTTCAAGAGCAGAAGAGCATGCCTTGGAGCCTCTTACTGCCGTTTGTTATGCAGCGTTCCTGGTCTTGCTGCTGGGTGGCAGGTGTCCAGGGGTCCTGTGTGTACCACCAGACACCACTGCAAATACCACTGGTGGTACCAGTACCACTGGTTGAGAAACACTGGTCTAAAGGAAGGATTACCCTCTTTCATGACTTTTAAACATCTGGAGCCAGAAAGGAAGCACGGTGGAGGGGAAAGTAGCAAGACGCTTGAAGACAGAAAACTCTGTGAGAGACCCAAGTGTGGCAGAAGTGGAAGTCAGGGGAAGAAGCAGCTCGTGAGGAAGGGAGAGAAGGAAGGCAGAGGAAGCTTTTGACAGAGGGCATCTTGCTTCCCCGCCGTCCCTCCCAGCGGTGGGAGGGGCTTCATCTCTGGAAGCTGGAAGAAGGGAGAGAAAAGTGTGGCTGCAAGAAGAGGGGGGCTGCCAGAGCCTGCTGGCCCCACGCCCCTCAGCGAGGACCCCTCACTGCTCAGGCTTCGGGCTTCCCGCCCTTCCCCACTCCCTTCTCCCGCCCTTTTGCTTTTCCCCTGAGAGCGTCCAAAGCCACGAAGCGTTTGGGTGGTTTCCCTGCTGCAAGCAGAAAGGGCGTCCCCAGGGCCGGCGGGCGGGAACCCCAAAAGTAGCAGGGGGGAGGGAATTCCTCTCTCCCTCCCGCACCCCACGTGGAGGCGCGCGCAGAAAAGTTCAGCCTGCAGCTGCTCCGGGCTGCGGGGTGGCTCTCTCCGGGCAGCGCTTCTCCCCTCCCCAGCAGTGAAGGCGGAGGCGGCAAAGGGAGGGCTGCTGCTGGAGAAGGAGGAGGAGAGCAGGACGGTCCTGCAACATCTGTACAACTGGGAGAGAGGAGGAGGAAGCAGCAGCAGAGAGGACAAGTTTTGGAACACGTGAGTAGGAGCACTGAATGTTTCTCTTTCCCTCCTTCTCTGGAGTAAAGTAACAATCGAAAAGGAAACAAAGTAGGCGGAGGAAAGCAAAGCCTCCTGAAGGATAGAGGAGGAGGAAGGGGGGGGCTGCGGTGGAATCTTTTCTTGCCTGCAAGTTTCGATTTGCTAATGAGTGGGCTCGATTTTGGGGGGTGCCCCCAACACTCCTTTTCTCCCTTCCGTCCTTCCTTTTTTTGTTGTTGTTGAGCCGAATCAGAGAAATGTCACTCAGGACGGGCGAGTGAGTCAGAAGGGATCGGATTACAGGATCCCTGGAACTGATGTAAGATCTTGGGGGAGAAAAGCGAGAAACCCAGTCCACTCACAGGCGCGCGCGCAAAAAGGAGAGAGCGAGGAAGCCAGCGGCTCCCTGTGTGTCAGGAAGGCAGAACTAGAAAACCTCACACACGCTCGGAGCCCTCCTGCTCCTCCCCCTCCCCCTCCCCCTCCCCCTCCCCCTCCCTCTTCCCACTCCCAAACAGAAGCAAAATGCCCTCATTCATCCTCGGGGGTCGGTGCTGGTAGGAAGAGTTGGCCGCAGAGCGCTGGCCCCGTGCGCAAGAGCGGCGTGTGCGGGTGAGCTCCCCGATCTTCTCCTATGGGAAGTTTGGGGCTGCTCCCGACCCCAGCAGAAGCGGCGGCTGCAGCAGGTATGGAGTCCCGAGGGTGCGGGGGGGGGGGGAAAGGAAGAAAAAGTTCTTTGTTGAACTTGCAGCGCGCAGGGCAGGCTGCAGAAGGAAGCGGGACGGAGGGAGAGGGAAGCGCCTCTGCGTTTGATCTCTCACTGATTTGACTCCGGAGAACGGGGAGGGGAAATCATTGAGGACCTCGAGTGGCCGACGCCGCTTTTGAAAGGGCAGCCTAGCCTAGCGCGGTCCTCCTGTGCTCGCTGAACTTGGGCGTGCACCCCGTGGGAGTCGCTTCCCAGTAAACGTGGATCGGGTCGGAGCTGCACCGAAGGATGTTTCACCTCCCTCCCTTTGCTCTCCTGACTTGCAGTGTCTGCCCAGCTACGCTGGGAGAGGATTTGGAGGCTTAATGTCCCACAGTTCAGTTGGACTGCACATTTTGCAGGCTCGCAGCAGCTGCTGAGTCTCTTCCAAGTGTGTGTGTGTGTGGTGGGGGTGGAAATAAAAATATAGCACATACTTTCTCGCCAGTAGTTTTTGTGGTGGCTGGAAGTTGCCACATCTGGAGGAGTGGAAGCCAGCGATCAGATGTAATACTGCACACAACCTTTTGCTGTTTGTGGTGGTAGGAAGGATGTCTTTTCAATCTCTGTTTCTCTATTTGATTCCTCTGCTCAAAACTTGCTTGCGAAAGGGAGAGGATGCAAGCAAAACTGGTTCACAGCAGAGAAAAGTTGTGCTCATCTTATTGAGGATATCTGTTAGTGTTTTGGAGTGGGTCAAGGAGCTTGTGGCAACTTGGAGGCTGGCTTGTTGCTTTGGCATGAACTTTAGTAGGCAGGAGTCTGCTTCATGAGATGCTTGAGTTTCTGTTATTGTTAGCTGGGACTTTGTAATTTTCTGGCAAAGGGCAAACCAGAAGCTCTTTGGATTTGAGTATTTTTCTGTTATCCAGATTTCTCTCTTTCCCTTGGTTTTTGGCACCCTTTTCCAAAATGTATTCACTGGATGGCTAGGATTTCATCCTGGACAGCTATGTGAATTGCACCCAGCAGATAACTTTCTCAAACTTGGAAAGAGGGTTGGAGAGAGCCTGGAAAAAGAGGCAGAATAAATAGTCTCAAGCAAAGCAATTTCAGATTAGACTCTTGGGCAAGTAAGCACATCAAAAGGACCTTAAAGGCCTCCAGGAAAGTATTTTTGTTATGTTAGTGTAGCTCTTCAACTCTGGGTTGTTCACAGTTGTAACTTCTCTGAGAGGCTGCCAATAGGGTATTGTCTGTTGCAAGCACCACGTGGGAAAAAGGTTAAAAAAAAAAAAAAAAGCTAGCCCCTTCCCCATCTCCAATTATTTGAATCCTCTGGTGTATCCTGTTGATCCCATCCATTGGGTCTGGTGTTTGTGGCCTTCTGCCAGTTTATACGTAGAGATATTTATGTAAAACATTTTCTTGCTGCTCTTTGCCAGCTGTTCCACATTTTCCAGCTGCCACTTCAGTTTGAAATGATGGACCGTTCGCATCCTAGCCTATTGAAACCCCCTCCCCCTTTTAAGCCCAAGGTATGGCAGGCTGTCCATTTTGGCAAGTTAACATGTATAGTCCCTCTTAAAAAAAGGCAGCATGGGCTAGCAGAGTATATCTTGATAATTCACATCTCTTGTGGGGACTAAACTTTTAGTCTTTTTCAGGCCGTGACAGTTTTGAAGTTTGTGCTTGCAATTCTAATTTCATTTGCATGGGTCACAGGAAAACCTTAGCTGTTTCCTGAACCATTTGAAATATGTGGCTCATTAAATTACCAACTGTTTTTAAGAGAGGCATGCAGGGTCTCTTTCTCCGCATCTGCAGTGTTCTAAACACCAGTACAACTTTTTGGATCTATTGAGCACTAAAAAACTTCCAAGTTTCTTTTGTGGGGAGTGGGTTGGGGGGGTGGTTTTTGTTTTGTTTTAAGATCATGGGTTGAAATCCACCATAAGTAACCTTAACTGTTTGGAATATTTATGCCATTACATTCTTAATTTGGAAAGGTGCCTTGGTGATTGATACTTATAATTGTTTCCTTTAGGCTCTTTATTAAAAATTAATTAGGATCTGACAGTTTATTAATTGCATATCTCAAAGATTATTTTGAGAGAGGAAGAATGCAATGTTTAAAATGTAAAGGAATCTGAAGATCTATGAAATACTTCCTTAACACCTTCCCATAGCTTTAGTTTTGGTTAGTCTGTGAAAACTAATGGTGAATGACTTCAGCACTATAAACTATATAAAGTATTTCAAGAATTTATTCATGAGATGAAATATTGCTTGCCAGTTTACTGGTACATAATGACTTCTAAGTTATTTTGCAGCTTAATGTAAAATAGACATTAAGTTACATTGCAGTGATTTGGGAAGATTTTTTTATTTTGTTAAAGAATACAGTTTCCATCCTCTGCATGTGTTTACTCATTCATAAGCAAATGCCTTTGAGATCAATGGAACCTCCTCCGGATAGAGCAAGTGTGTGTAGAAGACTGCACCTTGTGTGAAGATTTTTCTATCTTAGACTGTCTTCCCAAGCATGCACTCGCACATGCACACGCTTGCTAGGAAATACAGTCCAGTGAAGTCAGTGGGGTAGGATTTACTTTGAAATAAATAATTGTGTTTAGGATGGAGGGATGAAAAGCTAATGAGTAAGAAAAAGATGGAAGGGCTAGTGGATGTAATTCTTAAAAGAAAATCAAAGCCAGAGAGTAAGTGGTACTACCTTTCAAGGGGTCAGTGTATATGTATGCCGGTGTGAATGCACACAATTTAAGTTGCATCATTGCACATCTGCATCAGTATAGCACTGTTTACTAAAGCATTTGTCTGAATAAGGAACACAAAACCAGTGAAGATATTGCTTGCATTATTGTGACATTTTGTACAAAATTTGTACATAATTCAGCACCAAGGAAAAGTCTGTGGGAAAGTCACAGTTGTTTGATGAAAATGGTTTGTAGCTATGTTCCAGGTGTCTTGTGGTGTTTTCCTAAGGATTTTTTAAAAAAACCTAGATGTATTTATAGTGAGGAAGAGTTTTTTCTAACCGAAATGCTAATCAAACTTCGCTTCTATTGTAAGCAAAACGATCAAAGTGCTTGCTCTCAATGCCGAAAAGTTTAAAATATGTCTGGGGAGGGGCCAGCTTTCTGTTGAAGCGAGTAGCTAATTTCCATTGATTCTAGTCAAGTAAGGATACCTTTTTTGGCTTTAATTGCTATTTGTCTTTTTATAGTACCTTTAAGAGTACAGCAGTTGTTTTATAACTCTTTTTTTACCCCTTCTCTCTCTAACTTGCAATCATTTGTAACTACCTGTACTAATGTATATCCCAGTTTCACTCTACACCTTGCAAGGGTGTTTATTTTATGTTAGAAGGCATTTTAGAAAACTTTTTCAGTTTTCCCGCTGAGTAAACCATCTGATGCTTATTAAACATGGGGATCCGTTCTAGTAAGGGGGAGGCCTGAGAGTTATGAAAGGAAACGGTTTAATGGCCATTGTTGCGTGCACTCCGGCGTGAGGAGACAGTAATGTACTAAGAAGAAGCAGACTTGAAGCAAGAGTGAATCAATGAGTCATGAAATCCTCAGGAAGACCTTAGTAATGGAATGTTAATGCTTTTAGACTATAGTAGATTATCTCAAAAGTCAGAGTTTTCTTCTATATGCAGTTGTGGTAAATCCCCTAAGCTAAAGATATACTTTGAAGAAGGCTTTCCTATGACCTGGTTTCATATTCTGAAGTTTACTTGAATTGTTATGAAGAAGCCAAGACATATTTTATCTGAGCAGCATGTAGTAAGAAGTTCAGATGCTATAGTAATCCAATGAGCCCTTTGTAGAGCAAGAACAAAAGATCCAGCTTTAATAATAATTTCAAGTGGCCTTTTAATCAAAGTATTTCTAAAACACACACCATCGCCCTTCTTCCTTTACCTTCCCTGTTCTCTTGGTTTTGTGCATTGTAATTGATTTGTTCTAGCTTAAATCCAAATAAAAGGAGGCGGAATAAACAAAAAAAATGGGGGCAAGCTGCAAAACTTTGTTTCAAGTTCTCTCTTTGTATTTTCCTCATCTTTACTTTTATTTGATAGGTCTGTGAAATAGAGCTGTAGACTGGCAAAGACTTTAAATGAAATTTCACACTTTGATGATTTTTTTTCAACTTTGATATATTGACAGCAAAAGGAGCTGCAAAGCTTTTATATAACTTGAGCAGTAACGCCAAGCAGCAGTCAAACGTCTCTCTGCATTTGTGTTTAACTGCAGAAGAAAAACATGTCCATGGGCAGTTGAGGTTCTTATCAACTCCCTAATCCCAGATCCCAGCAAACCTTGAGGGCATGCCTCAGATCTTGCTGAAATCATTGTAGACTCTCTCACAGTTTGCAGATTAAATATGCTATGTGTTCCTGGCTCCAACAACAGTTTTATGAGCTTACTAAGCTTCCTGTTTTAAGATCTCCTTTTTTTTCTGAAGTTTTTAGGAGCTGCTACAGGCAATGCTGTCTGGGCTAAGTGACTCTTGTTAATTTAGAGACACTTCAGATATTTTATTCTGTCTGTAAAAACAGTCCAAATTGTTATTTTTAAATTGGAAGCCTATTTATGTTGAAACTACTACAACAGAAAACTTCATTCTTTTTTTGAAAAGAGATGGTGGTGTCCTCAGGCATTGGGGGGGGGATAATTTCAGAGTTTTACATGGAACTTGATTTATTTGATAATGATGATTAGTGTGTCTAAGGTGAGAAATTTTCTGTTTGAATTCCAGCAGTTAAGCAGTGACTTAGGCTGCTGTATGGGTCCTGAAAAACATGTTTTCTCCCCCCCCCCCAAAAAAAAATTGTTCCACCACAAACAAAAAAAAGTTAATTGCAGTCTTTCACTCACACAGTTGAAAACTACCAGTCTCTCAAATCGGGAAAGAACAATTTTGTCTATCCTTTCAATTCTGAATTTTAGCTTTTTCATAGCTGATGAGCAGTTAATGCCAAGGTTTCATTTCCTGTAATCATGTTTATGTATTTAGTGCAAGAGTGCTTCATTAAAAGAAGGAAAATACCTATATCATTGTTCAACAACATGTGTCAAGTTATTCCCAAGGGAACTTGAGCCAATTTTGTGCTTAAAGGTTATGCAGTGAATGAAATTGTGAAAGCCCATTTATCAATGTACTGCATGGTTTCTCTTAGTTTTCAGCGCCCAAATTCATTGTCTTTCTGGTCCAGTCATTAGTCATCACTGTATTAGTGGTGCCTTCGGGCAATGCTGCCCAGCACTTCTGCACACCATTGTAGCTCTAAAAGTGTACTCTGTCGACTTGTAGAGTTACTGCTCTGATTTCCACTTGGCTGGGTTCTGAGGTAAGTCCCCTCCCTGCCTTCTAGCTCACTCACTAAGCCCTTGCTTTCTTTTGAAGGCTGCCTTCTGCAGAGATTTGAAGGAGGGGAAAGAGGAGAAAAGGGTTAGGGTTTTCTTAAGGACTTTGTTGCCGTCATCCTGTCAATTTGTTGTGGCACGAACTGTACATAATCATGGCACTAACCTTAAACAGCAAGTAGTTTGCTAAGACAGGGCATGCCATGTTTCTTTTTCTGAAAAAAGGTACTTTATTCAAGGATGGCCATTTGTCTTTGGAATTAACCTATAATACTTCTTAGTTCATGTGATATATGTCAATGTACCAGCCAGTTTTCAATGTGTATATACTCAAAAGTAAGACATACAGAGTTCATTGTGACTTCCTGATTGAATATTTAAAATTGCAACCCTTGGGCAACTGTCTGATATGCCCTTGCTTGGGGGTAAGTCCCAGTGAAATCTGTCTGACAATTCCACATAGGTGTGTTTGGTTTCAGCTACAGACCTGTACACACTAACTTGGCTAGTAATTCACTGGACCACATTGAATAATTTTGGCGTTTACCAGCTTGTGTAGTTCTTTGCAAATATTCTTCTCTTAGAAACAGTCGATTGGATTAGGGATAATTTCTGTTCCATCAAAGCAGAGTTGTTCTCCTGTTGCTCCTTCTTCCAGCTTCAACATTATGAAAAATAAAATAAAAACTCAACCCCCCCAAACCACAAGCCTGTAGAGTGTTCTCTTTACTGTTTTACAAGAAGATAAGTATAAAGCCTGAAATGAAGTTTAAAAGCTGGAAGGGAAGAATTTTATTAAAGTGTATACTTTGACAATTGAAGTTCTTCTTGGTGTGTGATGTTTGCCATGCTCTTTACTGGAAATGTGAAAAACATCTGGGTTTGCTTAGCAAGTGAAACTGTGTTCCATCTTTAGCTAAAGTACGATGAGCAGATGGATGGAATTCCAGGAGTTGAACCCTTTGACTCAAACACTGGCATTCCATGATGTCTTATGTTTAACATTTTGCTTGGTAAGAAGTGAGGTGCCAGTATCCTTGATTTACACATGCTAAATCAGAATGAGAAGGCCCTGTGCAAGCATTAGTAACAGCGCAGCTATGAGTCAACTCTATGTTAACTATATTTTTCATTGAATTCTGTAACTCGACGCTGATAGATTTAAGATTTCAGTGTAATTGGGATTGATGCCATAAAGCAATACATCAATGAGAATGGAAAATAAGCTATAAGAAATTTCTTGTACCATTGGGATTCAGCAGTTAGCAGTACAAGAGACGGGATATCTGTGGCAGGCTATGCCTGTAGTGACTTTTTAGTTTGAACAAATGAAACCAGGACATATATCAGAAACCATTGCAGATGCCTGCACAGTGTAGTTTATTTACTTGTTGTGGAAAGTGACCATGAAAGGACCTTTCCTTTTACCACCCTTCACCAATAATCTCACTGCAAGCATTTCTAATGCCAGTACCAGTGTCACTGGAGGAAGTTTTGCTATTGGTGAAGTAAGAGATTCTGATTGTCTTCTTCTAGGGAATATTTTTAGCCTCTGATTTAACCAAGATTATAAAAGCACTGTTTTTGCAGCAGAAATTTGAGTTACTGATCTTAAAGGGGGCTTTGCATTATTTTGGTAGCTTATGAGTATCCATCCCCTGATAAACTTGTGATCAACAGGACTTTGTACTCCTATTTCAGTAGGATACAGAATGCACCCAAACACCCGAAGCTTAAACACATCTTTGTAATTTTAAGTCTCGTTAATTTCAATAGCATGTGCATTTACAGTGCAATCCTGAATATAAGTGGTTCTCAAACTCTCTGGGAGAGTTTGAGAACCACTAAGTCTTTGCTGCAGGCAAAGGAGGGCGCAGGCAAAGGAGGACGCAGAGCCCTCCAGAAGACAATTGTGACCACTTCCTGCAGGAAGTGGTCGCAGTTGTCTTCTGGAGGGCTCTGCGCTGCGTGGGGAGCCCTGCTGAGGCTGGCGTCAGGTTCCCCCAACCCCCAGGAGGCTGCTGCAGGTAGGGGTGAGTGGCAGTGTGGCCCCTGTGCCCAGATCAGAGATGCGATGCTGAGCATCACATCTCTGCCTTCCCCCTGCCCCTCCCCTTAAAAGAGAACTACCCAGGGCTCTCAGGCTGGGGAATCATGATGCCCCAGTCTGAAACCACTGCTGTACGTGGTTACTCAATAATGGTCTTGCTGGTTCAGTGGGGTTTACTCTAAGGTAAGTGCGCATGGGATTGTAGCCTTAGTATTGGAATATTAAGTTCTCAAGCAGATTTTGAATGTTGGTTACAGAGGCTTTCTACCTCATATAACTTGGAGTGCAATCCTATCCAACTTTCCGGCACTGGCTATGCCAGTGAGCTATGCCAGTGAGGCATCCTGTAGTTGGGGGGCAGTCATGGAGGTCTCCTCAAGGTAGGGCAATATTTGTTCCCTTACTTCAGAGTTGCATTGTCCTTATGTCAGTGCTGGAAAATTGGTTAGGACTGTGGCCTTGCTGTGATATATTTCCTGATTGTATTGTTTTTCTCATATAAGCAGGAGACTCTTACCATTAACTCTGTGGAATATATTTTTCTGTTTAATGAGAACTAGGGGGAAAAACTCACAAACCTGTTTAGAGGTCAGATTTTTAGGAGTTTTATTCAAATTCTGAGACTCTGGTCTTGACAGAATATTTCGAATTCTTTGGTACTGGTATCAGTTTTTTAGATAACCAAGTATTTTGTCCAACATCTTGGAATTGGTGTATCAATTTTTACTAATAGCAATTGAGTTATTGGAAAAGTTCTTCCATTTCTCACCCATGCAAAATATCCCTTGTTGGTTAACTTGATGATGACTCAATTTTCTGTGTTTTAATGCAGTTTTGGCTCTTCAAATAATAGAGGAAGATTCCCATGCAATGTGCACCTAATTGTTTTCCTTGCATATAGAAGTACAGGTTGTCATCCCCACCCTTATCCATGGACTTAATTTCAGGTGTCCATGTTCACAAATTCCCCTGTCATACTCTTCTTGTCTGTTTTTGTTTTGCTTGCCCATTTGCAGCTTTCCAAACTGCTTCTTCTCTGCACTTGCTCGTTAGCAGTTTTTAGCGCTTGCCCTCTAAGGACAAAGAGGAAGCTGTTTGGAGAGCAAGCGCTACCAAGCAGGCACAAAGGTGAAGTCATTTGGAAGGCTTGCAGAGAGCAATAATGAGTACAGGTGAATGTCGCTTTGCGACATTCTGACCAGCAACAAACTGCATATGTGATGGTCCATGTGGCCATTCGCTGATCACTGTCCCCTCACCTCTGGAGCCGAGGGAGCTATGCTCCCCTCACCTACTGGGGCTTTCCTGAGTCCTGCAGAGACCACACGCATATGCATGTGTCCTCTGCAAGGTTCAGAGTAGCCTTTTCGGCCCAAAAATATCAACTTCCAGTTCCCTTGGGAAACTGGAAATGGCTTTTTGCCTTATAAGGTATTCTGAGGCCCAGAGAAGCAGCTTCCCTGGGCCTCAGAGTGCCTTTTAAGGCAAAAAAGAAGTCACTTCCAGTTTCCTGAGGAAATGAGAAGTTGCAGTTTGTATTTTTTAACCGAAAAGGTCATTCTGAGCTTCGCAGAGGTAGCATGTGAACATGTGTGGTCTCTGGGGCTCAAGAAAGCCCCTGGAGACAAAGGGAGCATAGCTCTCCTCGACTTTGGAGGTTTAAAAGAGGTGACATTGTTTAACATCTGGCATAACTTGATGATGGAGATTCAGGAACGCATCCCTGAAGATAAGCAATGCAGATTTGAATAGGGTTGGCTGCTATCCACTGTTTTGGGTATCTGTGGTAGCAGAGGAACATATACCCTGCAGATACGGGAGAACAGCTGTATATTTGATATGTGATATGGAAGTGTAGTGTAGCCTATAAAAGCAGACCAGGAGGTTTAACTAGAAGCAGATATTGTTGCAATCTTACTTGGGGTTGTAGGAGGTATACCAGAAATGGTATACTCACTTGCCAGGTCACTATGGTGAGTAGGAATTGGCTCCAGGTAATTATGCAGGGAGCTTCTGCAAAGGTTGGTTTTTCTTATTTATTACAGTGCTCTCTCCATTTAATGGATTAATTGGGAAAGGGATATCCATTAATGCAAAAAGTCTGCTAAATATGAGCACATTTATGATAATACACAAGCCGCATGTTGGTGCATGCCAAAGCATTTACTGATAGTTTTGAAGAAAAAACAGTTTTTCCATATCACTTTTCAACAAAAAAAATTCATGAAGTGTTTACAGACAAAATCAATTAAATAATAATTAAATGACTGAGAAGCAGAGAACATTCATTATTTTTGGTCAGACCGAGGTCCATTAAATCAAGGGTTCACTGCATAAATTAAGGGCAGCCCAATCCTAAGCTGCCCCAGTGCAGCGAGGCCAGTGGTGCTGGAGCAGCCGCTGGAGTCTCCTTAGAGTAAGGGAACACTGATTCCCTCACCCCAGGTAGAACTCAACTGGTGCCAACGGATTTCCTTGGCGATCCGCTCTAGCGGGCACGGAACTGAGGAGGCCTGTGTCAGGCGGCACAACTCAGGATTTGGTGGTAGTCTCTGCCACCATCCCAGGGCCAATCCATCTGCCAGCCCTCCCTCCCTCTGCCCAGTTCTACCCCCTCCCCTCCCTCCTCCCACCCTGAAATACTTCCCCACCACTTAGCGGGGATTCTCATTGCCCAGCGCTCCTGGCTCATGTTCTTCTGGCTTTGAGGCTCAGTGCCGACTCCTGCTGACCTCCCTGCCAGTGTGGCAGGCTCCCCGCTGGCACTGGAGTGCCCTACAGCACTTCTGCAACTTTCAGCAGTGGTGTTGGAGCACCCTATGGGATCAGGCGCTACTATGATTCCCTTGCATTCAGGCTTGTCGCCTGGGAAAAGCAGTATAGAAATTTTCTAAATAATGTTGTTTTGCTGGCTAATAACTTCTGTGGCTTCATTGCAGTATAACATTTGAACATTTAACTCATTTTGAAAATATTTGGATAGAGGAAAATAAATGTAATTTCTTGTTGGGGGTAGGAAGCAAGCCCTTTGGAACTTAATTGTTCAGAGTACTTTGAGTAACTTTCCCCCCACTTAGGCTTCCTAATAAAGAGATTGATAATTATGTTGCTTTGCCTGCCGTCTGTCTTGAGTTCCTGTTTTGTTGTTGCCATAACCGTTAACCTGTTAGGGATTATCCAACTCGCCAATGAATAAATTTTAGGTTTCAGATGTCTTGAAATTTTCAGGTTATAGGATTAGAAAAAAATTCAGGCAGCAGCATACCCAAATGTAGAAATGTTATACTATGACAGCAGTTCCCAAACTCTCAGGGAGTTCGAGCCCCGTTGTAAGTTCTTGTGGGGGAGGCGGCAACATGATCGCCAGGATCACATCACTTTGAAGGGGCACAGGGGCTGGCTTGACTTAGCCTGCTACAGCCTTCTGGAGGTGTGGGGAGCACCGCACCACTTTCCGCTGGGCTTCACAACATGCAGAGACTGTGAAAATAGCGATCGTGACCCACTTCTGGTTTTGCAATTGCAAACCGGAAGTGGGTCACCATAGTTTCACAGTTTTCGCATGTTGGGGAGCCATGCGGAGGCTGGTGTGGGGCTCCCCACACCCCCAGGAGGCTGCAGCTAGCTGTGGTAAGTCCAGCCAAGCCCCTGCACCCCTTCAAAGCAACACGATCACGTAGCTGCCTCCTCCCCATCCTGTAAGGGGGCAGAGGCTGGGGCGCTCTGGCTGGGGCATTGTGATGCCCCAGTTTGAGAACCACTGTACTAGGAGCATAGTATATTTATAGATCATATGATAGTTGACCAGAAAATGAATTAACAAGATAAATTTTGAAGCAGTTAAACTGGTACCCCCAATTACGTAACAGAGAACTGCGTTGCTGGATTAGACCAAGGTTCAGGCAATCCAACGTTTTAATTCTTATTATGGCTTTCTGGTGTATGCTGGTTCTGTATAGGGAGGTTCCATTTTGTTGTTGTTCCTATTAGTAGACCTGTCCTTCACACATTTCTTCACTTTCTCTTCAAAAACAATCTAAGCTAGTAGCAATCACCACATCTTATAGTAGCAAAATACACGTTAAATGTGTTGTCAGTATTTCTTTTTTTGTCTCAGTCTTCTGCCAGTTGGTTTAATTTCATGGTCCTGAATTCTAATATTGAGAAACGAATGTTCCTCTATCCATTCTCATGTAGTGTTCATGATTTTTTAAAAAACTGTTTAGATGTCTCCCTCTCATTCATCTTTTTTGCTTTAATAATAATAATAATAATAATAATAATAATAACAACAGGTATTTATATACCGCCTTTCTTGGTCTTTATTCAAGACTTTATTCAAGGCGGTTTACATAGGCAGGCTTTATCTAAATCCCTATTTAAATAGGGATTTTTACAATTTCAAAGAAGGTTCTTTCTTTCAAGAACTACTACATTCAAGGTGTTTCATTCCGATCTGGCTTCACATTCTGGCCTCCATCCTCCCACGCTCCGAGCAGATGGAATTGCTCGGCTTCAGCTTGTCAGCTGCTCCAAGGTCGCACGGTGCCGGTGGCCTCGAACTGGCGACCTTGTGGATGTTATCTTCAGGCAGACGGAGGCTCTACCCTCTAGATCAGACCTCCTGCCCAGACCAGACCTCCTGCTCCTGACTCTTGCTTTAATAAAAAGCAAGAGTCCCAAAGCTTCAGCCTATCCTCATAGGAAAGGCATTCTGAGCCTATAGTCACTTTGGGTGCCTTTTACTCTTTCTTTCCCTGCTCTGTATCATACCCATTTCATCCTGTGGGATATAATTTAAGGAAAGTTGATGAAACACCACGTAGTGTAAATCAGGCCTGAATTTGGTTCAAAGGCTCATCCTGAACTCCAGAAAGGATTCATCCTAATTTGTATATAATAAAAGTAGCTGAGGAATGTCTTAATTAATGTCTTAATCTTGTATTACTATCTTTTGGACACATGAAATATGCCAGTGCATGAATGGGTAGATTAATTTATATTCATTTAATTTTTTTTCTGCCAGTCACCTGCAAAAGCTCTCTGGGCAGTTTACAATCAAGTTAAATACAGACACAGTTCTCTAAAAGAAAGAAAAGGGGCAGTAGTCATGTTCCTCGTCTGCAGGAAAATACAGAATCTGCCAACAAGAGGAGCGGAATCTCTGTAGTTTATCAGGTACAAATTAGGGAACATTTCTGTGCAGTTGGTTGAATCTTCCTTTGTGTTTCAGAACATGGATCAGTGCAGTGTCCCATATTTGTTTTAATCTAGCAAAGAATTTTGGAAGAAATTGCCTTGTGATTCTGTAGCATAGATAAGAGTGCTTTGCAACCCTAACCTTGCTCCTAACAACCATGTAAGCAGGGAAACTATTATTATTTCTTGGATACTGGGAGAACGTGGAAGATTGTGACTTGTCCAAGTTCTCAGTCAATTAATTCCTGTGCAGGGATTTAAACATACCTTTCATTTTATACCCTAAGGACCATTTCACACATTACATGGTGGCAAAGCCAGGCTTGTCATAGAGTGTACCAGCAACAGGGAGCTGCAGCCAATTAGGGTTCCCTAACCAACATATCTATATGATGTTCCTATTTGTATGATATCCATTTCTTTGTTTTTAGATGCATGCTTAAAAATATAATATAGTGATATATGTTGGTTCTGTATAAAATTGTTCTTCTTTGGGAGTTTTTTAGAATGCTGCCCAAATGGGGAATGCCATGACTAGAACTGGTAGGAACTGAGTTGTCACTTCTGTGGAGGTAAAATGTAAGGTTGACATTACTCCTAGGAATCATAATCTGTGCAACAGGGAGGTAAGAGAATTATGATAACAAAGGGTGGCATTTTGGATTGTAATGTGATACTATTGCCATGTGTGCTTGGGAAGGGCCTGTAGCTTGGTGGCAGAATATAAGCTCTGCATTTGTTCATTCAATTTACTACATTTTTAGTCCATTCTTCTAACTGGAGCTTACTTCATTACTCAAAAAAACAACAACAAACCTATTCCTTGTCTTTCTCTTCCTGGGAGAATTCAAGGTGGTTTACGAAATCACATTGAAAACAATCAGTAAAATTCAAAAAAAAGCAAAAAAACAACACACATCAGTAAAGATAATCACACGGGCTAACACCTCATTAGCCCATTAACCTCATTAACCCATTAGGAGAACCCCGGAAATGCCATTTGAAAAGGTCTTCAGTTTCTGATGAAACATTGGTGGTGGTGGTGATGGGGGATGGGACAGGTGAACGTTTAGTGGCAAGGAATTCCACAGGGTGGAGGCCATCACCAAGAAGGGCCTTCCATTCTTCTCTGCCAGTCTGGCCCCAAAGTGCAATTGGATATACCAGACAGTCTTGCTCTTTGATCTTAACAGATGGGTAGATTCATATGGAGATTCATTCCTTTAGGTATCCTGGTTGCAAGCAGATCAAGATAGTAAATTGATTCATGCTCAGAAACAAAGTAGTAACTACTGCAGCTAAACAATGAGGACAACTGCATTTTGTAGCAATGGAAGCTTCTGAAGTGTCATTGTGGGTAGTCCTTTGTAGACTATGTTGCTAAAATCCAATTTTGAGGTGTCTAAGCCATGGATCACTGGGAACAGATTGGTCTGAGACTGAAGCAGCCACAGTTGGCACACAAGCTGAAGTACAGCAAAAGCACTCCAGTCGATAGCTGCCACTTGGGCATCCAGTACTAAGACTGAGTCAAGAGAGCTTCTAAACCATGAACCTGATTTTTTCAAAGGGTATGCAGCACTGTCCACGTGATATACTGTTGCTGAAGCACCTGACCAGGAGAACCTCTGTCTTGTCTGGAGATAGTTTCAGTCTGTTCACTGCCATCCAGACTATCATGACTCCAAACACCAGTTTAAAAATACAGATGGGGCCTCTTTATCCACGAATTTGGCATCTGCAGATTTGCCTCACCGTGAAGGCTGAGCTCCCAGATAGCCCCACTGAAAACCTCCCAGATGTGACTGGAGGTTCTTCTAGACTGTGACTGGAACCTTCTAGTCATGTCTGGGAGGTTTTCTGAGCCTCTGAGAGGATGTGCGAAAACTGGAAGTTGTCAGAAAAAGACTCCGGGCAGCATTCTGAGCCTCTGAGAGGGCATGAACCCTCTCAGAGGCTCAGAATGGCTGTGATCAAGTCTGGACTCAGGTGGGCTCTGAAAACTGTGGATTTTGTTGTCTGCTGCTTTTAGTATCCACGGGGGGAGGTCAGGAACAGAACACCCACAGATAAACAGGCTCCACCTGTACTACAGCTTCCTCAGGTGGGGATGGCATAGATATAGAAATTTGGGTGTCATCTTCATACTGATGACATCTAATGCCAACACCCTTGATGACTCCTCTTCATGGCTTCATGAGGATGCTGAAAAGCATGGGGGGGGGTTTATGATAAAATATTGTGGGATACCATAGGCCAGTGGTTCCCAAACGTTTTAGCTCAAGGTCCTACTTTTATAACGGCACTGTAAACCTAGGTTTATGAGATTTAAGAGAGGGAGGGCTAGAAATAAATATTTTTATTTACAAGTAATTTTATTTATTTATTTACAAAAAATTTGATCTTTTTCTTGTAATTAGTTTGCCCTAATGAACTTTAATGAATACTCCCTTTCCCTTTTATGCCCAGAAAAATAAAAAAAAATCTTACGGTTATTTATTTATTTATTTGTTAGATTTGTATTCCTCCCTTCTCCCTAAAGGGCACCCAAGGCGGCTAACAATCAAGTTAAAATACGAACAAACAAGGATACAAATAAACATTAAAAATACAAAACACTTAAAAACAATTAAAACAAGATAAAATATATAGCAGCAGAGTAAAAGCACGCAGTAAAAGACATAATTTATAAATTTATAAAAACAGCCCTTATAGTGCCTTGAAGGCTTTCCTGAATAAAAAAGTCTTGAGGCCCTGCTGGAACGTTAATAATGAGGAAGCGTCCTCAGTTCAAAGGGGAGGGAATTCCATAGTGCAGGTGCCACCCCCGAAAAGGCGCTGTTTCTGGCCGCCATTCCCTTCACCACTCTCAATGATGGCACAACCAACAGGGCCCCTTCTGATGGCCTTAGAGAACGGACTGGACTATACGGAAGAAGGCGGTCTCTCAAATACGCTGGTCCCAAGCCATTTAGGACTTTAGAGGTCATAACCAGCACCTTGAATTCAGCCCAGAAATGAATGGGCAGCCAGTGCAGTCGCCGGAGTAGTGGCGTGACAGAGCCAAACTGCCGACCCCCAGCAACTACCTGAGCCACCACATTCTGCACTAGCTGTAGCTTCCGGACTGACTTCATTGGCAGCCCCACGTACAGCGCGTTACAAAAATCTAATCTTGATGTCACTATGGCATGGACCACTGTGGCCAGATCTGCCCGAGAGAGGTATGGCCACAGCTGGCGCAGCAGCTGAAGCTGGGCAAAGGCACTCTTGGCCACAGCTGACACCTGGACATCCAGGAGGAGCTGCGAGTCCAGGAGAACCAACAAGCTGCAAACCTGTTCTTTCAGGGGGAGTGCAATCCCATTCAGAGCAGGGCAATAGTCCAGCGCCCGCACCGTGGATTTCTGCACAAGGAGGACCTCTGTCTTGTCCGGATTTAATCTCAGCTTGTTCGCCCTCATCCAGATCCCAGCTGCTTCCAGGCAACGCTCCAGGACAGAGACAGCCACCCTGGAGTCAGGTGGAAAGGAGAGATAGAGCTGAGTGTCATCAGCATACTGATGGCACCCAAATCCCCGGATGACCTCTCCCAGCAGTTTCATGTAGATGTTAAACAACATGGGGGACAATATAGAACCCTGCGGCACCCCACACCTCAAGGGCCAGGGTGCCGAACAGGAGTGCCCCAGTACCACCGTCTGGGATCTGTCGGCCAAGAAGGACTGGAACCACTGCAAAACAGTGCCAGTGATCCCCACCTCGGCCAACCGTCTCAGAAGGACACCATGGTCGATGGTGTCGAAAGCCACTGAGGGGTCCAAAAGGACTAGCAAGTATGCACTCCCTCCGTCCAGCCCTCGGCGTAGGTCATCCACTAAGGCTGTCTCCGTCCCGAAGCCAGGCCTGAAGCCAGATTGAAAAAGATCCACATAATCCGCTTCATCCAGGATCCTCTGGAGCTGAGACACCATCACCCGCTCGATCACTTTGCCCAGAAACGGGAGGTTCGAGACTGACCGATAATTATCCAATATAGAGGGGTCCAGAGAGAGCTATTTCAGGAGGGGGTGAACCACTGCTTTCTTTAATGCCAGAGGCATCACCCCTTCCCTCAAAGATGAATTTACTACCCACTCGGCCAGTCCCTCCCAGGCAGATCTAACCAGCCATGCTGGACATGGATCCAGCGGGCAGGTGGATGGCCTCCCACTTCAAAGGATCCTGTCCACATCCTAAGGTTCTGCAAGCTGAAAAGGATCCCACAAAACAGGATTGACAGGTGCCACGGGGACATCACTAGACATTGTCAACATGGAGTCCAAGTTGTGGCGAATCTGAGCGATTTTATCCACAAAGTGCCTGGCGAACATGTCACAGTGGACTTCTGTGTGTTCCTCCTAATTAGTTGGTGGGGTCTGATGGAGAAGACTCTGTACAACATGGAACAGTTCCACTGGCTAGCTCTGTGCGGATGCGATGGTGGCAGAGAAGAAGGAACGCTTTGCTGCCATCGTCGCCACAGATGATGGCCCTATAATGGACCCTAGCCTGTGTTCGGTCGGACTTTTCATGAGTCTTTCTCCACCGTCGCTCAAGATGTCTACCAAGCTGCTTCATCATCCGCAGCTCCTCGGTAAACCAAGGAGCTACGTTGACTCTGCTACGTGGCAGACGCCACTTAGGAGCAATCTCAAACACAGCCCTGGCCATCTCCCTATTCCAGAGGTCAACCAGAGCCTCAGATGAGTCACTGGCCTTAGCAGCAGGAAAATCCCCCAAAGCCTTCAGGAAACCATTTGGATCCATTAGTCTTCTTTTTTAAAATTCTTTATTATGAAGCATCAACTAAGATACATTTATCTCCCTACATTTACATATGGTTGCAAAGTGAAGGAGATCAGCTCCTTGCAGAGCGGTTAGCAGCTATCTGATCTTTTGAATAACCTCAGGGCTTGAAGCAATTAGTTATATGATCTTTCCATCACCTGTTTCATTGGAGGTTCTGCTATTCGACCCACCAAAAATCATGTCACAATCCACAATTTGGGAACTGCTGCTATCAGCCATGGCATCAAGCTTGAGTCTTCCACCATCTTCTGGACCCCTTTGGGTAGAACTGCACCTGCGGCAGTACAATATTTGGTAATCTCGTCCCAGTAAGATGGTCCAGAAGAATACCATGGTTGATAGTATCAAACATCATTGAGAGGTCCAGCAGAACCATGAGGAACATGTTGAGTTCCTGGTATAGATCATCCACTAAGGCAGGGGTGTCCAAAGTTTTTGGCAGGAGGGCCACATCAGCTCTCTGACACTGTGTCAGGGGCCGGGGGAAAAAATTAATTTACATTTAAAATTTGAATAAATTTGCATAAGTTTACATAAATGAATATATTAAAGATGAACTTATATGGATGAATGAAGGTCTTGCAATAACTCAAGGCCTATAAAAGGCCTTGCACAAAGCAAGGCTGGCCTTTCCTTTGCTGCCGCTGCTGCATCATAGACATGAAACAGCAAGCAGTGGAGGAAGCCCTCATCCCACAGCTCACATGAGAGGTCAGTCGCCCTCACGTTGAGATCAGTTGCATTGGGCCAGAGTGGGCTCCAACAAATCTCCGGAGGGCCAGAGGCTCATTGGAGACTGGGAGCTCCCTGAGGGCCGCATTGAGAGGCCTTGAGGGCCGCAAGTAGCCCCAGGGCCGGGGTTTGGGCAGCCCTGCACTATCAAATCCATGCTGGGAGCAAGATGGTAAAAAATTCAAGATCCGGGAATCTCCTGGGGGACAGTCTGGGGGAAGGATTTTCAGGGATGATCTTGTCAACAGCTAATGCCACTTCCTGATTCTAGAGGTCAATCAGAGCTTCAAAAGAAACATGAACCTTATTGACAAGAAGATCCCCCAGAACCATTAGGAGTTCACTTGGATCCATAATGGGGACAGGGAGAGGGTGGAATGAGGTGGAAACCAGGGTGGGGAGGAGCGGTGGATTGGGGCCAGAAAGGCAGTGGTGTCGATGGCAGTGGTGCTGTCAATGTCCTATTCCTGGCCTCAGTTTGCCTTCCTGGGTCCACTTGGACTTGCATCAGTAAAAGAACAGGTGCTCTGATTAGAGCTATTTGGGCAGTGGAGGCTTATACCCTGACCCCTCTGAGTTTACCCTCTTGCAGTGCACGTAGGATGCAGTGCACGCTCCAGTGATATGGCTGCATTGGCAGAGGATTTAGTAAAGGTAGGGCTGACCTTTTCAGTTTTGTGTGTGTGTGTGTGTGTGTGTGTGTGTGTGTGTGAGAGAGAGAGAGAGAGAGAGAGAGAGAGAGAGACTTTCAGTACATAAAATCAGTAAATACTTTACAGGCAGCAAAATGTGAGTGTATGGATATGAGATGTGACAGATTTTCTTTGTGAGGGAGGAAGTAGTGTGCTCACTAGGTTAGAGTATGTGGTTGTAAAGTTTTTAAAAGTGTATCGTACTTTATGGGTCATTCCTGGTTCTTGGAAATTTGCCACAGTAGATTTACCCAAATTGTTGTCTTTAGATTTTAGAAGTGTCTGACACTGCTTTGCATGAATTTAAATAATTTTGAATAGCTTTGACCAAGGTGGAACTTACTTTTTCCCCCTTAAATATTCCCAAGGAATGCAATAACCAATTCTGATAGGACTAATAAAGGGCCCTTTATGCTTGAAAGAAACTGTAATTTTCTGATTGTTCTACATGCTACCCCTTATTTTTTCACTTTTACATGGTTTTGCTCCGTTGAGACAGATCCCCAAAGATTGCCTCCAGTAGTGCAGATCAAAGCACTGTGTATGAACACCCCAAATACCCAGAGTCATTTCAGAAAAAATTAAACATCCTGTATTTGCTTACCCACTGATCAGGGCACTCTGGATGCTGATAGCAATCAGTATAAACTTTCCCTACTGCTGATGTAATGATGATGAATGCTGTGGCGCTGTTACTTCAGACAGCTCGTCTCAGTGGATGCAAACCACTTGTTAATGAATGGAATACAATTCCAGCAGCATCAAATAGAAACGGGGACAGAAATTTGAAAGAAGGCATCTAGTTAAAAAGGCAAAAAGACAAAACTAACAGACTCAGAAACGTGTGTTTGTTTCAGAAGAAAAATGGTGATAGAATCCCTCCTTGAAAATCTTGCAGACTCTTTTGTGTTTCTAGTTGTCCAAGCAACACACCACATTGGCTCTCTATAAATGGTTCAAAAAGAGCTGGCTTCAGAGTATGTTTTGAAATTGTCTAGTGAGCTGTTTTTTAATGCAGTCTTGATGTTCAAATTCCGGAGTCTCCTTCAGGCCAAGCCCATCAGCATTGGCTCAAATGGTTGATATAACCAAAGTGAGTGGTACAATCCACATAACTGTCACCCTGTGTGCTGTGTGTTGTCATAAGAAACAAAGTTACCTGCACTTCCTAAGGAAACTTCTTGTGCTCCCATTGGTGCAACACAGTACTGTAGCAGGCGCAGTTGAAGCCACTGTCCAAATAAGCCTGTCTAATCACATGAATTCCAGGGTGTGGTCTGAGGACCCAGACTTGGTTTGCTCATGTCTGGATGGGTGCCTGTCTGGGAGTCCCATGTATGTTACTTTGAGTTCCATGGTAAAAAAATAATGCAAATGGTTACACAGGGCACTGGAACCTCATCCCTGACATCTGAAAATCATGTTCAGTTCTCCCCATTGTTGGCTTCTGATATGCTATCAAATATTACATGTACCTCTGGACTGAATTTGCAGCCTTAAGGGCTAGACTCATCTCCTTTTTGGTCAGGGTTTAAAAACTATACAAAATTACATATTCAGAATGCTGTGCCCAATACCAGTATGGTCTTGTAATTACAGAATATACAAGTCCTCTTTATAATCAGTACCAACTTGAATTTTGCCTTTTGAGACAATAAAAACATCCTGCAGATGGTGGAGTGATGGTGCAGTATGCTCTTGTGTCTCAGCCTAGTCTGTAAGTCATCTGCTGCATATGTCTCTGAATGAAGAGCTTCTGAACAGTCTTCAAGAGTAGCCTCAAACTGATCTGCAATCGGAAGAAAAGACTGCAATCTTCTTACCAGTTGAGTTGATTAACATACTTTCTGGTAGTCTAGGCTAAAAACCAGTTATTAGTATAGGGATCTCCCTCTGAATATACATGAGTGATTACTTGCTTGAGCAGTATAATGTCCAAAAAGTGAACTTTTTAAAGATTGCTGCTCCTCTTCCACTAGTGAATTGCAACATGATTTTTTTTGATCCACAGAAGTGGAACGGTAACCTTGCATGAGTCATATTTGTACCTGCTTAAATAGTCTGAATCCAAGTGAAAACTGTCCAGGTCGGTGTTTCTCAAACTGTGGGTCGGGACCCACTGGGTGGGTCACGAGCCAATTTCAGGTGGGTCCCCATTCATTTCAATATTTTTAACAGGTTAGATTTGATGCTACCATGGTACGTGACTTCATTTGGGGAAATGTTACAGACCTGTACTGTTAACATGTTACTATGTATATTCTTTTAACAATGATAGTCAATGGGACTTACTCCTGGGTAAGTGTGGGTAGGATTGCAGCCTAAGATGATTAAACATTTTCCTGCTTGATTATGTCATTTCTGGTCATGACATCATTTCTAGTGGGTCCTGACAGATTCTCATTCTAAAAAGTGGGTCCCGGTGCTAAATGTGTGAGAATCACTGGTCCAGGTGCATTGAAACAAATGACCAAACCCTGTGTTTCCCCACTGATTTTTGTAAAACTGAGTGTCAGAATCTGGTCTCCAAATATTTGCGATTTACCTTTTAAACATATGCAGACTGAGTGCCTCAAACATACAATGCAGCTGTAGGGTGGGGGGCAATACCGGTCTACAGATTCACTTACCAGCTGGTCACAAGCAAGTACATCTTTTGCTGAGAAATCCTATATTGTTATGGAGTTTTTTATCCTATATTTTTATGAAGGGTAGAGTCTCTCCCCACCTCACACTTTGGAGATGTAGGAAAAACAGCAAAATGCAATAAGTCCACAGATGTTGAGGATGTGACCCTACCTTGCCTCTTCCTATTTTGGGGCTTGACTTGACTTGCACTGTATGCCTAAGGAATTCACACTAGTCTCATAGCTTGGAGAAATAACACATGCAATGAACCTGCCCTTTCTCCAGGGGATATGCTTGGGATCAGCGAACAATACAAACTTGGGCTGGCTACCAAGGCCATTCAAATTGTGTGGATCCCTGCACATACAATATATAGGCAAGCCCCTATATCCACAGGGGTTCCATTCTCCCCCCCCTTGTATGGATAGTGGGGCCCCCAGCATGCCCATTACATTACTTTTGTTGTAGAAGCACTTTCAGCGTGCGTGTTTCTTGCTTAAACAGTCCTACTTAACAGAAGAGCTGATCGTGTAGGCAACTAGCCTGCATGCTACAGAGATACTTACAGGAAGCAGGATCTCCTGTTTCCTGTTATTCACCCTCTAGAGTGCAGGCTGGTTTTCTGCACATTTGGCTCTTCAGTTAAGCAGGACTGTTTAAGTAAAACAAAGTCAATGTAATGGGCATGGATACCGGGGGGGGGGGGGGGCTGCCTGTATAAGTCCTTTAGATGAATGTCTCTTCATTGACATTATTACTATATAGATGTAACAAAGTATCTTTAGTGTTGTAATTTTGGTGTATATTCAAGTGAATCACAGTATTTTCTCTTCTTCAATGAACTCTTTTTCATTGAGCATTCTAACAACTTGTCCATTTCAATTTAACCATATTTTGGTGGAAGCTTGCATTTTAATGTTTTGAAAAGCTGAGGCACACCTGCAAGCAGGTTGCTGGCCGTGGAGGGATTAGCCTGAAAGTGGGGCTCAGATTAATTTGTTGAATGGACTCAGGCCTGCGGGAAAAATTGCAAAAGATTCAGGCATGGTTGACTGGAAAAAGACCATGACTGTTTGCTTTCACAGAGGAATGTTTATCCCTCTATTTTACCTATGAAAGTTCAGGATTGTGTTTTCTCTTGGCTGCAGCCCTCATTCTTATGCATATACCGGCAAGGGATCATTGCATAAGAAACTAGATTTCCAGTGTTTGAAAGTGAGATTTACTTTGGAAAAATGGAGGTGTCTGAGAAGGTAATTGACATGCAATTGCAAAATAAGAGAATTTTTGCCCTGCAGAACTTGATAAGGTTATATGTTAGTGGGAATAAACATGCACATAGTTCACAATCGTTAATTTTAACTGTTAGAGTTATAAATTTATCTGGATATTGTTACAAAGGCTTTACAAAAGAGAGCTGGCCCATTCCTTCTGAGATAAGTGAATGGCTGTTCCAGATACTAAACATCCAGTTTGTGTGGATCTGGACATACCCCATGTGATTAAGAATATGTATGTACCTTGAACATGTAATTCCTTTTCCTTGTGCCTGAGCAAAGTTGCTTCCTTGTGTGGACAGCAGAACAGTATTTTCAATGTGGGTAGATAGCTTGGATAAACTGTCCCCATGCAAATAAGCAACACTGCCTGGTTGTGAGGTGTCAGGACTTATTTGGATGATACATTCCAGTTTTCTCTGTTAGGGACAGTCCTATTTTTCTGGAAGCTGTTGCTGGTAAAGCAGTCCCTTTTTAGAACCTATTTTGTGTTTTGAGAATATTTTTTAGAAGCCTTTTGTATAAGTTGCTAGAGTTCACCATTCTTTACGTTTCACATTCCCACTTTTCCTGGGATTTCCGGAAGTTAAATCTCTGAGTTGGGGGAGAAAGAGAGCAGATGCTGCTTGTTTCTAGTGCAGGGGTCTCTAAACTTTTTGGCCGAAGGGCCGCATCAAATATCTGGCACAGTGTTGCTGGCAAAAAAATTAAATATAAAATTTAAATAAATGCATTAGAGATGGAACTTAGATGAATGAATAAATGGGCTCAAATGCCCAGGATTTCACCAAGCACCAACAAGAAATAAAGCACCCACTTAAATAGACCCCCATTTGCTCATCCCACAAGCACAACTCTGGTTGTATTTGGTCAACTGGGCCAGGGGATCAGAGACTGTCTGGATAGAGGCTGGCCGTGAGCCACATCTGGCCCCTGGACCGGAGTTTGGGGACCCCTGTTCTAGTGTATAGTGCATGTTCATGTAAATACATGTGTATTAACACTGAAACAATATGTGCCACAAACAATATGCGTGAAATGGCAGGCTAAGTTCATCTAAACATGTTATGGGACAATTGTTTTTCTGTTGTGCCATTTCTGACAGTTCAAACATACTGCTTGCTTTTTAATCAGTGCAGGTTAGGCTGTTGCATAATAAATGAACATTACATAAGTATTCAAAAAAGATCCTTCAGCAATATGAAATGGTGAGATTTTGCAGTGCTCAGCCAGTGAATCTATAAATGAGATAACCAAGGCATGGATCTGAAACAGAAATGGGCACACATGGTACACCAGCTGAAGCTGGGCCAAAGTACTCTGGGCAATGGCTGCCACTGTACATTCAGGATCTAGGCCATGTCCAAGACTACCAAAGGGCATGCAGCTGCATCAACAGGTTGACGTATTGCAAGACATATTGCAAGACCTAGCAGGTCTTCTCACCAGAAGAATCTGTCTTGTCTGGATTTTATTTAATCTTGTTTGCCTTCATTCAGCCCCTCAGTGAGTCCAGCACTAGTTCAGAGCCTCTGCCAAGCTAGAGTATGAGATAGATAAAAGTGTAATTATTTGCAACTGTGAAGTGTTTTGCAAAATATTTATCTCTTGCTATTGACTTGTATTCAAGATGAGAGCTTCAACAGATGCTGTGGTCATTTTAGGATTTGTTGTATGGAAGAGCTTCTGGTTTAGGGATTAAGAGTCTGATGTTCTAGGGGAGAATATCCTAGGGGATCAGTTTCTTAGGGGCATTGACATTTTAGGGTGCAATCCTAACCAAATTTCTAGCACTGGCATAGCTGTGCCAGTTGGGCAAGTGCTGCATCCTGTAGTTGGGGGGCAGTCATGGAGGCCTCCTCAAGGTAAGGGAATGCTTGTTCCTTTACCTCAGAGTTGCATTGCCCTTACCTTGGTGCTGGAAAATTGATTAGGATTGTGCCCTAAGTCTTTTATGACCAGGCAGGAGGTCAAAGATAGCTCCTTTCTCAAAGATAACATCTGAAGGTCGCCAGTTCAAGGCCACTGGCAGCTCCTTGAATGGCGAGACCTTGAAGAAGCTGAAAAGCTGAGCTGAATTATTCCACCTGCTCTTTGGTGTGAGCGAAGAAGAGTCTTGGCTGCCCTTCAAGTGAGAGATGAAGGAGCTGCTTGTCAGCCAGCATGGGAGGCAACTGATGACCAGAAGTGATACCAGACCATGAAAAGTCCATCTGAAATGTTGTGTGGTTCTTGAAAGATAGAACCTTTCTGTTATTATAAAAATCTCCTCGGGGGTTTAGAGAGAGCCTGCCTATGTGAACCGCCTTGAATAAAGTCAGAGTAGTAATCTGATGACCAGAAAGGCGGTATATAAATACAGGTCCAGCCTATTTATACACGGATTTTTTATACACGGATTTGACTCAACATGAATGGCCCCTGCAAATGAGAACGAATGTGCTGATCCCTGGAGAAGGGGAAAATGCACCCCTTTAAAATCAGTTTAAATAACTGAACAGTCCTTTAACAATAGCCTCCTTAATGAGAGGGGGGGGCAAGGGCAGCTGGCTGACAATCCATCAATCCTTCTCTCTCCAGCGGCCCCTCCCTTCCCCCTGAGCACATTTGCATTGGTGAAGGGAGGGGCTGAGTGAAGTGGTTGGAGGAGGACTGATTGATGGATTGTCTTCTTAATGACTCTTATCTTAGAGTCAAAAAGTCAGCAAGGCTGTTTTTCAATCACTGGAGCAAAGAAACTTTGTTTATTAAATTGATTTGCTATAGTGCATTTTTTGCCATCCACATGAGTGCTTGGAACAGAACCCACGCGAATAATTAGTCTTAGCCTGTACTAGTATTATTATGATTAAGCAAAAAGGGGGGTTACCTTTGCATATCCTGTATGACTGCCAGGTTCAAATCCTGTGGTACACTGCCTTGGAAAAATAAATGAAACTTTTCAGTAAACTTGCATATGATTAGGCTCATAGTTAAGTGAACTAAAACAAAACTTTATAAGTACCTCCACTTTGTTTACTATAAGGCAGACACAGTCTTACACAATTGCTGCTTACTGCTTTGAAAGTGTGCCTGTTTATGTCCACTGAGCGAGAAGCAAAGAACTTATTTCGGTGATAGGAAGATGGCAGTCAGAACTCTTTATTTTGTATTGCTACTTAGCCCAGTGCCCCATGGTTATTCTTTGCACTTTTACATATACATTTGAAATCTAAAAATGATGTGTTCTATCATATCATTACATAATGAATTTGGAGCATAGAATTTAGGTTTTGTTTTTGAAGGGTGGTTTGAGCACAAGAATGCCAAGCCGTGCTTAACTGTTTCTCCCACCAACTCCTTCGGTGTGTTTGACTGGCTGGAGAATACCTCCCTGTTGTTTACTTGCTTTAATGGGGCAGCAGTAATGCTCTGAATGATGGAGGGGGGGCTGAGAGGCAGTATTTCCTCGCCCTCTCAGTTATCTCTGCTGCTAATATCTTCTGAGGTAGTATAATATGTGAAATTAAGCCTTGAAAATGGTAAGGAATTTCATGCTCTCCCTCCTTGTTTTCTCCTAAAAATGAACTATAAGTATGTATTGATCAGGCAATGGCAGGTAATGAGGAGGAACCTTTCTTATACCTCTCTTTTGCTTAAGTTACTGGTAGGTGTTTCAGGCTATAACCTTTATGGTAAACTGGGGTGAAATATGCAGGCTGCTTGCTAGAAAGGTTCTGGGCTGAGCAACTGTTACCCTGCACATGCCTGATCTCATCTGATCTCAGAAGCTAAGCAGGGTCAGGCCTGGTTAGTACTTGGATGGGAGACCGCCTGGCAATACTGGGTGCTGTAGGCTTATACCATAGTCTTTCGAGACTGAAGGTTGCCAACCATACTGTGGGAACGTTGCGAGTCAAGATAACATAAAGAAAACTTAAATATAGACTATATGTTTAAAGTAATTTTTAAATCAGATAACTGTTTTGAAAGTGTCAAATGCCCAAATCCTTTCCAATTCCTGTGCTTTTGTGTCTGTTGGCCAGAATACTAGAAGTCAGGAACAGACTTATTTTTTGTTGAGGAACTTGGCTTTCCTCATAAGTATCATGACTTGAGGTGTTGTTTTTTTCCTTCAAAACTTAATGCTAAAAGTTGGAGGGCTTGTTCTATCTCTGGGGTGTGGGTGTCAGCTCTCCTACATGGATATATCCCTGTGAGTATGGAACTCCAATGTAGCTAAAATGTTTAACTTTTGCTTTGTTTCAGTAAAAAAGCAAGTGGACCTGGACAAATGTGTGGAAGCTGACAAATAGTGTCTTATGGGAAGATTTGAGGAAAGAAATGATAAATAGTTAACTAGAATATTCAGTTGAAACAGTCGCAGAATGCAGGGGTGGCATCAGCAGTTGGTTAGGTCAGGTATTGACCAAGGACCCACGCCATCAGAGGGCCCATCTGACTTGAACCCTGTGCTGATTGTTGATAGTGGCAGCATCAGGTGGTGTGCAAGAGGTGCCATGGAGGACCAAATGCAGGGCTTTACTTTTGACCCACAGCACTGATTTAATGTGTCATTTTCAGGACTTTATCATTTCGGATTGCAGGTGAAGGAATTATAAGCATTTAAGACTTCCTCATATTACAAAAACAGCTACCCAGCACCTCTTGTCTTATGCAGGGGTTGTGTTCTTGAAGATGAGCACATATTTAAAAAATGAGTAAATTGAAAATTAATACTGAAACCCAATTTATGCACACAAATTTTCAAAACATTATAAAACTTCCAAATCTCCTGCATATTCGGCTGGCTTTGTGTATATACTTTTTGATTTTTAAAGTGTGCTATTTCAAACATTTGTAAATCAATCTTATGTGAAACAAGAGAGGTACCTGTACATGTAAAAATACATTACAGTCCTTACTAAAGAGTATTATTTCAGGCAATAGAATGGGCAATAGTAAACATAGACTTTGAAAATTGCATATATACCTGAATATATGTTCCCTGTAAAGGAGATATAGATGGAGATTGTATAACATAAACATTCATATTTCTTGGTCTTCAAACCATATGCCAAGGGGAATTTCATAAGATGGCTGTTTGGTGGCATCTGTGTAATGTGGAAATAATGGAATCTGAGCCTGAGGGTGGAAGTTTACAAAAGTGAACCAGTTCATTTTCCCACCCAAAGAATCTTTGAAATTTGGTGTTGTATGAAACGAATGGAATTCTCAAATTTAAAAAAAAAGTCCTCATAAGAACTTAGGAGGATCCTGCTAGATCAGGCCAAAGGCCTGTTTAGTTCAGCATCCTGCTTTCCACAATGGTTGACTAGATACAGATGTCTGAAAATGAGATGAAGGCATGGTTTGGTTTGGTTGGCAACCTTCAGTCTCGAAAGACTATGGTATAAGCCTACAGCACCCGGTATTCCCAGGCAGTCTCCCATCCAAGTACTAACCAGGCCTGACCCTGCTTAGCTTCCAAGATCAGACGAGATCAGGCACGTGCAGGGTAACAGTTGCTGCCTTCTCTAAACCATGCTCCTCTGCATTTCCTCTATGAGTTTGGCTAAATCTATTTTAAAGCCATCTAAACTAGTGTTCATCACTATATCTTGTCATAGCAAATTCCTCATTAATTGTGCAGTGTTTCTCCAAGGTTTATGGCAGGAATTGTTACCAGATGCCAAGGATTGAACCTGGGACTTTCTGCCTGGAAAGTATCTGAACTCCTACTGAGCTGTGGCTTTCCCCCATCTTCTTGGGTAGATGTGTTGATAGGTGGGTCCCAGTGCAGATGAAGATGGGGTCTAGCAATAGCCTCTGTTCTTCATAGCTTACTTTCTGACTAGGAAGTGCCCTAGCTTGCTGTTGTGTCTTTGCAAGGAAGACACAAATGAAAGTGTTTTAAAATGATACATCTGTATTTCTCAGAGCAAAAAGTGATGGAAACTGTTGTGGGGCACCAAAGGGTCAGTGAACACCATTCCTTCTAAGGGGTCAGCCCTCTGGCAAGTCACAGTGCCACATTTGGATGTTTGACAGTGTTATAGTCATCGGACTTCTGGTTTGCTGAGCTGAGATTTGCACGGCTGCTCTGCTGCCCCCCCCCCAATAGCAGGAACACTGCTGCTGAGGCAACCCAATTGAGAAGGCCTTGATTAAAACTCAAACCAATGGTGCCCATGCTGCCAGTCATAGAGTTCCTTGTGACGGCAGGGAATGGGTGGTACATCAGTTTCATTTTTTTCCACTTCTGGTTGTAAAATGTCAACAATTGTCACTGTCATTAGTTCCTTTGTTTTACAGGTTCTAAGTTCAATAGATATCAATATTGGATTACCTGTATAATGCTTACTTGAACAGGTTGTCATGTGTCAAGTTCAAGTAACACACTAGAAATACTACAATTATTTGCAGTATTTCATGGATTGTTGTTGGCTGGTATCTTGAATCGATACATAGCTGTGCAGAGAATTTTACCCTTTAGGAAATGTGCAGGTTTTAAATTTATGTTGCATAGATGTCAAAACTCTGGAAAGAAGGTGGAGCAATTCAGCGGGTCAAACTACATGCAACAACAAATGCACAATGTGAGCTTGTGTTATCTCCTTGATTTTTCTCAGTAGTGCTCAGTGGGGGTGCAAAATATGGCAAAACCACAACAGAGCACAGGAGCTTTAGGACTCTGGTTCTGTGACTGTGATCCCCTGTCCTAAAACCCTCTTTATCCCTGCCGTGGTTTTGGCTCCCCTTGCATACTGTTTTCAAAAACCAAAAAGAAAACACAATTCCCATTTTATATATTTTATTTAAGATCTAGTTTGACTCTAAGACAGTGGTTCTCAACCATTATCACCAGAAACACTGGTCAGTGCTTCTCAACCAGTACTTGTATCACTGGTGGTACTTGCAGGACCCCCAGACACCCACCACCTGGCAGCAAGATCGGCAATGCAATGGGACAAGTAGCAGTAGGAGGCTCAGCTCAGTGGGCAAGCTCCAGCATGCGCTTTTTGCACTTTCAAAAAAGTCCTTCCATTTTCCTTGAACCTCTTACTGGTGTTTGTAGTGTTGCAACTGGCTTCCCAAACGGGAAGTAACTGACAATGACATCTTTGCTCAGTTAATTCTGGTGGTACTTTCAATAGTTGGACCATAGGAAGTGGTAAGTCAAAGGGCAAATGTTGAGAAACGCTGTTCTAAGAGATACAAGATGAATGAATTGTGAACAGCAATTGACCCCAAGAGTAGATGGTGAAAGGTAGAATAACAGTATGAGTTCCTTGTAGGGATTACCATTTTAAATGTGTTGTTTAGATAAAGGAATCCTACTGTTACTAGTTATCACTCCCTGCCGTCTCTTTCTTTCTCTGGTTTTTCGCGGGTGTGGTGCTCTAATCACCCTTTTTAGAGTTACATTTCTAAAACAAACAAAATGAACTGTTTACTTGATCAACTTTGAAGATATAATTCACTGTGGTGTAGTTGGACTGATGTAAATGTTGAAGTTTAAATATTTGGATTTACAGTTAACTGTATGATCAGTTCAGCTTCTACTATATAGTTCCAAACTGAGGAGAGGGGTTGAAGACTTGGCTTTTTGTCAAATCACTTAGATTATTTTTAGTTCTCTTTAAAAAAAATATTTTTTTTTTGGGTGAAGCAAGGTAGCACATAATATTTTAACATAATCTGTAACATACAGAATCAGTATGCAATAAAATCCAAAAAAGAACTAAACGGGCTAAAATACTAACACATCTTAGACAGATGACAAATTACACAGGCCTACAAAATTGAGGGTCAGAAAAGTTTTCCCCAAACTTTTTGGTGGTTTGATTTGAATTTGGGGTGCCGATTCCAAAAATGGCATCTGTTTTGCCCTTTCACGTCTAGTTTTGGAGATATAGTATAGCCTCTTTAGTGAATGGTTCAAGCAGCTTCCTCATGAGGAAGCTATGGTGTAGGCTGCCATTTTTGGAATTGACTCCCCAAATATACCCAGGAATTGATGTAACGTTTGAGGAAGCAAAATGTGTGTTGGCCTGTGTTATCAGTGGTAAGTGTTCAGAGGGCAGAGAGTTACACAACCAGGGGATCACAACTTTCCCATGATTCCTCCAACTGAGCTTCTGACAGCAGGGGAATGCAGAGCAGTCTTATATGATGATCAGAGGTGATGGGCAGATTCATAAGAGATGAGATGGCCTCTTGGGTATCCTTATCTCAAACCATTTAGGCTGCGGTTTTCAAACTCTCAGGGAGTTTGAGGATCGCAGTAAGTCCTTGGAGGGGAAGGGAGGGAGGCAGTAGGGGTGGGGGGAAGGCAGCATTGCTAAGGGGAAGGGGGCTGCAGGGATTGGCATTTATTTACCAGTCGCTGCAGCAGTCTCCTGGGGGTGTGGGGAGCCCTGCATGACCCTCTGGACGGCTCCCCAGCCTTCAAAAAGTGAAAGTGGCGTGATCATGCTTCACTTCTGGTTTTGCAGAGGCAGGGTGTGATCTCTCCGCTTTCACTTTCTGAAGGCTGGGGAGCCCTGTGGATGCTTGTGCAGGACTCCCTGCACCCTGGGAGGCTGCTGTAGGGATTGGAAAGTAAATGCCAGTCCCTGCAGCCCCCTTAGTGATGTGATCCTGGGGATCGTGTTGCTGCCTTCCCCCCTGCCCCCGCTGCCTTCCCTGCTCCTAAGCAGGCACTTACTGCAGTCCTCAAACTCCCTGAGAACACTTCCAAGGTAGTGCTGAGAAGGACCATGTTCCCCTCTGGGAAATGTAGTGTCTCCCCACCCTGAAATCATGTCAGTGCTACACATAGTCATGCCTTGGCTGTACATGTGGGGTAGGTTCAAACTGCAAACAGAAACTCATCATTGCATAGGTCACCCTTGCACCTAGATAGGGTTCTGTGTGCTAACCAACAGCTCTCTCACTGACTTACCTCAAGTCAGTGTGACCTCAAGTTACCTCTGATCTAAAACTACTTCCTATTTTCCCTAAAAACCTAAAGCAACTTGGGATCGGCGATGAGGGCTTTTTACGACAGCTGGGGAGGAGATCAGAGGGGGTTAGAGACGTGGGTTTCGCTCTCTGTCCAGCTGCTTTGGGAGTCTGGTCCAGGACACAAGACAGGGTATACAGGTCCAACCTTGTTATACACGGATTTTTTATACACAGATTTGACTAAACAGGAATGGCCCCTGCAAATGAGAAGGAATGTGCTGATCCCTGGAGAAGGGGAAAAATGTGTTCCTTTGAAATCACAGTTTAGAAAACAACTTTTCTTACTGTTGTAGAGAGATAGTCATGCAAGTGATCATGCCATTCTTCAGCTGAGCCAGGCAAAAGCAGGGGTTCTAATTGCTGACTGCCTCTCTACAGTGAGAAAAAACTGTTCTAAAACAGAATTGTAAAGGGATGCACTTTTTAATTTTTTTTTAAACTGCTTTATTTAACACATTTTATGGTATCTCCAGGGAGTCGCAGAATCAAACCCCTGCGGATGCAGGGCACAACCTTATTCCATTAGGAGCAATGGGTCTTTAAATCTATTTTTCCACTGTTTTTTATCCACTGATTTTTTTTTTTAATCCACTAGGGCTGTGGTTTTCAAACTCTGGGAGTTTGAGGATTGCAGTAAGTCCTTGCAGGGGAGGGGAGGGAGGCAACAGGGGCGAGCGGAAGGCAGGGACTCAGGGGGCTGCAGGGACTTGGATATACTCACCAGTTCCTACAGCAGTGCCCTGGGGTTGCGGGGAGTCCTGCGCGAGCAAGTGGAACGCGATTGCTCCACTTTCCCTTTCTGCAGGCTGGGGAGCCCTGCAGATGCTCGTGCAGGGCTCCCCGCACCCCCAGGATGCTGCTGCAGGGATTGGTGAATACATCCCCGTCTGTGCAGCCCCCTGAGTGACGCAATCCTGGAGATCGCGTTGCTGCCTTCCCCCCTGCCGCCGCCCCTTAAGGGGGCAGAGACCAGAGCCCTCAGGCTGAAGCATCACAACGCCCCAGTCTGAATACCACCGCACTAGGGGTTCTGTTCCGGAACCGTAGTGGCTAACAAGGGGTGACCTGTATATTGAGTAAGCTGGCACCGATCACGCGCACTCTCAGCCTCACTTTCCCTTTCAGGATTATTGTGAAGATAAAATAACTTTTATGTTACACTGATTACTAACCTGAGCCCCTGGAGGCAAGATGCAGGTACAAAGGCAATAAAGTTGATTTAATGGATTTTATGACATGTCCTGTAGATTGCTAATGCCAATATGCAGCTTACTCTTTTGGGGGGAAGAGTATGATGATGTGGTTTGTGTGGGTGTGGTCTTTCCCCCCTTTTTCTGCCTTTTGAAGTGTTGCATGTCTATTGTTTTGTTCAGGTATTAGCACGAAGATTGCTGAAGTAATGAGAAGTCATCATGGAAGCCCAGTCCCATAGCTCTACCACAAGTGAGAAGAAAAAAGTTGAGAATCCCATAGTGAAATGCTCCAGTCGAACAGATGTCAGTGAGAAAGCTGTTGCCTCCAGCACAACATCCAATGGTGAGTAACAGCAGGGATTTACTAGCAGCCAAACATGCAGTAATTTAATGTGTGCTGCATTTCATGTGAATTGAGCTTTTGCACCTGGATTCAGTGTTTGTTCTGAGGAAAGACTCGAGCAAGCAGTGTGTGTGGGGTGGGGGACAGGTGGGGACAACTGGGAAGGAGTGTGTATGTTGTGTGGAATACAGTGAGCCTTGTTCTGGCATTAAACCTTGTCTTTTTTCCAAATTATCTAATTTGAGTTGTAAATAGTGATGTTATTTATTATGGGAAGTTCCTGTTGTGGCATTTTGGAAAACCTTCATGATTAACTTGGAAAGTATTCAAAATTCTTTGCATTTTACCATGGAAATTGCTAACCCTAGTTAGATAATTGGTTAGTACAAAAGTGACCTTGTCAAAAATTAATGGTAAGGTTTTTGTTGTTGGTTTTTCTTAAAAAGAAACTAGTCCATTGTAAACATCAGCCTTCCTGAATCTACACCTCCTGGATTTTTTTAACAACTTAAGACAAAGCAATTGACTTACAAAGAAAAATTTCTCAGTTTAGAAATGAGCTTAGTTTAGTTTGGAGAAATTAACTGAATTCCCTCCAGTGCGCCTTTTTCTTGCTTGGTAACTTAACATGCACACTGTCTTAAATATTTTTGTATTTTGTATTTGAGAATAATTGTATTCTCTTTTTCTCTCCATACTCTCTTTATGGTTTCAATTCAGAAAGACTAAAGTAATTGTTCAAAACCTCTTACAGTCATTTTACCACATTTATCCACAAAATGGCCAAAGATTCACAACCTGTGACTTTGGACTGATGTTGTTAGTGTAGTTTCAGAAATGTATCAATGGCATGATTTTTTTTTTTTTTAAGGAGTCTGCCTCCTTTCCACTGTCCTAGGATTCCTGTTGGATGTCTGTTTCATTTAGATTCAGTCAAGCTATATTGTGTGCCTCCTGTCATCTGAAATATGAATTCCTATGAGTAATGTTTGGAATAGTTCAACTGCTTTGCTGATAGGCATACTGGTGTGCCAGACTTTAATTGCGTATACCAAGTGAACCTGATGTTTACATACAGATAAAATTTCACAAGGAATAGGATGAAAAAATGCATAGCTGATTGAGAGCCCAATCCTAGGCATGTCTACTCAGAAATAAGTCCTATTAGAGTCAATGGATCTTACTCCCAGGAAATTGTGGATAGGATTGGGCTGCGAGTTAATAGAAAACTACTGCAGCAGCACTCTAGCAAACCGGTAAGTTGCCACTTGGTAACTTCTTGTATTGGTGGTTAGATGTATCTCTAGAACAGGCAGGTTTCCCCTCCCCCCTCAGAGCACACATAAGCAGGAAATAGTGTGTGGACTGTATTACCCAAAATGTTGTTGATGGTTTCTCACAGAATGTACTTGGAGTTCAGGTGTTGTCATAGATAGCTATCAGGTGTACTGTTTTAATTAAATACAACATGGAGTTCTGTGGTATCCTAAAAGACTAATACATCTATTGGGTATAAGCTTATGTGAACCAGAACTCCCTTGAGCAAGCACTCTGGAATCTGGTGACTCACTTCTATTTCTTTCTGCTGGATGATCTGATACAGAAGAATCTCCACAAACTCTATGGGATTCTTACGCTTGCATAATCTGCAATGTGGGAACCCTTCTGAGCTGTCTAACTTGATTTTGCCTCCATGTATTTAGGGACGAGAAGCCTGTTTTGCTTCTCTTATGTTCTACCAGTGGATATGCTGCTTCTAACTTTAAAGCTGGGAAGACCCATTAGGAGCTTGCCTTTTATATTTTCATTGCATCTTGATGGCTTGAGAACAGGGGTCTCCAAAGTTTTTAGCCAGAGGGCCGCATCAAATACCTGGCATGGTGTTGAGGGCTAGGAAAAAAATTAAATATAAAATTTATATAAATAAATTAGAGATAGAACTTAGATGAGTGAATAAATGAATGAAAGGGCTTATTCGTTCAACCTCTGTGGCCCTTAGAACACCCTCCAGACACAACCAGAGCATACATCTGTTGGGTATAGATGCTGTTCACAATAGACGTGAACATTCCTGTCATGTTCGGCCAAGTGGGCCAGAGGCTTTCAAGGGACAAGAGGCTGGCCATGGGCCAGATAGAGGCTTGCTGCGGGCCGCATCTGGCCCCTGGGCCAGGGTTTGGAGACCCCTGCTCTAGAACAGTGGTTCTCAAACTTTTTAGTATCAGGATCGACTTTTTAAAACAACACTGTATTGGGACACCCTTAGCTTTACCAAATTTTAAATAAAGATTTTATTTATTTATTTATAAGTAAAATATTATATAATTTCTTAGCTTATAATATATGAGTAATAATATTCAGGCCATCGAACTTCATCTCTCTATACAGGAGGGCCCCCATATCCAGTATCTCTGGATTCACACCTCTGCACACACCCCCTCTGGAAGCGATGGGAGTAGAGCTCACCTCATCTCTGGAGAGGCCTCTGAGCTCTGCAGAGGCCAAGGACATCCATCCTTGGCCAATGCTGAGCTCTGTGGATTATAAAATGCTACTTCCAGTTTCACAGAGAAACCAGAAGTGACTTTTTAATGCCTTATAAGGCATTGGGAGGCCTGGGGAAGCTTGTATTTATGCATGTTTGCAAACTGTAGGAGCTAAGCTCTTAGCAGGGTAATTAGCAGCTAAAGTATCTGATTTTTCAATAGCCTTAGGGCTTGAGGCAATTAGTTTTCTGATCTTTCCATCACCCTTTGGTGACCCACCAAAAATCAGGTTGTAACCCACCAGTTGGTGGTTTGTTGACTGTTCATTGTATGCATGCAATACAAGGACATCTGCAAGAGGGATCTGAAGGCCTTAGGAGTGGACCTCAACAGATGGGAAACCCTGGCCACTGAGCGGCCCGCTTAGAGGCAGGCTGTGCAGCATGGCCTTTCCCAGTTTGAAGAGACACTTGGCCAACAGTCTGAGGCAAAGAGGCAAAGAAGGAAGGCCCATAGCCAGGGAGACAGACCAGGGACAGACTGCACTTGCTCCCAGTGTGGAAGGGATTGTCACTTCCGAATTGGCCTTTTCAGCCACACTAGAAGCTGTTCCAGAACCACAATTCAGAGCTTGATACCATAGTCTTTCAAGACTGAAGGTTGCCTACATGTATGTATTAATATGCAGTACTACTTAGCACTTTTAGATTGTTTGCAGTATTTTATGTACATAATCTCTGTAATCCTTACAATAATTCTGTGGTGTTAACTGCATTGTGGCATGCCTTTCCTGTCAGACCTCAGATACGAAGGGGAATGAATCACAGGCATCTGGTCTTCCTTCCTCCTTTTTGGCAACCTTGATAGGTGCCTCTAAAGGCATTTGTTGGAAAGATTTTCAGATTCTTTTCACTGACGCAATGCCAAACAGTCACAGACCTTTTTAAAAATAGTTTGGAGGCTTTATTTCCACAATAGTAAGTTACCCAAGCCAATTGATTTCAGTTTGGATACAAATGTTCAGTCTTCAGATGCCATCTTGTTTCTCAAAGAACCACACCCCAAAAATCACATTAAATAAAGTGAGATAAACAAGTTACCCATGTGACACTGTATGTCACTTCCACTTCCTTATTGAGCACATTATGACAGGTCTGGTTCATGGTCCCAGCTTTAATTTGGAGGTCATTCTGCCCTGCATCTCAAAGTGTTCTTGGCCCACAACTTTGGTTACACAAGGTCCTGGAATTCTCCCTTTGGAAAAGTTATGATCTACATGTTCTGCCAATCATGATCTCTTTAGGTCACTTTGACATAACTCTCCTATCCTGGTTTTAAGGGGAACAATAGTCATTCTCTTGGCTCCAATTTCAGTTATTTTCTCAAAGAGAAAAGTTAACCCTCTAAAATCTCTATCACATTCCATTCTCAGCTGGTACTTGGCTCTCCACCCCCTGTTCCCTAAATAGGAGTGGCAAGCTGCACACACACAGGAACCGTCCTTTCCCTTCTGTGAGGTTTTTCATGCTGCACCAGTTAGACTGTTGCAACCAGTGTTGCAGGGCATTGTTGGGCACATCAACTCTGTCTCCTGCCATACTGTCCTGTCCACAGACTAGTTGTGGAAGTCCATACCAAAGAAACCCTCCATGTGGATCCTGTGACACCTATATTACCAGATAGTGGAGGGATAGAGCTGTGAGAATAATGCCAAGGCTACTAGCTGAACGACATGTCATGAACGACAGAGGTGACTTTAAACTAACCATGTTAATTTAGTATTGTAGTAGCTTGCAGTATCATTTGTGCAGAGTTAGATGGGGGGAAGGGTAGGCCACTTACTGCCCCCCTTACTAATGGCTTCACCCATTCAGAAATAAATAGGTTTGTCAAGCAGGCATTTAGTTTTAACGGGACTGATTTAAATGGTCTTTCTTGTTCAGGTAGAGTCATCACAAGATGATTTTACCTTGTCCATTTCATGTACTGAATATTTTTTAGGAATGCACTTGCATATGGAGACAGCTGGTGTTTATCATGTTCGAGATCCTGTTAGCTGTCAGACCTTTCCCCAGATCAGCACGCCCAGTTTTCAGACATGTGGTTCTCATGTGTTTGCATACAAGAGCCTTCTTTTCAAATGCAAGTGAAAAGGCATGGTAAAATATACCACGGCCATTGGGGGTCCAGTCTTCTCTGTGACATGTGAAGCAGCCCTTAGTAATATGAGAAAGTTCTCTGTCAGAAAGGGGAACAGAAGATTCTTTTCTAGAGTGAGTCCTCCACCTGGACCACGTTTTAATATTGTCCTAGTGTCTTTGCTTAAAGTCAACAATAAGGGAGTTAAGAAATGATAGAATTAGGCCCAAATCCTAACCAACTTTCCAGCACTGGCATAGTTGTGCCAATGGGGCATGTACTGCATCCTGCTGTTGGGTGGCACTCATGGAGGCCTCCTCCAGGTAAGGGAGTGTTTGTTCCCTTTCTTGGGCACTGCATTGCCCTTACTTTGCTGCTAGAAATTTGGTTAGGTTTTCACCTTTGTCATGTGGCATGAGTTTGCACATCTAAACTCCTTTTGAAAGTGAAGGGAGTTTGTGATATGGTATGATGGGGTGGGCATGTGCCAGTGGTTAAAAGAAAAGCATTAGGGTAATGCAACCCTCTCACAGAGGGTAAATGAGACTACATAAATGAGTTTAAGCGGTGATTTGGCTCTTGGCCAATATGCTTATTTTGATTTACACAAGCTAAGGAGTTGAGGTTACTGCATATGAATTTCCCTCAGGAATATAACTTTTCACATATTGGCCAACAATTTTCTATATAGCAGCATACCTAAAAGCATATGTAAAGGTCCTGATGGGTGCGCTCAGTCCCAGTTTTGTCAAGCAGCAATGTAATAGTCAGGAGCCTGGTAAATGGGGATATGAGTTACCTTTGGGGAGGTGTGAATTCAAATTAACCAGTGTATATATACTGTAGTAGCCTCAGACTCTCAGAGAAAAGATGATTTATAAAAATAAAACATAATTAATTTAAAATATTGAATATTTTCTTTGAATTAACACAAAAAATACTGTTAAAATAAACACCTTCAGCAAAGCACAAGTGTGCAGGATTTAGAACTCAGCCTAAGGGCACAATCCAAACCTGCACTGGAGCAGGCAAGCCAGGAGGCTTGTGCTGCATCCAACGCAGGTTTGTTGGCTGTAGCAGCTCAGCCAGGGCCAAGGGGAAGCTCTACCCCTTACCCCTGGGTAAGGGCTGCTGGTCAAAATGGGTCTTTTCAGAACTGCGCCACCTCTGGAGGTGGCGCAAGTTCGAGGAGAGCAGAGCGACTTGAAGCTGTTCCGTTCTCCTTGGGGACGGGGCTTGGAATCCGGCATAACTGCCGGATCCCAGCCCTGCCCCCGGCTCCCTGCATGCCTGCCCCTGGGGCCGCCCATCACCCGCCCTCCCCCCTGCCCAGCAACGCCCCCTACCGCGCCCCCTCCCACGCCTACCATTGCCGCTTGTGTCAGCATGGACGTGCTTACACAAGTGGCAGCAAGGAAGCCGCCGTGGAGGCTTCTGCCGGCCTCCGTGTGTCGCTACATCTACACGCACCAATGCGGCTTCCTCCCACAGAGGCGCAAACGTGCTTTACGGCACATTTGCGACCCTCCTATGCCGGCCCAAGGGACTTGGCTGGCATAAGGCGCGTTTAGGATTGTGCCCTAAGTTTCACCTGATTTAACTAAAAAATTTTGTTACAGTATTTGTAAGTAAACATAGCTGTAAACATTTTCAAAATTCTTAGGAGTCAGCATCACGTTGCAGGCAGGTAAAACATTTTCCCACCCTCTTGTAAGCTGCCATGCACCAACTTAACTGGTTCCTACATGTCTTATACCAGCTGAAACTTCTAATACCTTCTTAACATAAGAGCATAAGAACAGCCCACTGGATCAGGCCATAGGCCCATCTAGTCCAGCTTCCCGTATCTCACAGCGGCCCACCAAATGCCCCAGGGAGCACACCAGATAACAAGAGACCTCATCCTGGTGCCCTCCCTTGCATCTGGCATTCTGACATAATTCTGACCAAAAACAGCTGCCGCTGCCTCCTCAGGAGAATAAGACTTTCATCCCCTTTCCCTGATAAGGAAAGTAGCCCCGAAATAGGGCTGCTCGATTCTGTGGCAGCTCTTGAGCCAGTGCAGAATAGAAGAATCCGTGTCAGGCCGCATGGCCTGACATGGGCTTAGGTTCCAATGGAGCTGAGCTCCTTTGGTTCTGCCGCCTACCCCGCCACATCTCCTTCCTGCTGTTCACTTCCTCCTACCTCGGAATGCCTCCCCCCATGTCCCCAGTCACCTCTCGCTGCGCAGTGGAACGTGGGCCCAGTGACAGAGCTGGCCCAGCACAGGCTTGTGCAGGGCCTGCAGTAAGGGCTTGCAAACGTGCCTTATGGCACATTTACGACTGTGTACACCAACAGTCGTAAAGCACACAGGGCTCGGGACTGGGCTCTTAGGGCATTTTCTCAATGGCTCCGCTGCCTTCTTAACGACCTGAATGGTGAAATAAGTAGAAATCTCCTAATGCAGAGTTTCTAATCATACAGGAAAATTCTTTTTTAAAGTGTTTATTTAATGAATGTATATTAAACATTTCTCCCTGTAAGAGTGCTGAAGGTGGCTGCCTGTAGTTTACTTGAAGGGAAGTTATGGTTGCTAGCTTAGATAGCTTTAACATTGATTAAGCCAATTAATTGATTAAGCAGATAGAATTGTCAAGAGTTGTAACAACTACCTGAATTGAATCTTCATAGAATATTGGAGTTCGAAAGGTATCTTTAGGGCGATCTAGTCAGTCTCTGCTCAGTGCAGGCAACTGGTACTGCAGCCCTGAGAGATGACTGTCCAACCCCTGCCTGAAAACCTACAGTGGGTGAGAGTCCACTACCGAATGAATGAGGAAGATGTTCCAGTGCTGGACAGCTCTTACAGTTAGGACATTTTTCCTCCTGCCTACTCCAAATCTTTTCCCCTCTAATCTTGCCCTCTGGAGTAAGGCCTCCCGTTTTTTTTATGACAGCCCTTCAGACTACTTTAGGGAACTGTCGTAGCTCCTCTTAGTCTTCTCCAGGCTAAAAATGGAGCTTAGACCGATTCTGTTTGACATCCCTTAATTCCTATGTTTAAGGACCTAAGAGTGAGTTTTGATACAAAACAGCTCCCGCACCAGTTTCCTAAATGGCACTTTAAACTTCCAAGAAGGCAGTATTCGCGGATAACTGGTGATGATAGAGCTCTCCAAAATGTTTGGGAGAAGACTTCTCCAAATCACAGCCAACATGTGTTGGATTCAGGTGCATGTAGGATTTTTGTGAATAATTAGGATGTGAGCACACCCATTTCTCCTACACATTAAACCTATTAATATCCTTGAGTTCTTGTTTCCTGAAGTTCTGTGTGTGCCAGATTTTATTCCCTTAAAGAATATTGGCATTGCACTTGGCTAACCACAAACTAAGCTCTAGAGTTAAAATAGCACATAAGTGTTTAGAAGCTGCCAGCATTTCCATTATAAAATCTTAATTTCATCTACTTGGCCATAAAAATATGCTCCAGGCTGAAACTTGTATTAAAGAGTGAATATTGGCATTAGGTAGAAGTTTGAAAACACACACACAGAAATGAAGGCATGCTCACTATAACTTTTAATTACCATACAGGATAACAGCAAGGCATTAAAGCTCCCTTATTGAAATTTGTGTAAAGTTTATAAGATTGTTGTTCTTATTCCTGTTCGTACATTTTGCTTTGTTTGCTTGCGTATTGCTGTTTTTAATTGAAACAAATTCAGGTAGAATAATGTCCAGGAGCAGGGAGGATCTAAAGCAAGATACTATTGGAGGTTCTCATGGACTGTATTGTGAATAATAATCCTAAATCTGGAGAAGGAAAAAGTGTCCTCTTTTTGCAGTTTCTCAGTTCTGTTTGTATGCACCATTACCATATTCTCATATCAAAAGGTAGAAAATGCTATGTTCCCAGTCATCTTGTTAACATGGATACAAGACTACAGCTGCATAGGACTTAAAGGAGGAAGGCAGAGGGTAAGAGTGTGAGCAAGGCTTTGGGCAGAGTTGCGAAAGGAAGGTGGGGCCAAGATAGAGTATTATTGTTTGGGAAGGAAAGTCAAGACTGGCAGCCCATCTTTATGGCCACATTTTCATGCAGGTTGCTAGTTTTCTTTAGGAATGTAATATGTCCATGGCTTTGTGTACATTGGTGCAAAGTTTGGCAAAAGCTTCATGTTTTCTTAGGGATGATTCTTGTGTTATAAATACCTGTGTGAGAAAAACAGAACTTGGATCCAATTGGAGTTCCTTGTCAGTGTATGTGTGCTAAGAAAGACTTCTTGCACATTTTGGGTACCTTAATACAAATAAGATTAGTTTTATTAGCATTGTTAAATCCATTAAAAAATTTTAATCTAGATACATTAGATCAGTGGTTCTCACATGTTTAGCACTGGGACCCACTTTTTAGAATGAGAATCTGTCAGGACCCACCAGAAGTGATGTCATGACCAGAAGTGACATCATCAAGCAGGAAAAATTTTTACAATCCTAGGCTGCAGTCCTACCTGCACTGGAAGTCCCATTGACTATCATTGTTAAAAGAATATACATAGTAGCTTGTTAAAAGTACAGGTCTGTAACAGTTCCCCAAATGCAGTCATGTACCATGGTAGCATCAAGTCTAATATATTAAAAATAAAATATTGCAATGAATGGGAACCCACCTGAAATTGGCTCGCGACCTACCTAATTGGTCCCGACCCACAGTTTGAGAAACACTACATTAGATGACTTGCATTATAAGTTTTTGTTGTTTGCATTGATTTATGATGGTCTTCCTAGTGTACATTTTGGGCAACAGGTCTTTATGTTAGAAAGTGAGATGGGGTGAGTGCAAACACTTTTGTTTCACTTTCTCACTGTGCATTTTTGCACATTTCCCATGCACTTGTGATTTCTTGTCAGAGCTGCAGGTTTGTTTGTTTTTTGTCAATTTAATAAATGCTGAATTAGTACAACAGCATGCATATCATACAGTTCTGAGGGGATATACTCCTCCATTAAAGTAGTGCAAACTGTGTAGGTATTTGAATCCTTTTAGTTGTTTGACAGACAAGTACCTCTTTCAGTTTGGTATGTTTTGTCTAGTTTTTGACCCATGAACTCTTTCTAGTGTAATCTGATATTCTTTATTAACCTATTATTCTGCCTTAAAGGAAGAAAAAGAAAGGGGGGAGAAAAAGCTAATGATAAACATATGTAGGTTGTGGCCTTTGACTACCTTTATCAGAATCAGATAGTTATTGAGAGCATACTATTACGTGATAGAAAGCAGAAATTGCTATCTTAATGATGAAGTAACTTGAAACCAAGCCTGATAGATGAATAAAAGGGAGGAAGTTTATTTGTCCACTTTGGTTATCTTGAAGAATGTTAAAAAAAATTCAGCAGCATTTTGCTTCATAGAAATTACATTTCCTTTCCTTTGTTTATAGTATTCACAATTCTTGCTTTCAAGCACACCATAAGATAGGTATTAATCATGTTTCCAATTTTTTGCTGCCTTCGTTTGCAGTAAGGTTTCTGGTGTCCTGTCAGGAAGTCAGAGTTCAAAGAAAGTTGCTAGTTATCAAATATTGCCTGCGGTGCTTAATAAGTCTCAGTACATTGTCCTGTGGTTACTCCGGGCCAGCTCAGACGTTTGTCTTCCCAGTAACAGCCCACATATGGCAGGGTATGGGGTAGGCTTTGGGATCGCCTGTATCTGCCATAGTGCATATAAAGTTGCATGCAGCTTGGGTATCCAGGCAAATGAATGTCCATGCAGCCTATCCTTTCTCCTTCCAAAAGAAGTAGAAGGAAAGTAGAAATTAAATAAATCATAGGTCTGTGTGTATGGGTTTATGACTGGGTCACACATTATGGTCAGCGTGTGATGGGTGTGCATGTATACAATTTTGAGGCCCAGTTCTCAAGCCCTGGTGAATTTAGGCTATGAAAACTGGGCAAGTGGAAGTTGGTTGCGTTGTTGCTTAAGAGGCAGAAATGGCATCAGTTGGTGGATGAAGGCTAGAAATACTATAACTGGGTAACTCCTAACTGACCTGGGTTTGGTATATAGACTCATAAATCCGTTTGTTTTTGTCTGTGATAAATACTGAAGTTAGCAACTGTGAATACTTCTTGGCTAAAGGGTACTGTATAAGTTCTGATAGTATGAATGATCAGGAGGCTGTAGTTTTATCACCTGTTTTCTCTTTAGGGCGTTTACCAATGTGCGTGGGGCATTGGAAGGGATGACAACTTCATATTGTGCAATGTAAGCAAGAATTGGATGCAAGGGCCTGGTTTGCCTGGTTTTTAACTTGTTTCTATCGTAAAATTATGCTTCTGTGTATTGCTAAAGGGAGAGCTGTTGAATTGTATGAATGTCCCAGAAATGCCGTGATACCTAGATGATTCCATTAAGACCAGTGGGGATTTTTATGGGTCACACAGAGTCTGTGTTTGTTGTAAGGGTTGTGTGGAGAAACTTTCTGGCTTAACTTAAGTAATAATAATAATACTGTTATAATAATAAATACTGTTATTAATAATAATAATAAACCCCTGCTAACTGAGTAAGTCGCATTTTTTAAGTGGGTGTTCTTCTTTTATTTAGTGGGGGGAGAGTAACTGACCCTCCTCACCCCAGCACTGTCTTTTGTAGTGGCTGTTTGCTGGTGTTCTTTTGCATCCTTTAAGATTGTGAGCCCTTTTGGGACAGGGAGCCATTAGTTGTTTGATTTTCTCTTTCTGAACTGCTTTGTGAACTTTCTGTTGAAAAGCGGTATATAAAAATAATAATAATAATAATAAACAACTTTGCTTGAATCGCTACAGGATCTGTTTTACCTTGAAGTATCAGGTTACTAGTGTGCCTTGCATTTCTAACTAATGATGGAGCTTGTTTGCCAACTGCTGATAGTGGGTATCATCTTATGAAATGAACTCTTGCTTCGGAAAGCTCATGTTACAGTAAGTTAGTTTTTAAGATGCCACAAGGCTCTTTGTCAGCATTGTTCATATATATCACACTTTGAAGCTTGGACATTTTAGGCTGGAATGAAACATTTAAATATGTAAATAGCAGCAGAAATCTGCATCTGTGTGTCTAGTTTTCCCTTGTCATCTACAATGTCTGTTTGGGCCCTAATGCCACAACATTGTGCATTTTGCTGCCATCAGAAGCCAGTGATACTGTGATGTTTGAGCTCTCCTTCCTTTCTTCTCTTCCCCCCCCCCCCTAATTTTCCATTAAGGCAGGAGTTCTCAATATGTGGCTTGTGACTCCAAGTGAAGTAACTTGAAAGGGAGTCACAAAACGCTGAATCCCTGGAATCTCCATGTAGGGCCGGGGAAGACCTCTGCCTGAAAATCTAGAACACCACAGCTAGTAAGGGTAGGCAATACTGAGGGAGATGGACCAATTGTCTTGTTCCAGGGGTTCTCCAAGCATGGGTTATTACTAGCTATAATATTGGGGGGGTGTCACATAACTTTACATATTTTAGGAGGGTTGCAGTGACGTAAAGTTCTCAAACCCCTGCCTTAAGGAAAGCCTTGGTGTATGAATCAATAGGACAGTATCTCCTTAAGATGCTCTAGAATCAGAATGATTGCAGAAATACTGCACAACCAAACAAAAAGGTTATTGTGTGTATTCTGGGTTTTCTTCGTCTGGATTCTTCCAAAAACAGTTAGGTGCTGTCCATGCCATGTCCTGGGATTGGCATGTGTCTGCTGATTGGGCAGCTTGGTCCATATGATCGGATCAGAGGGCAGGTGGGAGTGTCCTGGTGGTCACGAAACATCCAGTTAGATGAAATAATGATAAAATCAAACCTAGGATTATGTCCAAGGATGTTTGTCTATGTGTTTAGACTTGACTCCCCTGGAGCAGGGGTCGGCAACCTTAAACACGCAAAGAGCCATTTGGACCCGTTTTCCGGAAAAAGGAAAACCTTGGGAGCCACAAAACCCTTTTGACATCTAAAATGAAGATAACACTGCATATATAGTTTGCGCTCCCCTCTTATAGGTCCCAGTTATATAATACTCTCCCCTCTTAGAGGTCCCACTAAAAATCAGGTCCAGACCCACAGTTGGAGAACAATAGTTTTAGATTGTGCACAGGTGAACTGCTTGTGAAGGATACTGTCATTCTTTACTGTCATTTACTTCTGTACTTCTGTAAATGCCTTTCCACACAATACTACCTCTGAACAAGACCACTTAGTACTACTTAACACTGTTCACAAAAGTACTTCTGAACAAACAAGCTAAGAGTTCAAAACTGCATAAAATAAAGGCATACTAACAGTGATTACTTCACAACCATGAAATATGCTTTGGTGCTACATATACAGTATGTTACACATACAGTATACAAACATATACAGAATACCATCTGGTGCAGGGGTCTCCAAACCCCTTTCAAGTTTCCAAGTGAAGGAAATGGAGCAGTGAGAGTGAGTGAGTGGGGGGGGGGTGCTGAGTGGGGAGTTTGAAGGCTGTAATCCTGTGCACACTTTCCTGGGAGCAAGCACAATGGGGCTTACTTCTGAGGAGACACACACAGGATTGTGCTCTGAGCTTGGGAGGAGGACAGAGCAGCTGCATTCAATTGCTTGCTTTTGCCTTGGCTCCCTGGGGTCAGGGCTGCTTGTGGGAAGGGGGATCATCAGGGTGTTCAATGGGACTTACTTCTGAGGAGACATGCACAGTCTCGGGCTGCGGCTCAGGCAGGAGGGAACGTGCGGTGGTGGGGGCTCGCTCCGCCAGTCGTTCGCGCCCTCTCCGATGGGGCACAGCTGCAGCCCGTGTGCTCGGGCTGTGGCTCAGAATGTGCAGTGGGGGCTCGCTCTCGGCAGAGGAGCTGCTCCGCCAGCCGTTCGCGCCCTCTCCTATGGGGCACAGCCGCAGCCCGTATGCTTGGGCTGGTGAGCGGCGGCTGCGTTGCGGGAGGGGCGAGCCCCTCCCCCGGGACGGGTTGGCCCCGCACAGAGCCGCAGCCGAAGGCTCAATGAGCCGCTTGCGGCTCCAGAATGTCAGGTTGCCGACCCCAGCCCTGGAGGATAAAGTGTGTTTGTGTCTGGTCAAATTCTGAGTTGCCTTCCTGGGGATCAGGCAGGTATAATGGATCTTCAAGTTGATACTGGAGTGAATGTACTGTTAGGGGAATAATGAGATTTACAGCCCAATCTTATACATGTCTCCTCAGAAGTCTCATTATACTCAATGGAGCTTACTTCCAGGTAAGTGTGGATAGGATTGCAGCCTTAGATGCATAGGGAATTATTTTGCTTTTAAATTTGCCTTCCTATATTTTTGCTAGGATGCTCATCTGGTAGCTGCCAACAACAGTCAAGCAACTTTTGTAGCCTGCTCTTTTATTCTTTCCTCTTAGTATTCTCTAACTCCCTTCCCCACCCCAGTCTCTTTAGATTTTATCTCTTTGCCTGCCTGTGGCTGGCTTAACTTGCTCAGGGTCTTGCTTGCTCCTGTCATCCTTAACCCTTGGATATTGGATAAGTTTTGGCAAATTCCTCATGTAACTGAGAGGGAAGCTTTGGAGTTTGGTGGCCAAACTCTGTGGAACATACTACTGCACTATGTAACACTTTTTCACTTAATGTAAAACACAGCTGTTGCTTTCACTCTGCATCATGGTAGGGGATATGGAAGAAATAAGACAGGCATTTTAGTGCTCATTATTTCCAATCTAGTGTCAACATGGTTTGCTCTTCAAAATTCATGCTCTGTTGCTGAAAATAAAGCAAAATAATCATGCATGGGCAAAACTGTGATTAAGATTTGGAGACTGAGGTTCTGTTTACTTGTATCTGATTTCAGCTACTTCCTCAGTTACTCCCATGTTATTTCCAGAAGAACACTGAACCACCAGAGATGACAGAAATCGCGTTTCTGCAGGCTTTGTAAAGGGGGTTGACTACTCAGTCACTTGGCAAGTTATTCCTAGGCCACTAGGCTCCTTCCCCCTGGCCTTGAACAGCAAATACTAATGTGCATTATTACTTCCTAAAATGGAAATATTTCCAGGATTGAGGAAGCTTAGTGAGTGTTTTAAAAAGTTTCGTATCCATTTCAATCTGTGTTTAACTGTAGGGTGACTGTAGGTGCAGGTTTGTGGAGAATACTGCTTTGTAGCTTTTGAGGAGAATATTATGGAGCCCTGGAAAAGCTGTATCAATTCTTTATAATTTTGTTCTTCATGACAACCCTAACTTGAGTTTAAAAAAACTCCAGGACTGTATTCAAAGTGTGAAGTTTGGATTTTTTGCAGCAAGGTTACTGTCGCCAACTGAAGTTATAATGATTTTGTAATGCTTCACAGAACGGATTGGCTTCCATTCAATACTGATCCCAGGTGAAACTGTCCCAAGAGGAAAGGATTACTTGATTATCTTTGTCCACTGCACCACCAAGATAGCAAGGCTTCACTGTAGCTCTGTTACACATAGTAATATGGCAATAAGATAATTGTCATTGGAAATGCCTCATTTAAAAGCATCAGTACTGTACTTGCATCAAAGACTGCAGCGCATCATAAAGTGCAATGAAAATTTAGTATTAAGCATTCTATTCTCTCATAAAGAAAGTTTGTAGCTAGCTGACTGCAGTGGTGCCATAACTGCCATGCAACTTTTTGCCATGCAACTTTTAAAGGTATTCCATATTTTTTTTTTATATTTGGCACTATGTACAGAATTGTTCCAAAAAATAGAAAAGGTGCATTGCAAGCTATATTGCCAGTGATCCAGTAAGTGCAGTGTTAAGTGCCCTTAAGCTCATTGACATCTTTGGGCTTCAGTGTTCTCATCTTTCTACTTTTTTTGGAGCAACTTGCTACCTACTAAGGCTGTGGCAGAGATGTAAATTAAATCCTGATCTCTGGGCTCCAAATCTCTCTTGATAGCTGGGTTCTTATAGGATGCTTGACTGGTAAGTGTGTGAATTGTCTCCAAGTTTTAAATGGCACTTTCTCAAATCTGCAACTTCTTTTGTCAAGTAACCCCTTCTGTGTAATTATGCTACTATCTTCTTCTCCTTATTGAATCATTTTTCTTAAACCTCCAAGAGGAGGTACATTTGTATCCAGAAAGTGGAGGCAATAAGGAAAGACATGTATATAGGGCCACTTCAACTGTTATGCTAAGTGGCTAGTACAATGCCTGGCTGTTATGCTAACCAAAGTTGAGGCCCCTTCCTCATCACATGATGGCAAGCCAGTGGTCATGTACTCTGTTGTCAGGAAATGTGAGGAGACTACAAGGCTACCCAGCATGAGGATCAGAGTGTCTGTGCTCTCTGTGGTTAAGGGATTAGTTAAATAGGGCAGGAGTGTGGCATATGGTCTTGTGAGGCAAGCTGTAGGTCCCCAGAAAATGACTTGGTTTCAGGCTTCTGCTCCTTTAAGCCAGTATCGCAAATGAAGGAAATATTCAACACACCAATAGGGATTTGCTGTGGTTTTTGTTTTCTCTTGCAGCTGGATTCTGGCTTCTACCCACTTTTGCAATATGTTTGACAGACATACTGGCCAGCAAACTGAATGCTGGTTCAGTAGTTTGTCTTGGTTTTCCTACAGTGCTTCAGGTGAAATGCCTGTCTTTCTAAAATTTCAAGTGCTGCTTGTACATTTATTCAGATAAATGTACCTTCTTCCCCCTCTTTTAAAAAAGAAAGGAAAAAAAGAAGGCAGAATGTTCAGAATGTTGAGAAATCACTTTGGGATGAAGTGGGGGGGGGGGAGGCTTCCAGAAAATCAGTGCTGTGCACAAACAGTGTCTAATGTAAACATTCTGAACTAGTTTCCTCTGAGCTCATTCAGAGGGAGAAGACCATACATCTAAGGGTGCAATCCTAACCCCTTATGTCAGTGTTTTCCAGCACTGGGATAGCGGTGCCAATGGAACATGTGCTGCATCCTGCAGTTGGGTGTCACTCACGGAGGCCTCCTCAAAGTAAGGGAATGCTTGTTCCCTTACCTCAGAGCTGCATTGCCCTTATGTCAGTGCTGGGAAGCGCTGACTGCACCCTAAGTAAGTTTGAGTACCCTTCTACAGGTTCACCATCTGCAAAACTTTATGCACCAACAGAATAACTGGGGAACATTTTCTGCCTAAGCCTAAAAATGCTTGCTTGGAAGCAAGTGATCTTTCTGAGTTTAGTACTCTTAACTACTGTTGGGGTTGCAGTCCCAATGTGTCAAAATAAGAAATGATAAGACTTTATTATTGCATATTGCATTGTATATTATTTTGATGTTGCAAATGAACATATTCATCCTGTATTTGATGCATTTGAAAAGTAACAAAAAGAAAAAGATCAAGGTTTTACTTCTTGTTATGTCCTGAGAATTTTATTTGTGTTACCTCTGCCTCATAATCTCCATAAACAATAGAACAAGGCCCAAATATTAATTCTGAAATCTTATGGAAGCATCACGTAGATCTTGAGTTAAAGGACTGAATGAAATTTGGAAAATTTGGATGCATAATATTATGAGGGGCTGAATTAATTGTGAAAGTTATGGCAAATATGACTGACATCAGTACTGTTTATATTCTCCCTCCAGAATAATCAATGTAATTTAAAATTTGCAAAACCATAGTGACTATTCTAAAATGTATCTTTTTTCTTTCTGGAAATCTTGCACAAAAGTTTGTGTCTCGTTCCATGTGAACCATACTGTTTTCCTTCACTTTTCCTTTCCTCCTCTTTTTCCCCCTTTCGTCTTATGAACATACTTACTTTCTCTCATTTCTTTCTCTTTTTTTTAGTTGCAGAAAGTTGAGTTCCATCCCAATTATTAAATCTTTGGAGACCATTCCCACATGGTTCTGTAAATGGTAGCTTCATCCTGAGTTCTTTCATCTCTTTTCCTGCTCTCCTGGCTTGACAGTTGAAAAGGTCTGACTGTGCCACACAATGATTTGATTGGTTTCTCTAGGGGAGGCTTTTCCCTGCCTCATCATTCGCCAGGCAGGTGGACCAGAAAGTCTCTTGATTCTTTTGTTGCCTCTCAAAGTCCGAGGTCTTTGACTGAATAAATCCTCCGTCATGGGATAATTTTCTAAAAGGAGACTGAAAGATGTGAAAGAAAAGCCTCGCTACTTGGGTGCTGAATTAATGAAATAACTGGGCCTTGGAGTTTGCAATTGAAAAGTCACCAGGAATGCAGTGGGTGGAGACAGACTTCAGAATGCAGGTCTGTTACTTCCCTCCCAGAAGAGCTTTTAAGTACTCTTTCTAAATATGTTGACTTTTCCAGCATCCTTTGGATTTATTTGCATTTGTCACCATGTTTGCATGGGAAACTAGGAAGAAATAAAAGCAATCCTGGTGCAAGGTCTAGTTAGATTATAACAAGTGGATGGAAAAGGCTTCCATATGACAGAACTAGGGTTGAGTTAACACAGGGTGAAAAGTAATTTACAGATAGGCTGTCCTCAGCCATCTTTGTAGCCTCTGATAAGGTTTCATTTCAGAATGGATAGGCGACATTTCCACTTACGGGCCCATTCTGCGACACCTGTGATAACAGCTTTTGGATCCTAATTGAAATTGGTTTCAAAATGGATTTTCACTTTTCTCTGTCTGTGGAAAATATTGAATGGATTCCGAGCTGCCACAGAGAATCCCAGACCTTGGAAAATGGAGCAGGAAGCCAGGATCATCTTTCATAACAGTGTCGATGATATGACAGTCTTGTTATCTGTCTTATTAATGAAATCATTGATCACCTGATGAGGGAGATAATAAACAGCAGTTTCCTGCTGTTCAGGAAACTCAATTAGATACATTAAAAATTATTGGGGTGTATGTAAAGAAAGCCACATGATAAAGCTAAAAAATGGATGTATTTACATCCCCCCGTGACTCTAATTTTTTACTTTTAGATTGCAAAATGTAAGACCAGCCTTAAGAGCTTTCAAAGCATGATGCTAAAGTAAATGGTTAGATTTTTAAAGTGTGGTATATATGCTTTATTGGCAAAGAATAATAAGTGATGGGAAGACCTAGACAAAGCATTTCCCATTACTACAGTAGAATTGTAAAACATGAGGAGTTTTCATATGTTGTAAAATAATGATCATTGTTGTGAATATAAACTCATAAATATAATTCCTTTAGACTCGAGTGTCAGGCCTAGTTCTCATGGAATTAATAAACCTGCCTAAGCTCAGAATGCAGATGTAGACTCACATGATTGAATGTTCCTTCATGCCAAAAAAAATCTCCTGTATGTCTAAAACTAGATGGGGCGGGGGGGGGGGGAGAATAGGGATTACAGAGGTTCTTCCTGACATTAGTTGTAGTCATTAGTGGTCTCTATGATGGAAATTTGCATGTGTGGATCTTGTTGCACAGCCTTTTGGATCTTTAATGTAATCTACAATTTAACAGATTCAAGAGAGAATAAGGAAAAATTGACACAGAGACACATAGGAATACCAAACCTTAATGAATGAATAGCAAACGCAACTTAATTTTGAAATGCAGGGTTTAAAGAGTCATTGGGTAATAGTATGTGGTGGTTTTGCATGTTGATTTCTCTTATCTGTGGTTGGTGTTCTTTTAGGAAGAGGTAATATTACAATGAGACAGCTAGTGAAGTCTCCTGTTTCACTGTGAATTGAATTCTAGGTGTTTTCCTCCTCCTGCTGCAGCTATGGGTCAGTTCATCTCCCATCCCTAACTTGAAAGAGGAGATGTGATCAAAAGATTCTAAGATGTCACTGATCTGACTGACTGATTAGCAACAGAAGTTCTTCAGAATTTTGCAAGTCTATTGCCTCAAATCAGTTAGTGATTTACTCTTGGGGTAGATCAACCATGGTTTAAAGTTGATTGTCTTTTTTTAACCTTTTCCACTGAATTATGAATATCAGTGTTAAAAAATGAATACATGTGCAAAGTTTGAATCGTTAGCCATTGATGGAAGTGTACTTAACTGCTTTCAAGTCAGCCTGCCTGGTTTTACCTATACTCTCTGGTCTTTTAAGTTTAGTGCTAATCCACACTCGCTTGTGTTTAAATGTATCAACATGTGCAAATTAGAGATGGACATATTATTTCTCTGAGGGAGACCATCTACCAGCCACTATCATCACTGAAAAATGTATGACAGAATTTAAGGTGGAACATTGTGTGTTGGAACGAGGTGCTCTGGGCCAACTCCCTGCATTTTTTTTTAAACAGGTGTCCTTTCCATCCAGTGGGTTGATAAGATTAATGAAACATCGAAAAGATAAAATATCACTATTTAAAATGTAATTCTTAAATTATACACAACAACACCAGAAGGCCAATTTATTCCTGAAAGACCTAGAATTGTACAACAATATTAACCTGTTTTTAAAAAACTGGGTGGGAGTTATATGGGTCTTGCAGGGGAGAAGTTTCCATGGGAGGTCACCACTGAAGGACCCTGCTCTTCATTGATGCTGGCCTTAGTCAGAGAAGGCACATTACCCAGATGAGCATGGCCTTACCAGAAGATTATAAGTAGAGGTGTTCCTTTCCAGTAAAATAAGATTACAGCCTAAGGGTGCAATCCTAAACCATTTTCCAGTACCAAGGTAAGGGCAATGCAACTCCAAGGTAAGGGTACAAACATTGCCTTGAGGAGGCCTCCGTGATTGCTCCCCAACTGTAGGATGCAGACATGCCTCAATGGCACAGCTATGCCAGTGCTGGAAAGTTGGTTAGGATTGCGTCCTAAGTATTACTTCTGTTGCTAATCAGTGGGGTTACTTCTGAGTAAAAAAACCACACTGTTTTCAGAGACCTCTAATATAAGGTCCAAGGAAGTTCATAAGAGAGAAAGCATTCTTTATAATCTGGCTCCAAACCATAGAGGCCTTATTCCCTAAACTGCTGGGCATTAAAGATCAATCTTGGCCCATTGAATTTAATTTCACAGCAAACTGTCAGCTGGTGGAGTTCTCTCCATGCTGTTATGGTCCATATGGCCATATAAACTGAAGTAGATCTACAGAACTAATATGTTGGGGTTGAATTTTGGCATGTCAGGAATTTAGAATGGAACTGAGCTCTAATCACAAATTCAGGAAACAGCAAAAGATGTATTATGGTGTTTGGGTTTTTGTTTAACATCTTCGGTTTGTAAATGAGAGGGAGATTAGAAGAGTATAGAATTTAACACAGTTGCTGTGAGAGTTATACAGATTCAGTGCTCAGTGTGTTCTCATTGAGTGAGGCTCAATTGATGTGAGTGCAGAATGGATCCTTCTCTGTGATAACCTGCCAGATGTGGACCTCTCTGCCTTAGGGAGATCAAGAGGGCCCCACTCAGATGAGCCAATGCAAGGACGAAAGGTAGGCGTGGGGGGGAGGAGGAGGAGGGAGGGAGGTGGGCGTTCCTGGGTGGGGCGAGGGAGGGCAATGGGTGGTCCTGGGGGCAGGTGGGTGGAGAGGGGGAGGCGGGGCTGGGATCCGGTGGTTATGCTGGATCCCAACCCCCTTCCCCGGGGAGAAGCTGCTCCGCTCTCCTTGGACTTGTGCTACCTCAGGAGGTGGCGCAAATCCGAGTTGACCCATTGTGGCCAGCAGCCCTTATCCAAGGGTAAGGGGAAAAGTTTCCTTTTGCCTCTGGCTAAGCTGCTACTGGCCACAATCCTGCGCTGGATACAGCACAAGCCTCCTGGCTTACCTGTTCCAGCGCAAGTAAGGTTTGCGCCCTTAATTTATGAATGAATGCCACAAAGAACTGTGTTTCACTCTGTTCCAGTGAACTCTGAGATTCCTTGAAAAGTTTAAGTGTAGAGGGCCCTCTGATAAAAGAGTTATGGAGAACAAACTTTCCTGAAAGACAGTTTGCATGGTTGGCAACCTTCAGTCTCGATAGACTATGGTATAAGCCTACAGCACCCGGTATTCCCAGGCGGTCTCCCATCCAAGTACTAACCAGGCCTGCTTAGCTTCCGAGATCAGACAAGATCGGGTATGTGCAAGGTAACAGGTTGCCAACCACAGTTTGCATTCTATTTCCAGTTTTCCTTTTCAGTATGCAACCAGAGGGGGGAGTGTTGGGTATGTTTTAGGTCAGTGTTTCCCAAACTATGGGTTGGGACCCACCAGTGAGTCACAAGCCGATTTTTGGTGGGTTGCAAAAGTTTTTGAAACGTTAAAAAAAATACTTTTGCGAACACCCTTGCCTGATTTGCAGAAGAAAATTGTTGGCTGGAATGCTAATCTGTGGTATGAGGTCATCTTCATATCCCCAAATGAAAATATCACATTTTCTGATCGTCTCTAGTAACTGGTGTGCCTTAGTTCATGTGTGAAGCCAATTTTAGCTTTTTGTCTGGCCTGGAAGTTCCTAACTGCACATCTTGCTCTCTAGTTCAGCCTTCTGGGTATACTGGAATGACTGTAAAGGTTTAGGGGGAACAGTCCTTGAACTCCATTTCTAGGGAGAGTCTGGCAAAGGTCTAAACGCATACCTTATGTAAGGTCTCTAGCAGCCTTGGAAGCACATAACCCTGATTACTGATATTAATTATAATTCTGTCTGCATCTTTTTTTGTCTAGTGGGTTGCGATAGTGTATCATTTTAAAAAATAGATCCTGGTGGTAAAAAGTTTGGGAAGCACTGTTCTAGGTCATACCTTCTGTTCACGTGAGTGGAAGGTAATACGCAAGAGGCCTGCCTGGCCAGTGTTTTACAGTAAACTGCTTTTCAAAATATTGGCTGATTTAGATCTGACCAGGAGGGTCTGGCTGAGAGGACAGAGAGGATGATGATTTCATGTCTAAGAAAGGCAGTGGTGTTGCTGACATTGAAGTGGTTAGTGGATCGCTTCCTCCTGAAGAAACCCTCCCTGGAGACTAGCCCTCCCTGGAACATCTAGCCCAGGGGTGTCAAACATAAGACCTGGGGGCCGGATGCGGCCCTTGGAAGCTTTTTATCTTGCCCTCAGGCTCTCAGCTGCTGAGCAGTGCTGAGGTGTTACTGCTATAGGGACAGCTCACATGAAAATTGCGCTCTCCCATATCTTGAAATATGATCACGATTTGCGGATTTTCTCTTCTGTCATTTGCAGCTAATGAGTTTCTAAGTGAGAAAAAGTGCTTATTTTTTGTTATGACCTGTTTAATGTGTGGTTGATGTGGGAGCATTTTACTGCTTTGCAAGTTCAAAATACCTCCAGTTGGCAGCTTTGTACATTTTCTGTAGACACTGGTAGTGTAGTTCTCTTCTCCCACCTCACTGGCCATTTCATTTCCCCCTTTCCTTTTTACTGTTGTGCATTTCACACTAGGTGGTGGCAAGCCTTGTGATTGTAGTAGAGACCCTTGAAAAAATATAAAGAGGAGCTTTTTTTTTTTACCTTCCCTTCCTATTTTGTTCTGGCCCATGAACATGGCATAACAATTGGATTAGATGCACCTAGAGATGGGATTGATTGCATCTTGAATGGGAAATTAGAACATCTGAAAAATTCTTTTTTTGGCTGGAACTGAAGCACATGGGAGAGAAATTGGATGGAAACCAAAGAACTGTTAATCACTATTTAAGTTACTTTCTGTCGTTTACTATTAGCTGTCAAAGTAACTTGCCTAGGGCTTGTTTATAGCTAATTTGCTCCATAGCAGTGGTTCCCAAACTGGTGGATCATGACCCATCAGCCAGGGAAGAACTTGTCCCTGCCCCTTTAAGGGGCGGGGGAACGCAGCAATATGATCCCCAGGATCACACTGCTGCCAGGGACAGGAGGGGTTTTTATCTACCTGTAACCAGCACCAGATTTTAGACCCTCCCTTCTCTCTGCTCTATTATAGGTTTTCAATAGTGTGGGGATTTTTTATTTTAGTAACACTAGGACCTCATAATAGAACAACAAAAAGTTGGTACATTGGATAAAGCCAATTTTTATTTTAAATAAAATAAACAATAAATTGTGAGCATAGTGTTTCAGGTTTTTAGAGATTGTAAAATAATGGTGCCTATCTTCTGGAAGGAATGTTAAATATGATTCAGGGGAAAAAATATAAAACTACTATTTGCAGAAAATACTAGTGTGCTCAAACTTTAAATTGCCATTTTCTTTCTTCAGTTTCTGACTTGGGGCTGTTTTATGCATTACGTGTCTTGGATATTATTATTATTATTATTATTATTATTATTATTATTATTATTATTATTATTAACAGTATTTATATACCGCTTTTCAACTAAAAGTTCACAAAGCGGTTTACAGAGAAAAATCAAATAACTAAATGGCTCCCTGTCCCAAAAGGGCTCACAATCTAAAAAGATGCCAGGGAATACCAGCAGACAGCCACTAGAACAGACAGTGCTGGGGTGAGGTGGGCCAGTTACTCTCCCCCTGCTAAAAAAAAAAAGGAGCACCCACTTGAAAAAGTGCCTCTTACCCAATTAGCAGGGGATATATATTTAAAACGTGAATATCATGACCGTGTATGAATGTGTGTAAATGTGTGTCATACAGGTTTTTTCACAAGTCAACCATGATTGACTGCAGCATCCTGTTTTGTGTACTCTTCATGACAACCTCAGGTTTGCCTTTCCATAATTTCTGAAGAGTTTCTTAGAGGAACAGGATGGTGTTTTTTTAAAATGAGATCTGGAGATATTCTTTGGCATGCGAGGAGGAGCAGCTATTTTCTAAGAAGTGATCAGTGCTGTCATCCTTTTGTTAATCTCCTGATTAGGCAGTTGGGGAAGAGAAGACAGAAGAAGACCTAATGTAGGCACATAGCAAAGCATTTCATAGTGAAGGGGCCTAATGTGCTCTCTCTCTGTTTGCATGTGTGGTTATTGTAAGTAAACACAAAACAACAACATTAAACAGCCTAACATGTTTGCTTTAAATATTAATATCCTATTCTAATGCCTTTTTTGTTCTAAGCCAACTGTTTGTCAATCATCCCATTGCTTTTGTGCTCCTTGGCCAGAACACTGAAAACTAGGAGCAAGTTTCCTTCTTAGTGGGCAACTAAATAGAATATTGCATGCACACTTTCTTGTATCTCTGACAGGCCAACAGCTAGAACTGTAATTTAATATTTTTAATAGAATGTAGCGGCCTTTCAATATAAACTGAGTGTTTAGGAAGAGATCTAGAATATTACTGAAGGCACAGAATTCTGTATACTTTCCTGTGGCTACAGTCCTGAACACACAAATAATGTCTCTTAGGGTGGGAAGGGGAATGAGCACTGTGTACTAATGCTGCTCCCCCTTGTAGCATTTTGCCAGGAAGGTCTGCAAATAGCAGTGTGTTTTCACTCATAGATTGCTCCCACTGGATCAGGGTGCTTGTCTGTAATTGTGGCTTTAAAATCAGTTTATGTAAAGCAGCAGGGAATGGTCAAAAAGTGGCTCTTCCATATGTCCTTGGAGATGCAAACTCATCAGAGCATAATTGAATCTGATTCCAAAAGGGATCTTGGAGCACAATGGTAGCAGGCAGTGGAACAGGAATTCCATCTAAGAGAATGCCTATCTTGTGGTTGCCTTGAATTCTAGTGAATAAAAGATAACTGGACACCAACTTATTCTCCATCTGGTACAATCTGCTTGACTTACTAATGTGGAAACTATTGGAAGCATTTATAGTAAACTGGTACACGGTATGGTCACAGCTGTGTGGTTGGTTTTAACACGCAATTGGAAATGTATCAATTTGCCTTTGATTTAAGTCAAGAACATTTTACTTTCCAACAAATTGTAATGGGGAGTAGGGGACAAATGGGAATAGGTATAGACTTCCATTCTGTTGTATGAAATCACTTTTTGTCCTAATGAAAATCATACCTTTTCCCAACATACCACAGACATGCACCTATAAGTTGATCTCGCAGATAAGCCAAGGACAGAGCCAAAGTGGAATTTTCTATGACCCTTGGATAAGTCGCGCGCGCGTGCGTGTTAAACTTAGGGAGGTGTCTGCCTATAGTTTTGTCTGATTTTACCCAAGGCCAGATCCTGAAAAGTAACCTACCAGTGATTGTTACCTAAGAACTGTACTGTACAGCTTGAAAAAGAATTGTATAATGGCAGAAAAAGGCAAGTAGTGCTCCAGAATGCCTTGCAGGACCAGCAAGGCAGGAAGGGAGGTAGCTAGCTGGTTGTGAAAGCCCCACCAGTAGCTAATTTTTGGTTATCAATTCATGTATGAATTGGTGATTGAAAACCAGAATAGTAAAAAAGTTGAAACGTAATATGGAAAGTGATTAATCACCAAGAATTTCTCAGAACACTTCTGGTGCAAAACAGTGCAAAGGCATAGTTTTCAGTTTTTCAAACAGATAAAAAGAGAAAAAACTGTGATGAATAACTGAAGCATGGTTTTTCATATACAGGAGATGAGGGCTTATATTAATATTAAGTACAAACATTTTGCTAATATGAAGGATACAATTTATGGAAATAGGCCGCCAAGGGGTATGCAAGTGAAAAAAGGTTGGGAACCACTGCAGGAGTATCATTAATTAAATCCTTCTTTAAGGTGCTTGGTGTGTTAAACCAGAGGCTCTACATATAACTTACAACTTGGAACACATAACTGGGAGTGTGCAATTCAGTGTGGAGAGATAAGCAACAAGGAATCTGAGCAAGCGTAGCTGCACATAGTTGCAACCCTATTTGAGTAAATAGGTTCTATAAATCCATAGACCTATTGCTTTCCATGGGTGTTATACAGTAGAACCTCCAAAGTTGACAACCTCTCTATACTGACCACTCCTTATGTTGACCTAATTTTCACAGTATGGATAGACACTGCATATACATTATGGGAGACCAACCTCTCTATATTGACCACCTCCATCAGTTGTATCTTGAGCACTTCGACCATTGCTCAGACAAATGTCAAAAGACCTAGCTATGCCACTGATCTCGCTGTTGGGTAGTGGCCATCCCATGACTCCCCAGGGTGTCGTGGCACACATGTGGGTAACCACTGCTGTAGAAACAAGCTTTCCCCCAGCCAACATAGAAAAACTGCCATCGCTATTCCACTGATGTCAGCTAACAAACATTCTTGAAAGGAAAAACAAATAAAAATTGACCTTACCAGCTGAAGCCTCTGTTTTATTATTTGGGAGGGTGGTTGCTGCCTTCTGGAGCATTTTTTGACCTCCACTTTCATCAGATTGGGACCATGTAGCCAGCCTTGCATTCCCCTTTGCCTGACTTAACCAGGAGCTGAGGTATGTTTGCTCACTTGTGAGTAAACAGGACCCTGTGGCTTACTTTTTCTTCCCATAGGGCTCAATGCATTCGTCTGCTTGGAGGGAGGGACTTCCTTCTTGGGTGTTTTTGGGGGGCTGCATTCATTGGATCAGGACCATTCTGGTGTCATTGGATTTCTCTCAGCCTGCCCTTTCCGATGGACTAAGGCAGGTTCACCTGCTCATGAGTAAATGCACGATATGGCTCAGTTTCACTTTCCATAGGGCTCCATGCATTTTTTTGTTTCCAGTTTTTTGGCCGTTTTGATGGAAACGGGATATTTTCCTCCAGTTTTATCCATTGCATTCTGCTGCAAATTCTGCATCCAATGGTATATAGCATGATGGGATTATTTGTAACCTCCGTGATGTAAGTGATGTTGGGTCATTTGTGGTGTCACCCCCCCCCCCCAAGGCTGGTACCCTTGTCCATCTTTAGCTATGCCACTAAGCGAGATCACTGCACAAGCCTTCCAGCAGTGGCAGAAGGCTGAGCATGGCGGGCAGAACTGCAGCATGCAAAAACTGCACTTGGAAAAGCCAGCCTGCCCTGACCCTCTTATCATTATTTCTGGATTCATGCTAGGCCTCCAAACCTGACAGCACTGTTCAACACTTTTGCTTCATCGCCACTTCAGGGTTCCAAAGGTGTTGAGAGGCCAGAAAGATTGGAAAGCACTGCTCTATAGTGATTCTTGTTACAAATTAATTACATTTGAGCAGTGGAGAGCTGCCCTCTAATGCAGAAGAAAAAGACAATAGTGGGGTCATGTTGAATCGGCATGCATAAGGAACTTGCGTGTTATGGTATGTGTTAATTGTTAATAATATCATGAAGCCTTGAAAAAGCTTAAATGTTTTGAGAGTTCATGTTCATCCAGTCTGCATAATGTTGGGTTCTTTGCTTACTGTTTTGGCCCAGAAAAATCCCTGCACCTTTCTGTTGAACTGTGGTACCAGTCCTATGTTTTTCTGGGTGTATTTGGGAAGACTGTGTGTGTGTGTGTGTGTGTGTGTGTGTGTGTGTGTGTGTGTGTGTGTGTGTGTTGGTAATGCAGCAAGTCCAGAATAACTTTGAGATTCTCCCCTCTCAACTGAGTTACTATCTACTGTCTCTTTCCCCCCAGGTCACTTTTTATGGCAGCACAATGCTTATGGGGCTACTGCCAGCCAAACCTGAATGAAGCATAAGATGCTATATTGGACAGCACATTGGGCAGTCTTCGAACAGGAGGCATTCTTCCCTTAGAAAAAACAAAACCAAAACATCTGGGAGGGGGGTGGGGAGAAGTGTCACATGCTCAGATGCACTCAGCTAAGGCACCAAAAAGTTGTAAACAAGAATTGTCAATTTTTATGTTTCTTATTGGGGTTTCACTTGACTCTGTGGCATTATGTGACCTTAAACTGGCAGATTTATTGTTGTATACACTTTTGTGGACTTTTGATGAAGTGTGCTCTAGTCCATGAAAATATGTGTCACAATGAATTTGCTAGTCTTAAAGATAGCACAAGAAGTTCTTGTTGTGTTTTTGCTGCAACAGAGTAACATGGCTGCCGTTCTGGAACATGATGTCTTGTTTCCAGTGTACTGAACCTCTCTTGGGTTCAGTAAACCAAAGACAGTTCACTATCACTCCATAATACACAGAAGGTTGCATAAAATATATTATTATTTTAGTATGCCATCTGTGTGCATGGCAAAGAATTAGACAAGTTCTTATCCCAATGGGTTTAAAATCTAAAATCAGTTCTAGGGATACAGCAGAGCAAAATGGAGGTAGAGATAAACCAGGGAGAGAATGTGATTTGATTTACATGTATTTAGACTTGGTTACAATGTGGGGTCTAGGGATTAGGGCTAAAGGCATTGTACAAAATGTGGGTTATTAGGAGGGAGAAAAGAAAATGGTATCATGAAGGCAATTCCAGGCTGAGATTTCAGAAACACTTTGTCATCCCTTGCTTTGTCACATCTTTGTTGTATCCTTCATGGAACTGGAGGGTAAAATAAGATCTTAATGGCAGCTGGAGGACTTAAAATAAAAATTGTTAGCTCAGTATGTTGACTCTAATTTTGTTGATGTTGGTGGTGTGTGCATGCATGCATGCACGCACCTTTTTACAATGACATTTTTTTACTCCTTTGCTCCTCTTCTGTAATTGATTTTGCAAATGGTTTGGATTAGGGAGGGAGAAAAGGAGGCTTCCAGTTTCCATTCTCTTGCAGTCCACAAGAACTAAGTACCATTTCAGATCCTTTTGTGTTTAGTGATTGGAAAGTGTTGATTGTTATCTCAAGGGCTTGCCTTTATCTCCCGGTGATTATGCATGGAGTGAGAATTAGTAGCCTCTGGTGATGCATAATGGAGTGATTAGATAATTCAAACAACATGGCTTATTCAAACACTTTATAAACATACAGAGAAGCCAATGATGTGTTTTTCCCCTGGCAGATTCCCTCCCATCAGTCATTCTATATCATTATAATAGGGCTTTAATTGTAGTATTTGGTGTACCAAATATTTGAATACAGGTCCTCCTCTCACAGTTTTACATCAGGTGAAACTACTATGCATACATAGATGAAAATTTTAAGACTTATTATGATAATATGGAAGTATTTAGGATGGGATGCTGGCATAATTGTATTCAACCATAGGCCAAATGAGACATTATGTTACATCTGTGTCCCTAAAGAACCAATAGGTATTTAGTTTCCCACCTCCTCTATAATGTCTAGAAGAACTTATCTATGGATTTAGCATAAGGTCTTGTTTGGCCATATAGCAGTGACATGTTGGCATAATGGGTTTTGTCCATGTGCAAAGAAGAAAGATTGTATCTTTTTCCTGTGGCTTTAATTATTGTGCAGAAAAGTAAATGTTTGGCAGGTGCAGCTTGTCTTATGGGACAAGAAAAGCTGCACATGCTGGCATTTCTACACTGCCATTAAAGGTATAGAAGGGCTGTCATCTTCTGCATCTTCTTACCTTAATCATAAGAACATATTCCAGCAGAAATGCTTAGAAATAGGGTGCCAAATATGCTTGCTACTTTTCCACAGAGGTGGGTACAAGAGTAATATAGGCCAGCTTGCTATAATCTTATTCCAGTAACATTTCTTAAAGACAAAAATCAATCCTAGTTTCCTCTCTGATATCTGAAAATGTCTTACAACCTATACATAAGAAATGATAAAATGACACAGTTTATCTTCAAAAGTTGATGTGACAAATGCAACTTCTTTATTTCTGTCAAACCGAAGCTTTGAACGTTCTCTGTGTGTGTGTGTGTGTGTGTGTGTGTGTGTGTGTGTGTGTGTGTGTGTGTGTTTTAAATGCTGCTGTTCCATGTTTTCTTCAAAATGCTCAGAGCATTCTTCAGTTGGAGGATTAGAATCCGCAACTGGGTCATGACCCACCTTAAGGTAAGTCCCAGCTTAGGCACAATCACCTGTCTTGAAAATCTATTTGGTGGGAAGTGTATGGGGGGGGGGAAGTGCCTCACATGTTGCATGCTATGGTTAAAGGTATATTGTTGCTGTGAAAAAGCTTAAGAACCTGCTTCAAAAAATTTTTGTTTTCTATTACATTTCAATATAGATGTTTAGGTCGTTTACTAAAGTAGGGGAATATTTTTAAATAAATTTTAATAAGGAACTTTTTATACAGCACTCCGATTCCAAGGTAAATATTAGCACATTTGTACTGATCTCTTCTCATTTGTCTCTGTTTTTAGATTAAGTGTAAGGATTTCCTCTAGCTAATGTTCCAAAGACTGATTTGCATTTTGCCTTTACAGGTGGGTTAACTTCCTTAGATTACCTACATGCAGTTCATATATAGTACAAGTATAGAACATCTCACAGTCAGCAAGGTGACTAACGTGATTTTTTTTTAAATTGGAAGATATTTTTAGCTGATAATGTCTTGGCCATGCTGTCATTCATAATTTCAGGTCAGTAGTGGAATACTTGGCCACTACTTGGCCAACACTTGGCCAACACTACTTGGAAGACACTTGGCCACTTCCACTTCCGCTACTTGGAAGACACTTGGCCAACAGTCTAAGGAAACCTGTGCCCTACCTTCCTTCCTACCTGTAGGCCAACACTACTTCCACTTCCACTACTTGGAAGACACTTGGCCAACAATCTGAGGCAAAGAGGTAAAGAAGGAAGGCCCATAGCCAGGGAGACAGACCAGGGACAGACTGCACTTGCTCCCGGTGTGGAAGGGATTGTCACTCCTGAATCGGTCTTTTCAGCCACACTAGACGCTGTTCCAGAACCACCATTCAGAGCGCGATACCATAGTCTTTCGAGACTGAAGGTTGCCAACATAAAAGTGGAATAATTCACAGAATATGAATTCTTTCATTTTGGTATTTTGATATATATTAAAAGTTTACTGTAATTTACAGGATATTTCTTGCTACCTGCAGTCAAAAATACCACAAGGTGACTTAATAATTGAAACTGAACACAAAATAGTGTTGGAAGTATTGTTCCAAAAACAAAATAAAAATTGATACCAATTCAAAACATCAGAAATGTCAACAGCAGGAAATCAGATATTTGTGCTGGAACCACAGGACCCTGTCACTCCAAACTTGCATACGAGCCCATTTCTCCTAAATTGGGATTTCTGGCTGTTGCTGTTCCCCTCTTCTTTCTGTTTAAAGAATGTTTCTAGCAATTTTATTTGTTACAGTAAAATACAAACAACACAGAACGTATTTGAAAAAAGAAGTGGTTTCAGAAATTCAGGGACCCTTTGTAAGGCAGGATATACTGTAAATCTCTAAGTAAAACAAAGAACAAGAATCAGGCCAGTTGCAGAACCCCTAATGCCTGATAGAACAATACTGCTTAAAGACAGCAGGGAATGGAGCAAGGTGCACATTTCTAGAGAAGGCCCACTGCTGAGAAGGCTCTAATCTGTGTAAACACCCTCCACCTTCTGGTGGAGAGGGTTTATGGAGCAGAGCCTTCAAGGAAGTTCTTAATCTGGGGGTCTGCTCAATTAGGAGAAGGCAGTTATTAAGAAACTTGGACCCAGGCAATTTAGGATGTTAAAGGTCAGTGTCACTGTTTTGAACTGGGCCCTGGAAACAGTTGGGAGCCAAGATTGTTGTACAATTGGGGCAATATACAGTATTTCAAGGGACTATCAGTTAATAATCTGATAGCTTTTTTTTTCCTGCACCACTTACCGTTCGAATGCTTTTCAAAGAGAACTATGTGTAAAGTGTGTTATAATCCAGTCTGGATTTGTCTGAGGTATGGATTACAGTGGCCATTTGGTTACTTTGCAGGAATCCATAAGGGTGCAGATCACTTTAAGATGGTAAAATGCACTCTTGGCCTTTGCTGCCTCCTGAGTATCAAGAAACTGCTTAGAATGTAAGACCCTATCTGAATTGCAGGCCCAAGTCTTAAAGAAGTACAATCCTGTAACACAAATTGTATTTGGTTTTCCAGGTCAGCTGCATTCCCAATGAACAGATCTTACATATCAGATTGCTTTTAAAGACATTTGACCCTTTGCAGTTCCCTAAATTGCTGAGGCATAATTGTTGCAGGCTGGCTGGCTTCGTGCGGGGAAGAGTGGTGGTGGTGCAACAGTGGTGTTTGCCATTTAGAAAGCTAATAACTCTTGCCCCGTTGCAACCAGAAGGCAAGAACCTATACATTTCACAGAGCCACAGGAACCTATATGTATTCCACAGAGCCACAGAGGGCCTTTCCTTGGCCCTTTTGACTCCCTATGTACTTTTTTTTCCCCCTTAGCACCATTTTCCTTTCCTTTCTCTATTAGCATCCTGAACCACATGATTGCTTATCATAGTCCAACTGTCCCCTTGCAATGCATGAATTTATTTCGAGATCATAATTGTTTATTATGAGCTATTAGGTTACTGGGCCACTGTGCCCTGTTTCATTTGATATGGAACATTGATAAGGACAGCATGGAAGCTCATTTTTGTGTAACAGGGAGGGCCAGGGCACTCTTCCAGCCTCCTGCAGTGCTGCTGCATATTTCTGCTGCTGTTGCTTAATAAGTTTGTGGTTTACATAAAGGAAGTTTTGTCAAAACTTCATCAATAATTCACCTTGTCTGACCTCTAAAGTGGCTGGCTATGCAGTTGCATTCTTGCTTCTGTAAGAGAATTTTGTGGTTGAAGCCCACAAACAAGCCTCTGCACCAGATTTGTTCTGCTGGGGAACAGATGCTGTATGATGTGAAAGGATGGGTTATAACCCAGAATGACTTCTGGGTTATAACATTCTGCAATGATATAACAGAAGTAGTTAAAAGCAAAACAAAACTACACAATGGAAGAAGAATCAGTCCTGATTGTTTTCTCATTAGATGCTACTATTCCTTGGAGGGTCAAAGGGCATGGGGACTGGAGAATGATTAGAGTGATCAGGGATGTATCTTTTTTTAATCCCACATTTCTTTGAAAATTTGCATTTGATAAACTACAAGAGCACACATACAAAACCCAGAAAAATCAAGATAGCAAAATTCTTCTGCTCAAGTATTAGTGCAGAATAATTTGCTTTCATGTTGATCATGTATATGTTGATCATTAGTCAACCATTAACAGTAGCTATAGGTTTTCACCTTTAGCCTCAGGTATTCACTGAGGTGTACCTAATTTTCTATCTTGGCATCATTGGAAAGAGCATGTAGATGATCAGGCTTCAACAATGCATGCAAGGTTTGGGAATAGTTCAATGTTGTCAGAGACCATGAGTAACTAGGTAATTAATAGTGAGGAAAATGTAAAGGACTCCATTTTTGGATCTTTTCCCCCTTAATCAGTCTGAGCATCTATAGTGTTGGTTGGGACAAGATAAGGTGATGAATGTATGCCTCCGGGTCCTTCACTGAAAGTAAATAATGGAATTATAAAAATTTCTTCCTGCTTAATGAACAACACACCTGTTAGCGCAGGTCTGCAAGACATGCCAACATACACAAAACAAACTTCTAAATCCTGTTAATCGGAAAGGATCACTGCTTGCAGCAATAGACTATACATGCCATAGCAGATAGTGCATGGAGATGTTTATAAGCTACAGGCATTATTTGTACAGTTTAAAATTTTGTTGGAAAAAATGCCTATCTTTGTGACTTAACCCTGTATCCAAGATTTGTAGTTCCGTATTTTGTTGCTGCTCTGTGTTTTTGCCTTTTTGTTTATCTTTAATTCTTTTGCTTGCAGACTGAAAGTTAGATGTTTGTTTTTCAGTCATGGAAAACTGATTTTAAACCTTAAAAGATCCACTTGCTGATAGTGTGTTTCCTAAAATGGTTAAGAGCAACTATAAGGCTTAGCTTTTTAGAAGTCTGATTATCAATTCAGAGATCCAACTTACTGCTGGATAGAAAAGCTATGATAGATCTTTTTTGTTTCTAAAGGGAAAAGCGTTCATCATGCAATTGCTAGGAACCTCTAAAGAAATTTTGCAAAATACATAAAGAGTTTTTGTGGAAGAGTATATAGTGTTTTCCAAATATGGTTAGTCATGTGTGCGTGCGCGCGCACACGCACGCACGCACGCACGCACGCACGCACGCACGCACGCATGCACTTTCTCTCACAAATGACCACACCTATAAGCATAGAAACATGCCTGCCTGGTGCTGGACAGTGTCCCTTCTTAACCCAAGCATTGCTGAGCAAAAAAATAAAAATAAAAAATAAAAAAAAATTAATGTGTAAGCCCCATGTATGACTTTTCTCATTTTCAGACTTGTATTTGTGACTTTACTATTGCAAATGTCACCATTGGTGGAAAACTTGTGAGTGTGGAATGGAACAGTTAGTTTCATGTGTGATTTGTATTAGTGTGCTAGCGTAGTGTGAAGAAAACATGAGTTTTGGCTGTTAGACATAAGGTCCCATTTCAGACTTTTGTTGCTATCTCAGTGTCTTTTGACTACATGTGAACTGAATATTCCAGCTGGTGAAGTATGCTAAGAAAGTTGGTTCTCCCTTGAGTGAGTCCCAAGCGCATTTATATAAATGTGTATGAATTATACTGTATGTACCTGTTTATGTATTCATTGTATATGCACATAGCACTGTGGCTGGTACAATCTATTTGCCTCATAAAACCTTACTTTGGAGAAGTGCTTATGCTTACTTTATTTTCTGTAGCCAGGAAATATGCAAAGTTTCGGAAGTTATGGAACACCAGCACAGATGTTAAATAAGAAGCAAAAGGCAAACCAGTGAACTGATGTTGGGTTACAGCAGATATATTTCAAACTTTCCATGCAAACAGATTTTTCTGAATGTTGCTGTCTTACCTTGCCATACGATAATAACTGTTAAGAATGTGTTTGTATTCGTACTGAAGAGGCAACAAACTGCTGAGTAATCAACATGTACCAGATGTTTAACAGTCCAAATAAGTTGTATCAAAAGATATATTAAGAAAACATCTGGGTTGAGATAGGGTTACATTTGGATTGAGATAAGGTAACATTGTCTAACAGCTGTGTTATGCTGAAGAGTAGCTGAGTATACATAGCTGACTATTTTGATATCCTACTGACCGCCTGTATCAAATTCAGAGAGGAATAAGATCTTATGATGGCTATTGTCAACACAGGGCAGTATTTACACTGGACACTGTCTAGCTAAAGTTCAGTAGATTTAAATCTTATTTCAGTAGAAGGGTGGAGCACATCTTGATTTCACTTCCTTTCAAATTAATGGGATTCAAAAATGCTTACCTTGAGCTAAATCATTCCCAGTATTTCTAGCAAATGGCTAAGAAGAGTGAAACATTCTCTATTAGATCTATTAGATAGTAAAGCTCCTCAGTGTTTGTTAGAAGGATTTCATTTTTGGCCCTAAAAAACGTCATGAAACTTAACTTGTTTGAGAACTATTGTTCAGTGAGTGAAGCTATAGTGTGCAAGCTAACCTGTATTTCAAGCACACTTTGCTATTCCCTTTGACAGTTAAAGTGACGGAAGAAAAACATTTAGAAAAGAGGAAAGATGAATAGAGGATAACTGAGAACAGATGGAATTTGTAAGAATTTATAAGACTGGATTTGGACCTCAATCCAGGCATTCCTTTTGCATGGAAGACCTTGCAGGCTGGCTCCTTCTTACACTGTTAAGGTAAAGTCAAAAGCCTGGTGTCATACAGTTAGAGTGCTGATGTAGCTACTGTCCTTACTAGCACTGCCCCAGATCCTTGGAGATTTGACTTGGTATGGGTTGTAGCCATGTCGGCAGACTCTTCCCTGCCCACACATGAGTTTTGGCCTGTCAAGTTAGACAGTGGCATGGGAAGGAGCCACATTCCAGCAGCTCCTGCCCTGCTGAGGTAACACTAAAAGAATTCAAAGTCTTGTTGAAATTTGCAGGACTTGAAGTTAAGTTGCAACAAATTTTGTCCTACTGATTTCCAGTGCAACCAACTCTTTATAGAGTCACAAGCCTTGCATTTTATCAGCTTATTTTTTTGTCTAGAATTGAAAAAGTGATAATTCAAATGAAACTAGACTGTAACGTGCACATGAACAGTTGGATCTGAGGATGTCTTGCTATGCATGGCTTCACACTGTTTGTGCATTATGCTAGCAGGGGAAACAAACCCAGATGTGGTGGTCTGCTTGTTAAGAGCTCTGCGAACTCTTGCAGCAGCAGAAGCAGGATTACTACTGTAGGACCAACCTATTCTAGCACTGTGTAAACTCTTGCACAAATATGTGTGTGAACTACAGTTTAGTAGGCCTTTAAGTGACTAGAGAATTTCTGCATGGCTTATTAATTGGAAGTAAGCTCCATTGGAATCAATAGGTCTTAATTCTTATGAGTGTACTTAGGATATATTTGTAGGATCAGGATATAAATGTATGGTCCCTGTAGGCACCCACCTCCCTCAACTTCCTGCCAGGTGCTTAGCTCCACATCAGAGGGGCTGGAGACTGGCAGGATGGAATCCATTTAGAACAGCAGCGCCCAAAGTTGTGACTGTGGTCCTCTGAAAATGGCGTCCCTGTTTGGACTGCATCTTTTTGTTCTGCTCCACCACGGTTTGTCCTCCTGGTAGACCTGGGCACCAGGACGCTCTGGGACATCACGTCTGTTGCCCGGCATCTCAGAAAGCTGCACGACAGGATGTCCAGACAGATGCAACTACATGGAGTGTCCTGGTGCCCAGGTCTACCAGGATGACAATGCATAAGGGACTGAAACGAAAACGTTTGCTCACCCGGCAGATGGTTCTTCTCGAATGCCGGATCTGGCGCCCAGGCCTGGGTTCGCATGGCTCTGAACTAGAAGAATATATGTTCCATTCTTTGAGTCTCTTGTTCCTTCAGATCCCCAGTTTACCTTACAGGAGATACTTCTGGAGCCCTCTCATATGGAGCCCTTCCTGGCTAGGGGGGTTGGATTTCCTGAGAGATAAGAGTGTGGCCACTGAGGGTGGAGTGGAGGTAAATGGCTTAGTGGGCAGTCAGGGTGGAGGAAACAATCCTAACTCTTCCCTCAACAGGGAAACTTCTCACCCAACTCTTGAGGTGAGCTCCATTCCTACTCACAATTGCTCTTTTCTCCCATCCCTTCCTTCTTTAATCCCTTGTCTTATTTCTTTTCCTGGGTGTTTACTTCCCCCTCCTAAGTGTCTTGGTCTTCACCCCTCCATCATTTTATGATAGCTCTTCTCTCCCTCTTTCTTGTTCCTTTTGCCTTCTGGATACCTTGCTCCGACTCGTGGACTCATCCTTGGCTCCTCACCATGGTTCCTTCTTCTGCTCCACTTCTCCCCTCGTGCCTCTGCTCTCCCCCCTGCTGCCTTTAGTATTCCAGGTCTCTCCCAGCTCCACCTGATCCCAATTAGCTTCCCTGGTCAGCTGCCTCACTTGAGGCTGCTCTGAGATGCCTAAGAATGATGTTTTCTCTGGGCATCCTGGAGCCACCTAGTCAGTCAGGCTATGCTTGTGTGGATAGTGAGGCGGCACCAGAATTATTATTATTATTATTATTATTATTATTATTATTAACAGTATTTATATACCGCTTTTAACTAAAAGTTCACAAAGCAGTTTACAGAGAAAAATCAAATAACTAAATGGCTCCCTGTCCCAAAAGGGCTCACAATCTAAAAAGATGCAAATGAATACCAGCAGACAGCCACTAGAACAGAATCCCACATATTTCCAATTCTCATTAATCTATTCATCTTAAACTAGCATTTAGCATTAATCTAGTTTAAACTAGGAGAAAATGAGTGTATTATGTCAAACACTATTATATTTTCAGAGTAAACAATTTGTTGCAATGAGGCCTACAAGTAAAGAACAAAAGGAACCACTTCTTAAAGAAAAAAAGATGCCATTCTTTACAGAGAGCACATTTATAATCCTGTTTAAGTAGTGACTTGCATTGAGATTTCCCAGAAGAATTTTCTTAACTGTCCCCTCATCTCCTGAGGTTTGCCTTCCCTCCCCCAACTTCAGACTTCTTAGTTGACATGAGTTTTGAAATTCTCCCATCCTCACTTATCAGCCCATGGCAAATAGAGTCTTCACAACATTTAAGATGGAGGATTCTGATAACATAAATTTAAAAATACATAAGCATTCTTCAGCTACAAATACCAGAGTCCTTGCCAGGAATTGCTAGATGCATTCACATTCATCTTTAAAAAGAGGAAAAAGTGTGCCTTAACTGCAACTTGCTTCAATCTCCTGTTGGAACACTGAAATTGAATTGAGATGCTAATGTCTCTGTCTTAAAAAAAAAAAAAAAAAAAAATCAAGCATAGGGAGGCAGCCTGTGGCAAGGAGAGCTAGAGATCTCATAAACTCTGCTTCCATACAATCAAGAGGTAAAATTGAACTGTACGTTCTTTAGAAAAGTGTGTTCTTTTCCGTTGTCTTAAAAAAATATTTTTAGTTTTTGGGTACATGGCAAGAATTGAGGAGAACTGTGTGCTGTCTGCAACTAAAAATGCTTGAGTATAATTCTGTTCTGTGCTAAGAAAACTAGAATTCTGTGATATGCAAATTAAGCACATTTGCACAATTAGACTTACCCTTCTAATAGTACTTTTTGATTGCAAAATGCTTTTCTTGCATTATTCCTGGAACTTAACGGGCAGCCCAATCCTAACTCAAGTTCCCTGCTGTGATGCAGTGGCACCATTGTAGCCTCTGCTGCATCCTGCAAGGGAAGAAAGGCTGCTGGAGGTCTTCCCAAGGTAAGGGCACATTTTTCCCCTTGCCCCAGCTGCTGCTGTGGGGGCTATTCGGGGATACGCCAGCAAAATTGCTGGTGCAGGTTTGACCTGCCTCATGTCGCAAATTTAGGCTCATGAGGGGGAATAGGGTACTGTGGTAGCCATTATCTCCAGGTACCCAGATCTCCAGGGCCAGATCTGCCCTCCCATGCCCTTTTACACCCACTCCTGTTCTGTCCTCTTGCCAGTCTGTGGAAAGCCTACCTGGTGTGGTGGGTGCAGGCCCTCAACTGGTGCTGGCAGGCTGGTACAGGCCTTAATGCCAGCACAGCAATTGTCTGTGCAGCTGCAACATGCTGGTTAGGATTGCGCTGTTAATTGTTATCCCCACATTGCATCTGGTTTGCTGAGGCTGGGAGGGAGTGAATTGCCTAAAGACACCCAGTGAGTTCCTCATACTGGTGAGGTTCAAATCAGAAAGCTCTTGATTCCCAGTTCAGTTTCTTAGCCATTATGCTATCCCAGTTCACTGCTTCTGCTGTACGTGGAAGGTCTATGTTAAGATCTGTACAGGCCATGGAAGCTTTGTCTCTAGAAGTCTTACTTAATGTCATTTGATTTCTCCAGAAGTTGACCACAAACTTTCAATCTTATATTTGTAGCTACACAACCTAGAAACCTTTTATTTTAAATAAGGGGAAAACTGAATTTTGTGGCCAGAATCACTTTATATACATGATTCTTAATTGGTTGGTTTCAGTATAATCCATTGTGATCCAAATGGGTTTACCCCTTAATGAATCACTGCCTTGTCATGATGAAAGGGCTTGAGTGAGGCTATGATCTATGCTGTGTAGGGACACCCAAGATGGACAGGTCACCCTGTTGCTGGGAAAAATTGCTGATGCTGGGGAAAATTGAAGGCAAATGGAGAAGGGGACAGCAGAGGATGAGATGGTTGGATAGTGTCATGGAGGCAATAATATGAATTTGGAAAACTGGAAGTTAGTGGTAGACAGGGGACCCGGTGTGCTATGGTGCATGGGGTCATGAAGAGTTGGACACGACTTAACGATTGAACAGCAACAGCAAAAAGGGGATTAAAATTCTGGGCTTTAAAGTTTTTAAATGTCTTATGACTTCATATACACCAGCAAGAGTAGCTTCTGCCAACTAGAATGAAAATAAGTAAACATCTATGTTGACAGTTCAGCCCAATTTTTGTCACTGGCAAAAATCCCTTAATAGTGAGTAATACCAAATTTTTCCTGGAACTTGAGTAGTTTCCCATACACTCGAATTAATGGCATTTTATAGTCATCTGGAGTGGTGGTACCCATTCTAGGATGAAAAATACCGCAGTCTGGATTTCTACATTCTTCTTAGAGGTTTCGCCACATTGAAGTTTATTGGCTCTCTCTTGGAAGTAACCATTGTAGGTTATGAGCATGAAGTTGAACTCAGAAGTCTGAGAACTGGAGCAAGGAATGAAAGAAGGCAGCTTGCTAGAAACTTGTGTTACTTTTTCCACTTTCTGTGTATAGTGGAGTGTGGAACTTGCATAAGTTCCCTCCACAGTGAGACCGATGTGCTCCAGAAAACATCTCACAGAACTTTCCAAAGGGGATACTTGTGATCTACAGAACCCCGCATTGCAGCAGATGAAAGAAGAGAAGCACCTCAGTGGCGTCACTAGGATTCGCGTCACCCGGTGCGGCAGGCCTGTGTGTCACCCCATGCAGTGGGCGTGGTGATGTACCACTGCCCTGCCCCCACTGGTTTTTTGGCAGTACCTTTTGATAGAACACAGATATTTCAATGTGGTTTGTTTCATTGCATTCTGCATGAAATTATGCATTGATATGTAACATGATGGGATTATTCCTCCAAATTCTGATTTTAGTGATTTTGAAAACTTGTGGAGTGTCTCTCTCTCTCTCTCTCTCTCTCACACACACACACACACACCCCAGCTGACTAACACCTTATTGCAGCAGTTCTCATACTTCTAGCACTGGGACCCACTTTTTAGAATGACAGTCTTCCAGGACCCATTGGAAGTGATGTCATGGCCAGAAGTGACATCATCAATCAAATTAAAATAAATAATTATAAATAGTTAAATTAAAATAAAAGAAATAATTAAATAAGGGGGAGCCAGCCCTGTTCCACCAAGTGAGTTTTCTCTGTAGTCTGCCTGCAATAACCCTCCCCCCCAAAGAATCAGTGAGATCTTCAGCCCTCTCAATGCCCAGCTGAAAGTCCCTCTATTTCAAGCACATCAGTACAAAGACCCACCTGGCTTTACAAGTCTGAGAGCCCAATCCTATGCCTGTCTACTCAGAAGTAAGTCCCACTAAAGTCAATGGGGCTTACTCCCAGAAAAGTGGGGATAGGAGTCCAGCCTCAGAGCCCAATTCTATGCATGTCTACTCAGAAGTAAGTCCCATTAGAGTCAGTTAGGCTTACTCCCAGGAAAGTGTGGGTAGGATTGGGCTGTGAGGGAAACTTTGCAAGTGCAAAATAGAAAAATTTCCCCTTACCAGGTTCAAGCCTCTTTGTTGGTCCTTTCTAGTGGGGGGGGGGGAGGAGGCTGCCTTCTGGGGCTTTCGTTGCACTCCAGTCCCATCGGATCAGGCATACTCGTGAGTAAACACTACCGTGAGGCTGCTTCACTTCCCATAGGGCTCCATACACTCCAGCTGGGGGGAGGGACCTCCTCCTGGGTGTTTTTGGGGGCTGCATTCACTGGATCAGGACCATTCTGAGTTGGAGTCCCCTCAGCCTGCCCTTTTCACGGGAGCAAGGCAAGGTCGTCTACTCATGAGTAAACGCGGCCACGTGGCTTCATTTCTGGCTCAGACTTGCAACTGGGAGGGAGGGAACTTCTTGGGTGTTTTTTGGGGGCTGTATTCATTGGATCGGAACCATTCTGGTGTTGTTGGATTCCTCTCAGCCTACCCTTTCCAATGGACTATGGCAAGTACGTCTACTCACGAGTAAACTTGCGCTACGGCTCACTTTCACTTTCCATAGGGCTCCATGCATTTTTCCTTCCGGTTTTTTGGCCATAACTTGTGAATGAAAGGCGCTTTCTCAACAGGGTTTGTTGCATTGTGTTCTGCCCATCATTCCGCATCCAACAGTATATGGCACGACACGGTAGCTCCTAACGGCGCTATTTTATGGCGTCATCCCCCAGGGCGCATCACCCCCCGCGCGTCAACCAGTGTGGCCCACACCCCCTAGCGACGCCACTGAAGCACCTTCTGATTAATTTTTTCATGTTTGTATATATTAAATATTAATAGACATCGCTTCAGACTGAAGTAAGAGTGTTTTGAAGGCTAAAGACAGAGATACTCAGATTAAATAAGAACATCGGTGTTGTAATCATGCTTCAGGTTGCACAGCCATCACCATCACCCCACTAAGCATTGTAATGCTTGGCAGGAGAACTGAAAATAGGATGTTTTCGTCTTTGCCATGTGTCTTTTCTCTTAAGACTCCTGAGCATGAGGCCCCTTATATGAGTGACTTTCTTCGTGGCAACAATATTCGTAGAATGTTGGTTAAGAATGTTGCCTGCCTTATTTAGCCCAGGAATTATTGGCACTTGAGGATCCTTTATCTACTAGATTGGATAAATGTGATGAATGTCTTATAATGTTTATAGTTTTTAGTTTATTTTAGAAATTTAGCTTTACAGGGTTTTACAAATTTATTAACCAATAGCAAGTCTTAGTTTAATCTTAAAGTATTATTCTGATGAAATATTTATTCAGTTTTTTTTAAATTGCCCTTGAGATTGGTTATGACTGTTATGTGATGATATGTACGTAAAGCTGTATTGCTACTTTTATGCTGGTCTGAGACTGTTAAATAAACTACTACTACTACTATATGAGTGACTTAGCTCATTTCTATCAATGAAAACAGTGTCTGAAGAGTCTGAATATGTTGACACATGTGTATTGTGGTTTTGAAGGAAGTTTGTTTGTGTGTGTGTGTGTGTGTATTCCCTTAGCTAAGCAGTGCCCCTCCAAGTCATTCCAAAGGTGAACACTTTTTGTAGGATTCCATGGCTAAGACCATAGCATAGTCTAATTTTATTCAGGATTTTTAAAAGTCAGTACCTAACATTTATGTGGTTTGCACAAGGTTGGTGGTCTTGGAGATGCTATTTAAGAAATAAGTGTGGTTAGCTCAGCCTCCGAACGTATACTAAAGCTGCATGCAGTGAACTGCTAGTTGTTGTTCACTACAAAGTGATTAGAAACAGGTGCACACTTGCTTCTTCAGCTGAGGGCTACTTAAGAGTTGGAGCAGGCACAGGAAAGAGTGTATGCAGCCCTGAAAGGGGCTGGTTTCCTCTGCATTTGGCAGGAAACTTTGCTCAGGTTCTCCTCCTTCCAGAATGTCCTCATTCTGCAGGGAAACTCTCCCATATTTGACTGCAACTTTCCACCCTAGGAAACCTAATACCTTGTCTATTTCAGAGAATTTGATCCCCATAACATAATCAAATGGAACTATGGAAATTTCCGGAAAGAATGAGTATTTGGTATTACTGTGGATTTGTGTGTGTGTGCGTGCGTGCGTGTGTGTGTGTGTGTTAATGTGGACAGAACTTAATTCAGCATTATTTCAAGGGAAATCTGAAAGCCTCTCTTCTTCTAGTCAAATTTAGGAAAGCTGCATCATCTTATGTTGCATTTTAATCTATGTTGCATTTTAACCAGTGTTATGGCAGAGAAATAACTGCCAAGAATCCTGAAGGAAAATTGGCACATTATTTATTGGTTTTGAATAAAATGGAGATAGGTGCTATTAGAAATAAAATAATTCTGACTATATTCCAGATTTTGTGCATTTAATACAGGGAAGTAGCAAAAGACAAGCAGGTTGTGGAGATATGTTGGGAGTCAGAAACTCTTCCCAGAAATGCAAGTGACCCAGTACATTCTAATCAACTTTATGCCCACTCTTGCTCTTTAAGGCAGCTGCACCTGGAGCCCACTGATTTCAGTGGCATTTACTTTCAGTTTAAAGAGTGTAGGACAGCAACATCTATAACATGATGAAGTCAACTGACTGGGCCGGTGTTCCTGGAGACCTCTGAAAGACATACCTTCTCATTTCTGTAATTTTTTCTGTAGAACCTCTCAAAGGTAATGAACCTACAAGTGTGCTGTTTTTCAGCTAAACAAAAATGTAAAGGAGGCTTCAAATGGGTACCGGATCCAAAGATCAGGTATGACAAGTATTTTTATCCTCCCTTAAATCAACAGAAGAAGAAAAAAAATCAGACATTGAAAATTTAGTTGTAACATTTAGCTTTAATATATTGTCAATATAGGCAGAATAGAGCATTTACTATTTGGTTTTTTGTTCTTGCTTTTTTGGGGAGGTAGTGGGGGAATGCAAAGTGAACATTTGTGTGAATAACTGTCACATAAAATTTTGTCCCTTCCTCCAAAAAAATGTAATGCAGCAAAATAATTATTGCTATGGTCAACAATACAGTCCTTGCTAGGTTGCTGCTTGTTTCTGTCTGGTCTGGGGGGACAAATGGGAATTTTATATCCTGAGATGTGTGCAATTCATTGGGTCAGATGTGCATCAAACTTGCTTAGAGTCTCAAAACCCACGCTTGATTTCTTGGATATGTAGCTACAAACAAACTTATGCTGACTTGAAAATGAACTTGGTTTGTTCCTAAAAACTGCAGAATTCTATCACAAACAACTGCCCATCTGGGTGATAGTGAGTGGCATGAATTCTGATCAGACTATTCACAGATGTTAAAGTGCTGCTTTTGTTAACAGGAATCTTTCAACCCCAACACGTGCCATTCATGGAGACAGCCACTTTTGACTTCCTTGACTGTTCTTATCAGACTTTCAGTGCTTGGCTAGGATGAACTGCCATTTGGCCACTTCTCTTGCAGAACTGCTTCCATTATCAACCTTTCTAGTGGACTGCAGGAGGAGGAGAAAAGAGGCAGCAAGGCCCATTCCTTGAATTGACTGGAACTAACTGTTCTTTCACTTTACCTCACTATAAACTATCACCTTCAGTAGCCATTCCACCTGATGAAGAATTCATACCCAAATGTGCTTGTTTTATTGACCTTTTTCAATTTATATCATGTCTATTAGGTTGTAATCCCTGAAATACTGGACTGTAATATTTTTTAAATTTCTGTACAGTGCCTAGAAAATGCTAAATGCTTGATAAATAATAATAATAATAGACGTGTGATTCTCTGGCTGATAAGAATATTTGCACCTGTTGTCATTGCGTTAGAAATGAAACCTGAACATTTCTTCTTGTTTTGGGAATAAAGGTAAAAGTGGTTACTTTTATGTATAGATTTCACAAGATTTTACCCAGGCACCCCCCTGGCCCCCCCCCAGAAGGATGTGAGACAGAGTCTTGGGATGATTGTAATTTATTGAACTAACAAAAATAACCTGCAACACGGAAAGAATTAAACTAGTAAAATCCCCAAAGTGGACTGGCCACTAAGAGCTTGGGGAAAATGGCACTAGCTGTTTACCTTCCCCCCAAACCTCATGGATGTGACATCCTGACTCCAGGTGTCACCCCATCAGAGACAAGATTAGCCTGTTCCAGCCAACCCCAAGGGGCTGAGGCACCTGGCCAGCACAAGTGTTGTCAGAGCAGTCCTGGCTCACTCCCTGACCTTGCTTACCTCAGCATGCACACCACCCATTCTTGGCTACCCAGCCAGCATGCTACCTGCCCCACTAAGGGAAACCTTTGAATAACTACATCTATAACACCATGCCCAAATGCCAGTCCAGGGTAGGAGAAAAACCAATAACCAAAGCCAATCAGATTACCAGCCAAAAATTCCTACTCAGCTCCCACATGGAGTGATCAGCTACTCTCAGACTGGACATAGGGCAGTTGGGTGGGTCTTGCTGAAAAGGCATGGACTGAAGCTGGGGAGATTTTGCTGGCCCCAGCAACAGCCACGCCACACCTCAATCGATTTGACAGCCAGTGGTTGCCTCAATTTTCCTGCCTCTGCCCCAAGCCCATCTGGGGAGGCTGGGTAAACAGCACGTGGGCTCTAGGTGCTCAAGTGCAATTTTGATATTTAAATTACTTTATTTATATCCTGCCTACCTTTCTGCCTTTATTCATATCCTACCCAATGAATAATCAGCTTGCTGTAGGTGGTGTATGATGTAATCAAACTGTTACATGTAAAATAGGGATAAAATATAAAGTGCAATTGTAAAATAATAAATCATGCAATAAAAATTTAAAAAAAAATACAGAATACAACCACAAAACCCAAATGCAGCTAAGAAGGGAAAGCCAGAAGGAAGAGAAAAGTCTTCACCCTTGTCAGTAGGCTAACCGGGTGGAGTTTTTAATCCCACTGGGAGGGAGTTTCATAATAAAGGTGCCACCATGGAGAAGACTTTGCTCTTTGTGTTGGTCATTCTGGCACCAGAGGTGTCATGTGCAGGAGGACACATGCCATCCACCAGGGGATTTCTAGTCCTGAGTCATATAGGATTTTACCCACACCCTGAATTGAACTTGGAAACACATACATAATTAAAATGTCTTGTTAAGATACACCTAGAAACCTTGGTGTATCAGCAATTAACATTATAGTCAAAGTCTTTCACTATGTGAAGGTTATGTGCTTTGCATGCAGAGGAATTGACATGGGGCTCAAGAGAGTCTCCTCTTTCCCTTTTATTACCAACTTTGCTTGTAGATAATCTGTGCTAAGTTGCTTTCTGGTACTTTCTCAACTATTATGCGCAACCGTCTTTTTATTGTGGGCCTCTTTTGTTAAATTTTACTAAATTAAAATGTTTGCTTTAAAAAAATTTCCCCTCTTTTCATGCATGGTCCCCACCTTCCATTTCAAAACACCCTCTTATGAAATCATATAAGTGCTATACACATTCAACCAAACATTAACATTCTGGCTTGACATCCCCACAGGAAATATATTCAGACTGAAAGTTAAAGCTATAATTAAACTTCTTCAAAAACTTTATCCGAGGAGATTACATGTTTTATCCCTAATTACTGTGTGTGTCAGCCCATTCTTTCCCAGATGTGCATTCCACATAATTTTTTTGTGACTCATAATATCCTGAAAGATTGATAGAACAACTGAAATTACCTTTAATTTAATAAAAACAGAGAGATTTAAAAACAAGGTTGAAGTCTGTTCTTGGAACTCTTGTTACCCGAGACTCTTAGGATGTGTTCTTTCACATAGAACTGATATAAGATATTTATATCATGTGTATTTTGAAAGTGTGTAGCAGTTAATTGATTAAAGATGGTGGATGGTTCTGAGTGGTTGTTCTGCAAAACTCTGAAGTAATCACCTGGCTTTACTGTAATGGGCAAGACTAGGGGAAAGTAGTCTTTTAAAATTCAAAATCATGGCAATTTTGCTTCCGATTCACAGTCTTAAGGCAACATTACAAAAAAAGTTTAGTTTCCTTTTGGGTTTGTTTTCTGGTCTAGATGTTATTTTCTGCGCATGATAGATGTCTCCCAGTTTGTGACTGTATCACTTAATTTTTCAGGCATGTATATACATTGGCTGTGAACCAGAGCCATGTGCACATCACTTTTGTGCCTATAGCATTATAGCAGCTACCCATTGAGTTTCTAAGGGTGCAGTCCTAACCAACTTTCCAGCACTGACTTAGCAGCAATGCAACCCCAAGGTAAGGTAACAAATATGCCCTTACCTTGAGGAGGCCCCCTTGACTGCCTCTCCACTGCAGGTTGCAGTGCATGCCACATTGGCACAGCTATGTCAGTGCTGAAAAGTTGGTTAGGATTGCACCCTAAGTTGCCTTCCAGACTTCCCTAAATTTAGAGGTTTGGTTTGAGAGCTTCAGAAAATTAAACAAATTTTTTAAATCACATGGTTTGCGTCTTTTGAGAAGCTGAGAAGGTAGCTGTATAGAAAGACCATACCTTTTATTCTGATGCATTTTGAGAATAACTCCAAAATAGGGATAAACTTTTGTAAAGAAGCTGGATTGTGCTCATATCTGTCTGACAGTCGTTTCAAAGATGATGACTGCAGTACTCTGAAAGGCTAGGGAAATGGATTTGACAACCTCTAGGAATTTTTTCCATCACTATACCTCAGGGCTTCATGGTTTTTCACCCCTAATATGCAACCATAGTGATCTATAATTTTGGGGCAGAAATTTATGTATCCCCATGTATATCCCTACATGCACAAGCTCCACCCTTAAGCCCTCCCTTGACTCAGATTTTGGTGTCCCTTAAACTTTTATACTGCAGTAGCACCATAAGAGGTGCTATTCCCTGGATTCATCCTACATTGTTACTGTTATGTTTAATGGCAGTAGTACATAGACATGATTAATCATGTGGGTTTTTCTCAAGGAATCAGTGATTGGGCACCTTTTAAATGTAATGCTGTTGTAGGATGAACCCACTGAAAAGCACCTCCCATGGTGCTAAGGGTAATGTTTTAAAGGGCTTCTTTTGTTAATCTGAAGATGTTGAAAAGATGAAAATTATTTACCCCCCCTTTTCCCTCAACCAAATCAACTGCAGTTGTTGTGTCTATCTGGAGTGATTCACACAGAGAGATAATGTTATATATTGTGACTACCATGCATGCTACCATCAGCATGGTAAAGATGTCCTTTTTTCTAGTTGGGGGGGGGTCATTTTTACTAAAATACCTCAACATGAAAGTGACACAGTGAAGTAATTGTGTGATAGATTTCCCTTGTCACCAAATAAGGTATGAATTATCCCTCAGTTGATGGTATGGAAAAGGCAGCTTGATAATCCACCTATTTGTCATATGTATTTTGTTTCTTTGTGAGTATTAAATTATGCATAGAACTCCGCAGTTGTGTTTGGTTTCTTCTGGTTTTTTTTTTTTTTTACTTTTGTTGTTCAAGAAGCTGGTGGCAGAGTGGCATGTTACAAAGACAACCAGTCCTTCATTTATCTCGTAACAATAATGGAGAGGCTGGGGGAACATTTGCAAGGGAAAAATTTGAAAGGAAAAACTCTTTTCCTTTCAAATGAATGTCCCCCCACCCTGAAACTGTAAGTAATTTGGAACTTGCTTCTCCATGTTGAAAAATAATAGTGGAAGGGAGAATATAGGCTGTAGGATTAAGTAACTTTCCATTTTACCAGTGAATTCCTGCCCCCCCCCCCGCAAGTGCGTTCACATTGTCGTGGTTTGGGTTATCTTTTTATGGTCTGACCAGCCTCACATGATTACAAATGTGTATACTTCTGATGTGTGAATGTCCTGGCCCCTCCCCTTGCTTCTTGTGTACTTTTCTTAATAGTACAGAAGAGGCAGTTTGGAGGAATCACTCCTGCATGTGATTGACAGAAGTAACCGGGATGCAGGGGCAGGGGCCAGGGCACAAACACATCAGAAGGATAAATGGTCATAATATCTTGGGTCTGGTTGGATGAAGAAAGTGTTGTCCAATCCAACCCATTCTGTTGGTGTTTTTGGAAGCTGCATGCTTGAGATATTGTCCTTCTGAGTGGCATTTTAGCATCACAGCAATCCTGTAAACGTAGGGTTAGTCAAGAGATAATGACTTGCTCATGACCATCCAGGAAGTTGCTTTGCAATGCCATGCAAACATTTCAAATTCTGACATGATTTTTTTTAAAAAAATATTCTTTACCAAAGAATGTATAACTCATTCATGTAATGATTACCAACATTATTTTAAAACCATAGCGCTACCTGAACATACAGCTCTGATGAGAGAAAATGAATAAGTCTGAGAAATGTGCGTGCATTCGTACTGGAATAGCCAAGAACAAACAGAGATGCATGAAAGAGTGGTGATGTAGAAGTGTTTGGTGCTGCGCTTTGGGTTTATATGTAGAGTGTGTGTGTACACGCGCATTTACACACACATATTTTCAGTTTATAGTGCTAGGTGCTCCTTGTTGGTATTTTGAACTTTGAACACTGACATCTATGCTGTATTATGTAAATATCTTGGCACTACGGGACCACACCAGAGAAATCTGCCTTGCATTTTCTAAATGCAAAATGAGTCTGTTACCCACAGATAGGCATAAACACTGTATTTAGACAGATGAGAAATATCGTTTTTAACTCCCCTGGGAATTTATTGTAGCTCCTTTGATGTGACTTAATTAGCCCACTCAAAATAAGCAGTGACTAACAGTCTAACAACTACTAATAGAAGGAAGTTCATAACATGTTTAGATTCTTAATCAGAATTTTAGCTTTTTTATTGCTTTGTGGAAATGTTTTTTTTTAATGCTTTGAGATGATGATCAGAAAGTGTTTCAATTTCTTTCCTTCTAGTAAGTATACATCTGAACGGTTACAGCTTTAGTCTGACACCCTTCTTTGGGGAAAGGGATTAGGATGTTGGGAGAACTTATTATCTGGTCAGGCGAGGAGGATTTCCCACATTGATCTGTGTCCCAGAAACCCAGATGATAGCCTTTGAACATTATTTGTAGTACCAAATCTTTAACCCCAGAAACCCACAGCTGAAAATGGGACAAAAAGTACATAATGGTGTCAACTCTGTTCAATACATTTCTTGTCCAGTAACCTCACTATTCTGCTATCTTCCTGTGGCTGCTGATAATTGTCAGTACTATCAATGCAGATTGTTGCATCTCACTAATTTAAGTGCTTCCCTAATGCCCTCCCATACTGGCATGTTCCACTGTATAATTTTTCCAACCTCCACGTCAATGTACTGTGGTTCCTAGGGGTCACTGAGCATGCTTAGTCTGCACCAGGATTTTTTTTTACCTTTTAACCTACAAATTTATCTTATTTGCATATCTAGGGAGTCTCCTGAGTATAGAAAGCACTACTTTGTCTGTGAGGTAGTTCAAATCAGGTATAAGTATCATGTATAGGCACTCAACTATCTCAGCTTGCTGTTAGTACATAGATGTGGAAGTACAGTATGTGTATTGGACAGCTTTTTGTGATTTTTACTGATACCATGGTGGAGAACATCTATAGTGCATTATTTGTAAGGTAGCAACAGACTTGAACAAGAGAATCTAGCACTTCAAAGGCGGAAGTATTTTAGCCTTGCTACTTGATAGCAGTCTTGTGACCATGGCAGGAAGGGAAACTACTGCATTGGCTCCAGCAGGCTCAAAGGACTTAGGGAGCCTGTAGGGGCCCTGTTGTCCTATGTAGAACTTCTTTCCTAGATTTGACTCCTATTTTGAGCAGCTTGTTGGTCTGAGTAATTACAAATTTCCATACCATGATTCATCTTTTCTCAATTGTCTGATCCAGTATCCGATGGGCAGATTGTCCTTAATCATGTTTTCTGCATCTAACCCTTTTGATCTTCATCTGTGTGCTCCAGAACCTGAGCCCCCATTTCAATCCTGTTATTTATCTTGGATTCCCACCAGGCTTTGGTGATCTCATGCAAGGCCATTCTTCTTTTTTGAAATACAAGGTATAGCATAGTCAGGATTCAATATCTAGTATGAATTTTATTATTTGCATTAAGGTTGGAACTTAATACAAAGTGTTTTCATTAAAAAAAAATCAAGGTGGCTTACAAAAAGTATAATTAATTGCAACAAAAAAACAGCAGTAAGTCTATATTGAAATTGGAGACAGGGATAGCAGATAAAGGATAGTCTAAAATTCAATATGAAATGACCAGCACCAGGAGAAAAAACAAGAGCCCTGTATTGCAGTGTTTCTCAACATTTGTCCCCCACTGTATTACTTTGCATGGTCCACTTATTGGAAATACCACCAGAAGTAACTGGCGATAATGTCATTGCCAGTTACTTCCAGATTGGCAGGCCAGATGCAACATGTCAAGAGGCTCAGGATGGATGCAAGGGGTTTTTTGAGCATGCAGAAAGCACACACTGGAGCTCTGCCTGCTGAGCCTAGCCTCCTACTGTTGCTCGTCACATTGCGTTGCTGGTCTCGCTGTCAGGTGGGTGGGGGTCTGGGGTTCCCGTGAATACTACTGGAAATCATCTCAGGTATCACTGGTGGTGCAAGTACCGCTGGTTGAGAAACACTGCTGTATAACAAAAGCCTATTTGATGGGGGAAGGACAATGTAGCAGGGACACTGTGTGCCCCTCCCTTGGGTAGAGAGTTGTACAGCTGAAGAATGGTTACCAAAAGGCCTCCTCCTCTGCCCCTACCTTATGCACTTCAGAAGTTGGTGAAACATGGAAAAAAGCTTTTGTACAAGATTTTAATAGGTGGCAAGCTCATACATAAGGGCCATCCTTTATATGCTCTGGTCCTAAGCAGTAAAGAACATTAAAATTCAGAACCAGCACTTTGAATTGGACCCGGGATGAATTAGCAACCATGAAGTTGTTTCAACAGGAAATTCCACACTCTGATAACCTATTCCTGTCAATCTGGTCACAGCACAGAAGTCTATGGAGAATTTTGAAAGACAGCTCAGTGTTCGAATACATTACTACAGAGAAGTATGAAAGCATGTTAATTTATCAGAACTAAATAGTTTTTTTGGGCTAGGGCTTTCTGTGGTTGCCCAGATCCACATTACAAATATTAGGTATTTCTTACCCTTACTATCTATTCCTGATCAATGACCTTTCCTTCTTTCACCTCTTATTTTCCTCTTTAATTCTAGTGTTTGAGCTTTCAAATACAAGTGTGCGCCCCTTAGTGACATTCCGGCTAATGCCAGGATCGCATAACCAACGACCACATGTGGTCACGTGGTTGTCAGGAGCACACCCCAACCCTCCAATAGTCAGGGGAGCTCTGCTCCCCTCCTCTCCCTTCTGGAGGGTTGTCTGTACCTCCCAGAGGCAGCACAAGTCTGAGTGCTGCCTCTGCAAAGTCTCTGACTGAGGGAAATCGCATCTCTCATGCGATTTCCGGCTTCCTCCATGAAACCCGAAGTTGTGCAGGAGATGCAATTTCCCTCAGTCTGAGTTCATTAGAGGCAGTGAGCAGACGCCTGCTACCTCTGGGAAGCTCAGATAACCCTCTGGAGGGGAGGGGAGCAGAGCATCCCATTCCCTGCAGAGGGTCTGGATTGTGTCAAGCACTGCTTGATGACAGGGATCGCGCTCCCAATCCCTGTTGTTAAGCAGTGCATGACTGTATCTAGAAAACATGATGAATATAAGAATTTTTTTTATTCTTCCAAAGAAAGTATTCAGGACTACTTTGCACATTACATTTTTAGGTGAGTGTGTCTTGTTTTAAGCATACTTTTGGTCTGCTTATTTCAAGTAAATAGCGTAAGCGACTTGGCCCTCCTTTCCACTTGCTCTGTTTATGTCCCGGAGTGAGCCTGTAATGGGGGAATGAAGCTGCTGTTCCCTCAGTTCCCAGCTGTCTCGCATGCTATGCTTTTAGTACTTAAGTAGACAGTATGTATTTGTTGCTGTAAGGGAGTTTCAACTACATACACATTGACTTTAGAATATAACTCTTGCGTTTGCATAAGATGCAGGGCAACTGTATCCAAACAAAATGTAAAATGTGAATATGAGAAGTGTGTGCAATTCAGGTACACTCATCACGGAGCTGTGGTTGGCTATCAGGCCTTGGCTAAACTCTGTGGTGTGGCAGAGGTTCTGATTCTTTTGTAGGCGGATGAGGGTCAGAGAGTACTAGTAATATAGGACCTGGTTATGATAAGCTAGGGGCAAGTACTGGATCAGGTAGCAAATGTAATAGACATTTGCAGTGTTTCTCACACTGTGGGTCAGATCTCACTAGGTGGGTCGCAAGCCAATTTTGGGGGAAGTCCCCATTCATTTCAATGTGAATTTTATTTTTAATATATTAGACTTGATGCTTCCATGGTGTGTGGTTGCGTTTGGGAAATGTTCCAGATCCGTTCTTTTAACAGGCTACTTACTATGTGTATGCTTTTAACAATGATAGTCAGTGGAGCTTACTTGAGAGTAAGTGTGAATAGTATTGAAGCCTTTGGAATATTTGAGGAATTTTAAACAGATGAGCAACTACTTTGGAGAATTAGAAGGGTTCTTTTTATTTTAAACTTGTAAACTTTTAATTTACTTGATTGATTTAATTTTGTCCTATGGGGTTGTTAAAAATGTTCCTGCTTGATGATGTTACTCCTGGGGTATGACATCACTTCCATGTTAATGACACCACTTCCAGTGGGTCCCACTAGAATGACAGATTGTCATTCTAAAAAGTGGGTCCCATTGCTAAAACGTTTGAGAACCACTGTGGGATGAGCTAGTGGTCAGATCAAGTAGATAAGGGTCAAAATGGCTAGAGGCAAGGAGGCTAGCTGATATCAGATCACACAAGGCAAGGATATCTGTGTTGCTGCTTGCTAGGGCATGTTGCTCAGATTGAGGAGTTGGTGTTGGCCTGGGCCACCCCAGTTGGTTTATGGGGTCAGTTGTCTTCAGACTGTATGGTCAACTGATACCATTGAAGTAAGTAGTTCAAGCTTAGAGGACATCCTTGATCCAGAGTGTCTAAGCTGCCTGGCTTGCTGAGGGACCAGAGCCATTGGTAGCACAGGCGTTCATAGTGATCTGTCTGATACCAAGTCAGATCCTTCATCAATCTAAATCAGTATTATTGTCACAGACCTGCTGTGGCTTTCTAGAGTTTCACACATAATTTTTCTGTACTCTGCTTGGTGATGCGATGGATTGAATCTGGGGCCTTCTGCATGCAAAACATTTGCTCTGCCAATGAGCCATGGCCTTTCAGAATTAAGGTGCCAGAATCCCTAGTTGAGACCATCCTGATGCATTACATATTGTTGAATATATATTCCCTCCTTAATGGAAAAGGAAAGCAGGTGATTTACAATCATTTTAAAATACAGGTTGGGAATCTTCCCTGGAATTCTGAAATACAGAGTATTCCGAAGTACAGAATTTTTTGAGTGCCTACATTACTTTTTTTTTTTTACTTTTTTGCCTAAAGAATTAAAAACACAAACTGTGTTCCATGCACAAACCTTCTTTCATGCTCAAAATTATAAAAAAAATTGTATAAAATCACCTTCAGGTTATGTGTATAAGGGGTATATGAAACAAATGAATTTTGTGTTTAGATTTGGGCCCATCTCCAAGGTCTCTCATTATGTATATGCAAGTATTCCAAAATATGGAAAAATCCAATATCCAAAATGCTTCTGATCCCAAGCACTTCAGATAGGGGATGCCCAACCCGTAATACTCGGTGGCAATCCTGAATTTCCTTCTTTGTAATGTGTAAAATAGCCTTCAGGATTCCTTTTCTGTGTGTTTTTGCTTAAATGGTTGTTCTTTATTGAACTTTCCATGAAAAAGTTCTAGAACTGAAACGTACCCAGAATCTTCAACCAAACTAATCATTCTTTTGGACTTTGGTGCTGTTGAGACTTGGATACCAAAGATTATTTCTTTGCCTCTTCTAGCGTGTGTTCGCGCACATGCAATGAGAAGACTTGAACTCCAGGTTGGTAATCTCATGTTATAGAAAGAGACATCTTATTTTTGTTCCATAAATGCCCTAGGCCGGATAAAAAACAGGTCTTGCTGTCCCTGTCTCTGCCCACCCATTTTATCCTTTTGTAAGTGACAGAATAAGAAGAGGCGGACAAGAAGGCTGTCAAAGCTACATGCTGTACTGAGGTCCAGTCTTTGTGCACTTGTAAGAGTGTGAATAATAGACATCGCCTTTTCGTATAACCAATTTAATATTTTGTGACTACAGTGTAGAGCTTTACTGTGTCTGAAAATAATTTGTTTTTCCTTATGGACTTGCTGAGAAGGGATTTTTCATAGAGTGTGTCTTCAGCTTCTATCCCAATCCTAAATGCAGTATGGAGAAATTAATCTTATTGATTTATTACCAAATAAGAATATTTGGCTTTGTAGCCTGGAAGAACATTGATGTATGGTAAAGCTCTTCAGAAAACCAAACATTCAGCTGTTGTTTTGCCTTGGTACATGCAAATTAGGTCCAAGAAGATTTTATGTGTGTGTAAAGCAAAAGATTCAAATAATAGAACTTATCACCAAAGAACATGGTGCACACATTCTTCTGCATGGAAGTTTGCCTTATATACGGCCTCCTATTTATTTATTTATTTATTTATTTATTTATTTATTGGGCTTCTCCCTTCCTCAAATATGCTGCCTGAGAACACTGCTTTTCGTTTTCCGGAAGCACAGTTTAAGACCGTGGGGAAGCCACAGACAGCTTCTCCTGTTGGTCCTGGAGTCGTGCGAGGCTCTGTGTCGGTCCAGGAGAGTGGGGGGTGGGTGGGTGGGTGGCTTCACATGGTGGGGGTGGCGGCTTCATGGAGCTTTTCCCCAGGGTGCCGCAAGGGGCGGTCTGCCACTGCACAGAATGAAAGAGAGGTTAAAAACACATTTATAATTGCAGTAAAACTCCTAAAGGGCTGGATAATCTTGGGAGACAAGGAGCTTATGGAGAAGCTAAACAGAAAAAGATAGGCTTTAAAAAAAAGATTTGAAGATAGAAATTGAGAAGGCATTGTGGAGGCGAACTGGATGGGAGTACCTATTGTAAGAAAGTCTTTCTGCCCTTCGTACACTTGTGAAATAAAACAATGAGCACAAAATAGAAATGTAATGTGCTCAGCACAATTGTCTATTAAACATTAGGGGATATATAATTCAATAAATCATTTCTGTCTCAGAATGGAGATATTTGTTCTATATGGTGAACTTCCATTTTGACGCTACTATCATCGGTGCCCATGTTTCCATTCATTTCAGTGGTTTCATGATTGTGAGCCACTGTGTTTGCAACTTATTCCTTGTAATTTACTGGGAATATCCATCACACCTACATCTTCACGTAACCATCGGGTATGAGGATCAGGTCCATTGCTTGAACGATTCCTTTTCTTAATGTATGTTTTCTGCTCTTTTTCTTCTTTCCTAACTACAACAATTTGAAAAGGTGCTAGGAAAGAAAAGCAAAATAAATTCCCTCCCCCCTTATAAAGGTATGAAAATGAAAGATAGTGAAGGCATTGTGTGTTTGCAAGCCAAAGAATGGGGAAAAACGTAAGACGAGAAATTACTGATAAGTCGAAAATCCATTACAAAGAAAATGTCTGTACATTTTAATATTGTTGGGTCAGATAGTAGAGACTAGAAGTACAGCGCTAAATGTTTGTACAATGCTCAAGCACTACATATAAAGAAAGTGAACATAGAACTATCTAACCTCCTGTGATAATTTTGATTTATATGCTCATGAAGAGTTGGGAATCTAGTTTATGAATGCCTTCCTGTGTCTATGTTCTGAAAATGCGAAAGGTAAACATTCATTTGTTTAGAACGAAGAAGCTCACTAGAAACTTTCCTCTTCACAATAAACTAAACTTTAAAGCCAATCCTGTGCATGTTTACTTGGAAAGTAAGCTTCATTGATTCAACTTCTTAGTGAACTTAATTCCAAATGAGTGTGCCTAAGACATGGGCACTGATCACTATAGTGCCTGCTCAGAGAAGCTACAGGTATAGGCTATTTTGTAACCTATACCTGTAAAGATAAATGTTGCAGGGGGTTGGATGAACGGCCAAAAGCGAGCGCTCGAGGTACATGAAAGGGTGGGTAGCACGCATGCATGCAGTGATTATGGCATGGCTTAAGTCATTCAAATGTGAAGTACCAGGTCTCCAAAATGTAAACCTTTTCATAGATGTAGGTCATTTCTTCCTTATTAGTTACCTATTCTATTAAGCACTTTACCATTAAATTCTTGGGGGTGGGGCACATCAACCATAAGTAGTACTTTGCTGAAAGAGACTGCTACCCTTCAGTTTGGTAATTTAATGATGGTGAGTTTCCTTAGTAAACCAAATTTAGAGTACTAGAATGCTTATCTTATATCCAAACCTTGAACATAAAAGGCATTTTATACTCACAATTGTTCATTTAATGAGCAATTGCCGAGTCCAGGCCGGTTAAGGGATTGAGCTATATGCACCATTATTGCGAGAAGTATTCCGAAATACCAGAAATAGGACGTAAGCTCTGATCAGGAAGACTGTGAGCACAATTACCTTCTTTTCAAATCCTTCTGTGACACTGCGGGAGGAAAAAGGACTTTGAAACTTGAAAGGATAGAGCTTGCTTTCAACCTCAAAAGCTAGGAGGAAAGGGCTCTGAAATTTGCTCAGTATTCCCAATTCACCATTAGCCTGTTTCTTCCTTTAGCCTCAAGGCATTCTCTGCTTTTTGAAAAGATGTTAAGAAATTCAGTCACAATAGAGAGCCTAGTTTTGAACATGTTTCGCTTGGTCCATTGAGGTCTGGTCTTCAGCCTTTGTGTGGGGTGAATTGAGCTGAGCAGCTAGCTGGTTGGGGAGAGGTGAATGAGCAGTCTCTATGCAAGTCACCAATTCTGGCAAAAGAAAAGATTACCCTTTCTTTAAAAGAAGAAGAAGAAATTTACAATATGCATTCCTGTACAAGCCTGCCGGTGGCAATCTGCGGAGCAGAGCTTGCGCTTAAGTCAATACCGAGCACTTTGGTTTATAGCAACTCTTGTTAAGTTTGCCTTGTAATTGAAGATGCTGTTGACCTTGCTTGAAGACCGTTTGTAAAACCTTTTATTTAGCATAAACTGAAATAATAAACCCTCCTTCTCTTAGGGCCGATTGTGATAGGGTGACATTAGTTTGATTTAATGATTAGCCGCCTGACCCCTCAGCTTGAGAGAGCGGCTTGAATAGGGAGAGTTCACTACCAAGCGCACAGGAAGAATACTAATGAGCTTGTTAAATTTAGCATGGCACCAACCAATTTTAATTCCTCTAATGGGAGAAGCGCTGCCTCTGAGAGAGAGGGAGGGAGGCAGAGTGAGAGAGAGCAAGGGAGGAAAGGGGGGGAGAACAAGAGAGAGAAAGTGAGTCTCTCAGAGAGGAATGCCCACATACCAGTAGCTAGAGAATTTCAGACAAGCCGAAAGGTTCCAGAGAACAAGCCAAGGTCTTTTGGATTGAGTTGTAAGTACCTTGTCTGTTTCTTTTTTAAATAAACACTGGTAACATACCCTCCTTAATTGCTTATGATACAGTTATGTTAATGGAGCTATGGTTATGAACTTTAAGGCTTAGTTGGTTGACTTTTTCTAAGCATTTGAACTTTGGTGTTCAGGGCTTGAATGGTGTTTGGGGCTTCTCCCTAGACTTCCAACAGCTTGAAATACATTTCTGAACTTTTAAAATCAGCAACTTTTGGAAATTAGGAAGTCTCAATCTTTTAAAGTGAATTCTTCAGGACTTGCAAAGAGGGAGAAAAGTTTACTAGAGAGACAAAGTTGAGCACATGAACATGGCAGTTTTGTACATTCTTCTTCCCTTATAATGGAGGTAAACAAACTTCAGAGTGATAAATATGAGTTTGGGCAGACAAAGTGTTCTGGTGATGGGCATCTCTGCTTGTCAAATGGTCTGATTCTTGGTTGTCTCAATTACATGAATAATTCATCTCCTGTATTACTTGGGATAATGTGGAGTTCAGGCTGTGTAGTTGCTTCCATCTTGGGTTTTTAGTAAGTTATCTCTTCAACAGTAGTTAAGTTTTGTAAAATGAGACATGCTAATGCTCACACCTGCTAGATTATCTAACATACAAGCCCTAACCTGGCTTTTTGAAATGTTCTCTGTATGTGATCAGAAGCATTCTCCTCTGCAACTAGTTTGCCAATTATATTTTTAAAAGTCTCCATCAATGTGGAAGTTATGATTCTTGATATTAGAAATGTGCCATAATTGAACTATGGCTAAACTTACACCTACAAACAAGAAACAAAATACATGAAATGACAAAAGTTAGTATCCATGTGTCTTTCTATCCTCTTTTTCTTCCACTAGATTCAAGTAAAGCTAAAGAATTGTGAGGTTAACTAGTATGAAATGAACATAAATGAACCTGGCCTATTGACTTTCAGGTGGTATTTTGCCTTCTACAACTGTTTTTTGTTGCCAGGGGCAAGAGGGTTTCAAAATAGTCTCTTTGATGGTAGAGAAGGCGACAGCTTAAGCCCAGGCAAGCAGTAACAGTTTGTTTCACATTTTTGGCTGCAAGACTCAATTGGCAGATGTTGCTGGAGAAGTGGCTTGTTTGCTTACATTTTTGCTATAGACCTCCACTTGTTGCCATGGTGGACTGTCTGTTTCTGTCAATAATTTGGCCTGGCGCAGCTTGTCTGCACTGACTCTTAAATTTTATTGAACAATTCAGCTGAAACAGAACAAGATTAGACAGCTTTCACCTTTTGGCTCACTGAAGTGGTTTTACTGTGGTTATAAGAGCTGGGGAATTATTGCAAGAAAAGTTTTTCCTTTCAGTGTATAGAGAGCGATTTCAAACCACTTGGCTATTTGTATTCTGAAGTGCGTATACTGTCAAGTTTTTCATCTGCCTCCTTTGAAAGAAACTCTGTGTTGCAGGGCATGAAGTAAACTCTTAACAAATGGTTTGTCCATTGGAATTCCTCATTATTTCAAAAATGCCACAGCACACAAAAGAGAGGGAAGTTTTGTCTGATAGCCGCCTGTACTTCTCCAATAAGTGGTATTACTTTCATCAAAAGGAAGTACATTATTTGAGAGAAGGTTCCTCCTTCCTTCTTGTAGTCTCTCCATATCTTTCTTAAAGCCAAAGATACCCTTCTTGTGTTTTTTTTAAACATAATAGAGATTTAAGTTTTTACACAGAGAACACATCAATAAAAATCTTCTTGAAGTAATTAGAGTCTAGCTCAGCACTTTGTGTATGTTTGGGGGAGTTGGGGAGATCAAAAAAGATGAACACTTGAGATACTTGTCATTAACTACTTCAGTGGCATATTTGATGTACAGTATAGTAAACTTGCATTCCAATCCTAAACAGACTAATTTGGAAGCATATCCTATTGCTAGAATTTACTTCTGAGTTGGGATCACAGCTTTACAGGTAGGATAAAATTGGTGCCATGTTATGAACCAATAAATTACATTGCTAAGCAAACCAAGCAAAAATATCTATTATATAAAGAGTTTAACATTTCTAATACTGACAAATTAAACACACATTTTCTGTATCTTAATACAGTGTACGGGCCTAATCTTGCCTTATTAAAGTGTCAGGAAGCATTCTGAAAACAAAGAGAGCTTTCTCTTCTATAACAAAACAAACTGCATTTCATCTGTGAGTTTGTGGTATATCAGGAAGATGTGGGCAATCACAAGTCCAAAGGAGTGTACAAGCATGTTTGTTGGCTGCATTCATACATTACATTTCTAGTACAACTTAGATGTGTGTCTTTTGTGAGGAGTGTAGAAATCCTGAGTTTGACAGAAAAATTCAGAAACATTTGATAAAACCAGCAAAAGACCTTTATGACAACTTTTGCAGAAGATGTTTTCATAGGTCAGGGCAGTGTTATTTGGAAATGAAGGATGATTGACCACCTGCATTAATGACATTCCATATAAGTTTATATGAGATGAAGAATGAAAGGCAGGGGAGTAGAATTGCACTGTGAGAGACTGTTTACTTACCTTGAATGGTTGTGAGTGAGGGAAGTTATGCCACATTCACATATTTCTCCATTTTAAATGTATGTATATTCCAAATATCCTGTTTCCTAAATGAACTTGAGCTGCTCTCCCCTCCTCTCAGTATTCCAGTTCCATACCATTTTTGCTGTGATTTGTTTGGGTAGAACTGACATACTTATTTGGTACTCTAGCACCATAGATTTCACTGATTCATTGTAGAAGTGGTTGTGGGGTATGTGAAGACAGACTGGTATTAAGCCTGAGAAAATGGACTGGATATTTAAAACAAAGTTTTATCATACAAGCCAACAAAGGAAGCATCTCCCTTGCAAGTCTTGTTGTTTTTTCCTCTGAGTTTCATGGCCTTAATTTTCTTGGATGAGTGAAAATTTTCAAGATATTTTGAATTTTTACATACTATTAAATGTCTTATATTAAGCCATTTCTACCCCAAGATGCATATACACAACAGAGACCAAATGTGTACACCTATGGACCAGGCAAAAATGGGTGAAAGAATCACACACAAATATTTTATAGAAAAACTTCACTTCTGACTAAAACAACTTTTTTAACATTGTAAAAATATATAATGATCCTAGTCTATTTATACAAAGCTAACCAGCCATATTCCAGTGACATATATAAACTTTTAAAAATCTAGACAAGTGCTCTCTTCCTTCTGTCACACATCCTTTCCTTTCCTGAAAGGCAGCCCTAGCAGAATGTAGAATGATTTGGGTGTAGAGATTAGAGTTTAGTGTTTAAAATGTTGTATAGTTCTGTGTACTTGTTGACTGAGACAAATTATGTTTGTCATTATATGTGTGACCACATCTGTATAACATTTTAGGCCTGGCTATTGTATTTCTGCACACCCATGGTAAAGTAGGTGACCTCACATAGGCTCAGTGTGACTGCAACAGGCTCCAAGTATATTGGGGCAGGGGCTTTTCATTTCTTAATTCTGAATAATTATCTCCCTTTAAGGACAAGGAGCTGTTCTTTTTTTCCCCCAACATTGCATGTATGTGGAAATAAATAAGCCTGCTGGCCAGTACAAAGTACTAGTGGGTGGTTAGGCTTGATTTAGCTTCTGTTTGCAGTGTTCATCTCCTGCGATTTGCAACAAATTGTTTTTTTCCTCCTGGTCGAGCAGCCCAAACTTCTAAGCTTCCTTGTCCTAGAGAAAAGAAAATAGCAAGGCTGTGTTTATTCTTGTCTGTTTAATGGCTCCACTGGTAAATGCATCACTGAATGGGATAGTTATGACCTACTGCACAACTGTCACTTGCACTGAATGGGTCAGGTTCTCCCTCCCTTCAAGTTGTATCCAGAGATATCTTTCATAAAACCACACATGTACTTGCTGCTCCAAACTTGCATTTCAGTGTATGTTATGCTAAATGGCGAAGAAAACTTCTTAAAAACTTTGATCATTTGATACAGATGAGCTAAAAGTTTCTCTTTTCCCCCTCCCAAACCCCTTCTTTTTTTTCTTCCCTAGAGGATGAAAGTCCTGGACAGACCTATCACAGAGATAGAAGAAACGCAATCGCAATGCAGCCGCAGGGCGGGCAAGGCCTCAGTAAAATCAGTGAAGAGCCTTCAACATCTAGCGAGGAAAGGGCCTCATTAATTAAGAAGGAGATCCATGGATCTATATCGCATCTTCCTGAACCTTCCCTACCTTACCGTGGGACAGTCTTTGCCATGGACCCCAGGAATGGTTACATGGATCCTTCTTACCGTAAGTATTTAAGTATTTAATGCAAGTTGGAGGTAAAATTAGGATGGCCTGCCAGCTGTCATCTTCTGTTACATTTTTGCATTGTTTTGAAAAGGATCCTGTTTATAATGTGACTTTTGAATCTTCCTCTGTTGATTTAGAAACAGGTGTGGGTGGGAAGAAGCTTGCTATTATACTATGCCATTATAATTAACAAAAGGACACAGCCACCAGGTATTTCTGTTTAATGAGGCCCATTGAAATAAATGGGAATTTTGCCACATTGTGCTGTAGTGTAACTCCCATCGATTCTCATGCAGCTCAAACAAGAGGCATTCCCCTGTCACTGCAAAGAAAGCATATGTTAACTGTTGCTTATTATTATTATTATTATTATTATTATTATTATTATTATTATTATTATTAACAGTATTTATATACCGCTTTTCAACTAAAAGTTCAAAGCGGTTTACAGAGAAAAATCAAATGACTAAATGGCTCCCTGTCCCAAAAGGACTCACAATCTAAAAAGATGCAAAATAATACCAGCAGACAGCCACTAGAACAGACACTGCTGGGCTGAGGTGGGCCAGTTACTCTCCCCCTGCTAAAAAAAGAGGAGCAGCCACTTGAAAAAGTGCCTCTTACCCAATTAGCAGGGGTTAATTCTATTTGTTATAGATTTAATAGCATGCTGGAGGGGAGGGTGAGAAATGTTATCAAAAGGAACAAGGTTGATGCATTCTTTTAGAAAACTAGAAAAGTGTTATTTGCATGTTATTTTTAACGATACTAAAAGCTAAAATGCACATATACTGGCACAATCATCAACTTTGTACAAGCCATAGTATATGGTTAGAGGACATAAATTTCAAACTTTGGAATTCCAGATCAGACATTAATAAAGAGTGAGAAATTAAGTGACGCTTGGACACAGATGTGCAGACAGATTTCTCCACAGGCAAAGAATATGAGGGAGTTGAAAGCAATTTTTTTTTCATCTGTTTTTAGTTTAAAAAAGGGTGGGGGAGAAAAATCATTTAGTTGTGTAGTAATGAAGCACATTTTGAGGTGTCAAAGTCTGTGCCTTTTGATTATAGATTTATCCTCTAGTCAGGGTCTGTGCTTGCCATTTAACCTTTTAGTCCTTCATACCAGATGATAAACTTAAGACCATGAAGAGAGGCCAGTCTGGGTCTTGTGTCTCACCCCTTTTTTTCCTTTCTTTTTTCCACTTCGTTCAGAAATGTTAGTATTTTGAGGCAAAAGGTCGTTAGCCAGATGACTGATTAGTGAGGACAGCTGATTAGTACATGTTTTTTGGTAAAGAGAGTGCCAGGGATAAAAGCTAATTTTATCCCTTCATTAGTTGGGTTAGCAGCAAAGGAGAATGTTCACTCATCAGGGTGCAGATCAAAGTGTGTCTTACATACAAATGTTAAGTCTTACCCGAACTTCCTTTCTTTAAAACAGAATTTCATTGTGGCTGTTGCAAAGATGAAGACTGAGTAAGAAGGGCTTTAGTTTATATTGGCATTCAAGGGAGAAATTTAGAAGCTGCAAAGGATTTTACATTGTTTACTCTGGCCCTGATCCACAGTGAATGTACAGCACATTCATTAACACACTAGACATTTTCTATTTGCTCCTTTGCAGCTATTCATAAGGGAACCTCTCCAAATGTGTTTCAAGTTCCCCTTTTGTGAGGAGATCATCATAAAAATCTGTTGAAAAGCAAAGGATCAGAAAACCGAAATGCATAAATGCAATTACTCACTCATAAGTTTATAACTTGGCTGGATTATCATAGCCAAAAACTGCTGTCCTGTGCCTGGTTATTTGCATGCAAATTCCATTTATTCCATTCAGCCTTGTGCGTATAATGGAGCATGGTTGCAGCCAAAGGACACGCACAGTCTGAATCTCCCCCTCTGATGCCATGATTGTAACACTTTCACTTGGAAAGAAATGGCACTGACTTAAATGGAATTTATTCCCTAGGAAGTACGCGTAGAGATAGCAAAGTTTAATAAAGAATGAGCTCAAGCAGGTATAGTTTAAACAATGGGAGTGTACAGTTACTATAATATTGGTCCTTGTTTGTTTGTTTTATTGGGAATAGTCTACTTGTTTTAGGGTCAAATCCTATCCAATTTTCCAGTGCCGGTGCAGCTGTGCCAATGGGGCGTGAACTGCATGCTATGTTGGGGAAGCAGTCACAGAAGCCTTCTCAAGGTATGGGAACATTTGTTCCCTTACCTCAGGGCTGCATGGCAGCAGCAGTGGTGCTGGAAAGTTGGATAGGATTGGACCCTTAGCATACAACTTTCTGAGAAGTAGGTGTGTTAAATCGGTTGCAGGAAAGACAGCAAATAGTCTCCTGGCATTTTAAAGCTAACAGTTTGTAGCATAAACTTCTGTTAATCTTAAATATATGAAAGATAAGTACAGTAACAATTTATAAAAATCTTGCTTATGCAGCATATCTGGCTCAAGTTTTGTATCCAGTAATACAAAATTGGACATTAGTTCTTGCACAATACCGTGATTGTATAAGTAGAAATGAAACGTAAACAAGTTTTAAGTTTATTGAAGACATGACAAATGCTACTGTGACTCCTTGACCTGTTCCTGTATCTCCCCTCAAGCCTGCCAGATGTGTTTAAGACACCAATTAGTCTATAGTGTGTCATCCCTGGCAGTTTTGCAACCTTGAAACAACAGTCCAGTTATATAAGATATTCGGTGTAATAAAAACACTTCTTAGTGTAGGATTTCATGTGGCCCAGCATCTTGTTTAATGCATGTGTGTGCTGGCCTGTTGTGTAAAATGTTAATACTGTATGTCAGTGCAGTTTCCTTCCGGGCCATAGATCACTGCTGTGTGAATGCTGCACTCAAAGCGTTTGTCACGTGAGTAAAGAACATAAAAATGGGACACTAGGTTGTTAGGAGTCTTTCATAGGAGCTGTTTTTACTGTGTCCCATATCCAGTAAAAATCAGCTTTCATTATTAGATGAATTTTGTGTTTTTAAAATGGTTTACTAGGAAGACAATTTCTTGTGACTGATATATCAACTTCTGGATTATTTGCTCCTGCTGTTGTGAACTCTGAGAACTAAATAGAAGAACCAATTTAAAAGAAGTGTTTAATATGTCGAGAAAATGTCCTAGCTATAAGCATAAGCATATCAGAAACTAATCGCCCACTCCTTTCCTTGCAGTACCCAAGCATACTGCAAGGTCCATTGGACTGCAGAGAGCTACTGGCAGTGCAAAAGCTGGAAGGCCTTGTACCACTGGTGGTATAGTGCAGACCAGTCACTGGTGGAGGAGCAGGTATGGGGGCAGGATGTGGGCAAATAATAATGGACTGGTAGGCAGGCCAGGCCCAGGATGGGGGTGGGACTGGCCTCTGGCACTTAGGCTGGATCCTTACCCCCACCCTGTGTAGCCCAGTCTAACTCTGGACTGCTTGGATCTGCAACAGCAATTTAACTGGTGCAGATCCAAGTAGCTCCATTGTGGTAGGCAGTACTTGGGGTAAGTGGAGAAATATCCCTTTGCCCTAAGTTGCGCCACAGTCACCTCCATCCCCACGCTGGTTACAGCACAGGGCAGCTGATTGGCTTGTTCTAGCAGAGATTAGGATTGGTCTGCCTGTGTGTTTGCAAAGCATGCAAATGACACCCAGCCCTGTGTGGTTTGTAAATGTGCCAGGAAGCCAGACCTAGTGTACATAAATCTTTATACGTATCTGTATTAATATTGGAGTTTATGCAGAGGAGACAGCAAGCATAACAGGGAAGGTACATTTACAGGGGGCCTAAAATGTACTTTTACTCAATCTGTGATTGTAATTATAATTATTTGAGTCCATGTGAAAAATAATAAATTCTGTGTTATGTCTGTAATGTTATAGTCTTCCTATAGCTATAGTTAGAAGATGAGCTAGAGAGGTTGTCCCTTCTCTGGTTTTAATTTGTTGCCGGATTTGGTGAACAGATGGAGAGACAAGCTTTCATTTCTCCACTGTAGCTGGCTATGTAATTCCTTCATTCTCTGTGGTTGGAAAATACGGCCTTTTCAGGATGTCTAGCTCGTGCTTCTATATATACCCACTTTGTACTTTAAAGTGTGGGTAGTCTTCCCGTAACACAGGAAAAAAGAGAACACAATTTTCCTTTTTTCCCCCCCCAACACAGACATCTGTATATTTTTATTGCCTCCCCCCCCCCCCAGAAACTTTTAAGCCAATTGTGTTTGGAATGCTTGTCTACCCCAGGAGTTACAGTTACGAGGAAGGGTTTGAATACTGTTCATGTATACATGTAGGCATGTGGGTTTTCCTCTATGATGATTTCTTTTACCCAGGCACTCCCCAAGGACACAAGACAGAGGCTTGGGATGATTGTAATTTATTGAATTAATAAAAATAACCTGCAGCAGGGAAAAATTAAGCTAGTAAAAACCACAAAGTGTGCTGGCCACTAACAGCTTGGGGGAAAACGGCATTAGCCGTTTACCTCCCCCAAGACCCCATGGACGTGACATCCTGACAACAGGCATCACCCCATCCGAGACAGGGTAAGCCTATCCCAGTCAACCCCAAGGGGTCGAGGCAGCTGGCCAGCACTGACCCGCACAGGCTAAACCTTGAGCTGGCCCTTGCCTAACCAGCCAGGGGGCTCTCTAGCCAGCCTCACCAACCTGGACAAGTGTTGTCAGAGCAATCCTGGCTCACCCCTTGACCTTGCTTACCTCAGCATGCACGCCTCCCCCATTCCTGGCTACCCAACCAGCACACTACCTGTCATATGGAGGGAGGGGTTAGCCTAGCGCTTAACCCCCACCCCCACCCCACAAAAACTGAAATGGCTCTGTAGACCCTGCTGCAGGTCAAAAGAAAAATATATTAGCCCCAGCCATGAACAAAAATACTCTATCACCTCTGAACAGCGACAGTGAGGAGAACATAATACTGGGTGAGAAATAAAAGTCCCATCGAGCTGAGACACAACCTGCCTCAGAAATGCATTAATCTTCTGCCGGGAGATGTCAGCCGCAAGGGGGGCTGACAGCCCCACCAAACCTTCCAGGGAAGTATGTCCGATCAGACAATTACTATCTTCAGCAACCTGTTCTGAATCAGGGTGAGATCCCTATGGACATGCTGCCTCAAGGACAATGATGTCCTCTGGCACAAGTCATTCTCACCGAGATGCACTAGTTTCCTGGGAAGGCAGCTTGATGTCCAATTATTCTCTCAGCAATAGGAGCAGCTGGTCCCAGAGAATAATCCTCTTGGTAGCCCACCGTACCCTTGCCATGTCTTCAAAACTGAGCTGGGTGCTGAAATTCGAGGCTGCTGCTCTCTTCTGAGGAACGACGAGCAGCGACCTGAAAAACAAAAAGGGGATTCAGAAACCCACCTAAACAAGCATAAGCCAACAAAAGGGGTTAGGGATAGTGGCCCAAACAGCCTCCACACAATTGCCAAAATATCAGGCTAACAGAACAAGGACCAATCAGGTCTAAACAACACCTGGGACCAGGCCGCAGCCATGGGCCCAAATTGGGACACCCTTCGCTGGGCACCCAAGCCAAGCAGGCAAGGCTTGAGTCGACACCCCTAAATTGGGACACCCACAATGGGCACCCAAACCAAGGGTTCAAGGCCGGAGACTCCATCCCAACTAGGATACCCACAATGGGCATCCAAACCAAGGAGGAAAGGCCGGAGCTGACACCCCCAATTGGGACACCTGCAACGGGCACCCAAACTAATACCAATGTAGTATTTGTAGGCAGCCGACCGCCACTGTCCGATCCTGTGAATCTCCTCGGCCAACAACCCAATGCAGCTGCAACTGAAGCTGCCCCAATCCTGAAAAAATGCAGCCTATATGCCTCTGGGAGCAGCTACCAACAAGCAAATATGGACCATAAAGGCCATCTTCACTTGCAAATGTAGCCTCATATAAGGTACTGAATGCCTGCAAGCTGCTGCTTTGCAAACATTGGCCAATAAAGGCCTACTTCATTTGCAACACAGCCTCATAAAGAGTACTAATGCTTACAGGCTACTGCAAAGCAACCTTGTTGGCATCCTTCAGTCTCGGAAGACTATGGTGTCACGCTCTGAATGGTGGTTCTGGAACAGAGTGTCCTCTCGAGTGCGCGAAGCCTGGGTAAAGTAGGTATGGAGGATAGGCTGTTACCCATGCAGCAAATCCCCCCTCTCCACGTTGTTGAAATGGTCCAATGGAAAGGCAGAGGCCAATACGGTTGGTTCCAGCGGCGTCGCAGGAGTTGCCAGAATGTGACTGTGTTCAGCCATGAACTGCCTCAGGGACTCCGGCTCCGGATTTTGCCTCGAGGTTGACTCCTGAAGCCTTTTCCATAACTGGATGTATCCCCAAGGCAGTGGAGGTTTGGGATCAGAGTTTTCCTTCTCTCAGATGAGCTGCTTTCCCAGGCTGACGAGTCCCATCTACCCGGTGGCTGTTTAGTCACCTCTTACGACAAGTACAGCCAAACTGAGGGCCTATTCTTATCCCCAGCCCCCAGGGGAAACAACCATGGGCCAATAAAGCAACCATGGGCCAATAAAGTAACCATGGGCCAATAAAGCTGACCACTTGCAAATGTAGCCCCATAGATGGTGTTGACAGCTTGCCAGTTCCTGCCAGGCAATCAAGGGCCAATAAATGCCTTCTTCACTTGCAAACATAGGCCCATATAGCATGTTCAGTGCTCCCCAGCTACTGTCAGGCAACCATTGGCCACTAAAGGGCCTATTCCAAGCTAACATGGGCCAAAATATGCTGCCTTCAGTTACAAATGTGTCCCCATTTAGGGTGCTAAATGTGTGCTGGCTAATTCCAGGCAAGCATGGGCCAATGAAGGCTATCTTCACTTGCAAATGTAGCCCCATATAGTATACTGAATGCTTGCCAGCCCCTGCCGTGCAAATATGGGTCAATAAAGGCCTCTTTCAGTTGCAAACCCAGGCCTTATAGAGTGGTGAATGCCTATCAGCTACTACCAGGCAACCATTGGCTACTACAGGGCTGACTTCACTTGCAAATGTAGGCCAATAGAGTGCTGAATGCTTGCCAGCTACTGACAGGCAAACATGGGCCAAGGAAGGCCTATTTTACTTGCAAATACTTATATATATTGGCAACCTTCAGTCTCGAAAGACTATGGTATCGCGCTCTGAAAGGTGGTTCTGGCACAGTGTCTAGTGTGGCTGAAAAGGCCAATCCGGGAGTGACAATCCCTTCCACACCGGGAGCAAGTGCAGTCTGTGTCTGGTCTGTCTCCCTGGCTATGGGCCTTCCTTCTTTGCCTCTTTGCCTCAGACTGCTGGCAAAGTGTCTCTTCAAACTGGGAAAGGCCATGCTGCACAGCCTGCCTCCAAGCGGACCGCTCAGAGGCCAGGGTTTCCCACTTGTTGAGGTCCATCCCTAAGGCCTTCAGATCCCTCTTGCAGATGTCCTTGAATCGCAGCTGTGGTCTACCTGTAGGGCACTTTCCTTGCACGAGTTCTCCAATAGAGGAGATCCTTTGGGATCCGGCCATCATCCATTCTCACGACATGACCGAGCCAACGCAGGCGTCTCTGTTTCAGCAGTGCATACATGCTAGGGATTCCAGCACGTTCCAGGACTGTGTTGTTAGGAACTTGTTGTTAGGAAATTGGAAATTGCAAATACTTACAGGGTGCAGAATGTCCAACAGCTGCTGCTAGACAAATATTGGCCAATAAAGACTGAATTCATGCGCGCATGTAGCCCCATATAGGGTGTTGAATACTTGCCAGCCACTGCCAGGCAACCATGGGCCAATAAAGGCCTCCTTCACTCACAAACCTAGCCCCATATATGGTGCTGAAGCCTGCCAGCTACTACCAGGCATACCATTTCTACTTGGAAATGTAGCCCCATTAAGAGTGCTGAATGCTTGGTGGCTAATGCCAAACAATTATGGATCAGTAAAGGCCTACTTCACTTACAAATGTAATCCCGTATAGGGTGCTGAATGCTTGCTGGCCACTGCCAGGCAATTATGGACCCATAAAAACCTTCTTCATTCACAAATGTAATCACAACAATAATAAAACTCCCTTTTAGTTCTTGTAAACAAAGCAAAATTGGTCACAGCAAATTCGGGGGTTGTTCCAGCAACCTGATAGTGAAACAGGGAAAATAAAATAAACTGCCAAAGGCTTGAAAAACAAAAAAAGGAGTGGTGAAGGTGGCGGAGCTCCAACTCTGGCGTCTTTCGGCTGGGACTCCCCACGTGACCTCACCAACTTTTTTCCAATCTTAACCCCACCTGTTCTCCCCAGTTCTTTGGCCTTCCCCCTTCACTTGCCCGCCCCTCTAATTATTTCAGTAAACTGACTAATCCTATTAAGAGGAGAGCGTTCATGCTTGCGAGACTTAACATCTTCCCTTCAGCTGTCCACTCTGGCAGATTCTCCAATTTGCCACATGATCACAGATTATGTCTCTACTGTTCTTTAGAACCGGACACTCTGGATCACATACTACTCCGTTGCCCGGCCCATCAATCTCTTCAAGTCACGCACCTGAATCCCCTGCTGCTTTCTTCTTCGGGCACTCTTACCGACCCCTTATCTGTTCTCCTGAGTGACAACTCTGTGGCCATTACCGATGTAGTAGCTGATTTTCTCTCTGTAGTTTCCAGGCTCAAACCTCCACCCTGATCCCATTCTCCCCTTTGCTCCCCTCCCTTTTTCCTTTATTAGTCTCATGTTTTGATTTCCATTCTGGGCAACTTAGCCATTGTGCTGGCTATTCCTATTGATGATGTTGTTTATTTATTTATTTTAATGCCAATAAAGGTTTGCTACTAAAAAAATGTAATCGCCAGCTACTGCCAGACAATTATGGGCCAATGAAAGCCTTCTTCACCTGCAAATGTAGCCTTGTATAGGATGCTGAATGCTTGCTGGCTACTGCCAGGCAACTGTGGGCCAGTAAAGGCCAACCACTTAGGAATGTAGTCCCATACTGGGTGCTAAATGATTGCTGGCTACTGCCAGGCAAGAGTGGGGCATGGGCAATCATGAACCAATAAAGGCCTTCTTCATTTGCGAATTTAGTCCCCATATAGGGTGCTGAATGCCTGCCAGCTACTGTCAGGCAACTATAGGCCAATAAAGGCCTACTTCACTTGCAAATGCAGCCCCAGATAGGGTGCTGAATGGTCACCTGCCACTGTTGGAATTACGGCCTTTTGAAGGCTATTTTATCTGCAAAAATAGCCTGATATAAGAGGAGCAAATAAAGAAGTCTGTTGGACTTGAGTCTCCATACCAAGGTCTGAGCAATGTTGTGCAAGCATAGTGTGCGTTAAGCATTTTTTTATTATTATCATCATTATTTCACATCAAAATGACAACACAGCTGATAATGGTCGTATACACAAAAAAAACCACAACATTTATCAGCTGGTAAATCCTCATCCACACGGACATCTGCCTGACGTCTAGGTGTAGATGAGGTACCGACGAAGGATGGACACTTTGCCAATTACGGCGGTCTTCTGTAATTCAACTAGTGTTATTGCCGGGGCATCCAGTTGTGCAAAGTACTTGTTAAATTGTGTTGATATTGTCCCTAGTGCACCAATTACTATTGGCAGCACTTTTACATGCTTCATCCAGATACGTGTCAATTCTATGCACAGGTTGTGGTATTTGGATACTTTCTCCTGTTCTTTCTCCAAAATTCACGAGTAGCCAGGAATGGCGACAGCAATGATTAACAAGCGCCTGGCTTTCTGGATTTTGGATGGCTGTGAGATGTGTACAGGTCCACCAAGAAAAGCCTGTCGAAAGAGCTGGATTTTCGACTTCTGAAGATGTGGGGAGGAGGAGGAGAAAAGGCAGTTGGAGTCCAGCAGCCAGCCCCACAGGTGTTCCACTCCTTCTCCTTTTCCTTCTGCAGCCTTCTCTCCTAGCTGTTCCACTGAGTGGAGGCTGTTCCTTCTCCACTCACTCCTCCCTCAATTGCCCAGGCGGGTGTACCTGAAGGCATGGGGAGGAGAAGGAGAAAAGGCAGCTGGAGTCCAGCAGCTGGCCCCACAGGTGTTCCACTCCCACAATAATAATAATAATTTCTTGCATATCACAGCTGCCTGTTCTTTAGGCATTAATTACTAGGATGTTGTTATGTATTTACAAATAATGAGTGCTGAACCAAGCAGGGTAGCTTTTTGAATTTGACCAATAGCAGTTTTGTCAATGTTTGAATGTTTTAAAAGTAGTTTAAGCATTTTGGGACTGCACCCAGCAAACCAATCACAACTGGGAGAACCACTGCTGGTTTGTACCATAATCTTTGACTTTCAATTTTTAAATCCTGATATTTACTAATTTTTTAACCCTCTTTTTCATCAATTCTACTATCGCCAGGTATTGCTATGTCAATAATGAATTATTATTATTATTGATGAAGGTGATGATGATGATGTCATGATGACCCACCTAGTGGGTCCCAACCCACAGTTTGAGAAACACTGACCTAGTATTTATGCCTAAGTTTGCACTTTTATATAACTACTATAATTGTACATGAATAAATCCTTGGATTAAGAGCAAAGAGCGGAAGGTCTCTGTCTCTACAGTTATGAATGCAAGAAAGGGGGAAGCAGAGGAGACCCAGCACCTCGCACTGAGAGACGGGGCAGAACCAGCACAGCCAGAGGGAAGTTCTCAGCATGAGAACCAGCCTGCGATCAGGGCCCTCCCCAGGCACTGGGAGAAAGCCCAGAGGCTCTGCTTGATGGAGGGATGGAGTCACCCAGGACCTAAAATGGCTGCCATGCCGCTGAAGGGAAATAATAATAATAATAATAACTTTATTTCTACCCCGCCTTTCTCCCCGAAGGGACTCAAGGCGGCTTACAACATATTAAAAACAATTTAAAAACAAATAAAAACATATTAACACATACTAAAAACAGCAGTCAGAGTAAAAAAAAAATAGGTAAAAAGAGCATAGAGCAGCAGCAAGTCATAAAAGAATCAGGCCTGTAAAAAAATATTAAAAGATGTTAAAAGGCCAAGAACTCAGAAGGCCTGTTTAAACAGAAGGGTCTTCAGGCCTTGCCGAAAGGTCTCAAGAGAGGGAGCCATTCTTAAGTCAAGGGGAAGGGAGTTCCATAGCGTTGGTGCCACTACTGAGAAGGCCCTATTTCTTGCAGCCGCCCCACGTACCTCCCTAGGCGGCGGCACTTGTAAAAAGGCCTTCTCTGATGACCTGAGAGGGCGAGCCGGATTGTACGGGAGCAGGCGATTTCTAAGATACCCTGGTCCAGAGCAGTATAGGGCTTTAAAGGTCAATACCAGCACCTTGAATTGGGCCCGGAAACGAATGGGCAGCCAGTGCAGCCGCTGGAGAAGCGGACTGACAGAGTTGAACCGCCTACCTCCAGTAACCACACAGGCCGCCGCATTCTGCACTAGTTGCAGTTTCCGAACCGTCTTCAAGGGCAGCCCCACATAGAGCGCGTTACAGTAATCTAATCTTGATGTCACCGAGGCATGGATCACCGTGGCCAGGTCTACACGATCCAAGTACGGCCGCAGCTGGCGCACCAGCCGAAGCTGAGCGAAGGCCCCCCTAGCCACAGCCGCCACCTGGGAATCCAGGAGCAGCTGCGAGTCTAGGTGGAACCCCAAGCTGCGGACCTGCTCCTTCAGAGGGAGTGCAACCCCATTCAGCGCAAGCTGATAGTCCAGCACCTGCATCGAGGATTTCCGAACCAGGAGAGCCTCTGTCTTATCCGGATTTAATTTCAGCTTGTTAGCCCCCATCCAGATCCTCACTGCCTCCAGACAGCGCTCCAGGTCCTCAACCGCCACCCTGGAGTCTGGAGGAAAGGAGAGATAGAGCTGGGTGTCATCAGCATATTGATGGCACCCCACTCCAAACCCCCGGATGACCTCTCCCAGCGGTTTCATGTAGATGTTAAATAGCATGGGGGACAGAATTGAGCCCTGTGGCACCCCGCATCTCAAGGGCCAGGGTGTCGAACAGGCATCCCCCAGCACCACCATCTGGGACCGACCCTCCAAGTAGGAGCGGAACCACCGTAAAACAGTGCCTCCAGCTCCCAACTCGGCCAATCGGCCCAGAAGGATACCATGGTCGATGGTATCGAAAGCCGCTGAGAGGTCCAGTAGGACCAACAGGGACGCACTCCCCCTGTCCAGTCCCCAGCATAGGTCATCCACCAAGGCGACCAAGGCGGTTTCCGTCCCAAAGCCCAGCCTGAAGCCAGATTGAAAAGGATCCAGATATTCCGCTTCATCCAAGACCCTCTGGAGTTGGGACGCCACCACCCGCTCAATTACCTTACCCAGAAACGGGAAAGCAGGAAAGGCTACTGCAAAATGGCTGCCATGAAGAACAAAGGGGTGGAGTCTGTTAAAGGCAGGAGCAGTAAATGCCAAGTACATGAAAATACAGCCAGTAAATAAGAGAGAAGTGGGGGGGGGGAAGAGAGAAGTGGGGGGAAGAGAGAAGGGGGGGAGAAAAGTGCCTAATGCTAAAGAACACCAAGGGGGGGGAGTGAGAACATCCGCAACAGGCAGCTAAAGACAGGATTGAGAAAGCTCAGCAGCCCACAAACATCCCCCTCCTAGCTTCAGAGGAAAGAAAAGAAATGGTGACCAACTAACTCAAGAGCAAAGGAAAGGAAATCCCTGAAGCCTGGGAGACGTGAAGGCCCCTGGTCTGCAGGCAGAGCAGACCACAGGAGCAACTCGCTGTGTGGGTGGGTGTTTAAAAAAAAAAACCCCTCAGAAGATGATATAAGCAATCTCCTGCGGCCTAGGGGTCTAATAAATTTCATCAGTGAGGAGGAGAATATATTATTTTAAGATATTGGGATAGGACAAAATCTTATCCAGCAAAGGGACCATGTCTCTTTCTACTCACTCCCAACTTTGCAGTTTGCAAATGAAGCAGTAAAGCTGGTGCTGGTGGTTCAGCTGCTATTCTAGTTTGAATACAAGTCCTACAAGACAGGGAAACCAACACCTGTACACTCAGCCTAAGGGACTGTAAGACCTTAAGAAGCTATGTTTGCTTGAGACAGGACCCTCAACTGATTCAGAACTGTTAGTACATATGTTCTTGTGTTTTGAAGTTTTCTTCTGCAGTCGGATAGTTGCAGTGTTTCCTAAGATATTGGTCAGGACTTGATCATTAGGGGTTGTGAAATGGACAATGAAAGCAAACAAGAAGAATATATTGAGCACTGCGTAAAGTGAAACTGAGCAGGTTGTGAGTAGGTGACCATGCCTCAGTCAAGGACAGTTGAGAGGAACACAGTGCTACCAGAATAGTCCTGATCTGATGAATGCAGGCCCCAAAAACACTTGAGAAGAAAGTCCCCCCCCCCAAGCTGACAAGGAAAATGTATTGAGCCGTATGGAAAGCAAATCATGCATGTTTACTAGTGAGTAGGCAAAGAGCCTTGGCTCCTATCAATGGCCAGGCGAAAGGGAATGCAATGCCACTAGAATGGTTTCAGTCTGATGAATGTGGAGTTCAACAAACACTCCAGAAGGCGGCTGCTCACCATAGTAAAAAGGAGAAAAACAGAGACTTGAGTAGCTGGTAAAGTGAAACTTTTTTTTTTTAAGCCTTGAAAAGTTAGGTGGGTCCCTATAGTGTCTTTTTAAGAAGTGGTTTCTGATGCCAAAACATTTGAGAACCACTGAGCTAGTGTGTTTTTTAAATAGACTGTAGGACTACAAATGTTTTATTCTGCCATTTATTTTGAAAGGTCCCAAGGTGGCTCATGACAAATTTAAAAGAACCACATAGCTAGGGGTGGAAAAGCTCCAGGTTCCTGCCCAGTAGCCATTGGTACCTAAACACATTGGGCCTAGAAACAGATTTTTCTTCTTCACATTAGTGCTGCTGTTTACAGATGAGTAAACATCTGTTTCTCTTGCTAATGAGTTAAGGTTTACATTTCTGTCTTCTTAGGATCTGGTTCCTTGAACATCTCATTGGCTCCTAATTATGCAAACCTTTTGTATATCTTCTCATAGAACTGCAATAAAACCCAATAATATATATATTTATTGGGCATTCTTGAAATATTACCAATTCCGAACCAGATTTTCATTGCGAATTTTAGTTTTGAACAGCATCAGTGCTTCCAAAACAACCCATTGTGCCAATGACTAGTGTACTGCCAATGTAGAACGCCCACAGAGTTGTTGAATGAGAAAAGCAGTGGTTTGCTGGTAGTTGGCTCAATGCTCCATTTGACTAAAAGAAAAGCTGGCAACTGAAAGGACTAGTGGTTCAGAAGTATGTGAAGTAACAGATCTCTAATGTTCTACTTTCCTCACTGGAACCCAAAGTCCTCTGTGCTAGACAAACCCCTGGTTGGTGGTTATTTGCAATAGAAGCTGCAGAGGTTCTGGATAGGGCAAGCTTGCACCAGCAGTGTTCAAAGAATCAATTTGTTTCTGTGGACAGTGGGTTGGTCATGGACAGAGTCTGTTTCAACCTTCTGCTTTGACTTGAAACTTGTGTGTGTGTGTGTGTGTGTGTGTGTGTGTGTGTTCAGACTCCAAGGCTTAATTTTCAATGTAGTTTTATAGTCATGCTAAAACTGCATGTATCCTGTGGGAAAAATGAATCATTCCTAATATATATATATATATTGTGATCTGAAACATAATGTTGGTCTCCTTTGGTGTGTGTGTGTGTGTGTGTGTGTGTGTGTGTTTGGTGGCTTATCTGGAAGGTCTGTTGGTTTTTAATAAGTCTTGAAGAAATTGCTTTCAAGAAATAAAATGACAGTTGATGTTGTTTTTTTAAAGTTTTTGGTGAATGGTGCTGCTGTTACCCTGTGTAACTCAGATTGAATTTTCATCTTTAAAACCCCAGCAATTAATTACAGTTAATTTGTGTTGTTGGTAGTGGTATTTTTGCACTACCTTGTGTGAATTTGTTTCTGTGGAGGGGTGAAAATTTGTTAGGTAAATAACTTATCATAGGATAATAGTTATTAAAGGTTCAATCCCTTTATAGTAGAGGAAGGCTTTTGTAGATCTTTTTGGTGAGGTCAGTTCTGATGGGTTTTGATGTCTGTGGTAGCATGATGGATCCTTTCTTTTAAAGTGAGAATAAAGCATGGCCACAGTTCATTGCAACTTTAATTTGCAAGCAGAAAACTGTATGCATGCTGCTAGAATTTCCATCCTGGTTCCACTCACCCATTCTTTCAAACAGTGGGGTTACGCACTATGCAACATGTGTGCATAACTCTGCCAGTTCCTGTCTGGCAATAATTCAGAGGTACATGATTTTGTTTCTGGATTTGCAGAAATACTCTGAAATTTACCATCGGATTGTAGTTGTCCTCCACATTTTCTGCGACTTGACCTTTGGGAGTGGGGCTCTCTGAAATTGGTTATGGGTTCAAAAAAGTGACCACTAGATATATGCAAAAGTATAGCATACCATCACTGGCCAATTAGCTGCATACCAAGCCTGAGCATAGTGAAGCCTAGTTATGGTATCTACTATCAAAAAATAGGAGAATGAACCCTCCCCTCTTCTGTGATGGATCATCTATATGTTTGCATGTTACCATGGTGGAGTCCCAGAAATTTCAGATTATTTCAAGAGCCTCACCTGCGGCATGAAACTTATAGTGAGCATGTTCCTGACTGACTCACAGCCTGCCTATTACCTGAGTTTCTTTGGGGTTTTCTGTTGCATGTTTGGTGTCTGTAGGTTCTTGTTTTTTTGTTTTTTTTATGGCAATAGCCACCAGTAAATGCTTCTATTCTAGTCCTGTCTTTTCTTTGGTCCCACCCATTTCTGCCACGAATCACATTTTCAGTAAAAATGTCTGTATTAATCTTACCGAGGTTCTTTTGGCTTATTTCTTTGGTTCTTTTGGTTATTTCTACACCTTTCATTCTGAAGGAGCTGTTGTGAATTCAGTACCTTACAAAACAGTGTGGTGTTATGGATCACTTGGCAACAATACTTATTTTTGCCCATGCGCTCCCCGATAAACACATGAGACAGTGACCTCTGTTGCAGACTCGGAGCGGCTCCTTGGTTCACTGAGGAGCTGCGAATGATGAAGTGGCAGGGCAGGTATCTAGAGCGACGGTGGCAGAAAACTCGGGATGAATCCGATCGGACGCGGAGTAGAGCTCATTACAGAGCCTATTCCGTGGCGGTGGTAGCAGCGAAGAGATCGTTCTTCTCTACTACCATTGCGTCTGCTGACAACTGTCCGGCAGAGCTGTTCCGTGTAGTGCGGGGTGCTGTTCCGTGTGGTGAAGACAAGCTGCACTTGCTGAAATTTCCTCTTCTATACAATTGTTAAAGGTCCAGGGTCCCTAAAGTTGAAAGTTTGCCCACCCCTGTTCTAGGAATCTGCAGACATTCACTAATTTGTGTGCTGGGATGGTTACATACATCTCTTCAATGTTTTCCCTTAGATGTTTGTGTTGTAGGTTTCTACAATATATGTATGAATTAGAGCTCATTAAAATGTGCATACAGGCATGGCCCTGTACTAATTGGGATTCCATTCCAGAACCCCCTACAGTTACCTGAAATTGTGGATATGGGAAAAGCCTGCCCCCACCTTCCAGAGCAGAGGGGAGCTCTGCTGTACTCACTTTCGGAACATCCTCTGAACTCAGGAGAGTCTGCAGACATCAGTCCATGGTCTCTGCTGGTCTCAGGCTGAGCTTGGCAGTAGGAATAATGCAACTTCTGGTTTCATGGAGAAACTGGAAGTGACCTTTTTAAGACCTTATAAGGCATTAGGTTGCCCAGGGAAGCCTCATCTGAGCTCAGAGGACCCTCCAGAGGTGACACAGGGGGGCGGACCCAATCCGCAGTTAACTGAATCAGCGGACACAGGGACCCCCCTGTACTTTTTTGAGTCACCCTTTAATTCAGATTAACAAACAGTATGCTAAACAGAAGCAGAAAGCACATTTCAGCCTTTCCATTAGATCTACACTGTATTTGTCACTGGCAGTGTCATTAAAAATGGCATCCCTTTGTGGAGCTTTCCTCTCCCCCCCCCCCCGCACATTTTCTAGGAATACTCCTATGACTTGATGTTGTCATGTTCTGAGCTCCTGTGCCACATATGTGGTCAATGAAGGCTGGGAAGCATGAGGTGTTACATCACAGAATGGGTAAGTGTGCCTGAATGTTGCAAATCGGAAGGGCAGAATGTAACTTGGACCTGTCGTTATCAGTGGCATCCCCAAGTCATTCATAAAGTGGCCATCTCTATTTTGGGCCACTTTGTAAATTCATGGAAATAATCTATAGGTATGGAGCTAACTAATCTCAGAAATGTATGTGATTCTAAAAGTGTACTTCTGCTACATCAGAGCAGAAACTGTCATGGCTATGATCTGAGAGTTTCTGCCACATCTTACATCAGTCACACAAACAAGACAATTCCCATGAATGAAGAATGTGGCCAAAGTAATGTTTGAATATGTCCTGTTTTTTTTCCTGTAGATATAAATTGTCATAAAAAGGTCCTTAGGAGACTTGGCACCTGGAGTAATATAAACAATTATGTCAAGCTATAAAGGCAAATAGATGTCAGAAGGTTATTCTGTCTCTAGATAACAACTTCCAAAATTTCTGATGTGCTGAATAGTGAATGATGTAGACAGTATTTTGGGGGGGGGGGAACGCACTGCAAAGTTGTGTGCAAGTGCACAACAATCTCAGAACAATCAATTTTTAGGTTGTATTGTCCATGGACTCTACAGGTTGCAATTGGTACAGTAACATGTGGATGTCAGGCTGATACCCAAAACATTAACCATCTCTGAGTATCTTTAAAAACAAAAGAAGTAGAGACTTTTTAGGTCCCATATTATATTTACATTTTCAAGCATCTTAATTAATCTTTAGTCTTGTATTTGCCCCATGAGGCCTTCTCTGTGTTGATTAATACGTTCCCTTTTAACTTGATATGTTTCCTTGCGAATGGGATGTGACATTGCATGATTGTGGTGCTTGAAAGCAGTAACCAATAAGAATATTTTACTCGGGTTTGTTTTGCCATTTTGTTTGTAAAACACACACAAAGACAGCTTTGGGATTTCATATTTGATTTTTAAAAGTTGTACTAGAGCCATTTGAAATAGTTATGTTGGATGAATATAAGGTTCTCTATGAAAACTAGGACAATTTTGGCTGTTGAAATGTTTCTGCAAGGGAACAATTTTCAAGAGTGTTTGCAAAGAAAGCTTTCAATTCTGAGGCCCGAGATTAGGTTTTAGAAATCTTTTGGACATTTTCAGCCCTTTGTCTGATTTATAAATTATTATGCTTTGACTTCTAACAGTGTCCCTTATTTTGGAAACTTTTCAATATAGTATTGAAGCTTCTCTTCATGTGTCTTTGAATTGTTGCAATTTGTGTTTTCAAGACTTTGCATAGGAAAAATCATATTCAGTTGCACAGATTGATCAATGGACTGAAATCATGGAGTTTGGTTTTTGACTTAAATCTGTGTCTCTCGCACATGGTTTTTGTCCACCTAGTGAGCACCAGACTTTCTTAGCTTATTCACGTGAACAAATGTAACGTGTGAGGCAAGTGATCACAGTATGAGCTGCCAGTGAATTCTGTGCTACCGGCTGTAAAAAGTGCTCCATTGATCACAGAATTTGCCAACTCTCTTTACCCAGATCACAGATTACATTTCTCCCCCAAACTGCTCATGTGGTCATGAAAATAATGTTGTGAACTGGTCTTTGGTGGCTATTATATTTCAGAAAAGAATTTCCCCACAGTTTATATATACTTCAACTTATGTTGTATAACATAAGTGTCCAGTGCTAAAAAATATGGATGTCTCTTTAAAGAGAAGTGTCCCAAGTATGTTACCAGCTGCAGCACTTACCTGCATGAGTCTGGCATTCCAGAAGTTCTGGGGTGAAGTAATGACATCTGCCTGGACCTCCAGGGCTGTTCCATTGCTGAGTCCTAGGTTCTGGGACTTTTTTTTCAGCAATTTTTTTTTTTGCTGGGTAGTACAACCTAAGAGTCCTGTGTGTGCCAACTTCCCTGTTAATGTGTGTATAATAATTATAATATGTTTTTTCCAAACAGTTTCAGTATGTGGGATCTCACTGACCATGTCATCTCAGCCTTTCAGAATTAACTATGGTTTAGAACAGTGTTTCTCGAAGTTTGTCTTCCACCGTACACTTCTGGATTGGGAAACCAGATGCAAAGTGATCAATACCAGTAAGAGGCTCAGAGGGAACAGGAGGGCTTTTATGAGTGTGGAAAAGCAAACTTTGGAACTCCAACCACCAAGCCGAACCACATTCTTGGTCTTGTTGCAGGGCTGCAGGTAACCAAGGGTCCCACGAGTACCACCAGGCACCACCTCAAGTACTACTGGTGGTACCCATACCACTGGTTGAGAAACACTGCTTTAGAAACATCTCTTGCTTTGCTTCCATCCTACATGTTTCATCGTTTTTTAATTTTATAAGCTGTTTTTGAAATTTACGTGAAGAGACTGTATAGAAATACTATTTAACCCCAAATTGAAAGGAGAGGGGAAGTACAGATGGCAGCGTCAAGAAGATTCCACGAAGATGACTATATGTCACAGCTCTGGTTATACATACACGGAGGCTGCAATCCTATACATATATGTTTATTTCTTGAGTAAACATGCATAGGATAGTGCTGTAAGAGGGTTAGAAAAAACTTGGATGACCTTAAAATTTGTGGCTATTACCATGTTGTCTTGTTTGCTGGGTAACCAATTTCTGACCAGGTCTTCAAATTGCTAAATTGTTCTTAGAGTGCCATATAAAGAGGCTGGGGAAGGATTCTTGGATAGCAGTGCTATTCTATGTCAAGGAAGGGGGTCTTAGCCAATTGTAGGGGAGATGAGATTTTGAATCTGGTTATAGATGAGAGTATGATTAAGATGAATAAAATGGGATGATTGGAAAAAGTGAATGGGAAGCAGAATATTGACCCCTTCACATAATCATAGAAATAGAATGATTCTTGAATCATAGAACATAGAATCACCCAATGACTTAATATATATTCTTGTTGGCATCCTTCAGTCTCGGAAGACTATGGTATCGCACTCTGAATAGTGTTCTGGAACAGAGTGTCCTCTCTAGTGCGCGAAGCCTGGGTAAAATAGATATGGAGGATAGACTGTTTCCCATGTAGCAAATCCCCCCTCTCCATGTCGCTGAAATGGTCCAATGGAAAGGCAGAAGCCAATACGGTTGGTTCCAGCGACGTCGCAGGAGTTGCCAGAACGTGACTGTGTTCAGCCATGAACTGCCTCAGGAACTCCGGCTCCGGATTTTGCCTTGAGGTTGACTCCTGAAGCCTTTTCCATAACTGGATGTAGCCGCAAGGCAGCAGAGGTTTGGGATCAGAGTTTTCCTTCTCTCAAATGAGCTGCCTTCCCAGGCTAACGAGTCCCATCTACCCGGTGGCTGTTCAGTCGCCTCTTATGACAATATTATGCACAGTATTATTAAGAGTATTTATATGCCACTTTTCAACAAAAGTAGTTCCCAAAGCAGTTTACATATAAGAATGAATCAATAAATGATTCCCTGTCCTCACAGGGCTCAGTCTAAAAAAAGACATGGAAGAGACACCAGCAACAGTCACTGGAAATGTTCCCATGCTGAAAAGGACAGTTGTTCTCCCCCTGCTAAATGTAAGAGCCCACCATTTTAAAAGATCCCTCTTTACCCAGTTAGTAGGTTAAAAACAAAGACAGTACATTGGCAACTTCTTTTTTAACCACATAGATGACCTTTGGAACTTTTTGCTACTGGATGTGTTGCTAGATAAGACTGTTGAGTTAAGGAGTATCAGTAGTCATTAGTTAGCAAGCTGTGAGCTTTTCTTAATTTTAATGTGAAGTCAGTTTCCTCTCCTGTAAATTTTAAATAGATAGGCACAAGCATATAAGGACATTTCTCTGTAATACAGGATTCCTCTGTTTTAATGACAGCCATATGGCTTTTTGCTTCCTGGTTGTTTTTCTTTAATGTGATTCTTAGTATATCTCTATAGTATGAGTCTTTTATTTTTAAGTTATCTCTGCCATGCAGCCTTCTCATCTTGGCTTCTAGCAACCCTGAACCCCCTATTTTTAAGCCATCTTCATGTGAAAGCCATCTAGTTATAACTCTCAAATATAAGAGGCTTGTCCCTGGAGGACAACTCCACATTGCAGATGGAGTATAATCCTTAACATTGTTTTTTTCCCCTTCTGCTTTCAAATAGCTGGGGACAGTGAGTCAAGGAGTGAGAACTCCCTTTGTTTCATGTAGTGTGCATTGCAGGGAAAGAATGTAACAGAGCAGAAAATGAAGAAAGACATAAAAGAATCTCAGCTCAAGGAGGTCAGATCCATCACAGACTTAGCTTTGCCTTCAAAGATGCCTGGGACAGGTGGCAGTTCAAGACAATCAGAGGAGAAGCATCCGCTAACACTGAGATAAGGGATTCTCTCGGAATCCTGCTATCTGGTCCCAGTTTGCTTTGATGTAACTCTGCTAGAGAAGACTTCTGGGAGCAGGGTATTGCTACCCTCAGTGATAGGCTGCTGTTTTTGAGCTTTTAACGGTCTCATTACAGTGGTCCTTGAGGATTAATCCTCTTTAAGGTTTACATGGGAATGGTTTTGTCTGAAGGACCAGCCAGGGGACCTTGGTACCACCTGTACCAATCATTATTATAATCTTTCATTCTACTGTTTCTCCCCTCCCGTACGTTCTCCATATTATCAGTATTTTGCTAAAAATTCTGGCCTTTCATTCATTTTTTGGCTTTTTCTGAAATTTTTTGTATTGAACACAGCTTGAATGGATCTTTGCAACACTAAACCATTATCAGTAAATTGTCTGCTTCCAGTAAACCTGCTTCTTTTGGCAGGGTTCCCCCCTTTTATAATTCACCCTGTGCCTCCATATAACTCTTGGGCAATTTAAGAAAGCAGGGTGTGATGCTTTTTGACTGCAGTATTAAAGATGCATTCTGTTTTAGCACACTTGGGACAGACTAGATATTTAGAACAGGAATGAGAACCTGTTGTGGTCCCAACCCAGAGACTGTTGAATGAAACTGTTGTATTATGCATGCATGCATGCATGCATGCCTGTGCAGATACACATTTGAAAGCAACTGAGCATCCAATACACTTTCCCGTCCACGCTGCATGGTGAAGATGGAGACCTGATGAAATGAATGTGTAGAGAGTCACTAGGGCTTATTGGGGTTGTGACCTAAAGGAGCAGTGTTACTGCTGATGTTTTTGCAACACGTATGCAGATGCCAGATGCAACACTGGTGTCCACCAAGCTGTTCAGTGGCATGTATGTTGGTGGCAGGTTGAAACAAGAGCAAGGCTAGGGATGACTCAGCCATACAAAATTGTAATGGAATTGGCCATTGTGGAATTTGTTATATTGAAACAGTCTGCTCTCAGTTGCCCTGTGAGTCTTAGAGCCCAGTCCTGTGAATGTCTACTCAGAAGTTAATTCCATTATAGTCAATGGGGCTTACTCCCAAGTAGGTGTGGATAGGATTGCAACTTTAATGAGCTAAGTGGTGAGATAGATCTCCCTTTGTTTCAAAAATGTGGTATAATTAAACCTGCAATTCTGTACAAACTGTCCTGAGAGTAAACCTCATTGAACACAACTTAATTCTGGATAACATACATAGAATTGCACTGTCAGGGTAGTAACTAGTCATAAATGCAGCGGAGTTGAATGATTTTACAGTGTGCCTTTAAGCATGCTCACATGAGGGGAAACGTTTTTGTGCTGGAATCCTGTGTAGTGGCCAATGGCACAGCTCAATGATTTGGTGGAGAGGGAACAGGGAAGTGAGGGTGAAAACTGCAGCAAACAAACTTTAACAATAATACAAATTTAGCAATAATAGGGAACCAAATAAAGCAATTAGACCAAAATAAACATTCTCCTATACCACAAGCACTTTCATGAAGGAGGAAATATCACAATAATGTGATAGAAACAGTAAGAATGTTGTCAGTTTGATTGCTCATGAGACCAAATAAGGAAAGATAGAGGGATATTTGTGGGATGATGGTGAGATTGCACCAAGGACCAAGATTACCAGCCCATTTCTGCTGGATGGGGCTTGATACATTGCAGGTGTCTCAGGGCAAGAGTTCCAAGACAGGGCAACTGTCCTATTTTTGAAATGGAGTTTAAAAGGCAGAAAGAGGGCTGCGAAGCTAGGTGGTAGCCTTAGTTTTCCTGAGGGAGGGAAGCAGAGAAAGAGAGCCAGATCTGCTTTCCCAGGGAAAGGATGATTGTTCAGTCTGCGCTGGTACAGCGACTCTTTTTGCATCCTTCAACTAAAGTGGCTTGTCAGGTAACAATGGACTTATCCCACCTTGTCTTGCACAGGATGCTACTGTTTATGCAAGCCATTCTGTACTTAGACATCACTGTGAAGAGGCAAATACGTGGTTAACGGTCTCATCACTCAATGTAACTAAGAACCTAAAAGCATGGAAATTGGTAGTTAAGAACACTGCATGCCTTGACAGCTCCTTAATATCCTGACTTCTCAATCAGGCATAAAGAAACATATACATCACCACTGTGCATCAAATATAAATTATAAGATGTTTCCTCCCCCACAAATACATTCCTCAAAAGAGCAATGTGGATTACTTTATACAAAGGATAGGTGAGCGATTTCCCCCCATTAACTATTGTTTAAGAAAGGAAGCAGCAGCAGCCTGTTGGACTTTAGTATCACAGTATCACATATGGTCCTAGCATATGTTATTGACATAAATATGTCTCTTCACTTACTTGCTTGAAATTGTGTTCTTGCACTTCAAACTGATTTCAGAAGAATTTGTTATAAAACATTTAGGCCATTCTTCAGTGAGATTAGATTTTGCTGGTCCTTTCTGATTTCCATATGACAGTTTTGCCATCTTTCTCCACATCCCACACTTAGAAAATAGGCATATATTAGGCAACAATCCTGTGCATACTTACTTGGGAGTAAGCCCCATTGGATATAGTGGAACTTACTTCTGAGTGAACCTGTACAGGATTCTGCTGTTTGTCTTTTATTTCCTACATTGGTTCTCAAAGTAACTGGTGCCGTGACCCACCTTGGCATCCAGTGTTGCTGTTGTGACTCCCCCACTGGCCTTAGTAACACCTCTGAATGCAACCAAAAGTTGCATTTGTGAAACTGGACGTGACCTTGTGACACTTTCAGAGATGTTCTGAGGATCACAGAGGCCTCTGGAGGCCATCCCAGCCCTGGCAGGTGCAGGAGCAGCCTCTGGAGGTCAGTCATGACCCAGAAATGACCTCTAGTTGCATCCATTTGGCTCCAATGTGAACAAAATGGAGGTGTGGGTGGGCGGGCTGGCCCAGGCTGCAACCCAACAAGTTTGTCACAACCCACAGTTTGAGAAGCACTGATCTAATATATATGCAACAGTTCCTGTTGACATTAACCACTGTTCATGTGTAACAGTTGTTTCATTACTAGTGATAGAGCGTAACAGAAGAAAATTGTAATGTTAAAAGAAAGCGTCTACTAGTTTGTAGTTTGAAAGCCTTTTTGGACTTCAGTATCACAGTTCTTGATACTGTTGTGGGCTTCTGTGAGTGAAATATCCTTTTCTGTGGCACCAAGCTTTTTACCCCAAGGGATAAAGGGTTGCAATTCACGCAGAATGTTTCTGTGGGTAGAGATTACTACCACCATGCAAGCCTAGGGATCCTCTGTTCTGAGGTTCCACTAGAACTCTAGAAGGACTATCCCACTTCCAGAATTGTGTCAGGAATAAGAAAGGAAACATCCTTTTCCTTTTCTGAGCTACATTTTGCCACTGATCACTGTATGGGAAAGGAGAATGGATAGAACCTGATACTGGGGAGTCCACATCCTATGTTTCTGATCATTCCAAATGCACTGCTCTGTAAGTGGACTTTGTGTCTGTTACTGTAACCACAAGCACAGAATAACCAAGAGCACAATCCTAACCAGGTCTACTCAGAAGTAAGTCCTATTTTGTTCAATGGGGCTTACTCTCTGGAAAGTGTGGTTAGGATTGCAGCCTAAATTCCCTTTCATCCTTCTTGCTCTTTCACTGTTAAGAAATCAAGGATGCAGGCACACAAGATATCTTTATAGTGCCCTGCATGAAGAACCTGGAAGATGGATAATAGGCAGCACCTTGCTGATATGTTTTAATAAACATTAGTTTACAACCTGTGACAACAGCAGGCAAATACATGCAATTACTTGGAAAATTCTCCAGTGTTTGTATGGGTATAAATCTCTCCTTAAATCTTCTCAGCTGGGAGTTAGGCTAGTCATTCCTTGCAGTGGAATCCAGGCTTTGTTCTCATGTTCAGTTCAGCTCAGTGTGGAATAATTCAGAAATGTATTAGATAGATTGCTACTCCCAAAAGGCCTAATGGAATAACCTTCCCTCACAGCCTTTGGGAAATAAGCTCACAATCAGGCAGATTTCTCGATTAAAGAAAGAACTAACTGTGCGCAAATTGCTCCGTAACAATTTGCGAAGAGTCCACTTTAGAAATTTCTTGCAGAGGGAAAACTGATATATGTACTTAAGCAGAGCAGTGGGCCTGTGAAAAGCAAACTGTTCTCTGTTTTCCCTTTGCTCCCTAATTAGCATTTTTAAAAAATGTGGTTTGATATCATAGTCACTGCTAGGAGTTTTATTTATGAAAATCAATGAAATGTGATATGTAACTTACACTTTAAAAAAAATCCACTTTTAATATATATCGTTAAGTTAGTTTAGCTGGAATGGACTGGTATAACTGCGTTGTCAATTTTTATTTTGGTAATTTTTTTTTGATTGTGTACAACAAAGGAATGGAAGTGATTGCATGTAATGTTGTGACTTCAGGTGTTTTCTGGTCAAATTATTCAATAAATCAAAATCAGGCCTCTTGCTGTAGGTATTGTTTAGCATAGGATATTTAAAAGATTTTCAGTAGCTTTCCTGTGATTGAACAAGACACTTGTGTCAGACAAAAAATATATTGTATTTTGATGAATGACTGTGTTAGGAGGCAAAGTCTGGGGACACAGTAAATAATAGTTCATATTTTATTTGAGTTCATTTTTAAAACTTGAAAGCTGATATTGCATGAAGGAAACAGTTTTTAAAGAACCTTTAAACTCCTAACTGCTCACCTGAAATTCTACTTTTGCAATGAACTACAGTCTCTCCCCTTTGCATTAAAGAACATACATGATTTCTGTTTGCCTGGAATGGATTATTTCTTTAGCTAATTAGAAATAATTTAGATTCCAAAAGTAACCTAACCACACAGGGACACATTATTGTATTTTGTCCATAATGATTGAGAGTCTTAGGCTTTGACTTTGCTGGAACTGAAATAAAATTGTAGACCATGAGCAGGTTTCTATCACTGCCAGAAACACTCTTCAGTTCTAATATGTTTCTTAAATCGGAGGAATTGCATGGGAAGAAAGCAGTAAAATTAGGGGCTCAATCCTATCTTGCATTGGAACAGGCAAGCTGAGAGGCTTGCTCTGTATCCAGCATGGGAAAGTGCCTCAGCCAGAGGTAAGGGGAAACTTTTCAACAATGAGTAACATTCATTGTGCCTGCAAAGGGCCGGAAATAAGATCATTAAGCAGGAAGTGACATAAAACAAGTGATGAGCAGAGATAAGCAGTTTGTTCTTACCTAGTAATTTGTTAGCTGTAAATGTCAGAAGAGAAATTACTCAAATCTTGATCATATTTTCAAAGTATGGGAGAGCCCAGTTATCAGACAGGCTGCCTGTACAGTACAGAGACCACTTAATACCTCAGCAACTGAGAGGTGCTCTGCAAAGTGATGCTTTGACAGAATCAGTGCTGCTGAAAGGGCAGCTCACCTGATGATTCCATCCGAAAACCGGAAGTGGCCTTTAAAAACTCGGGGGGGGGGGCTTTCAGAGGCCCATGAAGGCTGCACGCAGCCTTGTCAGGTCTCAGAACAGTTTCAGATGCTACTGGAACAAGGTTCTGGTTGCATCTGGAGCCCCTGGGTGGCTATCATAGAAATCTATCTCTCAACCTCAGATCCCATCTATAATTTTTTTCATATTTTATTTTTAAAATGTGCACACCACTGTTCAGTATGTTTCAAAGCCATTTATTGTGTTTATTTTTAAATTGCACATTTAAATCCAACAGTTATATACTGTTGGCATTTTTAATCCAACAGTTATATACTGGGATAATAAAACTGAGCTACTTTACAAGGTTGCTCTAAAGGTTGCTGTATTATACAGGCTGTATTATATATTTTTCCATTCTCTCTAAAGAGCTATTTAAATTCTAAATATTATTACTACAGTACTAGCAAATTGCATACTCTTTTCTAATCTTTTCTTGGTAAATTTGTTAGCAGCCCTTTGGAATCAATTCTCTGGGTGTTCTCTGAATTAATCTAGTAAAAACAAAGAGCCACCATAAAATCACCAAAGCAACAGCTACAAAATAACCATTTACGCCAGCTACTTGATGTGCTGGGAAGTCTGGGGAAATCTTCAAAGTCTTTACCTGCTTATTGCTGGGAGGAAAAAAAATCAGGATAAGCACTGGATGATTTCTGAGGAGGACATTCCAGATTTTGGGTGGTACATTTTGGGTGGACCCATATGCTAATTGGGCAAGAGGCACTTTTTCAAGTGGGGAGAGTAACTGGCCCATCTCACCCCAGCAGTGTCTGTTCTAGTGGCTGTCTGCTGGTCTTTTTGCATCTTTTTAGATTGTGAGCCCTTTTGGGACAGGGAGCCATTACTTGTTTGATTTTTCTCTGTAAACCGCTTTGTGAACTCTTAGTTGAAAAGCGGTATATAAATACTGTTAATATAATATGTTAATATACATTCAAAATTTCCCTTTCTCTAGTCACCTGCCTGACCTGGAAGAAGAACTCTAGAGTCTGCACCTAGAGTCTGTTGCACCTAGGATTTTTATGGATGTGGTGTGAATTGTAGATCTGATATTGCATGGAACCCTGAGGTTCCCTGTTAAAAAGACTCATTTCACCCAATTGTGGGATTTCTTTCAGTAAGACCTTGAACCTTCCAGTATCAGTATAGTAGGGCAAAAGGCCCTCACCACAAGGTTGTCCATGAATTTCTCAAAATACTGCTCTGCAGACTGAACTATCACATCAATAATTTCCGTAATGTGAAATTATTTGATGCTTATTAAGTTACTGCTTATTCTTAATGTTTCTTAAAGTCCTGAAAATTTCTAAGTTGATGCAGTACAAGGCTACTTATCAAAGAAAAGCTCATGTGATATTGAATCCCAAGGTTTGTTTGCAGTAAGCAAGCATAGGGTTTTAATTAGCATATGAGTGATGTCTGTGAGGAAGCTTTCTTCTACTGTTACATCAGATGCTTGATGCTATAATATAAAACTGCCTGTGGACTAAAAGATGCTGTCATATAATTCTGTGTGTATTACTTGGTTACTTGTGTAAGTCTGACATGAAAACTCTGCACTATGCCATTGAAGTTTGCAAGATTGCCTTTTGTTAAATCCTGTAACTAAACCTAGTGAGAAACTGAGAATTAAGACCAGTACCTGAGATTTGAGTTTGAGACTTGATTCACATATCACAATTAAATTGTTCCTGAATATTTTCCCATTGGAAAGTTTTCATATAAAATATTTTATTAATTGTTTCAAATTTGCTGTTTCCCAGTGTTTTAAGAAGAGCATGTACTTAATTTTAATAAATAAATGTGATAGTCAAGTTACAGAGGTGGATTGGTAAGGGCTATAATAAGAACCAATAGCAACAAGTGGTCTTTGCTGGAACCTGACCTATGGAAGGATGTAAATTATTCCCAGTACCTGATATACCTTATTCCCAGTACCTTTACTGGGTACTGGTACCCAGTACCAGCAAATTATTCCCAGTACCTGATATTCCCAGTACCTGATATAGGGCCTTTATTCTCCCCATGATTAGCAGATTCAGAATAAATTTGCAAAATAGCAAAACCTGCAAAATATGTAAATTAAGAATGAAAACATAAATTAGCCTATTTTGCATTTTCTTTTAGGTACATAATTTAGATCAGGAGTGTCAAACATAGGCCTGAGGGCTGGATATGGCCCATGGAAGCTTTTTATCCAACCCTCAGGCTCTCAGCTGCTGAGCAGTGCTGAAGGTGTTACTGCTAAAAGGGCAGCCCCCATGAAAATTGGGCTCTCCCATATCTTGAAATACGATGATTTGCATGTTTTCTCTTCTGCCATTTGTAGTTGATGAATTCCTAAGTGAGGAAAAAGTGCTTGTTTTTGGTTAAGACCTGTTTAATGACATCACTTCCTGCCTAATGACATCACTTGTGGCCCTCAGCAGGCCACATTGCATTGAGGGTTCCCCAAGATTGTGCTATACTAGTTTTACCCCTGCCAATGACTCACTCCTGAAGTTGTCCCCCCCCCCCATCCTCTATGAATCATTGCAGTGGTGCATGCTGAATGCAGGAAGATTATCTGTGATTTTCACTCTGGAATGTTCCTGGGTTGCAGTTGCAGGGATTCTCTTCCCACATTTAGCATATGGATATTGATTCTTGCAGATACTTGGGTCCTGGGAAAGCCCTAAAAGGACCTCCTGGAGGCATCCGGAAGTGCCTTCTGGTCCCATCCAGGAAGTGTTCTGATGTGTGGGGTGGCCACATGTGACCAATTGTATTTTTAAAATTGACTTTATTAAGATGGTACTTTTCTTACGATGTTCCACTGAAGTATGTATACTCCTTTAGTTTATATTGTTTGTAGATTACTTTTGTTCATGTATTGAACAATGCGACTACTTTTACTTTCACTGCTTTCACTGTAATAAGCCAGCATTTTACCAAATGAGAGACAACACCTTCATTGATGTTACAAAAGAAACATATCCAGTGTGCAATTCATTTAAAGATGGGGTAGAGGTGGCAGGCACCACCCTTTCGTCTATGGAATGTCTACATGGAGTCTCCATATATAGGGATTTTCGCTGCTATCTGGAACCTCAGAAAAGCAGGATTTGTAATCATAGGAAGAGAGCCATAAGCACTCATCGTTCTTTGCATTTAAACTTCATGAGGCATTCAGGTGAATGTGCATAGAGTCCTCTGTGTGTCTTCATTTCCTTTGGATAGGTTGTGGAAATAGGGCTAGCTCATAGTTAGGGCATCAATGTATGGTGGGAAGCCAATATTCAGAAGTTTTATGTGCTTCATTAAAAACCCAGTTGAATTCAAAAGGCTGCTCAAAATTTGTGTGTGAGTGTGTTGGTGCTGGTTCAGTGTTGTGATGCGTACACCTTTAAGCACACTGACAATATAAAGATACAGAAATAGAAGGTGGGGACTGTTGGCACTGAAGTGAGAATGTAATTCAGTTAATTGGTAAGTAGTTCTTCTCCCTGACTTGGTTCTGGTGACTCTCTGGTAAAGTATGAATAGGCCTAGCAGTCTGATGAATGTTTTAATTGAAAGCAAGCTTATAATTTATCAGAGTAAGGCACGATTTGGAGTAGCACCATTTAAGGGCAACAAACTGTCAAGTGTTTACCGTATTATTATATTTTTTAACACTTTAAGGCAGGATGCCATTTGGATTTCTGCCTTGGGTGCCCAAAGTCTTGAGCCATCTCTGAACATGCAAGTGTGCAGATTAGCACAGCAGTCCTAAGCACACACTTATCAGGAAATAAGTTCTATTGATCACAGTGCAGCTTCCTTCACAGTAAACAAGCTGAGAATCAGACTGTAAGAAAATTAAAAAGATGATTCTGGGGCATATCTTAATTTATGACAGGGAGAAGATAGTGGGCATTAGTTTCTTATTTCTCCTCTTCTTTTAGCGACTATGTGGGGAAAAAAATGTATAGCCCCCTCCTTACACACACCGCACAAATCATGTGAGAAAGTTGCACAATTTACTTTTAAAACTATTTTCCCAGTGCATTAGATGACATAGCTAGATGTTCAGACTAATTATATATATTTCCATTGATTTTGTGATGGTGCCGAACAAGAACTGCAGTTTTAAGGATGCCATTTTATTAAAGAGAGATATTTTTAATGTAGGACAAGGTGGCTAGCTAGTTCTGCACATGCAAAAATCTTTCATAACCTTGGAACTTTAAGGTTTCCTTGTTGGATTCATGGTATCTTGTGTGTTTTTCGTTTCAGATTCAGCCCCTGCTTTGAACTCTATAAAGTACTGTAAGTAATCTTCGTTCACTTTCATTTGACATTATCTGTTCTTATGTTATATGTTGGTTTCCACTTCATATGCCACATAAAAAAGTTTGAAACAGGAATGTATGAATTGTTCAAGTAGCTTCCTCATGAGGAAAATTGTTCAGATGCTCAATTTTGCAAACCTGTGTAACACAGGTGTAGGCTTCCTCATGAGGCTTTCATGGTGTAGGCTTCCTCATGAGGAAGCTGCTTGAACCATTCACTAAAGAGGCTATGCCGTGTCTCCAAAACTAGACGTGATAGGGCAAAACGGATGCCATTTTTGTAATTGGCACCCCAAATATACCCAGGAATTGATGTAATGTTTAAGGAAGCAAAATGTGTGCTAACCTGTGCAATTAAACCAAATGCAGGAATGTAAATGCTTGTCATGGCTGATGCCTAGAACTGCCAGTTCATGTCTGTGACAGTCCAGACTTCCAGACTCAGAAAAAAAATGGCTGATTTCTAGATTTTAACTTGGTCAGTCTGGTTTGTTCATGTTAATGGTACTGAATTCTCCCATGTATGCGTGTCTGTAACCTGGTGGCTTCACTTGCTGCAGAATTATGCTTTGGGGTCAAGTGGAATTTGAGCACAAATGTATGGCTCAAGGGTGTTTTTGCAAGTGATAGCAAGCACACCTTTTAACCTGGAATGTGCCATTTGTGAATGTTTTTTATGTAGGATATAAAGCTAAAGCTAACCTTTTCAAATATTCAGTGCATATTGTAGTCAATGTGGCTTTTACATTTGATTTACAGATATGGAAAAAACAAATAGAATTCACTTATGAAAATGATCCAATCATGTCACTTGTGAAATGATCCAAAGGGCATACCATTCTCTTTTATAAGCATTTTATAGATCAGATCTTAAGGTTTCCTGCAACAAAAGTTAGGTATTTGAGAAGGGGAGGAGTACCAGTTTTATTGGTGACCAACAGCCTCACCAGTTAAATTCCTCAAAATAATGAACTTGACAATTTTCATGCAATGACACTATTTTATTAGATCAGTGAAATGTGTATCTGTTTTAGGCTGCTACTTTTATATATCATCGTGGAATATTTTTATATTCTTCTGTTGTGTGTTCTCAGAGTTGTGAGCTGTCATTTTTCTTCACAGGGAATGGTGGGATATGAATAACTAGAATAAGTAAATAAACATTAATATTGCAGAGATATACGAGTGTATGCTTGTATGCTGGTGTAAATGTTTGGATCTAGTGGAATGCCATCAAGACTGCTATAAGCACTGTATCTTTATTTCTTTTTTTAAACAAGAAACATATCATTCTAGGAATATGAAGCATGACCAAGTAAGGTATCTGTCAAATCGGTTTCCTCATGTTCAGGTTGTGACTTCCACCCTGGAAATCTGAGGAAGTGGCTATTCCACACCCATTCACGAAAAGTATCCTGGCAGGCAGCCAACTTCTTTTGCTCTCTTCATCTCTGATTCAAGTGCCATTTCCTTCTCTCTCTCTCTCTCTCTCTCTCTCTCTCTCTCTCTCTGCTTTTCTCCCTTGTCACTTCCCTCTGTGCCTTTGCTGTGTCTCAGATCTATAACCTGTTTAGCAACAAGTAGGGATCATAAAGACTGTTCTTTCTCTCTATCATGTTTTACCCCATTAGTCCCACTGCTACTCCTGCATGATGGTTCCACTCCACTTTATTTGAGTTGGTAATTTGTGTTCACCTGTTGGCTCTGATTTCTAAAAGCTTCATATGATAAATTTAGCCACTGAGACTAGTTCTAAAGTATAAAATAGATGCATGAGTTATAAAGGACGCCCGCACACACCTGTCCCTCATTATCCGTACCTAATTCATTCCTGAAAATGGTCTTTACAGTGAAAATCTAGATGAGTACAATTATTACATTAATTTCAATAGGAAAAGCTCTAATTCATTCCAAAGCTGTTTCAAGTGAACCTACAAATCACCCAATTTGCCTATTGCCATAAGGAAAAACTTGTGTGGCATGATAAAATAAAACCACAATTAATATATAGCAGTGGTTCTCACTCCTTTAGCATCAGGACCCATTTTTTATAAAGAGAATCTGTCAGGACCCACCAGAAGTGATGACATGACTGGAAGTGACATCACCAAGCAGAAAATTTTTTTACAAACCTAGGCTGCAATCCTACCCACACTTACACAGAAGTAAGTCCCATTTACAATCATTGTTAAAAGCATCTTCATAGTAGCCTGTTAAAAGTACAGATCTGTGACTTTTCTCCAAATGCAGTCACATCCCATGGTAGCATCAAATCTAATAAATTAAAAATAAAATATTGAAATGAATGGGGACCCACCTGAAATTGGCTTGCCGCCCACCTAGTAGGTCCTGACTCACAGTTTGAGAAACACTGTATACAGCAACAATAAAGTGTTAGTCAGTGATGAAAATGTTTCAGAAGTTCTAGCATCACTAAATGAGGTTTAGCACCTCAAGCTTTAGTTGCAAACTTTGAGCAAGGAGACCCTGTTCTGGTAACGTTCGCATGACTGTACTATTCAGAAACAGGGGAGCACACTCTTCCTTAATTAGGAGTTGTCACTCCTACTCCCTTCTGTAATTTAGGATTTAATTTGTGGCAGAGTTCATCTGTTCATCAAATATCGAATTTAATCTTGGAAGGTATAAAGTAGTCAGAAGAGAGCTCTGTTCATGTGTAGTATTTTCACCACCAATAAGTAATCACAGCCTGATTTCAGATATTCTGGAATACTTGGAAGTTGAGAAAGTGTGGGCTTAGCACTTACAGAAATGTAGCATAGTGTTAATGTCTTTCTTAGTGAGAAAAGGAATTAAAGGACATTAAGGATTTGTTAAACTAAGGTAGCTTTGCATGTAAACATGACCTGTGTTGTGTAGTCATAAAAGTGGATCCCTTATTGTTCTGTTCTTGGTCAAAATTAAATGACTGGCTATGTTTATTGTGAACACAGGTTGCTTCTGCTATCTAATTTTGACTAATGAGAATGAGAGCATATACCTAAGGGAATACACAGAGCATGTGCTGTTTGTTGACTTGCCTTGTTCACACTTTGCTATCAAGAAATGGATAGACTTGTGTTACTGAGTGACAGTTGACAATGACCCTGACTTTGGGCAGCAAGTGAGAAATTCTTGCTGTGAAAGAAGTGTCATGCCATGTATTCAGAAGGAAAATGGGCACATACTCGTGTGATTTTTGTTACCCCATTAAAAGTAAAAGCAAATGAGTAATATTATTTCCTCATCCCAAAAAAATTATTTACTTTTTCATTCTTTATATATGACAGACAGAATTTTATTAGAGAGATGAAAAACCAAAAGAAGACATCAAATTTCTGTCTTCCAAAACTGAGTCCAACCCTATCCCCCCTCCCGCCAATGCAGCTGCGCCAAAAAGGCAACCACTGAACCCAGCTGGGGAGGGGAATCAGGAGACTTCAGAGGGGAAAGTGAAATTATTTCTCCTTATCCTTCCATAAGCCCCTTGCTCTACAGTGGGTCTCCTTGGACCTGTGCCAGCTCTTCAGTGATTGGCTGAGCCACTCTAGTATCATGGAATATTCAAGAATGTTTCGACTTCTCTGGGAATAGCGTTAAACTGGAAAATTGTGCAATTCCCGAAAAATCAATTTGACATGGGGTGGGAGGGAGCTTGAATTGCACAGTGGTTACGTGCAGAGGAGACTTTGTCAAGTTGGAAGAAACAGCAAATAGAAGCTGTGGTGTGAGCATGGAAGAAAGCTTTAAAAAAAGGAATTGAAGAAAGACTAGATGGAAGAGCACAAAGTAAGTCACATTTGAGGAAGCATTATTAGAGGAATAAGGCAGGATGGACATAACTGATGAATTAATAGACCAAGGTCAAGAGTCTGGGGAAATGACTAGGGCTAGAGTTTAGGGGAATAAAAGAAAAGAAAAGAAAAAAGACTGGTCCTGAAAGCTAACTAAAATCTGTGGTTGCTAGGATTCTGCCCATCCCTAGAAGGAAAATGTAGGGTCTTTGACATTTTGGGTTTTAAAGTCCTTAGAATACCTTTACAAGGCAGTAAAACTGTGGAAATGATTTCTTATCCTCTATAGCAGTGGTTCTCAAACTTTGAGGGAGCTTTACACCCTCAGTAAGTTCTTCTGTGGGAGGGGCTAGGGATGCCTTAAAGGGATGGGGGAAGTGTTACACGAACTGGTGGGTCGCGACCCATCAGTTTGAGAACCACTGCTCTACAGGGGATACCCTGATCATGGGTAATAGATTGCTCCTGAAGCTGTGCTGTACTTCGTTGACACTCCCAAGGACCGAAGAATCACAGTACAACTGTTGCAATGATCTTTGTCCCTCCCCTGTTCCAATCTTGGTAGGGAGTCTAGGGCAGCCATTTTCAAGCACTGTGCTGTGGTACACTGGTGTGCCGCGAATGGTCCCCAAGTGTGTCATGGGAATTTGAGAGAGGGTCATTTATTAGTAGGACCATTGGTGATGTGAGCTCCCCACTGACAGCCCCGTGTGCCCTGTCAGCGGTCAAAAAACTGATGATGTGCCTTGACCATTTTATTGCCTTGCCAATGTGCCATGAGATGAAAAAGGTTGAAAATCACTGGTTTAGGGCTTGTAGCACACACAAGAGGGAGAAGAATGCTCACCATATAAAGTGTTTGAAATGAATTTATAGACTTCTGGTTTAGGGCCTAGAGCTGTATGTTGTTGACACATAGGAAGTGGATAAGCAAGGCAAATTTTACACAGTATTAGAAAACCAATGAGGTAAGAACACTAAAAGAACTGGATCTGGATTTCATATATTCATTTGAGCCAACCTGCAGAAACTTTGGTTACAAGTCTTACGTATCCTTAGAATCCTACTTTTCACAAGAGAGTGAACTGCAGTTTGTTGCATTCTTGTTTTAGTATTATGCAGATAGGTTTGCTCCTATAGACCAAACTCCCTTTGACTGGTTAACCTTGAAATTAATTATTTTAAGGTAACTCTAGAAATATCTTGATAAATTCTAAATAACTTTAGATATATCAAAGTGCAGTAGTTTATGTATTTGACTTTTCTTCAGGTATTTCAAAGCAGTAGCACCTGACATCATGAAAATGACTGGCTATGTCTACCAAACTGTCTTGTAGCATTTCACTTAAAAATGCACAAGTACTGATATTTTGATCAAAACTTTTCTCCATTTCTGACAGAAAGCAGTAGAAGCAGCAGGGAGTGACAGCAAATTCACTCTTTTTGAAATGCTGTACTCTCTTAAGGGTGAATTCTCTTCTTGGTAGGCAGTAGAACTCCCACAAGTGTCAATAGGAGGTCTGCATGTCTGTTTAGGTGAAAACAGACTTTCTTCAGTTCTATTTTTGTCTAAGTGAAATATTGTCAATTGAACTTCTTTTTTGTGTAATTTTAAATATGTTTGATTTTTCAATTTTATTTCTCTAGCAACTTTTATAGAAATATGTGACATTTTAGGTTTGTGGCTTTTGGGGGGGGGGGTCATGTTTACATTTACTTTAAGCCCACTCCAGCATTTTGTGACACAATTAAGAGTTTCAGTTGTGAACCAGTTTAAAGTTATGGTCTGAGGGCACAATTGTTATCCTATAGTTTGTGTAATCTTGTGTACACAGAAGGTATCCCTATATCCCTCCCATCCCCTGGTTCCCAGCTGAGTGTGCTGCTAGCTACAATGCAGCACACCTGACTGACTTTGACAGTAAGAGGCCCTTCTGTGCCTTATTCAGTGGCTTAGTTCTCTCCAGGCCTCTGGCACTCAGGCTACTGCCACAGATATGAGTGTTCTTTTCAACGTGTTATCTTAGGGAGACTAAATTTTATTCAACTTGTTCTCATGACAGAAGATATATTAGTTAAAGTTTAACACACACACCCTAATTTTCCCATTTTCTCCCTATAAAGAACTCTTATGGGTATGTAATTGTGAATTTCAGGGCAAAAATTATTTTAAAACGAAAACACCGTGAGTGCTGCATTCCAGTCCAAATAGGGTTGAACGAAAAAGACTATATATGAATGTGCTCATTCCTGAAAAGAGCAGGCTGCTGGATGAGTTCAAAAGAGTCTTGTTTTAGCAGAATGACTGCCGTGTGCATCTCTGTGACTGCACCCTAGCTTTTTGTGTTTGTGTGCATTTGTGAGTGTCAGGGAAAGTAGCATAGGAAAGAAGGGAAAGGAGAGAAGGAATTTGTTAACGGGATTCCCTCCACCTGTGGGAGAGCAAGGCCTGCTGTTTTTTTTTTTGGGGGGCGGGGGGCGGAACTAACTTGCAGTTAGTTAAATTGACTGCAGTGGGACTTGTAATGACCTGCTCTCTGCTTGCTGTATTGCATTTAAATATTGCAGGCTTTAGTGAAGATCTGCAGTAGGTTGCTGGGCTATAATTCATCTGCATTTTTAGTGCAAAGCAGTTAATATTTTTTATATACTATTTTGCATTCATTCAGTGAATGGGAAGTAGTAAGGGATAGATTTGCTGCACTTACTCTCTTTTTTCAGCATTCTACTATTGCTGATCATGGTTTTGGAAAACTTTGTTTCACAAGGAAGCATAAAATGGAATTAGAAACCCTAAAATTTGAACATCTTTGATCAGCTTTACTTGCATCTTGTTTTCTGGGTCTGTAGACAAGTTGTTACGTTTGAAAGTTAGCCTACAATGCACAAATTTAAAACAAGATTTTTGCCATTGTATTTAGAAGCCTAATTGGGCTAATAGTTTTGCCAGAGGACCATTTTGAGAATCAGATATTGAGTGAAGACCAGGAAGACCAACTACTGCTTCTTAGAGAAGTTTGTAATACCACTTTATAAGTCCACTTACTCACTTATGGTGCAATCCTGAGGCACCCATGGGCAGGCGCAGTCCTTTGCGCCAACAAAGGAGGGTCTCAAACATGCCATAAGGCCGGCGCTCAGAGGTGTGCCGGCCTGCGGAGGCTGACACAAGCCTCTGTGCAAGCTTCCTTGGCAAGCCTTGCATTGGCCCAGCTAGACCAACACAAGGCTCTGAGGTGGGCGGGGAGGAGGCGGGAGGGAGGCGTTCCTGAGCAGGGGGGAGGACAGGTGGTGGGTGACCCCAGGGGCGGGCAGGGAAGTGGAAGTCAGGGCTGGGATCCAGCACTTATGCTAGATCCCAACCCTCGTTCCCAGGGAGTTTGGAGTGGTGTGAAGTCGCTCTGCTCTCCTCAGACTTGTGCCACCTCAGGAGGTGGCGCAAGTCCGAGGAGACCCATTGGGGCAAAGGTGCCTTACCTGGAGGTAAGGGCAAAAGTTACCCCTTGCCTCTGGCTGAGCCATCTTGGGCCCCTATCCTGCGCTGGATACAGCGCAAGCCTCTTGGCTTGCCTGTCCCAGCACAGGGTAGGATTGCGCCCTTACTCACTTATTTATTTAAAATATCTGTTAGCCACCTACCATATTCAAGGCTCACTGATTATCACTGTGCTGATGCCGTGGTGGAATATATCCCTGTTTCATTTCTGGGTAAACAAAGTAAGAGGCAGGTAACATCCTGCGGGGATTCCATTTTACTCAGGGTCCTCTGGTTGATGACCTCAAAGTTAAAAGTCTAGTGGTCAGACTAGAGTCCCATACCTCTCACAGGCCATTTGTTTGCTGCCCCTTATGTAGAGATTAAGATACAACTGTAATGTAATGGTCAGTCATTGGAAGTCTCTGGGTCAAATATGTTCCCTCAATTCATTTGCCAACCCAGAGTCAAAACAGGAGAATAGAGAAAGAGGTGGCTGTAGTAACAAGCCTTTCTGGCAGGCCACTCTGATCTGTGCTCATATTAACAATACTAGCCCTCCAGAAAGATTAGATTTTGGCCAAAGCTTTAAGGTTGCTGTCATTAAAGACCAACATCTGATGTCCATAATTCTAGTTCTGCCTTTCTACAAATTTATGCAGTTCATTTTCAGCTTAAACCATCTGTTGCTTTAATGTCACTAATTTTATTGTTCCATATCAAGCTAATATCTGGGAGTGAACTTTCAGATTTATCTTTCTTAGCTCACGTAACTGTGTTGATAATCAGTAGAGGATTTTAGCCCCTGCAGATAATCTCTTCAGGGTTATCACTTACTTAACAAATGGATGTGTGAAGTATTTGTAAAAAGGCTTTTTGAAGTGAAGTTCCACATGTTTGCGGCTTAGAGCTGAGGACAAGGTACTGTTTACACAGGGGCAGAGGGTTTTGCCTGCCCAGTGTGGTTCTTCTCAAGTGCTGGTATTCTGAGGCTAAACTGTTTGCCTTTCTAATGAAGTGAACTGTTTGTTTGAAATATGTGGTAGAAGGTATTTAAATAGGGCCTAAAGTAAACTGTAGCGCTCTCCAAATATGCCCCCTGCGTATCTGCTTTGTGAAGGGAAGGAAAACAATTTGGCCATAGCTTACCTCAGGGAAGAGCAGTTAAGGGAACTGTTTAAATAATAAGCAGGGCTGAAGCGGATATTGCAATGGTCTCTTACAGGCCTTTTGTGACAACTGTTGCTCGTGCAGGGATTCCTCAGGGCTCTGCCAGGAAGGGCAGGGCTGTTGTTAAAATGTTATGTCGTTTTTGTGATTTAAAATAGTGATTTTTTTTCCTCTCTCATTAATTGTGGAAACATGAGCTAAAACAACCATCGCTAATATGCTACAACCTTTTGGGAGCACACATATGCTGTTTGCCTTACAGGAGGCCCACTATTTCTACACATAAAAATAAGATTGTCCAAATATGTGGACATGTGTTTCCACCTAAAGCCAGATGGAAAGGGAGAACGTAACATAAACTGCTATTTTGTGTTGCAGAGTCTGAGGGAGATAGTAGCAGGTGAGGTGGGCAGACTATGAGCTGGTATAATGGATGTGACAAGGTTCCAGTAATTGACAGAGTTGGTGATACAGGGCTGATTGCCACTGGTGTTTTCCTGGACTCTTTTCTCCATGTGATTGTTTCTGAAAGGGGAAAGAACATGTACACAGCCTGGGGGTAGAGGAAAACATGTGAAGACTCAGAAAGAAAGGAAAGCTTTTGCCAGTGGGGGAGTATTCAAAATAGCACAGTGATGTGGGGACAGGGAAAACGCTTGGCAGTGATGCCATAGGCACAGTTCAGTACTCAGTATGCTATGCTTTCTTTCCTCTGATGGCTTTGTGACTTACATTTAAGGCTACTGTTGCACAGTTCAAATGATGCTGAGGTCTTTTTTATATTTAAAAACCTAGAAAGACCTATGCTGGCTCAAACCGAGGTCAATCGCCTCCTGCATTCGAAGAACATAAGAACATAAGAACAGCCCCACTGGATCAGGCCATAGGCCCATCTAGTCCAGCTTCCTGTATCTCACAGCGGCCCACCAAATGCCCCAGGGAGCACACCAGATAAGAAGAGACCTCATCCTGGTGCCCTCCCCTGCATCTGGCATTCTGACATAACCATTTCTAAAATCAGGAGGTTGCGCATACACATCATGGCTTGTACCCCATAATGGATTTTTCTTCCAGAAACTTGTCCAATCCCCTTTTAAAGGCGTCTAGGCTAGATGCCAGCACCACATCCTGTGGCAAGGAGTTCCACAGACCGACCACACTCTGAGTAAAGAAATATTTTCTTTTGTCTGTCCTAACCCGCCCAACACTCAATTTGAGTGGATGTCCCCTGGTTCTGGTATTATGTGATTAAGGTATTCTGTTTCTCACATTGGCTAGTCACATGCATCTGGAAAGCCCACAAGGAAAGCATGAAGAAAGTAGCCTTTCCCTGCTGCTGGCAGACCTATTCAGAGGTGGACTGCCTTGGAATGTGGATATTTCACAAAGCCATCATTACTAATAGCCAGTTAAAGATCTCTTCTACATAAAACAAGAAGACCCAAAATTAACTATAGGAAAGCATTTTTCACGTTTATAACTCTGACAGCACAATCCTATCTTCCCAGTCCCTGCACCAGCCTAGACTGCTGCAAACATGCTGTAAAGCATATTTGCTGTGATTCTAAAATAAGTAGCACTGTCAGGAAGACATACACAGTCCTCCAATACTTTATCTAAGGCCCTAGCAGTTGGCAGGGGTAATGAAAGTGCCAAGTGGTGCAGGGTCTGGGGGGAGGGTGGCGGCAGGCAGGGAGGGGGTGTAATGGAGGAGGGCAGAATAGGGGGTGGGGCAGGCCCTGGAGGGGATGGGATCAGTGGAGGAGGCCTCTGCCATATCCTAACCCCTGTCCCAGGCCTGGTAGCCTTACATGGGACTGCCTGGATTTGCACCAGCAAAATAGCTGGTACAGATCTGAGTAGATTGGGCAGGCTAATAATAATTATCCCCTTATTCCAAGGAGATCTCCAACCTGCTTCTAAAGAGCACTGGATACAGCGGAGGCTGTGAAGCCTCGCTGCGTCATTGCTAATTAGGATTGAGGTGCCTGTTACTTTTAATTAAGACATGCAGGCTTTATGATTGGGTCACTTTCCTGGAAGTGCTTCCTCAAAGTTTTCAATTACCTCTCTTCAGAAACATGAACTGGGCTGTATCACAAACATCAGAACTTTAATCAAAACCTAATCAGAAGTGAACATCTGGCACAGATCCTTTTCTCTTTGTCTCTCTATTTCTCAGGTCCTTTGGAACACTTATGTCTCAGATGCCCCCTTTTTCTTTGTTTCTGCATCTCACAGGGCAACTTGTATCCCCAGGTCTGTAACCCATTGTCTCTCTAGGCCACATGTCATTCTGTATTGCCTTAAGTCTCCCTGCAATTCCATCTCTCAGGAATGACTGAGATAATAAACCTGTGTCTGGGCTGTACATAATGCTGGTGAGGGGTCATCACAATTGAATGTTCCTCTATATAATGTATTTCTTTGTACATGGAAAATTAGATACAAGAGAGAATGCAAGGCTAGAATCTGCTTCCCAAGTATATTTTCCAAGTTTTCTATATGAAGGATTTTTTAAAATTAGTTTTGGATATGTAGGAGCATTCAATCATGCAAAACCCCTCTTGCAATCTGAAGTAGTATAGTTGTAGGATGAGTTCAGGGAGAACCAATCACTTCACTGAGAAGAGACACTTGGTTATATCCCACTAGTCAGTATTTCTCAGTGTAGGCTCCTCAACACCATTGTTAAGAGTGGAAAGGGCTCCAGAGACCAAAACATTTCAGATCTGCTGCACTAGTCTTTCTACCTCCCTATCTCTGAAACCACCCTTTTGCTGTACATATAATCTTTCTGTATGGTTTTAAGTGCTGATGCACACTATTAAGTGAATTATTTTAAATGTAGTGGTAAACGTATAAGGAGTCCCTGATCTGATATATTGTAGCTGTTACCGTAAATCTTCTAACAAGACTTTTAAAATAACCCATCATCTGTGCTTTGTAGGTTGTAAAACAAACTTAACAAAAAGGCCTTTTTAGAACTACTCCCAGCGTGCAATAAACATGCTAGAATTTCAGCGGGTTCCCAAAGAGCTACAATAGCGGCATTAAGAGAAGACATTCCCTTTGAAGTTACTGACCAATAAGGGACTGCTGTCATCTCTGTCATGAGCATTTAAACTTTTAACCTCCAACCTTTGTGGCAAAGTGATTTTCCATATGGATGTTGGCATGCTGCTCAAGTATGCACGGGTGCACATGTGCATATGCACACACGCACCCTTGCCCTTCTCTCCCTCTTGCTTCTTCCTGCACTCAATGCGGGAATGAAATGGTGAGAAAACTTGTTGTCTCCAATCCCCAAGTGTTCAGGCAACATGATTTTGCTACAAACATTGTTGGCAACCTTCAGTCTCAAAAGACTATGGTATCGTGCTCTGAGAGGTGGTTCTGGAACAGCGTCTAGTGTGGCTGAAAAGGCCAATTCGAGAGTGACAATCCCTTCCACACTGAGAGCAAGTGCAGTCTGTCCCTGGTCTTTCTGGCTATGGGCCTTCCTTCTTTGCCTCTTTGCCTCAGTCTGAAACAGAGACGCTACAAACAGCCTTTGTGATAAAACTCTAGGACCTGGGTGAAAGTGCGAGGCATGGCTGCAAGTCCTAGCATTTACTTTACAGCTTTGTGCTCTGGAGTAGCGAGGCACCTCTTAGGGGTGCATATGCATAATATAATAAACCATTAGGAAGTGCTGTATTTCCCTCACTTTATATACACACAATTTGTATAGATATGGACCTTGCTAAACTGTGATTTGTGACATTTTGCTCTTCGGTTATTTTTTGACTTGTTCGTGTTTTCCTTTGAGAATTCCAGACAGTTTGGGACCTTTGGCCAGAGTATTTCCCCAATTGTACTTTTGAACCAACTGGGACAACCAAAAGATACAACACTGCTAATTTTTGAAGTTCAAAATCACAAGAAACTGCCTTGCAGTCATAAGATGAGCTCAGAAGCAATGAACTTAAAGCAGATTGAACACATTTGGAGAGCAGTTTGTTAAGCTACTCTCAAAATTTTTCAAGCATTCTGTCATTGATGGTTATTTATAGTTTTAAGTTTTCTCACCTGCCATGAGAACTAGAAACATTCAACCTTTATTAAAGTTGGGAGAATATCATGATTCTTAGCACTGATTAAAATATTGTAAGCAGAAGTAGCAGATGTGACAATCAAGTATCTGCTTACAACAAAATCTTTACTGTATGAATCAGTAATGCAGACTTCGCCCATGCTTAAAAACTTAGGAAAAACTCTGCTGAATCAGGCTAAAGGCCCATCTAGTTCAGCATCCCATTTCCTACAGTAGCCCACCAACTGTCTCTGAGAACCTTGCAAGTCTCTATTGCTTCCCTACTACTGATGGTGGTATTAAAAATGTATTTATTCTGTTTTTCAACAAAAAGTTTACAAAGCAATTGCATTCCACATTTTGTCCTTTGATCCATATATCAGATTTGATGGTGGACCTATGTGTCAAGGATTCATACATTAACATTATTAGCAGATTAGAAGAGGCGTCTTTGACTAATACTTGCATCTGCTATCATACCAAGGATCTTATGTTTCCCACCCTTGTGACCTGAATTGCACTTACTTGCAAGTGAAGTATTAAGTACTGGGGCTTATTTCCAAATATGTATGTTTAGGATAAGACTCCTTGTCTCATACTTTTGGTTATTTTCTGCACTTGCAAAACCTTTTGTTATTGCATATAAGTTCAGGTGAGAAACATTTGAAATGTTGCATATTTTGAAAATACTGACTGTGTGATAATGATCTTTGAAACATTGTTGAAAATTTATTGGCAAGGTAAGAAGGGACTGGAAAACCCCAAAACTTCCCAAAGAAGGAAGAGAGATCCTGGCAAATGCAATTTGGCAGTAACTTACAGCCCAATCCTATGCATGTCTACTCAGAAGTAAGTCCCATTAGAGTCAATGGACTTACTCTCAGGAAAGTATGGATAGGATTGGACTGTGCCTCAGGACCCAGTTCTACCCAACTTTCCAGCTCCAGTGTAACCACATTGCAGCCCCGTGGTAAGGGAACAATTGTTCTCATACCTTAAGAAGGCTGTAGAGACTGCCCTTCCACTACAGGATGCAGCGCACACCCCAGTGGCACAACTGCACCAGAACTGGAAAATTGGATAGGATTGGGCCCTCAGTCCCTAATAAAGTAACAGAAGGTTATTCTGTTATTCTGGGCAGGAGGTCTGGTCTAGAGGGTCGAGCCTCAGTTTACCTGAAGATAACATCCGCAGGTCGCCAGTTCGAGGCCACCGGCACCGTGCGACCATGAAGCAGCTGACAAGCTGAGCCGAATTATTCCATCTGCTCTGAGCATGGGAGGATGGAGGCCAGAATGTTGCAACCAGATCAGAAAGAAACATCTGAATGTTGTGGTTTCTTGAAAGATAGAACCTTCTTTCAAATTGTAAAAATCCCTACGTGGATTTAATTAGCCTGCCTATGTAAACCGCCTTGAATAAAGTCCGAGGAGAAATCTGAGGACCAAGAAAGGCGGTATAGAAATACCTGTATTATTATTATTATTATTATTATTATTATTATTATTATTATTATTATTATTATTATTATTATTAAGCATTATCAGTAAAAAAATATGCTCATACATTTACAAGGAGAGGGACTAAAAAGAACAAGTTGTCTGTATTAAACAACTAAATTACCCTTTGGAAAGAATTACAAAACTTGTGGACAAAAGGAATAAAGTAGAAGGAGTAAAATAGCTGGCACCAGTTCAGCTTCTGGTACTCAGCTGAAGACATTTTATGAAAAGAAAAATTAGATTTTGTAGGAAAGGAAAATAGTCACAAGCTTATGCTCAGAGGAGCACGAGCACTTTTCCTTTTTAAATGATGATAATGAGATGGGCATTTGGAAAACAGGTATGTAGGTCACCTTGGAGTTTAATTCCTTTAAAATTACAGAGGTAACACTGTATTCAGAGAGTATGTTGCCTCTGAACATGCAGGTTCAATTTACCTTTTACAGCTGGTTGCCTTTGATAGACTTATCTCCCATGGATGTGTCTAATTCTTTTCTAGTCACCTCAGCCAGTGGCCTCCACCATATCTTGTGGCAGAAATTCCAGATGTTAACTTTGGAAGTGAAACTGAATATGTTCCTATTGTGCGTTCGTTTCCAGAACATGTTAACTTTTGGCTTGAGATACATTATGTCTATTTTTGGATATGCCTTCACATGCAATAGTAGCCATATTTGCAAATGGTATGTTTATACATGCTGTGTGTTGGTTTCTTTGGCCAATGTAGGTAGAAGTGAACTGTACTATAATAAACAAATGTGCAGCATTTTGTCCTCCACACTGGCTGTAGGAGATGCATTAGCCCCAGCTGTGAAAGCAAAAGTGTTTGAATACTGTGTGACGGAATGTAGCTGAGGTCATGCTCTATGATTTCAGCCTTAATAAGCCATCATCTGAATCAGGAACTCATGTTTTTTTCTTCAAGAATTCCATTTTCTCATTATTCTGAAAAGTTATTGATGCGTTTGGAGAGCTGCAAATGTCTGTGTATTAGGAGTGATTTATATGCAGTAGTATATACTTTCCAGGTATTATGTATTTTATTGCTACCATCACAGAAGGAAAAAGATGTGACTATAGAAAGATATTATCAGCATGTGTCCAGTCAGGCAGGATTCCAGAGCAGCTGGATTAAAGCACAGAGCTGGCTAGTGGTGAGTTAGACATGCTGTTGCTTTCTTGAGTTTGTTTGCTTGCTTGTTTGGGTTTGAGATTTAGCCATGTAGAACACAGTCATGTGCAGAGAAGTTAGAGGAGCTGCAAATGCAGCCTAGAATGGGGGGGGGGGGGTAGGGAAGATAAATTGGTTTTTCACTGCAGAAGGAGCATTTGAAGTAACAGAGGGAGGCGTTTCTTTTGTCAGTTTTCTGGCAGAGCCCAATTTGTCATTTTCTTGCGGAGAGCATGTTATTAAGTTTGTTAAAGAACACCACAAGGACCCAGAAGTTATGAAAAAGAGCCTGTGGCAAAGCAATTGTGACATGGCCAGAATGGTTCATTCGTTTGTTTTGTTTTCTTGACCGGTACTTGTGTACTTATGATGTAGAGCTGCTGATAATTTGGACTAGGTGTTCTTGCCAAGAGGGAAGCTAAGAGAGAACTGTATTTCATCAATATTAAATTTATTTGCTTTTGCTATAGAAATAATGTTTAGATCTGTATTGTCTTTGTTTTCTTAAGAATACATTTTTCTGGATGTTTATATTTTTTGGAGGCTAAGGCTGCAGTCCTAAACATACTTATGTGAAAGTATCAATGAGACTTATTTCATTCATGATTTTTTTTCTTACGAAGCCAAAATTTTTTAGCATGCTATGGATGTATTTATCCACATACATAATTATTGACATAACTACCTGAAGATAATTCAATAGGAAAAAAGAAAACTCTTTGAAAAGATATTTCCTTCCTGTCATGGTGCCCTCTCCCCAGATTAATACTCCCTTGCAATGGAGGTTAAAAGGGAAATGGAATGAGCACTGTTTAGTGTGTGGAACCAATCAGTGACATTCAGGGATGATAGGATTCTACTCACATTTTTCTGTTGTCACATCAATAGTCTGTTACTATTACTTTGATGGACGCAGTTTGGTCTCTGGCTGTGGACACCTTTACCTTGGGAGGTTGTGTTCCAAATGAAAGTGGACTGGTCTGCCCTGTGCCAGGACTGGGGGGAGGGGGGATGGAGAGATCCACCCTCTTTCCTGGTATGGCTAGTCTGTTCCTTCATGAGGAAGGTGAAGGCTGAACTATGCTGAAGAGTGAAGACATTCCTTCCCAGTTCACTTTAACATCTCAATTTCTGGCCAACTTGCATGTGAAAGATAATTCAGGCGTGAAGGGAGAGAAAATGCATTCTGTGACCCTGCTTTGAGAAGACACAGTGCATCTCTCTGCTCTTCTATCTTATGGGTATGGTTGATATCCAGTATGTACGTTTCCTACTGAATTGGGAAGGATGTATACGCGGGGGTGGTTCTGGCCACTGTGCTGTCACGGGGTGAGCCTGGAAGTGCCATTCCCCACCACTCATGTGACCTCTGGAGATCTTCCGAGGGCCAGGGAGGCCACACAAGGCCTCTTTGGCCCCTAGAACTTCTAAGGCCTCTGGAAGGCCTTAGAACATCAATTCTGGTTTTCTCTGAGAAATCGGAAGAGCCTCTTAGAAGGCCTTAAAATGTCACTTCCAGTTTCCCACAAGAAACCAGAAGTGACATTTTAAGGCCCTTAGAAAGCCACACGTGACCTCTCTGAGCCTCAGAATGCCTCTGGTCGGGGAAGTAGCAGGCGCACTGCCCTTGGTGCTGCCCAGGAGCATTTGCACCCACGAACCCCCTGTAGGTACGCCATTGGGCATATGGCCAAGGAATAGTTGCTTCACTGGAGAAGTATATGATCAAGAAATAGAGTGTAAGTGGCATTTCTGTAATGATTTAATAGAATAAAGATATAAACCTGTCCTCTACTATACTAGATATTCAAGATAGATTGGGATTGTACAAGAACTGTCTTGTTTTGCCATTCCTAAAGTCTAGAGAAATGTTTTTCTGTATGATGATAAATTGTACAGCTCTACTGTGCTTATTCCTTCCCCATCAGAACTCTTCCCTTCACTTTTTGCTTTACCTGTTGCCGCATTCCATTCCTTCAGTAAGGACTTGAAAAGACTTTACTGGTTGATGTTTGTGCTGTATTTAGGGAGAGCAACATTAATTCTTTACTTATGATTAATGCAGTTCAGCGAGAAAATTTATCATAATTTTAGCAATTGCTATATGGCTCTATACCCCAAGTTAGCATCCTGAAATTTTTTTCCCTTCTGGAAATCTGTTGGTGTAATCTTTGAAAATTTGACTTTGTGTATAGTATTTTATTTTATAACTCAGTGATTATGAAGCTTAGCAACCAGGAGCACAATGCAACTGTGCCTGATATTTAAATTTTATGGTTGCTTCTTCCTCCCTTTCCTTATGTTCCTCATTCTTCTAAATTGTAAGCTATAGGTAGGCAATTGTCTTCTCTTAAAGTTCATGGTCACCCCAGAACAGTGTTTCTCAGCCTTTGTCCTCGATGAACCACTTCTCATGGTCAACCTGTGGCCTCTCCCCTTCCAATCCTGCTGTGGAGAAGCACCCAGGGAAAGAGGAAGGCTGGAAACTTTCATGCTCTTACCAGCTGATTCTTGGCAGCACTGCCAACAAACAGCTGGTGAATGGGAGCCTGCCTGAGACAGAAGCTGATCCACCAGCGAAACGGACTTGGGCAACAGAGGCAGAGTTTTGTGAGGAGGATCAGCTTTGCATGCCACTGTACAGCAGCTCAGGTACTACTGGTGTTACATGTACCTCTGGTAGAGAAACACTGCCCTAGAATATTCCAAGCCTTACAGTCCAAACAGCACATGCACACAGTTGGCCCCTGAGTGACATGGGATACAATCCACCAGGTTTTCTCCTGCATAACTATCCTAACAAACTCTTATAGAGTTCCCATTCATTTCATTGGGGCTTACTCAGGAAAGCATCCCAGTGTGGTTATGATTCTGTGAACCTGATCTATCTTCCATCTTTACTGGCACCCATAATCTGCCACCTGAATCTGCTACTGTACTTTGTCCCATGGTAGAGTGCATCTGCCTAAATTGCACAGTACCTAATAAATGGGAGATGATTAAGAAGTTTTGGGATCCAATTGACATTGTTAAAGAAATGTTTTAAAATAAACAAAAATAACAGTATGCTCCTATAAGAAATATTAACTATCTTCATTTTTGAAAAATCACATAATTTTGAATTTATCACACTAATAAAGAGATTTTTCAAATTTAAAGACATATAGTTGCTTTAAACCTGATCATAGTGGAGCAGCAGTGACTGTGAAAAGCAATAAAGTACTACATTTGAATGTCGGCCAGCAACTGTTTAGCCAATACCTGCAGCAAATTCAGCATGCTAAGTATGGAGCTTTTAGTGCCTGCCAGCTGATGAAATCATTTCCAACCCCCTTTTTCTTCAACTCAGATAGCTACTTCTGCAAGCATTTGGCACCCAGATAGTTGGGGAGCCAATGAAAACAAATAAAGCATGTTCCCACAAGGTGTTTTGGTTTTCATAAACACAAAGGTGGTAAAATAGACACTAAGTATGTGCAATACTTGGTCCCACTTCTTTGCCTTGCCAAGGTGGGAATTCCAGCTGGAACAATATTCCACTTTCTGATGTTTGCTCTGGATCCCTTGAGTTGCATTTTTATACAGTGTAAAGAAATGAGCTCTGGAAACTTGCAGAAGAGCCAGTTGTAACAAGTGAGGTAAAACATGGAGTTGTATAGTATGAAGGAACTCCATCAAGCAATACTACCCAAGTTTTCTTTGAAAAAAATGTTGTCCAACACGAGATATTTCTCCCATGCTCTTGTTGGGGACAGGCTGAAGGCTGTTTGCTGTTCTAGACCTAGAGGGTCCCAGAGATCATTAACTTGAGCTAGAATGCAAGAGTTGCAAGCTACTCCTCTGTTGACCAATCAAAGACAAGAGGCAATGCTCCTAGTATCTGTACCAGACCTGGCTAGTCCAGATGCTTCCTACTTCCTGTCAAATGCAGGGACTGATGTTTCAACTTCCCCTGTTCCTTTCTGCACCTGAAGTAGGCTCTAAGATCTCAGGACACAAGGTACAGTAGCACTCCAAACTAGTCCTCAGCCTCAGACTCTGAATTTCCTGGTTGAAGCCCAGTACTTCTTGGTTTTGAATCTCTAGAAGGTGTCTGTGATGAGTTCCAGTTCTCTATTTTTAGCATAATTGCTTGAGCCCATACTTTTCTTGTACGTTTGTGTATTTCTTGGGTGCAGTGAAGGTGAAAGCCTTTTATGTCTTGGCCATTCTTCAGATTCATTAAGAAATTAGTGAGGCTGTGCATGTGTTGAGGGGGCAGCAGCATTTTCAGGTCTGCTTCTCGATAACCACTGCTAGCCATTCTTTGTCAGCAGAGGGGTCAGCAATGTTACCTGAAGGCTGTTGCCGTGACGAAGAGAGAGAAGTGAGTAGTGTGTTGCAGACTGATTTTGACTCTCCCTACCTCCACTTTTCTGTCCACAACAGCAGCACCGAGAGCTACTGTACACGTGGCAGCAAAGAGAATGACAGAACATTGGTGGCAGGGGATCTACAACACAGAAGAGTTCGGCTTCCCTGATTCAACCTGTAGTATCCTACAGAAAAAGTGAATGGAACAAATTCAGAGAAAAAACATCATTATAATCTTAGCTTGGATATTCTGTTGGAGTAGAGGCAAAACTAACACTAGCACGATGAGTATCAGTTTTTCACTGTTGCATCTGTGACTTGTTCTTTGCCAGTTTATTTTTCCCTCACAAAAGCTGCAGTCTGGAGCATGCTTGAAGGGAAGCAAATGGTATGCCCTTACCCCACACCCTATGCCCTCCAACTACAGCCTTTTTGCTTTTTTCCACAGATCGCCACAGGCGTCATTCAGTTCTGTTGGATACTGTATATGAACTCTAGTTTGGGGGGGGGGGGTTGTCAGAATATTTTGGTCTTTTTAGAGGGGGATGGGGAATCCACCTTCACCCCAACTCTGGGGCTCTCTACTGTCATAGGTAGGAGGCAACATAAGTTCCCCCATCATGGTAGTGCACTCATCAGCTTTCTCCCATACAGGTCAATTGCTGCTGTTCACTTAATGGGGAAAAGGAAGGTGTTTGGGGACAGTATTATGGTGGCAATTCCTACCTCTCTTGGTGGCCCAGCCTTCACTGGCTGAGAGTCCATGGGACAGTAGTACATCATCCCCCATCAGTCCCTGCAAAATTCTTGACCTTTTTCCAGCAAGAAAGCAGTTCTTCCTTTCATTTTCATCTCATTTTCATTGTGCTAGAACAGTAAGAGGAAACTGAAGGGAGTCAACTGCTCCACACACGCTTTAAAGCAGCCATTCTCAACAGGAGCCATGTGGCCCCCTCGGCTGCCCTGGCACATTTGAAGCAGGTCACAGACTGAAAATTGAAAGTAATAAATAGTTTTGTGGTTATCTGTATCCTTGTATGAGGATGGCCCCTGGAACCTGAGAAGAGCTCCTATTAAGAGCCAAAAAAATTCAGAATGGCTGCTTTTAAGTATGATGTGAATTTACTAGAGACAATTATTAACAGTGCAAAATGATGGGTTGCTGATTCTCTAGGTAAGGTAGATACCTGTTTGAGGAATCTTCTTTAAAAATATGGTGAAAAATTGTTTTATTTTGCTGTAATGGTATGCATCTTCAGTGTGAACGTGGCAGCATTTTGTCATTTCAAAGCACCTAAACAAATTGAGTCTATCTTTGAGTCTCTGTTGATGCAAAATGTTGATTGCACAAATCCAGTTGGACAAATGATACATCAGAAAGACAGTAAAAAATTTTGTATGCCCACTGAAGGACTCCAATTTATCTCCATTACCCATGCCTTGAATTTAGCAAGCCTCCCAAGCAGATTGCATTTGGTTTGGCATTTTTTATTAAAAACGTTATTATCATTAAAGTTTCTTAGAAGATTCTGTTTTATTCATTATGAAGGCACAAGGAATAGTCTTGCTTTCCAACCCAGGGGAAGTATCTTTGTGGAAGAAAACAGATGCCCTTCACTTTAAAAAACTCTGTTAACACTGTTGAAGACAAAATTAGGATGGAGAAAAAATGTGAAAGAAGAGTTTTCCAAGGCTAGGTGTGGGCTTTGGGGCCAAAAGTGTAGTTTTGAAGACTTGATGGCAGAGTTTAAACACTATTTTCTTATGTTTCCTAGTCATTGGATTCAAGTTTCTTCTTCAAACAGAGACAAAAATCAGTACTGGGGTACCTTCAAGACTTAAATTTATTTCAGCATACAATTTCATGGTCTACAATCTGTTTCATCAGATGCATGAAATGAAATCCTCTCTAGGCAAGTGTGTGTGAGAGAGTTTAAAACAGGTTTTATTCATGAGGGTTCCTTTCCCAGAACTCACATGGATGGCAAAAATCACATTGAAGCAAATCCATTTAAGAAAACAATGTCCCTTTCCTAGGCGATTTAAAAACAGCCTTGCTGACCTTTGTGATGTAAGACAGAGTCATTAGGTAGGCAGTCCATCAATTCATCTCTCTCCAGGTGCTTAGAAAAACTTGACTCCAAGCCAGCAACCCCTCCCTTTACCCAGAGCCCAGTGCTAGGAAAAAATGCAAAGTGATTATCTTTCTTTCACATGTTCAGGGGAAAGGGAGGGGGTCGCTTGCCTTGGAGTGAAGCTGTTCTAAGTGCCTGGAGAGAGAATGATGGATGGTCAGCTGGCTGCCCTCTTGCATTAATGGGGCTATTGTTAAAAATACTTTTTTTCCTTTAATTTAAATAGCCCTTCTCATCGCATTGAGATAAAACTTAGGGGAAAAATCCATGGATAATTAGGTGATACCTGTATTGTATAAGTATAATTTCTTATACAATACAGGTATTGTATAATTTCTTATAATTATATAAGGTATAATTACTTGATACAGCAGCTGTTGGATGGTAAGCCTGATTATTATCAGAGATCTATAACTCTCTGAAGTGGTAAGAACTGTACCACTGCAGCCTGTGGTAGTTCTGTGACTGACTACTTTTCCATACAGACATTTTCCCTGCACATAGAAAGCTAGCATATTGAGAAGGGTTATGCACTAGTCTTTCTGATAAGCTAGTTTTATAATAATAAATAATAATAATAAAACTTTATTTTTATCCCGCCCTTCTCCCAAAAAGGGACCCAGGGCGGCTGGGTCTGTACTGTACTTATATGTACTGTGATTTTGGGATTATTTTGGTTCCCACACACATTCTCGAGTGGTACATTCTAGACACAAGTTTACCGTCTTGGCAATAACTAAGCCTTAAAGAGAAATTTCTCGATTTTTAAATTACTGGTACCCGATTTATAAACAAAACAGGAGTAATCTGCTAGGATGTTGACCGTTAACCCTCCAGTCATAAAAAGTCTTGCTTCATGTCTCACCTCTTAATGAATTAGAATTGACAGGGGTGAAGAGCAGTGTCTTTTTGATAGCAGCACACAGATTGTGGAATTTCCTCCCCTGGGAGGCCTGAATGGACCAGACTTCGTAGTCTTTTAAATGCCTAGTAAATACCTTTTTAGTCCAAGTAGGCATTTGATTTATAACCACTGGTGGTGGCTTTTCATTTTTTTTCTCTCTGGCTGCTCAGGTTAGCTTCTTTCTTTTAAATGGCTTTTTAGCTTCTTTCTTTTAAATGGCTTTTTATTGCTGTGCTCATTTAAATTTTTACCATTTAACTTGTTTTGTATTAAACTGTGTTTGTTTTAATTCATGTTACCATTTTAACTGGTGACCGATCCTAGTCTGTGGGGATGGAAGGGTGGGATTAAAGTATCTAAAATAAATAAAATATATTGTAAGTATGAATGAGCTACTCTTTGGTGTTAAAGCTGGCTTTTAGAAAGCCCCTGCGTTGAAGAAACTTATTCACTGTTGTAGGACAGCAATTTTCAACCACTGTGCTGTGACATACTGGTGTGCTATGAATGACCTACAGGTGTGCCGTGGGAGTTTGGAGTGTGGAATTTATTAGTAGGGCCACTGGGGGATGCGATCCCCTCACCAACAGCATGGTGTGCCTTGGCAATTGTAAAAAAAGCTGCCTTGACAATTGTAGTACCTTGCCAGTGTGCTGTGAGATGAAATAGGTTGAAAATCAGTCCTGTAGGAGAACAGGGATATGGGTCTGCCTTTACCTCAGGGGCATGGCTGATTTGCCAGTGGTAGTAGCATCTTTATGTCATCTCATTAACCAGGTGTTGCAACTCATAGAAACCCAGAGCATATAGGAGTGAAGCCACCTTTCATTCTATCCTCCAGTTGCTAGCCTACATTTATGTGCTGTCAGCTGAACACACCCTTACCTTAGAAGACTGAAGAGTGGTCATATGTTTCACCCACCATTTGTGGGTTTCAGATTATCCTTGCAATGAAGTCAACTATAGTCCATGGAAATTTATACTGAAATTAACTGGTTAGTCTTTAAGGTGCTATATAACTTATTTTTGCTATTCAGACTATCTAATAAAAGCTCCTAATTACTGGTGGACTCTATTATCAGTAGTTTGAAAACTGATTAACCCTTGATTTACATGAAAAAAGAGTGTTCATTATTTGATGCGGGTAACTCACCATTTGGCAGCATTGTGACAATGCTCCTGGGAAAGATTCGTTCCACTGTAGTTAACTTGCATTTTAAAATATGCTCCACTCATACATGCACTATTAATTCCAGTATTACTGTGTTTTCTCCCCACACCACTTTGGGAATTAGGCAGTCTATGAGTAGTTCCTCACTGGAATAAATATTAGTCAGAGCAAAATTAGGTGTTGGTACATTTAAGGACTGATACTCTTTTGTTAAGAGTTTAATAAGAAGAAAATATTTATATTGAGGAATATGAGCCAACAGGAAACCAAGCTGGCAGCTAAAAACCATACTATATAATCACAGCACACACATACATTTATAGGATTTTTAGTCTGTTCCAGGTTACGTTCTTTTAATAGGTGATCTTTCAAATAATTATTTGAAGATTTCCCTAAGAATATGCAAAGCTTTTCAAAGTCCCCCTTTTTGCATCCAGAGGCATGTAGAATTTACTACTTACCTCTGTGCCTAAGAGTTTTAATTCTCTCAGTAAAACTGATTTCGTCAGTTTAGTACATTATTCTCCCTGTCTCTCATTTACCATGTTACTTTTCTGGCAGCAGAGTACACAGCACTTAGCAGCTGGTTTGTGAAACCATCAGTCAGGAAATTGTATGATAAATAGGGGGTAGCCAGGTTTAGTGGCACTTTATTCTGCTTCAGCAGTTTTAGCTTGACTTTGGAAAAATCATCATGTGGTATTTTGTCAAGGGTTGCAACAGGAGAAGGCTAGAGTGTAGCAACATTACATATACTGCTTGAGTTATTATGACTGCGAACAGCTGTGTTACTCATGTGTAAATAATAGAATCTGAACTGGATTTATAATTATTGCGAATGCCAGATATATTGGTTTTTCTTCATCATGTGGGGTGGATAGAGCACCGGCCTACATATAGCACTGGTTTACAATGATAGAATTCTTTGTCTTTCTGCCCCTTCTCATGCATTGTATACTGCAAACAAGGTACCACCATAGTTACCTGAAGAATTCAGGGCATCTGAAAGGTTTACTTTAGGATTTCTGACCTCATTGGCGCAGCATGACATATTTAAAATATCATGTAATATCATAACCTGACCATTGATGCTCTGGAAAGCTTGTGATGGCTCAAGGGCTGCTTATAGGAATTGACAGGTATGGGAAAACTCAGTACGGCATGACTTGAATCAAATCTAGACTTACCATGCCCCTGTGACTTGACTTGAAATGAGTCATAATGGGGGCACTTTCTGAGTCGCCCTTTCACAACTCCCAAAGGACTCGAGTTGCCCCCTTTAAAAAGCCAGTTGTGGAAAAAACAGGGCTGCTGCTGAGGGGTGTGTGTGTGTGTGTGTCTGAGTTCTCTTTGAACACTCCCATGATCCCACCGCCCATCTATTAACAGGGCGGGAGGGGGTGGGAGGAACCACGTGTGAGCGGGGAAGGAAGCTTACAATACTGTAATCTGTATTGGATTTGGCTTTCATGAAGTTCAAAAAATTCTAAGTTGCTCTCATCAAAGATCTGATTGGAAACTGAATTTGAGCGGGCAGAGATAAGAAGTTCACATTTCAGTCTCAAGTGTCATAGTTTGGGTTGAGACTCTCAATATGCAGTGTATGTTCTCAGGAGAAGCACTCACAGTTCTTGAGGGCCCAATTGAACTTTCCAGCACCAATGCAGCGGCAACACAGCCCCGAGGTGAGGGAACAAATGTCTGTGACTTCCCCCTCATTGCAGGATGCAGCACACGTTTCGTTGGCATGGCTGCATCTGCACTGGAATGTTGGATAGGATTGGACACTTAATAAGTGCAAGAACAGAAGAATAGGAAGCATCATGCTCAAAATGAGATATGAAGTTGTGTAGGATTGTTCACAGTATTCCCCTATGTGGACTGTGGACCACAAGCTGAAGCTGTGGGTTCTCTGGTATGCTATGTAAACTGGTGGGGCTTAGTGTGATAATTAACTCAAGTGCAGCACAATCCTATCTTGCTCTGGAACTCGCAGGCCAGGAGGCCTGCACCGTATCCAGCGCAAGTTAGGGGCCTTAAGTGGCTCAGCCAGAGGTAAGGATAAACTCTTCCCCTTACCCCCAGTTAAGCCACTGCAGCCCTCAGACCTGCGCCACCTGTGGAGAGCAGAGCAGTTTGCAGCCACTCCGCACTGCTCAGGAACAGGGGATAGGATCCAGCATATCTGCCAGGTTCCAGCTGCGCCTCCTGCCCGCCCTGGGACCACCCTCCCCCAGTCCTGGAACGCCTCCTCCCCGCCCACCCCGACCCTTGTGTTGACCGAGCTTGGCCAACGCAAGCCTCCCTGACTATGTTGGCACAGAGGTTCGATTTAGCCTTCGCGGGCTGGCGCGCATCCCTGGCCCAGGCTGACTCTCAGGGAGTCAAGTTAGGGCAAGTTAGGATTGCGCCCTTAACCATATAATCACGTTCAGAGGTTGGTTGTACTGATTTAGGGCCCAATCTCATCCAATTTTCCAGCTCTGATGCAGCAGTGCCAGTGGGGCATAAGCTGCATCTGGCGGTGAAGGAACAGTCACTGAGGCCTCCTCAAGGTAAGAGAACATTTGTCCCTTACCTTGGGGCAGCATTGCTATTGCATTGTTGCTGGAAAGTTGCATAGAAGCAGTTCCTTAATATATCTATTGGTTGACAAAGTGGATGTTGACAAATATATAATATATCTAATGGCTGACAAAGTAGAGTAAAAATGTTTTTTGCAAAATGTCAATATGCAGTCACATTTAATGCTTGTTGTAGAACAGGCAAAAATTGACAGAAGGAATGTACATGATGCTTTTTCTGGCACAGAGATGCAATGATGGAAATTTTAGAGTCCAATCATATCCAATTTTGCAGCACTGGTGCAGCCGGAATGTAGCCCCAAGGTAAGGGAACAAATGTTTCCATACCTTAAGGAGGCCTCTGTGACTGCAGCCCCACCACAGGATGCGGTGCATGTCCCATTGGCACAGTGGCACTGGGAAATTGGATAGGATTGGGCCCTTCATTGATGATTTCTGCTTCTGCGTTAAAAGCTCAGAACCTCTGTTCACAAAGAAAGAAGACAGATTTATATTTTTATATTTACATAGTCCTATAAGTGACAACTAAGTGGATATATTTCTTAAGTAAGCAGATACAGAATAGAAAATCTATGCCCCAGAGAGGTTTGGAATTAGCCCTCTAATCTGTGTAAACATTTAAGGAGTTTGGACCTTTTGTTTTTTGACTTTTGTCAAAGATGACTTTGGGCGCAATCCTAACCCCTTATGTCAGTGCTTTCCAGCACTGACATAAGGGCAGTGTAGCTCTGAGGTAAGGGAACAAACATTCCCTTACTTTGAGGAGACCTCCATGAGTGCCACCCAACTGCAGGATGTAGCACATGTCCCATTGGCACCACTGTGCCATTGCTGGAAAGCACTGACATAAGGGGTTAGGATTGCGCTCTTTGTCTTTCAAAATGTTCACTCTTAAAAAAATAAATCCAGAGGGAGGGTTGGCAACATTATTTTAGGAGAGATGGGTAAGGATGTATTGTCCTCTTCTGATATCCTTGCTCCATAGAAATCAGTACTGAACCTTACTCTGCCTGATTTAGCAACATGTTCACTCTTAAAAAAAATAAATCCGGAGGGAGGGTTGGCAACATTATTTTAGGAGAAATGGGTAAGGATGTATTGTCCTCTTCTGATATCCTTACTCCATAGAAATCAGTACTGAACCTTACTCTGCCTGTTTTAGCAACATGATCTTGGCAGTCTGGGTCTCAGGTGATGTGTAGGGATGTTTGTCTTGGAGAAGATGAATACAAACAATCTTTATGAGGTATCCCAGCATTTATGGTTGATGCTTTCAACTAGAGAATTCAAAGGCAAGTTCTTAAGTGAGACTAAAACCATTTCTTGTCAGAGAAATAAAAGGAGACCTTAATAAAAGGAGAAATTCAGTCCACTTACTGACTGAATTAGATAGCCCTTCTACTCTGGAGTAATTCTGAAGTACCGTGATGCAGGACGTTGACACATTATTGAAACACTTTCAAATGAAATGGTTCATAGGCTAAAATTCTGATGCACTTTTTTCTATTTTTAAACACCCCCTTCTATACATTTCAGAAATCCCTTCTGGATTTCAGGCGGCCCTGTGACCTCTGGAGCTAGTGACTGATGTAAAATGCACCATATGTACTGAAATGTTTATCAGTTATATGCTCCTGCGAGTCACTATGATTCAAGCTAAGCCTTGTGGTAGTTGGTGGGGTTTGGCACTGGTGCGGAGAGTTTTCCCACATGGATCTCATTGGGGAATCAAGACCTAAATGTTTATGTTTGGAGTCTAGTGAAGAGGTGCTAGGAATTATTTTTGCAAGTGGTACTTCGTTGTTCACATTACCAGTCTACTGTGGCTCTTCAGGAAGTAGTTTCAGTTCGGATTTGTTGGCAGGGCAGTGATATAAGAGACAGAATATAAAGAAGTAGCCTTTTGAAAATGCCTTTCTATGGCAACTCTGAGCTACTTTGTATGTTATGAATCTGCTCTGATGATATGTGTGAATATTTCCTTATGTGAGTGCTGTACTTATTAGTGTACTGCCTGTGAAGCTTATTCATTATAGTTGCACATATTGGGTCTAATTCCTAATGTATGAATAGCTCCTATGTTTCACTTTAATATAAAAAGCTGTCTTTTTCAAGTCTGCTCAGTTTTAAGTGCAGGTTGATGTAATTACCCTGCGTGAATGACATTTAGGACGTTTATTATGGACTTGCATACTGGTCTGCATATATGTGGGAGCCCATCATTGCTTTTTTGCCCAGAGTATGGTTACTTGAAAGGCTTTTGAATGAAAACTCAGTTCCTTTTTCTCTCTGATAAAGTTATCCATAACTTGGGGCAAGAAAAAAGGGAAATGCTTCTCCAGATCTGCAACCAAGGCTTCAAGGGAGCAAGCTCATTCTCTGAGGCTCTGAAACTCCCTGCACCGAGGGCACATCTGTGACTTATGCTCCAGAAACATATAATCATACATGTGCAAAACACTGGTTAGCCCCCACCCTGCTGCTGGTTGTCTAACTGCATAGCTATGTTTATTTTGGTATTTGCTGCCCCCTCTCCTCAAGGAAAGTGAAAAGCAGTGTCTGGGGCCCTGCCTTCCTTGCCTTAGTGTTGAATTCGCACAGATGCTTAACTATTTGCCTTGGCACTTTGTCCCTATGAGTCACTTAATCCCGGGAGTCAGTCATAGCTTGTGAAACGTCCACTTGCAAGGCAGGCCTGATCATATACTCTTACTTAGCTCCCCCCCCCCTTTTCTGGTTAATTGAAAAGGGCTGGCCTGTAGACCTGTTAGAATAGGCCTGTTTTAGACTTGAACTATAATTCTCTTCAGAATCGGCTCCTTATTCAATTTCTGCCTTGCTACGTTTTAATTTTGTTTGTACCTGTTTAGTTATATCTATTACCCCACATAACTCCTGTGTCCTAGTTACACAGTCCCCTCCTGGGGTTAGGTTGTATTCTAACTTTGAGGTAAAACGTAAGTTTGAATAGATTTAAGATTAGACAAATGAAAGAGGACACTTAGCTTTCCTTGGCACTTTGGCCCAATGAGGCACTTAGTCCCAGGAGGCACTTGCACACACACCTGATGTGGCATTATCAAATTCAGTGTTTGCTCACTCCTGCTTCAGTGAATTGGCTGATGCTTGAAAGAGTCAGGATTAGGGAGGTGCTAAATGTCATGTTATACACTGCTTCTTTTACAAAATGGTACCAGGAAGATACATGGGGGTTGCAGCAGCAGTCTGTCCCCCATAGTGTATAGCAGGGCTTTTCAAACTGGGCTGTTGTGACACCCCAGCCTGCGGGCCCTGGCCCCTGCCCCCTTAGGGGGCGGGGGCAGCCTAGAGGCAGGGAGGAGGCAGCGGCGCGATCCCCAGGTTTGCACCGCTCACCGCACCTGGCGCAACCTGCAGCAGGGCTCCCCGCAGCAGTGAAAGTAGATGCGGAGTGATCCTGCTCCACTTCCGCTTTAGCGGAGGCGAGGCACGATCGCTCCACATCTACTTTCACTGCTGTGGGGAGCTCTGCTGCAGGTTGCGCCTGGCTCCCCACACCCCTGTGAGGCTGCAGGGGCTTGGGTACTTGCACCCAAGCCCCTGCAGCCCTCCTGAGCGGCGCAATCCTTGGGATCGCGCCGCTGCCTTCCCCTGCCCCTGCTGCCTCCCCCCTTCCACCCATGCAAGAACTTAGTGGCTCTCAAACTCTCCCAGAGAGTTTGAGAACCACTGGTGTATAGTTATGTCCTTAATCTTAACCAAGCAGCCATCATTGCCTGTTCTGGCAAAATTTTTGTCATGGTCTTGGGGCCACCTAAAAACACACTGTATCCCACCAGTGTAGGAAACCCTGTTCTCATTATATAATTGTGACATACCTGGCTATGTGACTTGAGAGATGATTTCAAATTCTTCAAATCTTCACAGAGAAGCCTTTCCACAGAATAGACAGTTCTTTCAATGCAAGACTTTTTATCTTCTACAGCTGGAGATTTTAGCTACAATAAAAACTATTCCAGTTCTTGCAACCCATTACATAGCTTACAAGAAGCTAATAGTTTCTCCATGACTTATGTAGAGGAAACAAGTGAGTTATGCATCTTTCTACAGTAACGATAACTGTGCAACTTTTTAAGCCATTATAGTTGTAATATGATCATAAAATGGTAGTACTGAATTGAATATGTGTGCGTTTGCAAGCCTGTGGGATAGGAGATAGCCTTAGGATTTTGTTTTCCTTCCTTCCTTCCTTCCTTCCTTCCTTCCTTCCTTCCTTCCTTCCTTCCTTCCTTCCTTCTCCCCATTCATGTGGTTGCCTGTGTTACCATTATCTATCTCATACTTTCTTTGGCAAAAGAAAGCTGACAGTAAAGAACGGGGGAGAAAAGAGAGCATGGCTAAAATATCTCAGCAAACCATAAAAATTGAGTACATCAAAAGCAAGAAATTTGCCAAGGATGTGGTTGGACCATTAGATAATGAGGGAATACAAGGGAAGTTTAAAAAGGATATGGAGATTGCAGAGATGAATTCTTTCAGTGTCTCTCCACTACAGAAGATGTGAGGCAGGTATGCCTGCCTCCACTGACTTTCTCAATGAGGCAGACTGAAGGACTCAGGCAAACAGAAGGGATGGCATTCTAAAGTGTATTGACAAATTGAACATTATCAAATCATGGGGTCGAGATGTCATGAAGAAATTCAAACATGAAATTTCTGATTTTCTCACAAAAATATGTAACTTGACCTTTAAAATTCTCTGTTCCAGAGATCTAGAAGGTAGTCAGTGCAGCACCAATATGTAACAAGGGATGGGGGGAGCTGGGAAATTACAGGCTGGTTTGCCCATCTGTTCCAAGAGAATGGGTGGGAAACATAAAAAAGATAAAATTATTAAGCATATAGAAGAACAAGATTTGTAGTAGTAGAATCAGCGTGGTTTCTGGAAATGTAAGCCTTGCCCCCATAACCTTCTAGAATTACATGGCAGTGACAACAGGTCAGTGGTTATCTAGGCGATCCAGTTGACTTTGTATACTTGGACTTTCAAAAAACTTTTGACAGAGACCCTCACCAAAGGTTCATTTTATGAATTGGTAACTGGCTAAAGAACAGGAAACAGAGAGCGGGAATAAATAAGCACTTTATCCAGAAAGTGAATAGAGAGTTTTTCTTCCTGTCTTAATACTAGAAAGTGGAGTCATCCCAATGAAACTGACTGGTGGCATATTAGGACAAACAAAAGGAGGTACTTTTCACACAGTGCATAATTGGTGGCACTTTAATTGGTATTGGATTTTATTGCCAGAAGATGTGATGGTGGCCCCAAGCTCAGTGGTTCCCAAACTGCTACAGGGGAATTGGGAACCAGGTGTTTGCATGGGCAGGAAGGGGGACAGTGACAGTGCTGTAGAGATTGCAGTGCTGCCACTTCCAAGGAGCTTTTTTACATACCTGGGGGGCAGCGCTGGCTTTCTGCAGGGTCCTGGAGGTTCGCAGTCCCCTCTGATCTCCTCTGCAGCTTGTTTACAAAGCCCTTATTGCTGATCTAAAACAGGGGTCTCCAAACCCCAGCTCGGGGGCCAGATGTAGCCCACGGCCAGCCTCTATCTGGCCCGCGACCAGCCTCTTGTCTCCTGAAAGCTTCTGGCCCACTTGGCTGTACGTGATTGGAGCTGTGTTCTGGTGGCGTCTGGAGGGTGTTCTAAGGGCCAGAGAGGTTGAATGAATGAGTCCATTCATTCATTTATTCACTCATCTAAGTTCCATCTCTAATTTATTTATATAAATTTTATATTTAAATTTTTTTTCTGGCCATAGTGTTGAATAAAAATTTTCTGAATTTTTATTCAACACCATGCCAGATATATGATGCGACCCTCTGGCCAAAAAGTTTGGAGACCCCTGATCTAAAACTAACTGCTATGAAAACAGGAAGTGGCTTTAGATTGGATATAAGGGCTGTTTACAGCAGCCACAGAGGAGATCAGTGGGGGCTGTGAGCCTCCTGGACCTTGCAGGAGGCCAGTGCTACATCCCAGATGAGTAAAAAAGCCTCTTGGCAGTGGCAACATTGCAATCCCTGTAGCATTGTCGCTGCCATCAGAGCAGGACCACAAGAGGGAATGCCTTGTTTCCAGTTCACATAGTGGGTCGCTACCCACCAGTTTGGGAACCACTGCCCTAGCTTGTATAGTTTTAAAAGAGGATGGGACAAATTCATGATCTGTCCTTGGTCTATCCCATCATATCCTTATGATTATGCCCTACCTCCTAGGTTCAGCAGCAGTATGCCTTTGTATGCAATGGTGGAGGAGAAGTATTGTCTTTCTCACCTGCTTGTGGGTGTTCCAGAGACAGCTGTTGGACCACTCTGGGAAACATGATTGGATTACATGGACCTTTGGTCTGATCCAGAAGAACTTTTCTTGTGGTGGTTTCCTCTCTACCTGCTGCTTAAAGCTTTGACAATAATTTGATCACAACTCATTCTGGACTTTTCCAAGATTAGGGTGGTGTGGATGTTATCTGAAGGTTATTTCCTCCTTTATGATTTTACCATTCTTGGCAAGCATAGTATGGCTAGGGAGTTCCAGGAGGTGCTGCACCTTCCTGAAGTATATACCCAGTGCAGTGTGTATTCTGTGAAGGACTCAACATCCTGTGAATCACAACTTTGATTTAAAAAACCCAACCTAACTTTGTCTGCCTTTCTATCTGTAGATACAAGATCAATATGTGTATAGTTGTTGGAATCCAAGAAGGCAGAGAAGCTGAGCTGGACTTCCAGTTATTAAAACTTGGGAAATAGCCTAGTATTCCTTGTCCCTCCCTATATTTGCCTAACTTGCATAATATATTTGGTTACATAATTTAGTTTTATGGGACACAATTCCGATTTTTTAAAAGCACAGAATATCTATGTATATACCTCTTTAGTAATTGAATAGATTTTGTTCCTCCAGGATTTTCTTGTTCATATCATTGTAAGCAGTTCAAGTATTTCTCTGTATTTTTGAAGTTAATGAATAGTCACCTTTATGATATTTCACTATGTTTACTTGTTTTATTAATATTTCTTTCTTTCTTAACCTTTAAAAATGTTATAATAAAAATAAATATCGGGGTGTGCTTATGAAAGGCTAGCTGCTCCCTTTGATCTGACACTTCACATATGCGCACTGTAATTATTTATTAAAGACTTCTTTATGTAATTTTCCATTAAAGCAATGAAAAGAGAATATTAAAATTAAGGCATGAATATTCATGCTTGCCAAGGCAAATTGGATGAACCAAGCTCTATCTTTTATACACTTGGCTTGTACTTGTGTCAGTAAAAAGTCTATTGGACTCAGTGGAGTCCTATCTTTGTCATGTGCCTCTCTGTGTTTATTGGTAGGGCTGTGTGTCGCCTGCAATTCTGAAAGGGGCATATGGTTCAAGATGTGGTATGGAAGCAGAAATCAATTTTTTGAGGATCTCAGCATTTATTAACCCCCCCCCCCAATAAAAAAAAAACCAACAGCTGTAAAGACATGTAGGAAGGTAACATGTGCAGTGTCTGCTGAAACCTGAGAATCCCGGAGGGGTGACTGGAGATTTATAGTGATGGGGGAGGGGATAGCTTCATTGGCCTGCATTGCTCCTCCCTATGACCAACAATACCAGTGTTATGCAAAATGAGATTTAAAATGCAGAATGTATTATGTAAAAATAAGAGAAATCCTGCACATTTGCTCAGTCTGAATTATTCATAGAGCCTGCAGAATTTAGATTTTTTTGACATAGCATTTAGACTACCTGGGTGCAGAACTGTAATTTTTTTTTAAGCATAGCATTCACGCACAACCTTGCTGTGATTGGATCTTCTTTTATCATACTGCTAAGAATTAGGATAACGATGACATTTGGAACCATTTTTTTTTCCAGATCCGCCTCACCTTTTTCCAGCATTCCACCCTCCTGTTCCAATAGATGCAAGACATCATGAGGGGCGTTATCATTATGAACCATCTCCCATTCCTCCGCTACATGTGTAAGTACTATCATTGCAACACTCAACAGCAGCTTGGCATGTTAACAAATGTTAGATGATGAAGAAGAGTGATGGCCATTGTACATCTTGTGTACAGCTTATTGCACCCTGTGGCAACATAGTACTTTGGTTTGCCCACAGTCTTATCAAAGGAATTTTCCTGAAGCTGTTGGAGCTCAAGCTGTCTAAAAGTTTATCTAATGTCTTACTCATAGTTGTCTGTAGTAGAGACCTTTTATATGTTAATTCATTCCTATCCCATTTCCCCTGTTCTAGGACCTTGCACTGCATACAATTTGAGGCAACTCGGACTTATTAGATAGTAATGACATAAGTAGTTGCAATGGCCAAGCCTTCTCTTGCACTCCCAAATGTTATGGCTCTCTGTGCTATCATGGAAGAGTAGAATGATGAATCTGAAACATTGTAGAATGAGGGAAGGTACATCCCTGCAGGTAAGGGATGGGGAAAGAGCTTTCTCTTCTCTAGGAGAGTCTTTTTTTAATTTGAGGAAATTTCACTTTATGATGGTTTGTACCTCTATCTTGGGTGTGGTAGGGTGTCATGAAGAGGTACGGTATCATGAAAGTTCCACCTGCTGAATTTCTGCTTCCTATGCAGCTATCATAGAAGCCTTGCCAGAAGAAAAGGTGACAACTGTAATCACTCAACCTCTCCATATGGGGAAAAAACAAATATTCATGAATATAGCTGTATCTTTAAATTTTGTTCAAATAGCAGCTGCGATAGGGAGTGGCTGATATCCCCTCACAGCATTTACCAAAAATCGTAGGAAAAACATATGTGCTGGAGGAAAATTACAGCTTCAAGGGGAATCATTTTCAGCATTTCATAAAAATGACATCAGGAAGGGGTCAACTCCCCTCCTCCTGTGTTGCAGTCTGGATTGGGTGCTCTGCAAGTGCTATTTCAAAATAAAAGTAGGTGGAGATGCAGTTGCACATCTCTGTCATGTGTTGGATCCAAGACATGATTTGAGAGCACATGATGTAGTCACGTTGCTGAAGTTAAGCAGGTCTAGTTCTGGTCAGTGCCTGCATGACTGACCTCATCTCCACGTTTACCAGAGAGGTGTGGTTATTTGGTTTTCTCTGTAAACTGCTTTGTGAACGTCTTTGTTAAAAAGTGGTGTATAAATAGTCTTCATAATAATAATCATAATATGAATGTAATAAAAACACATAGTTTGGTCATTAAACATATTCATTTGCCTGCACATGCACTGGTGCATGCACAACATCCTTTTGTATTTGTGATAAGTCCACTCTTCCCTATGTATGCACATTGTCAGGAGTCATTGCACTGTAGCTAGAGCAGAGTCCTGGAATATAAGGTTGAATAGGATAAAAAAAAACTGGGCAAATAGCCAGAGAACAGGCATGTGGTCAGAACTGTACAGTATTCAGGGAAATACAGGCTCAAGAAAAGGCCATGAGAGGACAAGGAGAACAAAGAGAAGAGATGAAACGGGCAGCTTTAAGGATATAGAAAACAACATGTAGGAGATCTCATACTTGTATGCACATGCTTGCATCATGTGAAATGGCCCTCTGGTGTATTTGAATTATTACTTGATGTAATATACTGGATCCAACCTTGGCAATATTCTTTGGTTTTCCCCCCCTTTCTGAATTCTCCTTTCCCTTCTCTTAGCTGCCTTAACTGTGGCTTGACATTACCTCTGGCAGGTAATGGGCTAATGCTCACTAATAAACATGGGCTAATGCTCACCAGATTCCTTTTGAACCAGAATTTGCAAGTCTTCTTCATACCCTGATTTTAAATCCTCTGTAAAAGAGGGAAGACTGGTTAGCATTTAACCATAGTTAGTATCGGTGCAGAAGTAACACTAAAAAAATGGCTAAGGCAAGTGAGGAAACGTGGGGAATATTTGCCCCAGAGAGTGGGAAAGGGATAGTGAGGAAGTTATCCTTCCCAAAACTGCCCACTGATTTTCGAATGGCTGTGGTTATAAGATTTATAATACCTTTTGAAAAGATTTTGTGGTACATCCAAAGGGCAAGATTTACTCTCGAGATGCTTGGAGTTTATCTGTCCCTGGGTTCACTGAAGCAAAACAGTGCTAGTACCTTAGCAGTGTGCCTTATAGTAGGCCACTGGCAACTGTTACCTATATATTTTGTTGACATTTGTTCTGTGTGTTGTCATTCTATAAGCACTAAATTAAAAACTATGCATCCCTGTGAAAAACCACTAGATCAACCGGGACTGGATTGTTCCTTTCCCCTTCCTTCTTTTATTTTTCATTTCTTGGATTAGTTTTAGAATTCTTCGTTGTTAAAAATATCCCATAATGTCAAAAGCTTTTCCCTAGCGACTGCTATGGAAGGTAATGAAATTTTTGGTAGATTTTCATAGGCCCCACTGTTGCATGCACGCACGCCCAATCAGTTGATTGATGGGATTGTCACACAAACAAAATGGCAAATGTGATGCAGCACATAGTTTACACTAAGATAAAGAAACATACTAGTGATATAGCATGTATTAGAAAAGGGGAAAAATGCTTTATACAGAATTAAACATTACCTTATTGTAACTAGAGAGAGGAATATCAGAAATCAAAAAATATCCAGTGTCTCAGACTGCACAACCCAGAAGAACTTGTGTAATCCATGAAAACCTAAAGCCACAAAGCCAGTTCAGTCCTTTCTAAAAGGTTTGATATATATATTTAATCATCTCTAATAATCCCCATTCACAGTGTGGAAATAAAAGAAGGAAAGAACAAGTAATACTTTGAAGAATAATGCGAGTTGTTTAGATGGCAGATTGCTTCTCCACGGCTATTAGTTACAGCTGTGTAATTACATATATGCTGGAGAAAAAAATGGAGTTGTTTTAAAACAAGTCCTCCTCTGTGAGCAGAATTAATTGATATTAACAATCTTAACTACATGCCCAAGTACACACACAATATTTTACCAGCAATTATTTTGGATCAGTCTTTTATTAGCCAAATTGTAATTTCAGAAGAAATTTGCCTGAAGGTTTGCAATAAATCTGTGTTGCAGTCTTCTCTGAGCATTCAAGAAAAACTGAGTATTTATAGGTGGGGGAACAGATGGATGGGGAGGAGGCTTCCAGGAACTTGTGATTTATTTTTCCATTGAAGTTTATTTGCATTTGTTATTATTTGGATTGTACTCAATTGTGCAATAAAATGCATTTGAATGGTCTGAATTAAATTGGCTCCAAGGGTTGCTTGTTGTTTTAAAGACACCCAGTGCACTCATTGCTGAAGATTATCTGTAAAACAATCATAGGAATAATTGAAGGGATTCACAGCTAACTTGAAAAAACTAATTGTGAACTGCCATACCTTTATATAGCTTGTTCCTAAGTACATGCTTTCCCACCTTATCTGTGGTTTCACCTATCTGCAAATCTGACCCCTACTTCCTGTTAATGGAAGTCCCTCTTCCTGTTAAACTTTGGTTAGTTTCCTCCTTGTAGTGTGCAGGCTGGTAGCCTGCACGTTGCATTCTTCAGTTAACCAAGAATGTTCCCTGGTTAAGCAAGAAACACCCATGCTTCAATCACTTCTAATGGAAAACGAAGATAATGGACATGGGGGAAGTGACTTACCTAAAGCCACATTGTGAGTTCATGGCAAAGGTGAGATTCAAACCAAGGAAGTCTTAATTCACAGCTCCCAGCCCCTTAGCTACTAAGTTACACCGGCTCTCTGGTGTAATAACAGTGTTCCCAGGGTTTTGTCTTAGATGAGAAAGAGAACTCAACTCTTTTGTCAAAGAAGAGAACTATGTCAATGGATTTAGGAAGATCAGACTAGGGGTTTGGGAAACCACTTAGCATCCTGTGTCAAGATCACAATCCTGCAGACTTTACCTATGGTAGGCCTGCATAACTTGCAACCTAATACGTAACACACCAGAAACTCATGGTGACGTACCAGAAGCTCAGAAGGTGTCCTGTTTTTACTGCCCATCTGGGTCTAAAAAAAAGGTTTCAAACATAAATGCCTGCTGTAATATTTCAGTCCACTGTTGAATTTGAAGATTATAGTGACACCTAGGAAGTCTTTTGGCAGAGGGAAGCTATCTAGTTTAGTTGCTCTTTGGATCTTTTTTAGTCGGTCTTTACATAAGAACATAACAGCCCCACTGGATCAGGCCATAGGCCCATCTAGTCCAGCTTCCTATATCTCACGGCGGCCCACCAAATGCCCCAGGGAGCACACCAGATAACAAGAGACCTCATCCTGGTGCCCTCCCTTGCATCTGGCATTCTGACATAACCCATTTCTAAAATCAGGAGGTTGCGCATACCCCAAACCCCATGGCATACCCCATGGCTTGTACCCCATAATGGATTTTTCCTCCAGAAACTTGTCCAATTCCCTTTTAAAGGCGTCTAGGGTAGACACCAGCACCACATCCTGTGGCAAGGAGTTCCACAGACCAACCACACGCTGAGTAAAGAAATATTTTCTTTTGTCTGTCCTAACCCGCCCAACACTCAATTTTAGTGGATGTCCCCTGGTTCTGGTATTATGTGAGAGTGTAAAGAGCATCTCCCTATCCACTCTGTCCATTCCCTGCATAATTTTGTATGTCTCAATCATGTCCCCCCTCAAGCGTCTCTTTTCTAGGCTGAAGAGGCCCAAACGCCGTAGCCTTTCCTCATAAGGAAGGTGCCCCAGCCCCGTAATCAGCTTAGTCGCTCTCTTTTGCACCTTTTCCATTTCCACTATGTCCTTTTTGAGATGCGGCGACCAGAACTGGACACAATACTCCAGGTGTGGCCTTACCATAGATTTGTACAACGGCATTATAATACTAGCCGTTTTGTTCTCAATACCCTTCCTAATGATCCCAAGCATAGAATTGGCCTTCTTCACTGCTGCCGCACATTGGGTCGACACTTTCATCGACCTGTCCACCACCACCCCAAGATCTCTCTCCTGATCTGTCACAGACAGCTCAGAACCCATCAGCCTATATCTAAAGTTTTGATTTTTTTTGCCCCAATATGCATGACTTTACACTTACTGACATTGAAGCGTATCTGCCATTTTGCTGCCCATTCTGCCAGTCTGGAGAGATCCTTCTGGAGCTCCTCACAATCACTTCTGGTCTTCACCACTCGGAAAAGTTTGGTGTCGTCTGCAAACTTAGCCACTTCACTGCTCAACCCTGTCTCCAGGTCATTTATGAAGAGGTTGAAAAGCACTGGTCCCAGGACAGCATTAGACTAGCATTATCATGCTTCTAGTGTTATATCTCTATGAGAGCTTCTCTTGTTCCCAGTTCAATGTCATAGCATTAAAGCATTCTTAGGAAGTACAGGTAAGAAGTGGTGTGGAAGAATCTTATGTGGACGTTGTCACTGGGTAATGCAGTTAGCATATCCTGTACTGACCTCGCAGTCACCAGTATTGTAGATGGTAGTATTTGAATCTAGACCAACATAGCTCAGTGGTAGAGCACATTGTTTAGTATAACATGCTAGCACAGTCTGCTTCATACAGTTGTGGGCACTCCTTCACTAGATGTTTTCAAGTTAGGTGGGCATCTGTCAAGGCTGCTGTGGTCCCCTGTGCTGAGCAGGTTGTTGGGATAGATGACTTCCAAGATCCCTTCCAACTCTTAACATTGTATGATTTCATAGCATTTCAGGTCAATCTCTGGCATTTCCACTGAAAGATTTCAGGATGAAGCTCTGGGAAAGACCTTCCCATGAGATCCTAGAGAGCTTCTCCCACTTGGGCTAGATGGTCAAACTCTGTATTAAACAGCTTCTGTAATTTAGATCAGTTTGAACTGGAGTTCAGACTTTGTGAATGAGGGGTAAGATATGTACTGAATGTTCATCCAACTTGCATGCATAGGTGTGCTCTTAATGCAAGTTTCTATTTAACCAATTCTCAGACTCATAGGAAAGCTTAATTTAAAATAAAGGGTTGTAAGAAGAAATGAACCCCAGGGGCTCAGAATGTAACCTCAACTCTCATTTTCTAATTAAGAATGTCTTTGCTGGTATTGGTTTACATTCATGTGTTATTTAGGAAAACTCTGTCTTTTATTTAGTTCTTGCTCTTGTTGAAAGCATACACTATACTAGCAACTCAAGAGCTGATGGGAGCTATGTAATCAAATGTGAGACAGACTGCACTTGCTCCCAGTGTGGAAGGGATTGTCACTCCCGAATTGGCCTTTTCAGCCACACTAGACGCTGTTCCAGAACCATCTTTCAGAGCGCGATACCATAGACTTTCGAGACTGAAGGTTGCCAACAAAAAATAATCAGGCAATTTACAGTGCAGGGTGGGTTGGGGAAAGGAGCCTGTTCTCACTGTAAGTGTTAGAGACCTGTAAAGCTTTTAGGCTTTCAGGTTATCTGAATGAAACCAATCTTCTTAGAGCTGTTACCTTGTCATATACTTTTCAGGTGTGCCTGCATTCTGTAGTGTTTGCAAACTGTGTGATGTGAATGTTCATAACTTGATATTTTTAGCATCAAGTGCTGCCTTGCTTGTGCATATCATATCATAAAGACAGAGCACTCATTTACAATGCTTTAGAATTGGTTGGACAGTAGTTATCAGGAATGGGCACTTGACTCATGTTGACTCACTTTAAGTTGCACTAAAACAGTTTTTCACAACTCAAGTCAACTGGAGTCATGGACACCACTGTGACTTGTGACTCAGGGGCCAGTGACTTGAAAAAAAGAGTTGGAACACAAAATGAGTGTGTGTGTGCATGCTTACTTTTTTCACTGCTTCCGTGTTGCTCTGAAAAACCTTGAGGGCAACCTGGAAGCCAGACTTCAGAAGGACAGCAGCAGCTGATCTGGTGGGAGGCTGGATTGGTTCCAGGAGGCAGAGGCTCGGGGACTTGAAAAGGCTTATGGTGCTTTTTTCCTGTGAAGTTTTGCTCAAGGAAGTCCTTGACTCGTGACTCAAAATTGCTCGAAATGACCTGACTCAGAACTTGAAAGGATCAAAATTTTTCTTGAGTGAAGTCTCAACAGTTGGCATGCTATGACTTGCTAGTTGAGTTGCAGGGTTGCTGACTCGCGACTTGGGCTCAGTGACTGGAGCACATCCCTAGTAGTTACTGAACCAATCCCCAATATGGGATGAAGAGTGAGTGTGTTTCCCTCCATCTGTTACATGGTCCTCTCACATAATGATATGGGGAGACGGAATGCCGAACTATATGTGATTGCATGGTTGAAACAGAGTGATTAGGTATATTTTGGACATTCCATTTTCACATGACATTACATGGATCACATGACATTACATGGATGATTTACCAGGTGAAGGGGAGAGGTGCATATGCTCTCCCCTCCTATTTCTCTGGACAATCAGATGACTATTGTCTTGTGACCATTTGCCATGGAAGCAATCCTCATATTTCAATTGCACATCACCAAGTGCTGAGTAACCAAGTGATGAGAAATGTGATTTTACATGCACACACAAATTCATATGTATGTGTGTGAACTGAGCCTGGGACAGAGCCTAGTGAATAATAATGCTCCAATTCTTCCAAGTAATATCTGTAAGAGTAGCATAAGTGTTGAGAAGAAAGAATTGAAGGTTGCGATAGTTTAACTATAGTTAAATGCTAACCAGGTGTGCTATGGGTGTTTGGTGGAAGGTCACTTTTTAATAGGACCATTGGGGGATATGAGCTCCCCACCAACAGCATGGTGTGCTTTGTCAATTTTCCAAAACCTGATGGTGTGCCTTGACAATTTTAGTGCCTTGTCAGTCTACCGTGAGACAAAAAAGGTTGAAAATCATTGGGGTGCACTTTCCAGCCATTGTAAACAGCCTCTGGTAGCATTCAGAGCTGTGTACTACCAACCCATTGCTGGAGTGGCTGGAGTGGTCCAATGAGTGGCAGCAGCAACCAAGTATCCACTGATGAAGATAGGTCAAGAAGAAAGGCAAAATGGGGGGGTTATGATGGAGGTAAGAGGGGTGGCACCTGGCATTGACGACTTGTGCAAGATACTATCCACTCTGAGAAAACTTGGCACAACTCCTTTGTTTCCTTGGACTTGTGCCAGCTAAAATGCTGGTGCAAATCCAAGGAAACCCACTGACGAGTAAGAGGCTTACAGGGAGTAAGCATTTTCCCTTACCTCGCCTGAGGTTCTCTATCTCCCCCCCACCCACAAAATGCAGTGCAAGCCTTAGTGCAGCTCCATTGGCAGGGGGATAGATTTGGGCTGTTCATTACTAAGTTCTTAATGTAACCCACAAACCTGTTCTGCCTACAGTTTTACTTAACCAACTTTCATTTATTTGTCTTTAGACTTTCAGCAAGACTTAAAATAGCAAGTTTACCTCACTGATTTTAGTGGAAAGATAAGCATTACTAGTAGTGAAAACTGAGTAGAAAACTAAAGAATGCTTTTAAAGTTTCTTAACTGCATGATTATGTTTAGGAATTCTACTGTAAACATGATCAAAACAAAAGCTAAACACAGCAAGGGATTGTCTTAATAGATCTCATTGAGAGAGATAAATGATAGCAAGTTATTTTAATTACTTGAGGACAAAAATTCTTTAGCTGTTTTACTCTGGATCGAAATTATATAAATACGAGTCAGAAACCCTTCAAAATGAGGGTTTAGCTTAATGATGGAATTGCTGTCAGATATTGTAGTATACACCAGGACAAGCAGCCACTGCTATAATTATGCTATCATATCCTATCATTAAAGATTCTATTGAAAAAAAAAGGTTTATAAATTACTCTTCTTCTTAGATAAACCACCTCATATTAAGGCATCAACGATATGGCACAGAATTAAATTAGAATCTCATAAAATGAAATATGTTCTGCATTAGCTGTTTGACACTTAATTTGCCTCCAAATGAATAGAGGAAATCACAAATTAACCTGCCTTTGTTTTTTCAACCATAGCTTATTAGGTGTTAGAACAACTGCAATTACAGCCAGATAATAACCCCCCCCCCACCTTATGAATATGTACTGAAATGTGTCACTTTGAGTTAATGAAACCTGTTTGTTAGGACTTGTTTAGATATTTTAGTATTCCTATTGTACCTCTTCAATTTACAGCTTTTCATGGAGGAGCATAAAACTTAAACTGTTTTTCATAGTAGCATTTAAAAGAGTATTTGCACTTGTCTTGCTTTCTAAATGCAAGACGCATTTTTGTTTTTAGAATGGTATTAAATAGCTTTTTTTATTATATCCTGCCTTTCTGTGTGCTCAAGGCAGCTCACAAAAATTAATAATTATAATAAATTATTATATTTGTAATTAAATTGCAAAAATATTTAACAGTTTTAAAAATGACTGTAGAACCAAAATGGCATAAAATTCAGTAAAAGTAGCAGCATAAATATGCAAATCTGTTATTCCTCATCAGTAAAATAGCAGTAATTCAACATCAGTGATTTTCCTCTTCCTGTCATGCAGAGCAATTCTCTACATATTTAATACCTGTCTGCCTACCGTGGAATGACCTATGAAAAAGGCTTCTGTTGAGCTGTATGTGAAACCTTGATGGGTGGGTACTGTGCCTATGCTGGGGGCAGATCCAAGGGGGGGGCCATGGGTGCATGCCCCACCCCCAACTATCTGCCATCAGGGAAGGGTGCCCGCCCCTGGGGAGCATAAGAACATAAGAACATAAGAACTGCCCCACTGGATCAGGCCATAGGCCCATCTAGTCCAGCTTCCTGTATCTCACAGCGGCCCACCAAATGCCCCAGGGAGCACACCAGATAACAAGAGACCTCGTCCTGGTGCTCTCCCCTACATCTGGCATTCTGACTTAACCCATTCCTAAAATCAGGAGGTTGCGCATACACATCATGGCTTGTACCCCATAATGGATTTTTCCTCCAGAAACTCGTCCAATCCCCTTTTAAAGGCGTCTAGGCTAGACGCCAGCACCACATCCTGTGGCAAGGAGTTCCACAGACTGACCACGCGCTGAGTAAAGAAATATTTTCTTTTGTCTGTCCTAACCCGCCCAACACTCAATTTTAGTGGATGTCCCCTGGTTCTGGTATTATGTGAGAGTGTAAAGAGCATCTCCCTATCCACTCTGTCCATCCCCTGCATAATTTTGTATGTCTCAATCATGTCCCCCCTCAAGCGTCTCTTTTCTAGGCTGAAGAGGCCCAAACGCCGTAGCCTTTCCTCATAAGGAAGGTGCCCCAGCCCCGTAATCAGCTTAGTCGCTCTCTTTTGCACCTTTTCCATTTCCACTATGTCTTTTTTGAGATGCGGCGACCAGAACTGGACACAATACTCCAGGTGTGGCCTTACCATCGATTTGTACAACGGCATTATAATACTAGCCGTTTTGTTCTCAATACCCTTCCTAATGATCCCAAGCATAGAATTGGCCTTCTTCACTGCTGCCGCACATTGGGTCGACACTTTCATCGACCTGTCCACCACCACCCCAAGATCTCTCTTCTGATCTGTCACAGACAGCTCAGAACCCATCAGCCTATATCTAAAGTTTTGATTTTTTGCCCCAATGTGCATGACTTTACACTTACTGACATTGAAGCGCATCTGCCATTTTGCTGCCCATTCTGCCAGTCTGGAGAGATCCTTCTGGAGCTCCTCACAATCACTTCTGGTCTTTACCACTCGGAAAAGTTTGGTGTCGTCTGCAAACTTAGCCACTTCACTGCTCAACCCTGTCTCCAGGTCATTTATGAAGAGGTTGAAAAGCACCGGTCCCAGGACAGATCCTTGGGGCACACCGCTTTTCACCTCTCTCCATTGTGAAAATTGCCCATTGACACCCACTCTCTGCTTCCTGGCCTCCAACCAGTTCTCAATCCACGAGAGGACCTGTCCTCTAATTCCCTGACTGTGGAGTTTTTTCAGTAGCCTTTGGTGAGGGACCGTGTCAAACGCCTTCTGAAAGTCCAGATATATAATGTCCACGGGTTCTCCCGCATCCACATGCCTGTTGACCTTTTCAAAGAATTCTAAAAGGTTTGTGAGGCAAGACTTACGCTTACAGAAGCCATGCTGACTCTCCCTCAGCAAGGCCTGTTCGTCTATGTGTTTTGAGATCCTATCTTTGATGAGGCATTCCACCATCTTACCCGGTATGGATGTTAGGCTGACCGGCCTATAGTTTCCCGGGTCCCCCCTCTTTCCCTTTTTAAAAATAGGCGTGACATTTGCTATCCTCCAATCTTCTGGTACCTTGGCCGTTTTGAGGGACAAGTTGCATACCTTAGTCAAGAGATCTGCAACTTCATTCTTCAATTCCTTAATAACCCTTGGGTGTATGCCATCAGGGCCCGGTGACTTATTGATCTTTAATTTATCAATGAGGTCTGAAACATCTTCTCTTTTAACCTCTATCTGACTTAACTCCTCCTGGTGCAAAACTGGGCACCAGGGCAATGCCCACTGGGCTGGCACTGGTGAAATTGGTTAGAATAGGAGCCCAGGTCTACTCATCTCATAGACCTGGATTCCAAGTCCAGGTGGGAGCCCAGGTCTACCCACCCAACAAACCTTGGCCACAGAGGCCACAAGTTAAATCGGGAGCCCAGGTCTACCCACCCCGCAAACCTCGACCACAGAAGTCATGTTAAATCAGGAACCCATGTCTACCTGCCTGGTTGACCTGGGCTGTGGAGTTGCTAGTGCTCATGGGCCCCCCAGTACACAAACACTGGTCTATGCTGGAAATGGATTTCCCTTTCTCCCCCCACCCCCAAAAGTGTCCTCTGAGAGGTAATTCCAAAACAAAACGGAGGCAGCATCTATAAAGGCCCTGCTCCTTTATGTTGAAATAATCAGATTTAATCATGATTAAATACGGATAGCTGCAGCAGAGGGAGTTCAGACAATAAATAGCATGAGATATCTGGGTTTTTTTTCTTTTATTTTAATTGAATGGTCACTCAGTTTTTGAATTGGTTTCTAACAGTAACATTGTTAGCTGTGGATATCTGAATAATCTCCCTTAACAGACTGTCAAAATATCTTATTTGGAAGTTGGCACTTTCTTGAGTACAATGTTTCTAACTGGATTGGTGGATTGGAACTAATATTACATTTCTGTAATAGCCTAAACCAGCTTTATAATGAGTGGATTGAAAACTGTTAGCATTAAATATTTAAAATTCCACTTTATATGAAGTTCTGCTGTATTGTTTTTTAACCCATAATACAGAAATATTCTTCTCTGGATAAATTCCAGAACTCTAGAAACCATTGTCTTTCAACTATTGTACTTCATTTGGTGCAGCACCCTAGTTTTCTTTCCTTTAAAGATTAATGTTTTTTAGATACATATAGTAGAGTATATGACCACCTGTGTAACAATAAAATAAGAAGTGCAGTCATTTTACTTCACAGTTAGTTCACGTAGCCTTCAAAGCAGTTGGACTGTTTTTCCTTGGTAACTGTCAACAGTGCAGAAATCTTCCTAACTCTAGGTTATAGGATGGAAGAATTCGGCTCTGGGGTAACAACATAGTTTGTTCTACTAGTACAGTTGATGTTCTAACTCAGGGGTGTCCAGAGTTTTTGGCAGGAGGGCCATATCGTCTCTCTGACACTGTGTTGGGGGCCATGGAAAAAAAAAGAATTAATTTACATTTAAAATTTGAATAAATTTACGTAAGTTTACGTAAATGAATATATTAAGGATGAACTTATATAAATGAATGAAGGTCTTGCAGTAGCTCAAGGCCTATAAAAGGCCTTGCACAAAGCAAGGCTAGCCTTTCCTTTACTGCCGCTACTGCATCACAGACGTGAAACAACAAGCAGTGGAGGGAGCCCTCATCCCACAGCTCACATGAGAGGTCAAACAGTCACCCTCACACTGAGAGCAGTTGCATCGGGCCAGTGTGGGCTCCAACAAATCTCTGGAGGGCCAGAGGCTCATTGGAGACTGGAGGTTCCCTGAGGGCCGCATTGAGAGTTCTCGAGGGCTGCCAGTAGCCCCGGGGCCGGGGTGTGGGCACCCCTGTTCTAACTGGATATACCAGAACCTGGATTGCAGAATTTGTATCCAGTGTATAAAAGAATAAAGGCAAACAAGAGTAATGAGACTTAAGAACATAAGAACAGCCCCATTGGATCAGGCCATAGGCCCATCTAGTCCAGCTTCCTGTATCACATAGCGGCCCACCAAATGCCCCAGGGAGCACACCAGATAACAAGAGACCTGCATCCTGGTGCCCTCCCTTGCATTGGCATTCTGACATAGCCCATTTCTAAAATCAGGAGGTTGCACATACACATCATGGCTTGTAACCCATAATGGATTTTTCCTCTAGAAACTTGTCCAATCCCCTTTTAAAGGCATCCAGGCTAGATACCATCCCCACATCCTGCGGCAAGGCGTTCCACAGACTGACCACACGCTGAGTAAAGAAATATCTTCTTTTGTCTGTCCTAATCCTCCCAACACTCAATTTTAGTGGATGTCCCCTGGTTCTGGTGTTATGTGAGAGTGTAAAGAGCATCTCTCTGTCAACTTATTCTTCCCATGCATAATTTTGTATGTCTCAGTCATGTCCCCCCTCAGGCTTCTCTTTTCTAGGCTGAAGAGGCCCAAACGCCGTAGCCTTTCCTCATAAAGTAGGTGCCCCAGCCCAGTAATCAGCTTAGTCGCTCTTTTTTGCAACTTTTCAGTTTCCACTATGTCCTTTTTGAGAAGTGGCAACCAGAACTAGACACAGTACTCCATGTATGGCCTTACCATCGATTTGTACAACGGCATTATAATATTAGCTGTTTTGTTCTCAATACCTTTTCTAATGATCCCAAGCATAGAATTCACTGCCGCCGCACATTGGGTCAACACTTTCCACCTTTCCACCACCACCCCAAGATCTCTCTCCTGTTCTTTCACAGACAGCTCAGAACCCATTAGCCTATATGTGAAGTTTTGATTTTTTGCCCCAATGTGCATGACTTTGCACTTACTTACATTGAAAAGCATCTGCCATTTTGCTGCCCATTCTGCCAGTTTAGAGAGATTCTTCTGGAGCTCCTCACAATCACCTCTGGTCTTCACCACTTGGAAAAGTTTGGTGTCGTCTGCAAACTTAGCCACCTCACTGCTCACCCCTGTCTCCAGGTCATTTATGAAGAGGTTGAAAAGCACCGGTCCCAGGACAGATCCTTGGGACACACCGCTTTTCACCTCTCTCCACTGTGAAAATTGCCCATTGACACCCACTCTCTGTTTCCTGGTCTTCAACCAGGTCTCAGTCCAGGAGAGGACCTGTCCTCTAATTCCCTGACTGTGGAGTTTTTTCAGTAGCCTTTGGTGAGGGACCGTGTCAAACGCCTTCTGAAAGTCCAGATATATGTCCACGGGTTCTCCTGCATCCGCATGCCTGTTGACCTTTTCAAAGAATTCTAAAAGGTTTGTAAGGCAAGACTTACCCTTACAGAAACCATGCAGATTCTCCCTCAGCAAGTCCTGTTCATCTATGTGTTTTGAGATTCTATCTTTGATGAGGCATTCCACCATCTTACCCGGTATAGATGTTAGGCTGACTGGCCTATAGTTTCCTGGGCCCCCCCCCCCTCTTTCCCTTTTTAAAGATTGGTATGACATTTGCTATCCTCCAATCCTCTGGCACCATGGCCGTTTTGAGGGACAAGTTGCATATTTTAGTCAAGAGATCAGCAACTTCATTCTTTAATTCCTTAATAACTCTTGGGTGGATGCCATCACGGCCCGGTGACTTATTGTTCTTTAATTTATCAATTATAAATGAATGAGTGACTTGAATGAGAAGAAGCCCTTAGACCAGCAATTTTCAACCCCTGTGCTGCAGCATATTGGTGTGCTGCAAATGGTTTACAGATATGCCATGGAAGTATGGGGGAAGGTCACTTTTAGTAACGTCATTGGGGAATTTGAGTCCCCTGTTGGTGGTGTGGCCAATGAGGGGGCCAGAGGAGACAGTCGCAAGCCTTGTGCAGGGGCCAGAATTGACTTCTTTGGGCCTCCTGTGACAGCACAGGAGGATGAGGTAGCCTGGATATATGCTTTAAAAACTGATGGTGTACCTTGACAATTTTAGCGCCTTGTCAGTGTGCTATGAGATGAAAAGGGTTGAAAATTGCTGCTTTAGGTACTTGTGGGCTACATGAGAATGTCTTCATGTGAAAGCAAAGAGCATTCTTGCATTATATGGAAGACAGTTCTCTCTGGCAAAATGCACTTGTAGTTATGAAGGGAATTGGAATAACTCTTAGTGTCTGTTACTGATATGGGTGCCTCCATGAAAAGGTTTTAGAACAAAAGTGAACACAGAAAATGGTATAATGGCAACCTTGAGAAAGGAAACAAAGAGGCTTTGGGGACAAAATAGAAATGTTCGACATTAAGTGCAGCTTGAAAGATACTGTTGCTGAATTTGATGGACATCATTGTGCTGGCTGGGAGAAGAGCCAATTAACACTCAGTATGTAAGTCAGTTGAGTAGAGTGTTGCGGCTTTCACTTTACCCTGGGACTGGGAAGTCCGTTGCAAATAGTTTTCTCAGTAACTGGTCTGAATGAAGCAGGAAAGAGGAAGCCTTAAGTCTAGACTGGAGCTGTGGTCTTTTGCTCAGGTATGGAGTATTGCATCATTTAGAAAACTCAATGGGAGTTTTGTATAGCTTTAGTAACCTTTCAGCAGTGTGTGTGGATCCTTACAGTTGGAGTTCATAAATTTCTCATTTAGAAATACATCTGCAAAATAGGTTAAACCTTAAATTTGTGCTCATAACTCGTAATTAGGGTACTGTGAAAACCTGGGAAGTAGCATAGTCTAGCACAGTGCATTCTTTTCTTTAAGTATGAATTTCCCTGGACTTGAATTTTCTGGGATGGACAGGAAAGAGACACAGGGCACAAGCCTAACCAGGTCTACTCAGAAGTAAGTCCCATTGTGTTCAATGGGACTTACTCCCAGGAAAGTGAGGTTAGGATTGCAGCCACAGTCTGATTGGCAAGAAAACACCAAAAAGTCAGAAAAATTAAAAGGTATCTATGAAGGTAGTAGAAAAATCCATTGGAATTGTGAAATAGACATTTATTTTAGTTATTTTGTGTATCTCTACATTCCTTTGAGAAGTTTAGCCACTTTGAATGCCCAGCAGGGAGAGAAAACAGGGTAGAAATCTGTAAATAAATAATGTGATTTTTCCATCTTGCGACATTAAGACTGAGAGACCATGATTTGTCCAAAGCCTCCTAGTTAGCATCATACTTGAGTGGGAATTCGAAACCAGGACTTCTCAGTTGAACTCAAAAATTGCATGGATTCAGACGCTCCTCATAAACTCTGGTTTATATCAGAGCTCTCCAGAATCTGGCCCGCGGGCCAAATCCTATGCCCTACCTAATCCCTCCCCCATATGAATGGTGCTTACAGTTCCCTGGGGGAGTCTCCCGTTTGTGCTGCAGATAATCCCCGATTATTCATACTTACCAGCTGCTACAGGGGTCTTTCACTCCATCAAGCTTTGCAGCCAGATTTCTGGGCATGCTTTTCTTGCTGGTGCAAAGGTCAAGGGCGATTTGCAGCGCAAATGGGAGACCTCAGGCAGAACGGTAAGCACTGTCCATGCTGGGGTGTCCACTTTGGAGACTGCTGGTCTAGATTATTGCAGATGGGTCTGAGAGGGTCATGAGTTTGTGCAATCCCCCTTTCCTCTCCCCCTCCTCTGCTTGTTGGAGGAGCCAAAAGCTTTCATGTTCTATTTTGAACTAACCACATTTCTACATGTCATGTAAATTCAGGGATGGAGGTTAGTTTTAACTGCAGTTCGTTCAATAAAACTGGTTTTAGATTCCAGTTTGTAAACAAACCACAGAAAAAACTAACCACAGTTCCCCAAATATGGATGACGCATAGAAGTTTAACTTCTTTAAACTTTATTTTCCACATTTTTATACCCTTCTTCCAAGAAGCTCAGGGTGGTGTAAAACGTTCCTCCCCTCGTTTTGTCCTCTCAACAATCCTATGAGGTAGGTGAGACTTGCCAGAGTAGGAGAGGGAGCTTGTTAGCCTGCAGCTGCCTCAGGTTTATTTAGAGCAGGGGTCTCCAAACTTTTTGGCCAGAGGGCTGCATCAAATATCCAGCATGGTGTGGAGGGCCGGAAATTTTTTTTTAATATAAAATTTAAATAAATAAATTAGAGATGGAACTTAGATGAGTGAATAAATGAATGAATGGGCTCATTCATTCAACGTCTCTGGCCCTCAGAACACCCTCCAGAAACAATCAGAGCACAGTTCTGGTCATGTTCAGTTGAGTGGCCCAGAGGCTTTCAGGGGACAAGAGGTTGGCTGCGGGCTGGAAAGAGGCTTGCTGCGGGCCGCATCTGACCCCTGGGCCAGGGTTTGGAGCCCCCTGGTTTAGAGGATAGTTTGAACCTGCCCATTGTATCCACTACACTGCACTGGATCTCTGGATCAACTCTCTGAGGTGTACACATCGACTTCAGTTGTATAACATGCTGGATGAAATATAGACATAAGCATCTGGACAAGGTACCTGAACAAAGAAGGCCTGTTTCAGTAAAAAAATTGTGTAGGTGGTGTATCAGGCAAATGTTGGAATTGGAGATTTAATCACATTTCCTCATGTTTGTGCAGTGTTTAATGAATTTGTGTATGATCTTATTGACTGAAAAACTTAAAATGTGGACAAAAGATGAATACAGTACAGGTTGATGACGCCTTATCTGCAGTTCCAAAAACAAGAATGCTTTGAGATCCAGAACATTCTTGAGTGACATAACATAACACAACATGACCTCAGGCGCTGGCTGGCATGCATTTGTAACAGAACAAAGAAATTATGGGTCAATGTCCACAAACAGTGTTTCATGCATAAAATGATTTAAAATATTGTATAAAATTACATTCAGGCTATGTTTCTAAGGTGGATGTGAAGCATCTAAATTTTGTTTAGACTTGGTTCTCCTCCCCAGCGTATCTCATGTTTGTGCAAATATTCCAAAATCCAGAAAAATCCAAAATTTGCAACACATCCAATCCTTAGCATTCTAGATAAGGGATACTGAACCTGTACCTTCATTTAGCGAACTAAAACATTTTTTGCATCTTCCTGTTTCAGTATTTCTCATTTCAAATCTCTTTTATCTCTCTGTTATCTGTTGCAAAGGATATGCACTCCAGCTATAGTCCAGGCTGTGAGAAGTGGCTTCTTGGATAAAATTCCTATGTTCTTCCTTGTGCTGGAGTCAGCACTATTAAGCGAGTGAGCAGATATTGACTG